>NC_069070.1:56943756-58143756 GCF_025698485.1 Gossypium arboreum
TTATATCCGGTTAAGACCAAGGCAATTGTGCTAGCGGCTATATCCGGCTAAGACCAAGGCATTCGTATGAGTCATTCTATCCGGCTAAGACCAAGGCATTTGTGCACATGCTTATATCCGGTTATATTCTGAAGAATCTTGGGCTGGAGGTGAGTGTTGGTTGCTGTAATAAATTCAATTAGTACACTCGAGAAGCCCAAAGAATAAGGTACGTTTATATGTGCATTGAAAGTCGACATGTTTGAGCAACATTCGCTCAATCGACTAATGAATTTCAGTTATTGAATTGATTGATACTTTGTGAAAGTATATAATGATGAAGTGTGAAGTAAGAATGTGTATTAATGAAATGACGATTTGGCTATGTGAATGTATTGCTGTAATTAGAGTTGATTATATTCCTTGAGACTTACTAAGCATAAAAATGCTTACCCTGTTACTTTGGCTCTCTGTTTTATAGATTTCGCTCGATAGCAACCGGATTCGGGATCAATAAAGTCAAGTCATCCACACTATCAACGTCTCTATTTTGGTATAAATTTTGGTTGAACTTTGAAATGGCATGTATAGGACTACCCTTGTTGGTTAAATATGTTGTGATGTATTTGTGTACGGCCATGCGAAAATGGCTCGTAAAAGTGAAGTATCGACTTAGACTATTTGCGGTTTGTATATGTATATATTTGGTGTCATGATGTGACCATGGATTGAAATGGGAATGTTGGTCACATGATCATCCATTGGCATGGTTAAAATGATCATATATGAACCTATGTATGGCAAGACTAGTTGGTTCATGGAGACTACCAAATAGGTAAGACCTACCTTAAAAACAGATGCTGCCAGCTGCAGTGACGTGAATGTGAAAAATCACCAAAATTTGTAGGAATGGTATTAAAAAGGGAATAAGCTATGTAAATGAACCTTGATGAGTCTATTTTCATATGGAAGAAACGAAATGGTCATAGGAGTTACATGTTAAGAGATATTAAAGCTATTGTGAGACAGGGCTAGAACGGTTTCTGGGTCCCCTGTCGCAACTTAAAAAATTTGCTATAAATTATCCAGAAAGAATTAGGAGTCATTCCTTATATTTACAGATTCCATTTTGAGTCTAGTTTCATTAGAAACAAACAGCACCAGTATTAAAGTTCTGTACAGTGAGATATTCAAGTTGTAACGTGCGAAGGTCAGAGCAGTCGATCCCTGTAACATGGGTGACTTTAACTAATAAACTGTACCAATTGGCCCGACCAAAAATTCTATAAATAAATCCATGGATGGATACATGAGTCTAAATTCAGGGAAAATTTACAAAACCAGTTTCCGAGTTTTGAAACTCGAGATATGATTTTTAAGGCGACGGTGACGCAGTTTTCCAGCCTGACTGGAAATGTCAAATTGGTGGGCAAAACAAGTGAACTTGGTTTGTTAACCCTCGTGTCCGATACCGCAATGGTCTCGGGTTCGGGTGTTACAACAAGCATTACATTGAGACTAGTCATATATATATATACGTCATGATACATATCTTTCTCTTTCGTTTTCTTATAAACACATATCATTTATTTCATTATATCAATATTTCATATACCATAGTTTCCATGTATTCCACATATATTTATTTTCCTCCTCCTCCTCTCCATTCCACATCATTAATGTATATAGCATTCTTGTAAGTACGATTTCAAAATTTACTAATAAATGCTCACATCAAACTGTCTACACGAGTCATAGTCACTTACTTATTTATAATTCGAGCTACAGAGCTCCAAATTAAGATCCGTAAATTTCCCCTGAAACTAGACTCACATATATTTCCACCATAAAATTTTCATAATTTTTTTTAGCCAATTAGTACAGTTTATTCATTAAATTTTCCCCTATTTCACTTTCTAACAGTTCTGACCTCTCTTCACTAAAAATTAATTATCTCACATTACAGAACTCAGATAATGTTCTTGTATCTTGAAAATATACTCATTAGGGATTTTAAAAATATAAGTTTGAGCCTCTAATTATTTTTCTCCAAATTTTTATGATTTTCCAAAATTAGAACAGGGGATCATGTAATCATTCTGAACCAGTCTCACAAAAACATAAATATCTCAAAAATATAGAACTCCTTTGCTTTCTATGTTTCTTTTATATGAAAATAGACTCATTAATCTTTAATTTGATATCTCATTCAGTCTCTGATTCAATTTCTACTATTTTTGGTGATTTTTCAAAATCACGTCCATCGCTCTCGTCCAAAACAGTTTTATTGCTAATTCACTCTTTCACACTTTCTTTGTATTAACCTCATTTTAACATACATATCACAAATCATTTTCTCCACATTTCATACATCACAAGTATAGGCCCATGATCACAAGGTCACCATAAAATCATCCTCACGTATAACTTACTTGTTTATAACCTTACCACATCCCACCACTTAATGTACACATCATTCACATAACCAAGTTCTCGCACTTATTCATCACAAAACTCACAAAGCAATACATAGAGAGTCTCCCGTTGAACACTTCGGAGCAATCCTCGATACTTGGTGGTTTCAGAACATAGCTCCACCCATCATATAGTTCAGCTCTCTTGTACACATGGTGAACACTTAGTACCACCCATGTGACCTAGCTAGTTTATCTCGTAGCTCTCTTGTCTACATGGTGTTCTTCACCTGGAATCACGCATGCAACCTAGCTACATATATCCCGTAGCTCTCTTGTTTACATGGTGTACACATAATATCACCCATGTGACCTAGCTACATCATAATGTCTTGTAGCTCTCTTGCACACATGAAGTGCACTCAGCACCATACATGTGACCTAGCTACATACCATCTGTATCATCCAATCTTTCCGAAGGTTCAACCAGGATTTCTCTCTCTTTTCCATCAATTTCACCAATCAAGTAATTATCAACAAACATATTTCCAATATTATTATAAAATATCATAATACAAGTAAAATTGATGTATTACTTACATATAAACTTACATCTCATTTAAATCAAGGCAATAACATTAAATTACACATTGCCTTATTAAAAATCATATGAACTTACAATTTCCCATAATATCCATAATCATAGAAATCACATTTATGTATGATAATTCAATGCACTTCATGTACCATAGACATATTTTTAAATCAATTCATAAACGGGCACCATTAACATTTAATTTAACATAATTCAATTAATTCACTAAATTTAACTTTCAAATATAAATTATAGCATTATTGCTGTATTATTATCACACCAACTTACATACTTTCAACACCTCGACAATCATAGTAAATATATCAATTTTACATTGAAACATGCATAAATTAATGCTTATTATACATATGAACTTAGCTCGATACTAAAACAGCCATTTTACCAACTTTCCCAATTTTCGATTTTTCTCTCTCATTCTAGGTTCAAATCTCGTTTTCCGAGATCTAAAACATCATATTTTACTTATTTAATTAATTTACTATTCAAAACAGTCCTTAACTCAAACTTTTGAAAAATTACAATTTTGCCCCTAAACTTTTGCATATTTACACTTTTGCCCCTAGGCTCGGGAATTAAACTTCATACCTTATTCTTATGTTTTACGACATGCTGATCACTTTTCCCTTCTATGGCAACATCAAATTCTCACTCTAACATATACTTATGACTATTAGGTATTTTTACCGAATAAGCCCTTTTACTCATTTTCACTCAAAACCGAGTAGCACAAGTTGTCTAACATAATTTAAAACCTTATATTCTATCATAAAACATCAAAATAAACACATTTCACCTATGGGTATTTTTCCAAATATGAACCCTAGCTTAAATTATTGCTAGAATAAGCTTAATCAAATTACCGGGATTCTAAAAACGTAAAGAACTTGAAAAACGGGGTTAGAACGGACTTACTATTGAGCTTGTAAAGCTTGAAAACCCTATCCATGGCTTCCCCCATACTAATTTCGGCCTCTATGAAAACGATGAGTCAATTTTGGCTTTATTTTCCCTTTTTATTTCTTTTAATTACCAAATGACCAAAATGCCCTTCCTTACTAAACTTTCAAAAATTCCATCCATGTCCAATTTTTGTCCATAACTTAGAAATTGGTCAAATTGCTATTTAAGACCTCCTAATTAATATTTCAAAGCAATTTTATACTAGAAACTTCTAGAATGCAAGTTTTTCAACTTATTCAATTTAGTCCCTAACTTCAAATTGAGCACTTTATGCATAGAATTTTTTCACGAAACTTTCACACAATCATGCAATCATATCATAGACCTCAAAATAATCATAAAATAATTATTTCTATCTCATATTTTGTGGTCCCGAAGCCTCTGTTCCAACTAGACCCAATTTGGGGCTATTACAATACTATTCTTTAGGTTCGTACGAGACTTCCAGATGTTGTAACTCTGTCAATTCTTGCTTGTATTTAATTATTTGACATTCAATACAGTTCAATGGAAAATAAACATATATAATTCAATTTAAAGATATTTATTTGCATATGAACTTACCTCGTATTCAGGATAAACAAACCGGATCGATTACTCGATAACCTTCGATTTTCCTCGATCTAAATCCAATTTCTTTCTTTCTTGATCTATATAAATTCAAAATTAACTCATTTATTCATTGATTCATTCAATTCAGTCCACAACCACATATTTAGGTAGTTTTACACTTTAGCCCCTAAAGTTCCACATTTTTACAATTTAGTCCTTATCACATAAAAACACAAATTACACAATTTCTTTCCAAATTCATGAGTACTTAATTTCTATAGTGTCCTTAGCAGCCCTAAACTTTCATTTATTTTACATTTCGACCACATAATTTGCACATTTCACAATTTAACCCATTTTGACATTTTTGTCAAAAATCACTTTACAAAACTATTAAATCTATTAATAATTAATCATTTTCCATTATCAATCATTTAAAACCTCAAGCACTAAATAATGGCACTTCATGAAATCATTAACAAGTTTAAAAATTAAGGCACAGGCTAGCTAGAATATGGAGCAACGATTACAAAAACATAAAAATCATCAAAAACCGAGCTAAAACCGTACATTGATCAAACCAAGAATGTGTTGAACCCTAGATGGACATGGAAGCTTTCTTTTTCTCTTCAAAATCCAGCTAAAAGATGATGATAAAACATAATTTTGATTTTGGTTTTATTTATTATATCATTTATTAACTAATTACATTGTTAACCTTATTAATAAACATAAAAAATCTCATAATGGATGTCCATTAATGTCCATCAACATTATAAATGGTCTAAATACCATTTAAGGCCATCATATTTAAAAACCACGGTCATTTGACACCTTTAACTAATAGCATGTAACTTTTGCATGTTACGCGATTAAGTCCTTTTTCTCAAATTGAGCAATTAAACAATAAAATTAACTCACGAAATTTTCAAACATACCAAATAACATGTTGTAAACACCAAAAATAATATTAAAATAATATTTTGACATTGAATTTATGGTTCTGAAACCATTATTTCAATTTAGCTAAATCCGACTATTACAACTCTCCCCTTTAGAGATTTTCGTCCCCAAAAATCTTACCAGTGAATATGTTCAGGTATTGTTTTCTCATAGCATCCTTGGGTTCCCATGTAGCTTCTTCAACCCCATGTCAATGCCATAATACTTTCACTAACACAATTTTCTTATTTCTCAGCTCTTTGATCTCGCGAGCTAAAATTCGAATCGGTTATTCAGCATATGACATATCAAACTGAATTTCAACCTTGGTCGAGGAAATAACATGTGGAGGATCAGATCGATATCGTCGAAGCATCAATACATGAAACACATTATGTATTTTCTCTAACTCAGATGGCAAAGATAGTCGATATGCTACTGGCCCAATTCGCTCGATAATCTCATACAGTCCGATAAATCGCGGACTCATTTTCCCTTTTTGGCCAAATCGTAATATCTTTTTCTAAGACGATACTTTTAAAAACACTTTATCCCCGATCTGGAACTCAATATCTTTCCTTTCCAAGTCTGCGTACGATTTATGTCGATCCGAAGCTGCTCTCAAACTATCGCAAATTACTTTCACTTTTTCTTCAGTCTCTCTGATCAGATCAACGCCATGAATCTTTCTCTCGCTAAGTTCAATCCAGTACAATGGTGTTTGGCATTTATGACCATATAGAGCTTCGTATGGTGCCATCTTTATATTTGATTGGATGGTATAGTTGTAAGCAAATTCAATCAGCGGTAGATATTTCTCCCACCCATCTTTAAACTCAAGAATGCAACAACTCAACATATCCTCAAGTATCTGAATAACTCGCTCAGATTGACCATCCATTTGAGGGTGAAACACAGTGCTAAAATGTAGCTTTGTACCTAAAGCTTCTTGCAATTTCTTCCAAAATCACGAAGTGAACCTCAGATCTCTATCCGAAACAACAGATAGTGGCACTCCGTGCAATAGAACAATTTCTGAGATATACAACTGAACCAATTTATCAAGCAAGAAATCTGTACGTACAAGGATAAAATGAGCTGATTTCGTCAATCTGTCAACAACAACCCAGATCACATCCTTCGTTTTTGGAGATAAAGGCAATCCCAATAGAAAATCCATTGTTACTCTATCCTATTTCTACTTAGGAATCATAATAGGCTGTAATAAACCTGAAGACACTTGATGCTTAGCTTTGACTTGCTGACAAGTCAAATATTTCAAAACAAATTATGAGATATCACGTTTCATACCGTGCCACCAATAAAACTGTTTCAAACCGTTATACATTTTCGTGCTTCCTGGGTGTACTGATAAACAACTACTGTGTGCTTTATTTAAAATATTCTAAATGAGCTCAGAATTTCTTGGTATGCATATTCTATCATGAAACATTAAACAGTCATCAGGCCCTATTCGAAACTCTGAATCAGGAGTTGGCTCACACTAAGCTCGTTTTGCTTGCAATTCATTATCAAACTTTTGAGCTTCACAAATCTATTGTAGAAATAATGACCTCACCTTCAATTTAGCCTCTATCGAACCATCGTCAGACAAAACTAATTGTGTGTTCAAAGCATGTAAATTAAATAAGGACTTTCTGTTTAAATCATCAGCAACTACGTTTGCTTTTTCCGGATGATTGTCAATTACTAATTTATAGTCTTTTAGCAATTCTAACCATCTCTGCTATCACAAATTTAAATCTTTCTGAGTCATAAGATATTTCAAACTTTTGTGGTTGGTATAAATATGGCATTTCTCACCAAATAAGTAATGACACCAAATTTTCAACGCGAACACTATTATGGACAACTCTAGATCATGTGTCAAATAATTCTTTTAGTGCGGCTTCAATTGTCTCGAAGCATAAGCTACAACTTTCCCTTCCTGCATCAAAACACAACCCAAGCCATTTAATAATGCATCACTAAAACTACAAATTCTTTACCCGACTCAGGCTGAACTAACACTGGTGCTTTGTCAATAATACATTCAACTGTTCAAAGCTCTGCTAACACTTTTCTAACCACTCAAATTTAACATCTTTTTGAAGTAATCGTGTCATCGGAGTCGCAATTATCGAGAAACCTTTCACAAACTGTATATAATAACTGGCTAGTCCCAAAAAACTACGAACTTCGAATACATTTCTTGGAGACTTCCAATCTATAACCATAGATATTTTGCTCGGGTCAACTTAGATACTCACATTTGAACCTATATGTCCCAAAAACCAACCTCTGTAGCCGAAACTCACATTTACTGAATTTTGCAAACAACTGTTTATCTCTCAAAGTTTGAAACATAATTCTCAAATGTTCGACATGCTCAAATTCATCATGAGAGTAGATCAAAATATCATCAATAAATACAACTACGAATCGATCTAAATACATCTGAAAGTCTGGTTCATTAAGTCCATAAAATAGCAGGTGCATTTGTTAGTCCGAAAGGCATAACAAGAAATTTGTAGTGTCCGTACCTTGTTCTAAATGCAGTCTTTGGCACATCTGAGTCTTTCACTTGCAACTAGTAATAACCCGATCTCAAATCAATTTTTTTAGAATACTATTTCCCCTTTTAACTAATCAAACAAATCATGAATCCACGATAGAGTGTATTTATTCTTTATAGTCACTTTATTCAATTGTTTGTACTCAATACATATTTTCATCATGCCATCTTTCTTTTTTACAAATAACACCAATACACCCCAGGAGAGAAACTCAGTCTAGCAAAACCTTTATTTGTCAACTTTTGCAACTGAGCTTTCAATACTTTTAACTTTGTCGAGGCCATTCTATACGGAGTTATCGATATTGGCGTTGTACCCGGTACTAATTCAATACCAAACTCAACTTCTCTGATAGGTGGTAAACTTGGTAACTCCTCGAGAAATATATCTGGATACACGTACACAATTGGCACTGATTCAATCTTTGTTTCTGTCACTTTCGTATCAAGTACATAGGCAAGATAAGCTTTACACCCCTTTCTCACAAATCTCTGAGCTAACATAGACGAGATCACAACTAGCAAACTATTCAGATCATCAGATTCAATTCTAATAGTCTCATTATTCCAACATTTTAGTTCAATCATTTTTCGTCTACAATCCACTAAAGCATTATGCATCATTAGCTAATCCATACCCAAAATCACATCAAATTCATCGAATGGAAACAACATCAGATTAACCAAAAAAAAAAAAATCTTGATGCATTAATGGACAATTCTTGTACACCTTGTCAACTAACACACATTTGCCTAAGGGATTCGATACTCTAATCACAAATTCAGTAGAATCTATAGGCAAAGTCTCACTAGATACTAAATTCATACATATATAAGAATTAGTTGATCCAGCTATTAATGTAATCACATTAGTATCATAGAGAGTGAAAGTATCAGTGATAACATTTGGAGATGACGCTTCTTCGCGAGCGCGAATAGCATAAGCTCTAGTAGGTACTATAACATTAGATCTCGCAGCAGTGTCTCGTGTCACACCTCTACCACCACTTACATCTCCAACATTACGGGATGGTCTCCCTCTCACAGTAGGGTTGCTCGATCTTACATTCTGAGACTTATCTTTCTTATCTATCTCAGGACAATCCCGAAATGTTCATGTGAGCCGCATCTAAAATAGGCTTTATCATTCAATCTACACTATAACACCCTTAACCCATATCTGTCACCGGACTAGGGTTATGAAGTATTACTAATCATATCACATTTTTTACAAATATGCATTACATTTTATAATTCAAAATTTTACTCACATTAATGCTAATAATATTGTCTAATATCAAATTCTAAATTTTATATCATTCATATGATGACATAGTTTAAAACATAAGTCAGTATAAATTAAAAACAAGTTACATATATATAAAATATAACAAATTATCAATTTATTTAATGGTATTCATATACTTAATAGAAAGACAAACATTTCATTTCATACTTCTATACAAACATATATATAGTCAATTAAATCATTTCATATGGTATTTTCCAATAGCATATACGGCTTTAACAATTTCATGACTCCATAAATAACCAATGAATCTCAACACTATGCACATATCATATCGACCATAATAAAAGCACATATAAAATCTCATTTAACAAATCATGACCGAGTACCTCTATACTTCTAACCATTGTCAGTAAATTAAACTCCTAATATAAATTTAAGGCCCAATATGTCTAACTCATCGTGATAAATAATCTAAGCATCATACCCAACCTTAATATAATTTTTATAAGATTACCGAATTTACCTCTTGCATAAATGTCTAGGTTTTTAACTAATAATGCATGACTTACCTTAGCATATTTTACATTTATTATATTCCATATGGCCGAAACACATAGCAATTTCATAAACATTATATATTATGGTTACACTTTTAAATAAACTCAAATCAAGAGAAAACATATCTATAAAATGACCAACTCATTCGTGCCACACCCAAATTCAACAGCCAACCTTGGTATACATTCATATAACACAATTTATAATCATCCATAGCTCACAGCATAATAACCATGATACTATAAATAAAACCAAAATGGAATTCAATCATAGATAGTAAGCCATTTTCGCATGGCCTTTATACATAATCAAAATTCATCATTTCAAAACGCAACCCAGCCTATACATGCCATAATTCAGATTTGACTTATAAAGGTACAAAAATAGCTGATGGTGTGATGAAACTTTGCTGACAGTCCCCGAACTCGTAGCTTGACTCCAAAGTCTATAAAACAGAAACACACATGTACATAAAGTAAGCTATTTATAGCTTAGTAAGTCATAAGCAAATGAGTAATCCAAAAATATCATCAATTAATTAAACTACTTCATATTGTACCATGAAACATCAAATAAACACATTTCACCTATGGGTATTTTTCCAAATATAAACTCTAGGGTAAATTATTGCTAGAATGAGCTTAATCAAGTTACCGAGACTCCAAAAACGTAAAGAACATTAAAAGCGGGGCTAAAATGGACTTACAATCGAGTTTGGAAGCTTCGAAAACCCTAGATATATGTCTTCCTCATGTGAAATTCGGCCAAGGGGTTGAAGACAGACAAAAATTGGCTTTTAATTTTGTTTTTAATTCATTTTAATAACTAAATGACCAAAATACCCTTAAATAAAAACTATGGTGTTTTATCTTCCTTTAGGTATTTTTGTCCAAACAAGCATAGTGGTCTAATTACTATCCAAAGACCTCCACTTTAAAAACCCATTACTTACAAGTACTTAGTACCTTTGTGAACTAGAACACACATTTTATGACTTTTTCAATTTAGTCCTAAATATCAAATTGGACCCTCTATCGATAAAATTTCTAAACAAAATTTTCACACAATCATGCAATCATACCATAGACCTTAAAATGATAATAAAATAGATTTTTCTACCTTAGATTTGTGGTTTCGCAACCACTGTTCCATTTAGGCCTTATTTCGGGATGTTACATTTCTCCCCCTTTAGAGATTTTCGTCCCCGAAAATCTTACATGTGAAGAGATTTGGGTACTATTTTTGCATTTCCTCTTTGGGCTCCCATGTAGCCTCGTCTACCCCATGTCTATTTCATAATACTTTTACAAGTGCAATACTTTTGTTCCTTATTTTCTTTACCTCTCGAGCTAGAATCTTTACCGGTTCTTCACCGTAAGTCATGTCTGGCTGAATCTCAACCTCTATCTGAGAAATCACATGTGACGGATATGAACAATAACAACGTGGCATAGACACATGAAATACATCATGAATCTTCTCTAACTCAATCGGCAAAGCTAACTGATATGCTAATGGTTTGACTCTCTCAATCACTTCAAACGGTCCAATAAAACGTGAACTTAGTTTGCCTTTCTTGCCAAATTTGAGAACTTTCTTCCACAGGGATACTTTCAAAAACACTTTGTCACCAACTTGATACTCAATCTCTTTTCTCTTCAAATCTGCATACGACTTCTGACTATCTAAAGCTGCTTTCAAGCAATCTCTAATGACTTTTACATTATCTTCTGTTTCTTAACTAGATCAACCCCATAAATCTAATTTTCCTTAAGCTCTATCCAATACAAAGGTGTGTGACATTTACGTCCATACAAAGCTTCATAAGGTGCCATATTCAAACTCGACTGATAACTATTATTGTAGGTAAACTCTACTATTGGTAAGTACTTTTCCCAACTGCCTTGAAATTCTAGTACACAGCATCTAAGCATATCTTCAAGTACCTGAATAACTCTCTCTTACTGACCGTCGGTCTCAGGATGGAAAGCTGTACTAAAACTCAACTTTGTGCCCAAAGCTTCATGTAACTTCTTCCAAAACCGTGAAGTAAATCTCAGATCTCTGTTTAAAATGATCGATAATGGTACCCCGTGTAGTCTGACTATCTCTAAAATATACAACTCAGCCAACTTGTCAAGTGAATAATCCATACGAACTGGGATAAAATGAGTCGACTTCTTTAACTTATCAATCACAACCCATACTGCATCTTTCTTTCTCAGTGTCAACGGTAATCCTGTCACAAAATCCATAGTAACTCGGTTCCATTTCCACTCAGGGACTAGCACAGGCTGCAATAAACCTGAAGGTACCTGATGTTCGGCCTTTACCTGCTGACAGATCAAGCATCTAGAAACAAACTCTGAAATGTCCCTTTTCATTCCTACCCACTAGTACGTTTTCTTCAAATCATTATACATCTTTGTACTACTTGGATGAATAGACAAAGAACTACTATGTGCTTCCTGTAAGATCTTTCGAATAAGCTTATCATTCTTTGGTACACATACCCTATCTCTGAACATCAAAGTTGTCAGAACTAATCTGAAAATTTGACTCTATATCCGACTCAAACTGAGCTCTTTTGGCTAACAACTCACTATCATTTTTCTGAGCTTCACAAATTTCTTTAAGAAACATCGGTTTAACTCTCAACTCAGCTAAGATAAAACCATCACCTGATAAGGCTAGACTAGTGTTCAAAGCTCTTAATGCAAACAAAGATTTCCTATTCAAAGATCAGCAACAACGTTTGCCTTACCTGGGAGATAATCGATCACTAGCTCATAATCTTTAATCAACTCTAGCCGTCTTCTTTGCCACAAGTTCAAATCTTTTTGAGTCATCAAATATTTTAAACTTTTGTGATCAGGAAATATTCGGTACTTCTCACCGTACAAATGATATCTCCAGATCTTCAGCGCAAAACAATGTAAGCTAGCTTTAAATCATGTGTCGGATAGTTCTTCTCATGTGGCTTTAGCTGTCTAGAGGCATAAACAATTACCTTTCCTTCTTGCATAAGTATACAACCAAGTCCATTCAAGGATTCATCACTGTAAATCACAAACTCCTTACCTAGTTCTGGTTGTACTAAAACAGGAGCTTCAATCAACAATGCCTTTAACTTGTCAAAACTCTGCTGACACTTCTCAGTCTATTCAAACTTGACATCCTTTCATAGCAATCTTGTCAGTGGAGTAGCTATCATGGAAAATCCCTCTACAAATCGTCTATAATATCCGGCAAGACCAAGAAAACTTTTGACTTTTGATACATTTCTAGGAGGCTTTCAATCAACAATAGCTGAAATCTTGCTCGGATTAATCTTGATACCTTCACCTGAGACAATATGTCCAAGAAAACCAACTTCTCGTAACCAGAACTCACTTTTGCTGAACTTGGCATACAATTGATTACCTCTCAGAATCTGTAAAATTGTTCTCAAATGCTCTGTATGCTCAGTCTCATCACGAGAATAAATCAAGATATCATCAATGAACACAACTACAAACTTATCCAAGTACGGTCTGAAAACTCGGTTCATTAAGTCAATGAAAATGGCAGGAGAATTAGTTAAGCCAAATGGCATCACAAGGAACTCATAATGACCATACCTAGTCCGGAAAGCAGTCTTTGGGACATTTGACTCTTTAACTCACAATTGATAATATCCGGATCTCAAATCTATCTTGGAGAACACAGTGGCTCCCTTCAATTGATCAAACAAATCATCAATTCTAGGTAGTGGATACTTATTCTTTATTGTTACCTTGTTAAGCTATCGATAATCTATGCACAATCTCATCAATCTTTGTTTTTCACAAATAGCACTGGTGCACCGCATGGTGAACTACTAGGTCTTGCAAAGCCTTTATCTGTTAATTCCTGCAACTGAGCTTTCAATTCTTTCAATTCCAATAGGGCCATTCTATAAGGAGCAATAGAAATGGGCGTGGTACCTGGAATCAACTCAATACCAAACTCAACTTCTCTAACAGGAGGCAAACCTAGTAGTTTTTCCAGAAACGCATCAGGAAACTCACATACCACAGGCACTGATTCAATTTTCAATTCTAGATCTTTAGTGTTAAAAAAAAGCAAGATAAGCTTCATACCCTTTTCTCAAACATTTCTGAGCATACATAATAGAAATCATGGCAAATGAACTATCTGACTCTTCTGAATTAACCTGAAGAGTTTCACCATTTTCACATTTCAACTCAATGAATTTCTTTCCACAATTCACTATCACATCATGTGTAGTCAACCAATCCATACCAAGAATCACATCAAATTTATCAAAAGGCAATAGCATGAGATAGGCCAGGAAACAGTTACCTCTAATCATCAAAGGGCAATTTCTACATACTTTATCTACTAATACATGCTTGCCTAATGGATTTGATACTTTAATCACAAATTCTGTAGATTCTATAGGTATACTCATACTAGGCATCAATTTCATGCAAACATATGAATGGGTTGAACTCGGATCAATCGAAGGAATAACTCTAGTATCATAGAGAGAAAATGTACCCGTAATCACATTGGGGAAGGATGCCTCTTCGCGAGCACGGATAGCATAGGTCCTCGCAGGTGCTCTAACATCTGGCCTCACTGTTAAATCTCTAGATGCACCTCTATTACTTGGCCCAACTCTTGGATTTCTTAGTGGTCTGCCTCTGACAAGAGCATTGCCTGATCTTACACTCGGTATTGCTTCTATTTTAATCATCTCAGGACACTCCCGAATAAAATGGTCTGGTGCACCACATCGGAAACAACCTGTCTCAGTTGCTCAACACTAACCTGGGTAACGTCGACCACATCGGGGACACTCTGGTCTATCAGGCTAAACACTGCCAACACTTGCAATTGAAGTGGTCTAGCTTTCGGACTCATAAATCTTCTGCCTCTATTTCGGCTAGAATATCCAGCTAAAAATTAGATCTAGTGGAGAACTCTCTAGGCCTCTTGGATGTAGACTGAAATGACTTGTTCATTAGTCTTTTCTTTGTTTCTTGCATCTCAATTTCAACTTTTCCCTTTCTTTTTAATAGCTCCTCTGCCTTACAGGCTCTCTCAACTAGGAAAACAAACTCTTTTATTTCTAGGACACCAACCGACAATCGGATATCATCATTAAGCCCATCCTCAAATCTTTTTCACATAATGGCCTCTGTAGACATACACACTCTAGCATAATTACTGAGTCTAACAAACTCGCGCTCATATTCAGTCACTGTCATATTGCCCTGCTTTAACTCTAGAAACTCTTTTCTTTTCTGGTCAACAAACTTTTGACTGATGTACTTTTTTATGGACCTCCTGAAAGAAATCCCAAGTGACTCTTTCTTTCTGTACAACTGATACAAGTGTCTTCCACCAATGGTAGGCCGAATCTCTAAGAAGTGATACAACACATTTCATACATTCCTCAGGTGTGCAGGATAACTCATCAAAGACTCTGATAGTATTCTCAAGCCAAAATTCTGCCTTTTCTGCATCATCATCGTTTGTAGCTCGAAATTCTTTGGCTCCTTGTTTTCTGATTTTATCAACTGGTGGCTTTTCTCTTATAACCATACTTGTGGCTGGGGGAGCTACATGGGTGGTCTGATGATCATGAGGGGGTGGAGGTCTAACAACCGGATTGGTACGAACAAACTCGACAAACTATTCATTCATAGCTTGGAAGAAGGCTTCTCGAGCCCCTCCTCCCTAACTAACTGTAATGGGCCTTTCACTACTATCTGATGGCACTGTCACTTCTACAAGAGCCGGCGTGTTACTCTCTACATCACCTGCACCAGCTTGTTCGGGATCCATAACTATAAAAGAAAACATTTTAAAATCGTCAGGAGTCGTCACACTATCAACATATAAGTATGGCATGTATAGCTAGACTCTTACTCATACTAAATATTCTAAGAACCGACTAAAACTTTTCTTTGATAACAATAAATGTAACACCCCTTACCCGAGACTGTCGCCAGAGTCAAGCACGAGGTGTTACCAGACTTAGCTTACTAATTCGAGGCATAAAAATTTGCTTTTAAAATTAATTTAGTTTCATTCATTCATTATGTCCCTAGAAAGGTCCTCAAGACCCTAAAACATGAAATTGAAATGGTTCGGGAACAAACCGGAATCAATAAAAAATTTTCGATCACTTAAACAAATCAAAACAATTTATTTCATCTTTCATAAATAAACTGTCCATCTGCGTCATAGTCACTAAATAAATCATAACTCGAGTTACAAAACTCAAAATTCAAATCCATAAATTTTATCTGAATCTAGACTCGTATATCTTCTTACTAATTTTTTTTTTAGAATTTTTGGTCAATCCAATTAGTACAATTTATTAGTTAAAGTTTCTCCTATTTCAGTGTTCAGCTGCTCTGACCTCTGTTCACTACGAATTCATCTTCTCCCTATACAGAATTCAAATAGCCATGTAGTTTATTTCTATTAATATTAGACTCAATAAATAATGTATACATATAAATTATAACTCTTAATTATTTTTATACAATTTTTAGTGAATTTCTAAATTTAGAACAGGGGAATTGAGAAATCACTCTGACCCTATCTCACCAAAATTTAAATATCTCATAAAATAAAACTCCTTTATTTACTTTGTTTCTTTCATATGAAAATAGACTCAATACTCTTTAATTCTATATCTTATTCACTATCTAAATCCATTTCTACTATTTTTAGTGAATTTTGAAATTCACGTCATTACTACTGTCTGATACTGTTTTAAAGCTAATTTCACCTTTTTCATGATTTCCATGGAATAACTAGCATTTAAGCATACATAACACCAAACATGTCCTTGATTAGCCATTCCAATAGCGAATCATTATCAAGCATTTACATACCATTCATTAGCCACATCATAAGATCATATACACAAAATGGCTACGATGCTATACATGCCATACTCAAAATGAAACGTCTAGCTATACCAAAATAATCCTTGTGATAGTGTGCCCGGATCTCTGACGTACTTTACGATCCCCAAGTTAGCTTGACAACACTATAAAAAGAAGGAAAATAAAGGGGGTAAGCATTAAGCTTAGTAAGTTTTCATGCAAATAAATAACAACATTCATAAGAATTATCTTACTACTTGGCATGATACTACTTAATGCAACTTCATTAATTGTCATAGACATATTTTAAACTTCTTCACTTACTCACTTACTTAAATACATACTTACTTAATCAAATTTATTAATACATTTTACTTACGTTTTTCCTTATCAAACATACATGAACATTATATACTTACCTTTGCTCTTCTAGCATGAACTTGTCTTACCCTTTTTAGTATAACTCGTCTTACCTTACCTTACCTTGATATTCTCTTTAAATTTTCCCGTTGAACCACTTGGAATACTAAGGATACACGGGTACCTTACCATTGCCATGACTTGTCATGGTCTTACGTGGTATCCTATTGAAACTTACCATTGCCATGTCTTGACATGGTCTTACATGGTATCCTTGCCTTCTGAACTCACCAATGCCATGCCTTGGCATGGTTTTACATGGGACCTTTGCCTTATAAAAACTTATCAATGTCATGTCTTGACATGGTATTACATGATATCCTTGCCTTAGAAACCTTACCAATTGCCATGCCTTGGCATGGTCTTACATGGTACCCTTAAACCCTAATGTCATGACATTTGTATCCTACACATTCCTAAGGTTCACCGGAACTTTCTGAATTTACTTCTCCGTCAATTCACGCTTGAGTCTTCTTTGAATAATTTCATATGAATAATTTCATAAAATAAATATACACATGCTGGAAATTAACAACATTAACTTAAAATAATAGAATATTGCATTCATTTACCGCAAACTTACCTCGAAACAAAATATGATCAACTATATCGATTTAGTCCACTATCTTTTTCTTTCCCCGGTCCAACTCCAAATTTCGTTCTTCTTGATCTATAATAACAAATTTAGCTTATTTAATACTCACATTTATTAAAACAGTCATTGACTCAAACTTTGGAAAAAAATTACATTTTTACCCCTAAAATTTTACATATTTATACTTTTGCCCCAAGGCTCAGAAATTAAACTTCATCCTATTTTATTACGTTTTATGACATGTTGATCATTTTTCCCTTCTATGGCAACATCAAATTCTCACTCTAACATGTACTTATGAACATTAGGTATTTTTACCGATTATGTCATTTTACTCGTTTTCACGTAAAATCGCTTAGCAAAAGTTGTTTAACACAATTTCAAGCTTCATATTCTACCATAAAACATCAAAATAAACACATTTCACCTATGGGTATTTTTCCAAATATAAACCCTAGGTTAAATTATTGCTAGAATAAGCTTAATCAAATTACCGGGACTCCAAAAAATAAAGAACATTAAAAACAGGCTAAAACGGACCTAAAATCGAGCTTGGAAGCTTGAAAAACCCTAGCTATGTCTTCCTCATGTGAAATTCGGCCAAGGGGTTGAAGATGGGCAAAAATTGGCTTTTAATTTTGTTTTTAATTCATATTAATAACTAAATGACCAAAATGCCCTTAATTAAAAACTATGGTGTTTTATCTTCCTTTAGGTATTTTTGTCCAAATAAGTATAATGGTATAATTACTATCCAAGGACCTCCACTTTAAAAACCCATTACTCACAAGTACTTAGTACCTTTGTGAACTAGAACACACATTTTAAGACTTTTGCAATTTAGTCCTAAATATCAAATTGGACCCCTATCGATAAAATTTCTACACAAAATTTTCACACAATCATGCAATCATGCCATAGACCTTAAAATGATAATAAAATAATTTTTTCTACCTCAGATTTGTGGTTTCGCAACCACTATTCCGTTTAGGCCCTGTTTCGGATGTTACAATCTTTCTTGCTCGGTGTCAATGGTAATCCATATACAAAATCCATAAGGTACCTGATGCTCGGCTTTTACTTGTTGACAGACTAAGCATTTTGAAACAAAGTCAGAAATGTCTCGTTTCATACCATGCCACCAGTAAAGTTGTTTTAAATCATTGTACATCTTCGTACTACCTGGGTGAACAGATAACTGACTGCTGTGAGCTTCATTCAAAATCATCTGAATTAAGCTCCACTAGCTCCTTCGGTGTCATTCTATAAGGGGCTATAGACACTGAAGCTGTACCAGGTATGAGCTCTATCCTAAATACAACTTTGCGGTTTGGAGGTAACCCAGGTAGTTCATTAGGAAAAACATCTGGAAAGCCTTTGACTGTCCTAATATCTTTAACAGAAGAAACTTTAGAATTTGAAACATCGATGTAGGCTAGATATGCCTCACAACCCTTATGAACCAATTTCTCGGCCTTCAGTGTAGAAATCACATTCGAAAAATAATTCTGAAGCTCCCTAATTACAACTACCTCATCACCCTCCGTAGTTTTTAGTATCACCCGTTTAGTAGCACAATCCAAATTCACTTGATATTTAACCAGCCAGTCCAAATCCAATATTAAATCGAATTCTCCGAAAGGAAGTTCCATTAAATTTTCCAAAAAGATAGTTCCTTGAACCTCCAAAGGTACATATCTGAATAATTTATTTACCCTCACTGACTGCCCTAATGGACTCAACACAGTGACCCCATTGGTAGTGCTCTCAACCATTATTCCTAAAGTTTCTGATACAGTGCATGCTATATAAGAATGTGTAGACCCAACATCAATTAGTACAGTATATGGTACATTATGGATAAAGAACATACCTGTAATAACATCTAGAGTATCTCCGTCCTCTCGGCGATGTGCAGCATAAACCAGTACTGGCTGCCTTGCCTTGTATGACCAACACCCCTGCCCAGTGTTCCACGACCACGGCCCATACCATTTTCACCTCTAGCCTGACCATGGCCTCTTGATGGCTGCTAAACACCTCTCGGCAGCTAAACAGTACCCATACCAATAGCTTGCATTTGATCGAGCCTCCGTGGACAATCTCTAATACGATGCTCTAATGATTCGCACCTCAGACATGCCCTAATCCTTTTCTAGCATTCACCCTGATGGTGTCTCCCACAATCCACACAGGGTTGCGGTCCAGTAGCAGCAACAGGGGCCCCAACTCTGACCGACCCAGCAACACTGGCCTTTTTCTTAGGCCTCACAAATGAACTTGAGGGTCCAATACCACTTTCCTTCTCACGGTTCTGGCGCTAAGCGCACTTCACATCCTCAATAATCTTCGCCTTATCCACTAAAGTAGCAAAATCTCGCTCCCTCTGTGGAGCTATCAGAACCCTTAAATCATCTCTAAGGCTGTCTTCGAATCGAATACAACGCTCATATTTAGTTGCCACTATCCCGTGTACATAATGGCTAAGTCACAAAAATTTTGCCTCGTATTCAGCCACAAATTTATCCCCCTGAGACAAATTCAGAAACTCTCCCCTCCAGGCATCCACATAACTAGCGCCCACATATTTCCCTTGAAATGTAGTCTTGAAAAATTCCCTGTAGCACCTCTAACCCATATTCGTCGCAGGAATAAGGTCATAAGACATTACAAAATAAAATACGATTCCGAACAATTAAATATAAATATTCATATATTCACATAAACAAGTCTAGAAAGTTAATCAAAATTTATTTCATAAATTAATACAACTCTTAAGTTTGAACATTTCATATCATATGTATATATGGTTATATCGTTCACATGAAACAATATAAAATATAATATATTAATAATTTCATATATGCGGTATTATCATAGTAATTTATATGAATCTATTACGCTTACATATTAATACCAAATAAAAGCAAGTATTCTGTTACGAGTCAACTCACTTCATTTTCTGCACTATTCAGCTAATATATCATTGTATACATTTGCAAACTTACACGAAATTAGCAAGTTCATATAGCTATATACATAAGTATATAACATCCATAATTATGAACATATTTACTTGCATATAAGGCACATAAAAACTTAACTAATATGATAAGACCAAATGTCATATACGCATGTCTTAACTTAGTCCATAAGTGAACACCAAAATTTGTATCATGCACATGTCTTTCTCTTTACCTATCAATTTCATAATTTATCTTAAATCAATAACATTCATAATGATCCATACGACTAAACATTTATATATCATCATCACAAATGTCATGAATTATGGTTACATCCTCGATATAGATCATTACAAGACCAAACATTTATGTATAACCTAATCAATATATATATACATGCATGGTGCGCATTTACCATAAAACCAAGGCCACATTTAACAGTTAAACATATTCTAAAAAGATTGATCAAAGCAAACATGGACATTTTTCATTACTCATCATCTTGCTTAGCTGAAACATATTACTTTAAAACACATACACAACCAAAATTCCCATCATCGAATTATCAAAACTAAACTTATTAAACAATAATACTAAGAACATACTAAATCAAAACTGAGCATAATGGGCAAGTTCACACATATATACCATTTCTTAGTATAAAGCACATCCAAAATAACCAAACATATTTACGACTGACATCTTCATACCTCATGCAAAATCATTAACCAAATTCAATATACAAACACATAACACATATTATGTTCATTCGTGACACAGCATATTAATCAAAATAGACTCAAACCATTATTATACCAAAACCGAATTCAAGCATAGAAATAAGACATTTTCGCATGGCCTTTATACAAAACCAAAATTCATCATTTCAAAACACATTCCAGCCTCTACATGCCATAATTCAAATTCGATTATTTAAATACCGAAGCTGTAGATAGTGTGATAGACTTTGCTGACGATCCTCGAGCTTGTAACTTGAATCCAAAATCTATAAAATAGAATCATGCATAAAAACACAGAGTAAGCTTTTGAAGCTTAGTAAGTCATAAGCAAATAAGCAACCCAATAATATATTCAACTCAATTGAATTGAATCTAACTATAATATCATTTTTCACATCTAATTACAAACTTACCATCTCATAAATAATGTATAAACTCTCATTCATAATTATTACCTTGGTCGAATGCTTATCTTGTTAAAATGGTAAAATATCATTCAACTTCCAAAGCCATGATGTTATTTTATGTTCAAATATACCTATATTCTTATTATTTTTTAATAGAAATATTGATTAAAACATTAAATTTTTATAGTAATCTACCAAGACGTCATACTTTGTAATATCCCAAATTAGAGCCTAATCGGAATAGTGGTTTCGTGACCACAATTTCGAGATAAAAATAATTATTTTATGATTATTTTGAGGTCTATGATATGATTGCATGATTGTGTGAAAATTTCTTAAAGAACTTATATGCATAAAGTGCTTAATTTGAAGTTAGGGACTAAATTGAATAAGTTGCAAAACTTGCATTCTAGAAGTTTCTAGTATGAAATTGCTTTGAAATATTTAATTAGGAGGTCTTAAATAGCAATTTTACCAATTTCAAATTTTATGGACAAATATTGGACATGAATGGAATTTTTGGAAAGTTTAGTAGTAAGGGCATTTTGGTCATTTAGGGGTAAAATGAATTAAAATACAAAATTAAAAGCCAATTTTGCTCATCTTCTTCACCATGGACGTGTATACCAAGGGAGACTCCATGGATATGGTTTCCAAGCTTCCAAGCTCGATTGTAAGTTCGTTCTAGCCTCGTTTTTAATGATTTTTATGTTTTTAGAGTCCCGGTAACTTGATTTAGCTTATGCTAGCAATAATTCAACCTAGGGTTCATATTTGGAAAAATACCCATAGGTGAAATTTGTGTATTTTGGTGTTTTATGATAGAATATGAGGTTTTAAATTATGTTAGACGACTTGTGCTACTCGGTTTTAAGTGAAAACGGGCAAAAGGGCTTAATCGGTAAAAATACCTAATAGTCATAAGTACATGTTAGAGTGAGAATTTGATGTTGCCATAGAAGGAAAAATGATCATAATGTCATAAAACATAAGAAAATAGGATGAAGTTTAATTTTCGAACCTTGGGGCAAAGTGTAAATATGTAAAAGTGTAGGGGTCAAAATGAAAATTTTTAAAAATATGATTTTTGGACCCGTATGAGTAGTGTGACTAATTATTAGGCTAAATGTAATATTATAAATGAAGGAAATCAAGATTCGGGCTTAAATCGGGAAAATACAAGGTTATGGACTAAAATAGTAATTTGCTGTTTCTGGATCGAGGTAAGTTCGTATGATAATAATAATGCAATGTTATGTTTGAATTATATTTCTTACTATTATTACATATATTTTATGATTTAATATATTGGAAAAGTTGATGGATTGGTGTTTATGATGTGGAAATATGACATGAAAGAATGTTACATGAAATGCAAGAAAATGAAGATACATGACAAGTGATATATGAAATATGTGATATATGTTATGTAAATTCTTAAAAGCTGATCTGATATTTGAGTTGTGTCTTATTATACTATGAATGGACAATTGGTACTATGGATAGTGAGATCGACACTTCGAGTAAATTCGTACATAAATAATCTATCGATTCTTTTTATGTTATTATATTTTGATATCATATGAAATGTGGCTACCTATCAAATGGTTATTTGATGTAAATTATGAATTTAAATTGATTACGGACAATTTAGTAAAATTTTGAAACGTGAGGAATTTCCCGATTGAACCTTCGGAATAAAAACGATACGAATGATCTATTGCGAGGTCGCATGTGTAGTACTAAGTGCAGGCTACTATGCGTACCCGAAAACTGTGATCACGTGTGTAGTACTAAGTGCAGGCTACTACGTGTATTAGATGGTGAGGTCACGTGTGTAGTACTAAGTGCAGGCTACTACGTGTACCAGACTGTTGGTTGCATGTATAGTACTAAGTGCAGGCTACTATGCGTACCGGATAGCTTCGGCTACAAGTGTAGAAATGGGAAAATGTGCAGGCAATTGTGTATCTGTTATTATTCTGATGAGTTCAACGGGAAATCGATTAAATGAAAATACATGTGAAAGTGATTATGTGATGAACAAGTGCAAGTATATGTTTATTTGAATTTATGAGTAATATGCTCAATATTTGAGCGAACCTCGGTAAAATGGAATGGATTAAGTGAAATTGTGTAAAAGTGAACTTTAGTAGTAAAATAGTATTAGACAGCAGCAGTGCATGACTTTGAAAATTCACCAAAAATTGTCTAAGTTGAATTAAATTTAAAAAAAATTATGGAAATAAAGCTTAATGAGTCTATTTTCATATGAAAGAAACAGGGGAAGTAGAAGAATTCTATATTGTGTGATATTTCAATTCTTGTGAAATAGGGTCTGAATGAATTCGAGATCCCCTGTTCTGAATTTAGAAATTCACCATAAATTTTACAAATATTATTGAGAGTCATACCTTACATGCATGGATTCCTTATTGAATCTAATTTTACAAGAAACAAACGGCATGGTCGTTGAAATTCTGTACAGGGATAAATTCGGTTTGTAGTGCACAGGGGTTAGAGTAGTCATACCCTGAAACAGGGGAGACTTTAACTAATAAACTGTACTAAATGGCCCAACCAAAAATTCTAGAAAAATATTAGTAAGTATACATATAAGTCTAGTTTCATATAAAATTTATGGAATTGGATTTCGAGTTTTGTAACTTGAGATATGATTTTTTTAACACCGGGACTCCAAAAAGCATGGTAGTAATTGCTTATTATTTTTATATGAACTTACTAAGCGTAAAGCTTACCCATCCTCTCCATTTCTTTAGCATTGGCAGGTCGGCTCGGGGTTGGAGATCATCGGAGGCAAAATCACACTATCAAACTATCATTTTTGGGAAAATTAATTCAAATATTAGAAATATCAAGTGAGTGACATGTATAGGAAGTTGGTTTGTGATATGTATTTTTATTATGATTTTGATCATACGTATCAGTCTGCATTGAGTTATCGTATAAAATCATAAGATGTGGTCCTTATCCATTATGTTTTATAAGTTTAATTAATCGTGCCATGTCCTATGTTTTGATGTGATGATATAGTTAGCTTTGTTTGTTATGCATGTGTTCGAAAAGTTTTGAATTAAATGAAATTTTATGGCCCGGTTTTCGTCTATGTGTATTGTTAAGTCTGGTAATGCCTCGTACTCTGTTCCGGTCTTCGATACGGGTAAGGGGTGTTCCATACTTTTTTTAAAAAAAAATCATGAACTTTTTATATATTTTTTGAATAATTTTAAAAATTTTAAATTATTTATTGACATGAAATATGAAATAAATATTATCATGTCAATATGAAGTACACATGAATTGTCATGTGGGTTGTCACAAAAACATCATTGAAATTTAATGTTTTTAGTCAACATTTTGTTAAAATAATAAATTTAACTCTTTTTAAAAGTTTAATGATTAAATTTAGATAAAAACCAAATTAACAAATATAAAAATAAAACCTTGAAAGCTAAATTTCACATTACGTCTTTAGTTTTTAATACTATATTTAGAATTTAATTAACAGTAGTAAATTAAAGAGTTTAGTTTAGATTAAAATATTCTAATTTACATTTTAGGTATCCAATAATAGAGAATAATTGCCGTGCTTAACCAGTCATTACCTACTTTCTTATCAAAATTGTATTAATAAAAATAATTATATAAATACCAAATTACTTCAGCTTTTTATAACTTCTATTGAAAAACAAATAAAATCTTTTAACTTCTTATAACTCTACATAAAAACCAAATAAAATGAAATTTTAAACACTAAATCTTACTCAACCTTAATCTCTATCTTAGGTCAAACTTTTAAACCTTAAATATAAGCTTGAAGCCTAATTTGACTCTATATTTTTAAGGAGAGTATTTAGTTTTTTCGTCCATTTGGTCATTTTTCTTATTAAATCAATTTAATTCACCATAATATATGAAGATCAATCCAACTAAATTAGAGTTCAAGAACCGATATAATTAAATCGATTTACAGTCTTTCAATTAATTTAATTGAATTTAATTATTGACTTGAATAATATATTTATTTTATATATTATAAATTAAAAATATTAAATGAAGCTGGTTTTTTTATAAGATCAATTTGAAAATTCAAAAATCAATAACCAAATAATCAACAAAACTAAACCTATAACTCAGTTTATTCACAAGGCCGAATACACTACCTTATTCACATACCTTCATACATGATTTATAACCAATATCAAACAAACTTACTTACCTCATGTCAATTATATATTAATCTAATTCATACCTGATCATTCAACCTGTTTATATGTTCGATCACAACTTATTGTTGCCCGATGAACCATTCGGAATTGGATAGGACACTCGGATAATCACACACATCGTACAACGACAACGTCCTAGACGTGGTCTTACATGTAATCACATATCGATGCCACTGTCCAAGACAGGGTCTTACTCACACACATATATCTGAATTATATCGATGCCATGGTCTTACTCGCACACATAAGTCGGAATCCTATGTCATGACATATGTATCCTAACTATTCCTACGGTTCATACGAGGCTTTCAGACATTGTAACTCGGTCGAAACGAATTCAGAATTGTAATAACCAAACCTTTTCATATTCGTCCATAAAAAATATAAATTCTAACATTTCATAACAGCATATATATTTAAAATTTAACTACTGTTAAACACGTCTATTTGCTTATAAACTTACCTTGGACGATATAAAACGGAACGGAGTGGCTAGTCGACAACTTTCGTTTTTCCCCAATCCAAATCCGATTTCTTTGGTTCTTGATCTAGACATATTCAAGTTAAGCTCATTCAAACATATTTTCATTCAATTTAGTCCAAAAACACATAAATAGGAAAATTACCATTTTCCCCCTAACTTTTATAATTTTTACAATTTAGTCCCTATTGTACAAAACACAAATACACAAAATTTTTCCATACCTAAGTTAGGTCGAATATTACCCATATCCATACAAGCCCATATAATTCATTTATTTCACATTTTAGTCCCTCAAATTATTATTTTTGCAATTTAGTCCTAATTACTTAAAATCATCAAAAACTCGAATACAAAACATGTTAATCTAAAACATATCTTCCATATTTTATCATCAAACAACAAAAATCACAAGCTCTCAACAATGGCACAACTCAAAATATTCATCAAAATATAAAATTCAAGAATGGGTTTTGTAGTACTCGAAGCAACGATCTCAAAAATGTAGAAATTATCAAAAACCGAACAAAAACAAACCTTGATTGCGCTTGAATAAGTGTTGAACCCTAGCTTTGACATTTCTTTCTTCTTTTGTTTAGTTTTAGGTTAAAGAGAATGAATAAAGAAAAACATGGCTTATTTTATGATATAATAACATATATTAACTTATTAACTAATTTACCTAATTAACCTTAATGAAATAATAATAAAATCATATAACATATGTCTATTATCGTCCAAACAATATGCTAATGGAATATTTACAACATAAATACTCCAACTTAAAAAACCATTAACAATTCGGCCCTTATGCAAGTTACCACCTAATTTTCATTTTACGCGATTAAGCCCTTTTATTTAATCAAACACTCAAACGATAAAATTAAAGTACAAAAATTTCACAAATATAAATTCACACAAAATAAACCTAGAATATAATTTTTAAATATTTTTTTGAATCAAATTCGTGGTCCCAAAACTACCGTTCCGATTAGGGTCTAAATCAAGTTGTTGCATTCCCAGGTCAACTGGTTGGGCTGAGTACCCTTTTTAACTGTAAGCCACCACTGATAGGCTTCATCTCATAGCAATGACATTGCACTTTTTAATTTCTACTTGGGGGTGCAGTCGAGGTCGTCCATGATCCTCTCTGTGGCCTCAATCAAATATTTAGCCACATTAGGGGCAACTCCAGCAATACCCTTAAAAATCTCAGCTCCATTAGACTGAGTCATTTCGTAATTGACCCACGGCCCACAGTACCAGTATTTGGCCCAAAGACCCTCTCTAGAATTCACAATATAGCTTGGGATAGTGCGTCGTCCCTAGTCGCATGGTCGTGAGACCTAGTCTCAGTCACAGGTGAAAGTGGTGCCTCTCTAGCTTCAACGTTAGGCATGTGGCCCGATGACAAAGACCCAGCTCGAGCACCTCCACGGCCTCTGCCACGGCCTTTTGTACCCCTTTTATGAGTACCTCGGGTGCTCATTTTCGATTCGTGTGTTATCTGTTTTAACAATTTTATGAATTAGTTTACAGTTCCAGTGTTTATTAACGGATATTTTATGAAAAATATTATAAGTAACTCAGAGTTTTGTTTTCTCAGATCGCAGTCTTACTACAGTTTTAGGATACCCTAGACAGAGTGTTTTAGTACAGTCTATTGCCTACAGTAATCTCAGTATTTCAATTTAAACAAACAGTAGTTTCAGAGGACTTATAGAATCGGCGCTGAAGACTCCGTGTACCACACACTCAGTAAAACATTTCCAAGTATTTCAAATAATTTGAAACAATGTTTTAAAAGAAACCGAAATCCACAGTCGAGCTTTGCAACCTGGCTCTGATAACACTAAATGTAACACCCCAAACCTGGCCTAGATGTTATGGCCGAATCTGGCGATGTCACACTGAAGTATTTTTCGAAAACATAATTTCATTGAAAAAGAATCCGTTTTATATTGAAACATCTTTGTGATCTTAACAAAAATTTAAGATATTCAGAAAACCCTTTTTGCACATTTACCTTTGTTACTTGTTTTTAATGATGATTTTAGAACCCGTCATGTATCATGTTAAAATGTCCATAATTTTTAAAAACATTGTCTTTTGCAGAAGCTTATGAAATGTGTTGCATAAATGTGGTGTCTTTGAAAAAAAATAGTTCTCTTTTGAAAACCCGTCGTTTTCCTACAACTAACAGATTACATCAAACAACTAAAAATCCCAATTTAAAAGTTAAAACTGTAAAGAGGCCTTATTACATAAAAATACCCAAATTTAAATTACTAATAAATTAAAAATCCAATATCGAGGCATAAACGGATGTGTGGCCACCTTCGAGTCCCTCGCAGCACCAATCCACCTAAGGATTACCTGCACAGATAAGTAGAAGGGTGAGTTAATGAAACTCAGTGTTTAATCCCTTCATAAACAAGCAGTTAGTCATATGATGGCAAATACGGTCTAGGCCTACGCCTATTTCAATAACAGTCCAGTATCAGTTACGGCCTTAGCCCATTACAGTAACAGTATTAGTATGGGCCTTAGTCCATTTCAGTAATAGTAACATTACAGAAATGCAAATAGAAATCCCACTCATCTAGCCTTTACATTCCACTTCGTCCAGCCCTACACTCCATGTGGGGATAAAATCAACCCACCTATCCCTACAGTCCAAAAATAGCACCAGTTGCGGCACTAAACAGTGGTTGCAGCAGAGCTGCCAGTACAATACACTTCCTCCAATCAATAATAAACCCGTCCCCATGCAACATATCATAATATCATACATGTAAGCAATATATATAAAATGGCATGCTCGATTACAGTCATACATACATAAGGGCATAATAGTCATTTTACCTCATAGGGACATAACAGTCATTTATCAATTTGGGGTCTAGGTATACTTATCGACCCAATAGTAGGTCCACAGTCGTCTCCAGTGACCAAAGCAACCTTAATAGTCAAACAGTGAGAGTGGGCCCAAGACCTATAATGCGAGCCCATAGGGGCCTACATGCCCGTGTGGCCCACAAAGCCCAAAAATGGCCTTGGCCGTGTGAATTACACAACATGGCCCAATAATCTCCACATGTCCATGTGGTTTACCCGTGTGGGGCCCACGAGCCCATGGGGCCCACACAGCCCAACGTGGCCCTAAAATGGCCTTGTAACAGCCCAATTTAGACCCTAATCGGAACGGTGGTTTTGGGACCACGAATCTGAGTTAGAAAAATTTTTTAAAATTATTTTCTGTGTTTATCATGTGTGAAATTGTGTGTGTGAAATTTTCGTGCTTTAATTTTGTCATTTGGGTGCCCGATTAAATAAAATGACTTAATCGCGTAAAATAAAATTTTGATGGTTATTGTAAAAGGGCCAATTTGTTTTTGTCTTTTTAAATTGAGGTATTTATGTTGCAATTTGACCATATGGATTAGTCATGGATGGTAATGGCCATGATTTATAATGGTTTTATATTTTATAATAAAGGTTAAATAGGTAAATTAATTAATGTGTTAATATATGTTATAATATAACATAATTAAAATAACTTTGTTCATACTTTTCTTGTGACCGAATAATAAAAAGAAAGAAAAGAATAAAAGCTTAGGGTATTCGGCCATTCTCAAGCTTGATTCAAGGTGAGTTCTAGCTCGGTTTTTTATAATTTTTACGTTTTTGAGATCGTTGTTATGTTATTTACAAAGCCAATGCTTGAATTTTTTATTTTGATGAATATTTTGAGTTATTCCATTGATGAATATTTTATCTATGTGATGTTAGTTGATGAAATATGAAAGATACCGTACTACAAACTCGTTAGTAGTGTATACTGAAATTGTAACGAAACCAGTAGACACCAATAGACCCTGCGTTGTGAAAAATAAAACTCTATACTTTTGATACTGTCTCCATAAAATATTTTTTAATAAACAACTGGAACTGTAAACTGATCTGCATAAAATTGTTAATTTAAGATAAAACGCAATTCGATAATAGCACTAGAGGTACTGGGTCTCATGATCGCGTGGCTGAGGATGACGCACTGTTCCAAGCTATGTTGTGGATTCTGGAGAGGGTCGCTGGGCCCAATACTGGATCTGGGGGCTGAGGGTCGGTTATGGAATGAATTCAGTCTAATGGAGTTTAGCTCTTCACGGGGTGTCACTGGTGTCACCCTTAATGTGGCCGAGTATTGGATTGATGCATTGTCCCAGTCTATCTATAGACTGCACTAAAAACACTCAAGTTAAATATGGGAGTGTTTTGGAACTAGAGTGCACAGTGGGAATGTAGTGGTGTAGTCTGTGTTATGCGACTGATCTAATAGTTGGAAATTTCATGAACGAAATTTCTTTAAGAAGGGGTGAATTGTAATGCACGAATTTTTGGGCCCAGAAGTATTAGGTCTTGAGCATGGGACCAATTAGGAGGCTGCACATAAATGTTTAATTGTGCAAGAAAGTGACACATCTACATGTCTGCTTCAGTGGTTAAGTGTTTTAGAAAGTGTCTGAGAAGTCTTGGGTTCAAGCCTGGGCATGTGCAAAAGTATTATTTTTAAAAAGTTTGAACCCTATCCGTAGTCAGTAGGCTTATAAATAAATATGGGTAAAACATGATAGAAAAAGCCTGCTGGTTTAGGGGATAGGTGGCGTGTGGTAGTTACTTGAGGTCTGAGGTTCGAATATTGGTAGGCGCAGTTGTTGGCTATGGGAGAGTTTTATTTGACTGAAACTTGTGTGTTTAAAGAGTGTGGGGAGTTGTGGCTGAATTTTAGGAGATTATTGAGGAATTTCAGTTGTTAGGGGGATTTGTGGAGGAAAATTTGCATAGAAAAGGTTGTGTTAGTTGGTGGAGTAATGTAAAGAGATTTTCAAGGAATGGATCAAGGGAAGGGGAGTAGTGTGCCACAATTGAACTCTTTCTCAAAAGAATTTAGCTTAGCTTTTTGTCCTCTCAACATTTGGTCAACTATTCTCTTTTGGTCGAAATTGCTTCTACTGTTTTCTCTCTTTTTCAAATTGAGTTTTTTTTTTCAGTTTTGAGTGACTATTCCCTCTTTTCTTGGGGCTGAATATAGCAAAATACCTTTCGAGTATCTCCTTTGCTACTTTTTGCAACTTTATTCTCCTTTTTTTTGTTAATTGGTCGAATGCTCTCTGTCTCTCCCTCTCTCTCAATTCTTTTGAGTTTATCAAACCTCGTCTTTTTTCATCTTATTGTTTGGTCGATTCTCTTTACTTGTTCTTCTTTCTGGCTCGGTTTGGTTGTGACCGAATACCTCTTCCCCTTATAGCTAAACTTTGCTTTTATTCCATCAATCTATCCATTTTCTTCATTGCCGATTCTCATCTCCTCTTTCTTTCATGTTGTACCCCTTTCAGTTTCTGGAACTTCTCAAGGAGTAGGGGATTTTACATTGTTAGGGAAGCAACCAAAATCTTTCCCTTATCACTCGATCGAAGGTAACTCTATTTGTAGTCATTGTGTTCAACTGGGTTATGTTGGCTTGCATTCCTTGGTGTTGGCCGAATGCTTCTTTCTATAAGTTGTATATGTTGATTCAAGCCATGTGTTTAAGTAATCATAATTAATGGATTTCACTGGTAATACAAATATTCGACAAGGAGCGTGTGATTAATCTTGGTCAGCGGTTTAAGTGGGCTAAGCCACATTTGTTCAATCAGGGCAAGTATTAATGATAAGTTGGGTTTAGTATTAAGAGAGATTGTTAACCCTATTATTAACATTTAATAGTATGCCTTTATTGAATGTAGGTTTTGGCGCTTGTGGGCTATTCACACATTTTCGTAAACAAGTGTGTAAACACCACCCCTAATCGTAGATTGGTAAAAGCTGAAATAAGTGATCGTTGATGCTACACGGGCGTGTGCTTGCTTGTGTGGTAGTCCGAGTGCCTAAACATGGGTGTATGAATATTGAGGCCATCCAAGAGCGATTTCATGGGTCGAGGCCATTTTGGGCCAAACTGGGTCGTGTGGGCTCCACAAGTATGTGGGCCCCACTCGGGTGAACCACACGGGCGTGTGGGAGAATATTGGACCAAGATGTGTATCCACATAGCTAAGGCCATTTCTGGGCTATGTGGACCACATGGGCATGTGGGGCCACATAGGCCCGCAATATGGGCTGTGGGCCCAATTTTACTATTTGATTTTAAGGTTGTACGGGTGGCCCAAGACGACTGTGGACCTACTGTTGGGTCGGTAAGTGTGCCTGGACCCCTAATTGATAAAAAGACTACTTTGGCCTTATATGGTAAAATGACTGTTGCCTTTAAGTGGTAAAATGATTGTTTTGCCCTTATGTGGTAAAATAATTGTTTTGCCCTTATGTGGTAAGATGACTATTTTGCCCTTCTGTGGTAAAATGACTGTTTTACCCTTATATGGTAAGATGACTGTTTTTCCCTATGTGATGTATATATATATGTGGTAAAATAACTATTTTGCCCTAAAGTGGTAAAATGATTGTTTTGCCCTTATGTGGTAAGATAATTGTTTTGCCCTTATGTGGTAAGATGATTGTTTTGCCCTTTTGTGGTAAAATGACTGTTTTACCCTTATATGGTAAGATTACTGTTTTTCCCTATGTGATGTATATATATATGTGGTAAAATAACTATTTTGCCCTAAAGTGGTAAAATGATTGATTTGCCCTTATGTGGTAAAATAATTGTTTTGCCCTTTTGTGGTAAGATATTGCTTTTGCCCTTACGTGGTAAAATGACCTTGTTTTACCCTTATATGATAAGATATTTGTTTTTCCTATGTGATGTATATATATATGTGGTAAAATGACTATTTTGCCCTAAAGTGGTAAAATGATTGTTTTGCCCTTATGTGGTAAAATAATTGTTTTGCCCTTATGTGGTAAGATGACTGTTTTGCCCTTTTATGGTAAAATGACTGTTTTACCCTTATATGGTAAGATGACTATTTTTTCCTATGTGATGTATATATGTGGTAAAATGACTGTTTTGCCCTTAAGTGGTAAAATGACTGTTTTGCCCTTATGTGGTAAAATAATTGTTTTGCCCTTATGTGGTAAGATGACTTTTTTGCCCTTCTGTGGTAAAATGACTGTTTTACCCTTATTTGGTAAGATGACTGTTTTTCCCTGTGTGATGTATATATATATGTGCATGTATGATCGTATTTTAGCATGTTATTTAAACTGTAATGGATACATGTATGACTTTATGATATGACATGATATGACTGTATGATGCATTGCATGGGGATGGGTTTATACTGATTGGAGGAAGTGTACTGAAAGGCTTCGAGCCTAAATTACTGGCAGCCCAGCTGCATATTACTGTTTAGTGCCACAATCGGTGCTAATTATGAAGAGTAGGGATGGGTGGGTTGATTATATCCCCACATGGAGTGTACGGTTAGACGGAGATGGAGTGTAGAGGCTGGATAGTTAGGACTTGTATACTGTTACTGGTACGATCACACCCAGCGCCTAATGGTCCAGCTCCCTAGCATTGTTTGCAATCCTTTGCGAGCTGAATTCATTCAAATTCCAGTTCAACTAGCTCAAATAAGCTCATTTCCAGCTCAATGGGCTCGTTTGCTCATTCCATGAGATTGATTTAGCTCAACTAAGCTCATTTTAAGCTCATCTTTACCTTTTTAAATCTTGCATTTTGGTGCTAGAATAATCATCTGTTTTTAGTTAAATTAGTTTAAATTGTTTAAATTAATTAGCTAAGTGTTAAATGTGTTCATTTTAGTACATGTTTTTAATATGTCATTGTTTGAACATGATTCTAATTTGTCTTATTTTATTACATAATTTTAATGTGTTTAGTTTAAGACAAAATTTAATTAGCTGCTGTAATTATTGTGTCCAGCCGAATTATAGCTTAATTAATTTGTCTTTGAGCTGTTGATTTTAATACGTCTTAAAGTGATTAATTTGGTGTTTTAATACGCAGTAAATTCATGCATGAATCAGCCTGGAAGGAGCTGAATAAACACCATTTTTAGATGATTTTTCGTGCAGCTCAATAACCTTGATGAATTAAACCCAGCTGCTGTTTTACATGAATCTACCTGAAGCATTAAGCTGAATTTAATTCTAGCAGCTGCGTATTCTTCCCTAAAAGTCTTCTTGTGTATTTCAACAGCCAAGATGCTGCTCACACAATGTTCTCACACAAGGGAGTTGATCATTTTCGTCCCTTCACATTGGGAGGCTGTTGCAAGCCAAGTTTTCACACCTAGGGCTATTTGGTTCAGTTTGTTCACACCTACATGGCTTTTCAAATTAGTTTGTTCACATTTTATGCCTATTGAAGTGCCCCAAAATAGCTCATTAAACTCATGAATATTCAGTTGAACCAAGTAGCCTAATTAAGGCTCATTCAAGCACAAGGCTGAACCAACTTTAATCAATTTAGCTTCTCCTCATTCCTTATGATTTACCAGCAGGAGTAAGGCATCTAGAAGTAGCCATTGACGTTCTCCATGCCTAAGAAACTTCAAGGAAGCTTCTTCTAAAATTCTAGAATTTTTAGCTGTCCATTGAGCTATCTTAAGAGCTTATTCGGCTACCCTTGTAATGTCTATAAATTCTGGTTAATTTTACTTTAAAAGGACATTTGATGAATTTTATAACTATCATATTACTTTGTGATTGTTCATCTCTCATTATTCTTCATAGACTGAGTTGACTTATCAAGCAACCCTTGTGGCGTCAAATTCGTTTATTTCTTGAACTTATCACTTGTTTTCAAGTGTGACGTTCTACATACCAAGGTTCCTATCTTCATGGATAGCGGGTCAAGGTCTATCATCAAACTATTGTTACTATTCTTCCCATTCTCTTTCGTCAACCTAAGTGCCTATTTTGAAACTCGAGTCAATAATCGTTACTGTTGGTTCATTCTCTAGACTTATCCATTTATTCCCATCCACCATCCTTCCATTTCGTCCATTCAGCCAACTACTTCGTTTATCAAATTCCTTAGCCTAATTTCATCCGCCATTCTTCTAAGCCATTTTTAAACTTCTTATTTAAGCCTAATTTCTATCCATTTTTAGCCTTCTTCGAAACAAGTCACAACTTACCCAATTTATCGATTGGGCAACTATTACGACTCAAATCATCATCAAGGTGAGTTCATATCATTTGGTATTAGAGCCAAGTTAAATTAAGGTAAGAATCGACATTTTTGTACCCCAGGATTGTATTTTAGCAAAAAATTTTGAAAAAAATCGAAAAAATTCATGAAAAAAAAAGAAAAAAAGAAAAAATATACTTGAAGTGTTAAAAAAAGTTTGAAATTTGCAAAAAAAGTATAAGAAAAAGAGAAGTGAATTAGTGTTCAAAGTACTTTCTGCCCGAATTTTCATATTTCTTCCTAAAACCAAACCCGCACACTTTCACCCTTTTCTTTTTTGTTTCTAGCCCACCTATTCATCCCAACATCACTCTCTCACTCAACCCAATGTTACTTTTGAAAACTGACTCACAAACGGGAGCTGATTTGTCTAAGTAGTCTGTGAAGAACTTCGAGAGGCGAATTTGAACTGTAAAAGGCACGAGCGTGGTGAGATTCTTCGAGTGTGTAAAAGCCAAAATTGAGAGGATTTTGTTTTTGAGAGAATTTGAGAGGTTTGTGTTGGTGAGCTTTTCATTTTCTGTTTAATCACTTTTCTTGTCCATCCATTCAATCATGAATCAAGAAGTGTTTTCAGAATCCAATTATCAATATTTAATGAACGAGATGCGTAGAATCGTGAACTCCAAATTTGACAAGTTGCATGAGCTATTGGATCGAATCAAGGAAAGAGACCAACGAGAACGACTTTCTTTAAGTCAAAAGATGGAGTCAAGTTTATCACAGAGACATGCATTCAATGATCATTCGAGAAGAGACTCATAATGAGATTCTTACTCATCAAGAAAGTTGAGACAGCATGAAGCAACCCCGAAGTTGAAACCTATCAAAACTACCAATGAAAAGGTAGAAATTTTTATTCGAGCACTTTAAAGTATTTATCTGCAGAGAAATCATCACGAAAAAGTGAACATGGTTCATATGCGTCTAAGTATTCGCCCACGAAAGATCATTCCTGAAGAGGTTCATATCATTATTCCTCTTTGACAAATTCAAGGCAAAACAAATCAAACTTCGAGTTTGAAGCCCATACACGGTGACGAATGAGAAGGTCTAAGTTATTCTTTGTATACGCAAAGGTATTCATCCACGAAGATCCAATCTCGAAAAGATGACCATATTTCATATGAGGATACTTCATATTTTTCCCAACAAGAGGTTTCTCATTTTGGTTATTTTATATTATCTCCCTCTTATAATAAAATCGAAAAAGAGTGTGAAAGAATAAAAGAAAAGAAAGAAAAAGAGAGACTGTGAAAAAGAAAACTGAGATTGAAAAAGAAAAAAAAACTTGATCAAGAAAATAAAATTGAAAATGAGAGTAAGTATGAAAAAAGAAAGAAAAATGATCACGAAATAAGTGTTTTTGAAAAAGAAAATGAGTTCGAAAAAGAATCGAGTGAAAATGAAGAACGAGAGCAAGAAAGAGCGAGAAGTGTTTCAACTAACCGACCTACAAGTTCTCCTTGTATTGTTTCTTCTTTTCAGGTTTCTGAAGAATTGATTAGCAAGTCCCATCTTCAATACCTTCCCAAGAAGAGAAGGTTCACATTGGTTGCAAAGGTAATCCTAGTCCACATGTACCACAAGGTAAATAAGGTAAATGTTATAAAGCATTTCAATCTCCACCAACCTATATTGATATGGTCAATTGCCATTCTTTGATTAATGGTGATGTGTTTATTTTAAATGATGGCAAGGAAAGCATCACTCATGAAAATTGTGGTGTTGACGAGCATGTTGGTGAAGTAAGTATAAATCAACACAAATAATTTTTGAATTTGTGTGTTAAAAAGTTGCCATGTAAAACTCCTAGCCCGATTGTTTGTGATGGTGGTGTAATGTTGCTGCCTTGTTGTGTAAATTCTACATACTTGTGTAAGTTTGATCGAGTGAGACTGGAGTTTAATGATTATTTGAATGATTGCTTGATCCAGTCTTCTTTGACTAATATGAGAGGGACATTGGAAATTAAGAAACTCTTGTTGCATGTTGAATCAATTGATCAAGCTCGAGTGTTCAAACCTGGAATTTGCTATTTTGGTTCATTCTGTGGGAAACTCAAGCATCCTAAACTTTGTGCAAACAATTTGTTTGATGTTTGGACTTTGACTAAGGAAATAAAATTCAATGATTCTGCTTATCACTTAGATTCGTTCCTTTTTTATGATGTGATGCTGGTTATAAACTTCTTGATTCATCATAAAAGGGTAAGACTTATCATTGTTTTTGAATTACCACAATCAACGTTGCATGTTGTTGAAAAAGTTGCTGGTGACATAGCTTTCAAAAGACCTCCTTATTTAGCTATGGTTAACTATTATTCTTAGTTTCTAGATTTTGTTGTAAATAGAGGCATGAGAATTGTTTACTGGATATGCTATGCAATGAAAAATCTATTGTTGACGTTGGATTGATTTATCATTTGCAAACTTTGGACATGTGTGTTAAAGGATATTCACATGCAAAGCTTGACTTATTTGATTATGTTGGTTTTGTGGAGCTTATAAATTCTTGTGCAACATTCTTTTGCATAAGCAAGTCTTTGCGAAAGAAATGTGACAGGTTTGACTGTTTGAATGTTTATATACTCACATCTTTGTTGTTTCACCTGTGTGAGTTGTTGATGAAAGAAAAGTCTTTGCTACTTGTAATAAGGAATGACCAAAACCATGTGTTAAAGCCCGGAGTATGCGCTCTTGAATTACTACTAAGAAAAGGTGTGTATTGTAATTATGCTTGGAATAAATGTGTTGAATCTTCCCATCTTTTCCGAATTTCATTGCTATCCATGAAAACAAAGCATGCGAACATTGTTAGTTTGCAAAATCAAAATTTGATTTATGATTCTGGAAATTGTTCCATGTTGTGGATTAAAAGGTTCGAACATATGTTGCGTGATAATGCTTTTGAATTGCCTTGTGTTCTTTTTATAATATTGGTCAAAGAACTTCCAAGTCAGATTGAGAAGGACAGAGGTGGAGTGTTCTTTTGGTGTGTAGGGTTGGACGGAGATGGAATGTAGAGGCTCGATAGATAGGACTTGTATACTATTACTAATACGATCACGCCTAAGCGCCTATTGGTCTAGCTCTCTAGCGTTGCTTGCAATCCTTTAGGAGTTGAATTAGTTCAAATTCTAGTTCAACGAGCTCAAATCAGCTCGTTTCTAGCTCAATGAGCTCATTTTCTCATTCCATGAGATTGATTCAGCATAACTAAGCTCATTTTGAGCTCATCTTTTCCTTTTTTAATTCTTACGTTTTGGTGCTAGAATAATTATCTATTTTTAGTTAAATTAGTTTAAGTTGTTTAAATTAATTAGCTAAGTGTTAAATGTGTTCATTTTAGTACATGTTTTTAATATGTCATAGTTTGAACATGAGTTTAATTTTTCTTATTTTATTACATAATTTTAATGTGTTTAGTTTAAGACAAAATTTAATTAGCTGCTGTAATTATTGTGTCCAGCCGAATTATAGCTTAATTAATTTGTTTTTGAGCTGTCGATTTTAATGCGTCTTAAAGTGATTAATTTGGTGTTTTAATGTGCAGTAAATTCATCCATGAATTGGCCTGGAAGGAGCTGAATAAACACCATTTTTAGATGACTTTTCATGCAGCTCAACAGCCTTGATGAATTAAACCCAGCTGCTGTTTTACATGAATCTAGCTAAAGCATTAAGCTGAATTTAATTCTAGCAGCTGTGTATTCTTCCCTAAAAGTCTGCTTGTGTATTTCAACAGCCAAGATGCTGCTCACACAATGTTTTCACACAAGGGAGCTGATCATTTTCGTCCGTTCACATTGGAAGGCTGTTGCAAGCCAAGTTTTCACACCTAGGGCTATTCGGTTTAGTTTGTTCACACCTACATGGCTTTTCAAATCAGTTTGTTCACATTTTATGTCTATTGAAGTGCCCCAAAATAGCTCATTAAACTCATGAATATTCAGTTGAACTAAGCAGCCTAATTAAGGCTCATTCAAGCACAAGGCTGAACCAACTTCAATCAATTCAGCTTCTCCTCATTCCCTATGATTTACTAGCTGGAGTAAGGCATCTAGAAGCAACCATTGATGTTCTCCATGCCTAAGAAACTTTAAGGAAGCTTCCTCTAAAATTCTGGAATTTTCAGCTGTCCATTGAGCTATCTTAGATCCTATTAGGCTACCCTTGTAATCCCTATAAATTTTGGCTCATTTTAGTTTAAAAGGACTTTTGATGAATTTTATAACTATCATATTACTTTGTGAGTGTTCATACTCTCATTATTCTTCATAGACTGAGTTGACTTACCAAGCAACCCTTGTGGCGTCAATTCCGTTTATTTCTTGAACTTAACACTTGTTTTCAAGTGTGGCATTCTACATACCGAGGTTCCTATATTCATAGATAGCGGGTCGAGGTTTATCATCAATGTAACACCCCTAACCAGTATCCGTCGCTGGAAAGGGGTTACCAGGTATTACTAGACGAAACATAACTTTCGAATAATCATATGCATAATTTTATTGAAACTCTTAAAACAGATAATTATTAATATAAAAAAAACTAACTTAATCTCTTTGCAAATCATATTACGGTACTTTCTAAACACATAATCAGATTTATAATTCATAAGCAATAAGCCTTGAACATATCATTTTATCTCATTGTATTTGTTCATACCATAAATATAATATAATATTACAATCTATAAACACATATATAAGACATAATAAATAAAGATATTCAAACACATCTCATTTTTGACAAGTTCCATTTGGCACCATTTAGAAAATAACAAACTTAATTCCTTATAACTTAAAGTACTATTCATTTAGTCACTTTGCAAAACCTCGGCCGAATATAGTAATGCATATTTCAATGTCCACTTTTAACTTACTAAATCTCTTTACAAGCGTATGTTCTTACATAGAACTAATTCCAAACATTATCCAAAATTTTCATATCACATTAAGAACAATACAACTATGTATTTTCAATATAACAAACTTCATATTCAAGACCAATTCAACAAATACATATTCAACTATGCACATACCACATTATATATAAATCAACCTATCACTTCATGTATATGTAAATATATATATAAATACCAAATCGTGATTAATTTACCAACATAATTCTTATTCATTTCTTTACTTAATGAAAGAATTTTAATAAGCTAACACATTCATTATATATAAATATCATGTCTTAAACATATATCTCTTACGCGGCAATAATTATTAATAAACTAACATAATTTGAAAACACACAACAAAGCATCCAAATTTACTATTCAAATGGTCAAAATCCAAATACAATTGCCGAATATAAACAAGTTAAATTCATATGCTTTAAAATACATATCGGGTATATAATTTTCCAAATCACAAGACCATATTAAGTCATTTTATAATCGGCTATTCAATGAAAGTACACTATGAATCAAATCTCATACCTATCATTATAAAACCAAAGTTTTAGCCATATATGCACAAATTCCCATTTCTCAATAAAACCAAATACAAGACATATTTGAATTAATAAACTCATGAGTAAAATATCAAACATAACCATACTTATATATACCAAAACCAAATCAACCAAAACCACAACCAAATATAATCATCAAACCAAAGCATAAATTCCAAGATTAGCAAAAATGGACAAGCCATTTTCGCATGGCTTATACATATATATACAACTTCAACTGTTGAAACCTCTTTTTTTAAAAAGGCAAAGGGTATTTTGAAAACAGGAGTCGCCACCAACCTTTTAAAGTGTGGTTGGATCACGTTATAAAACATTTTGGCCTACGAAATTACGAGAAAATAGGTTCGAGAGTCGATTACGCACGAGGAAGGATTAGCACCCTCGTAACGCCCAAAATTGGTACCAAATTGAATAATTTTATCTTAATGTCAAAATTTTGAAAGAATTTAGAAATATGATCTCTTTTAAAACTGCAAAATTTGAATTAAAAAAGAGTGCTTCGAAAGAATATAAACATCATATCCAGCATGATTGGACACGATATTTTTTAACTTCTGTAACTAAAATCATCTTGTGATTTTCAAAACTTATTTAGAAGGATCTTTTAGGTATTTAGACAAATGGGAAATCGCAACCCAGCATGTTAGGGCACTATTTCCCGAATTTCTAACTACCAAAAAAAACATTGCCTTTTCCTTTTTAAAATCTTTTGGGTCGAATGAAATAAAAAAATCTTTAAAGTGATGATGGATTTACCACATTACAAAGGATCAATATTTAAAAAAATTAACTTACACAATACCTTCTTTAACATCCATGCAAATATAATATAAAAACAATGAATAATAGCATAAATTACACAATATCGTTATCATTTAATACGCTTATAATCATAGAAAACAATGAAAATAACAATATAGATTTCATAATACATACATAATAATATTTCATACATAATATAACATAGAAAGCAATGAATCTAGCAATATAAATTACATAATGTATAACAATATTCTATAAAATATAACTTAAAACAACATAAATAATCAATTTTATGCAAATATGTAACAATGAATAAATAACATAAAAATAACAAATAATTTATGAGATGAAATTAGCATGTCAAAACAATATCTAATAAATACAAAAGGATAGAAATAAAAATAGTAAATAAAAAATGAAATATATTAAGCAATATATAAGTAATAAAAGAATTTTTTAAAAAAATAAAAATATAGTAGCCTGATATATTATAAAAAAATAATGTGTTAAATCGGAATAAAATTTTGTAGTAAATTTTAAAATACTAAACATTAAATATATAATAATAATATATGTATTAGTTTATAATAATTTACAAATGTTAATTTTTTTATATACCAATAAATAATAGATAATGAAATAATATATATATATATATATAATAAAAGGAAGATATTTTAAGGAATAATATATAATAAAATAAAATACATAAATAAAATATAATGAAATATAAATACTATCATATAAATAAGGATAATATATATACTATTATTTAATAATAATTTTAAAAAAATTAAAGTTTACACAATTAATGAATAATAAAATAATACATAATTTATAATAAAATAAAATAATTTAAAAAATGAAAGGAATAATATATAGTAAAATATATAATGTATAATAAAATTTATAAATAAAATGTATAATAATAAAAATAATATATACTATTTTGTAACTAATATTTATAAAAATAAATAATATATAAGGTATTTAATAAATAAATTATGGAAAAATATTTAAAAGGATTAAAATTAAATAAAACTAAAGTTCTGGGGCTAATTTTAAAATATCAAAAAAATTTAGGCCTAATTAGAACGCATTCAAGACTACAAGGGACTCACTGGGCAATTTGCCCTAATCCCAAAATGATATCGCTCTTAGGAATGGATTTTAATGGCCGTCAGGATTAAATTGAAACAGATATAAAAGATTAGGGCTGAATAAAAATAAAATGAAATTATAAAGATGAACAATGCGAAAGGACCAATTGGGCAATTAGCCTATTTTCCAAAATGAGCGGATCCTACCTGAATCTTGGGTCAACACGCGGATCCTAGCCTTGGAACGATGTCATTTTTAAGCTTATTGTTTAAAGCAAAACGACGCTGTTTATATGAGGCTATAAAAACCAAGTTTTAGCCAAAAAAAATCATTTTAAAACAGATTGTAAAAAAAAAACAGAAGGATTCTCTGAAAGGGGGCCGAGAGCAAACCCTCGGAGCTCTGTCGAGCCTCCGTCATCGGGTTCCCACGTGCTCACGCGCCACCGCTGACTTCGCCGAGTATGGCGGTCAGAATACGAAGCGTTTCGCCTTTTTTACAGCAAAAAAAGGTAGTCTCTTTTATTTATTTTTATAGTATTTTGCATGCATGAAACGTTGATATCTAAGAAAAGAAAAAGGATCACCTTCGTTTTCTGACAAAGTGAAGAAATCTGTAATATTCTCTTGTGCTCTTTTTTATTTCTTTTTCGTGTGTCTTTACATATTACAAAGAAGGGCTTTTATAGCCCTGTGTAAATCATTACAATTTGGGAAAGAAATCTTTGATTTCTTTCCATATTTTGCTTCTCTTTTCTGCTGCAGTTCTTTTCATTTTACAGATATCAGCGAGAGTCCGGTAGTAAACGGGTACTGACGACGGCATACTGGCGTTGATTTAGGCATCAATCCTGGCATGATACGGAACCTGGAATCACGGTACTGATGGTGGGTCACTGCGAGACAAACAGACTCGTCTGTTGGGGTGCTTGCGGCGCCTAGGGTTTCTGAAACCCTAGGCCTTTCTGTCTCCTGTTAATGAATTGGACCACTTGGGCCCTGTGTATTTTGGGCTAAGGGTGTAATGGGTATAGGGTTAGTGGTTTTTTGGCCTAGTTGGGCTACACTGAGCTGGGTCATAAATGTAAACGGGTATAGGGTTTTGGGCTAAAAATGTAATTGGGTCTCTGGGCTTTGTACATAGACTGTATAAAACCATTATTTTTATTTTTATTTATTTATTTACGGGCCGGGCAAAATTTGGTCATTACAGCTATCCCTCTTTGCTCATTACTGTGTAATAGGAATAGAGCAAAGACTATAAAAGGACCTAATTTGTCAGGCTTGGCCAAGTCTCAAAATTTTGATCCTCATCTTCCTCAGAGGTATTCTGATAGCTTCAGAAATGTCAAATTGGCTATCTTCAACCTGCTTCTTGCAAACTCAGAAACGCCTGATCTGTTATCTTTGATCTGCTTTCTGATAATACAGAGATGCCAAATCTGCTATCTTCGATCTGGTCTCTGGCAATACAGAGACGCCAAATCTGCTATCTTCGATCTACTCCTTGTAAACTCAAGGATGCCAAATCATCTTGGATTTGCTTCGATGCAAAAAACATCCGAAGGTTAGATCTGCTATGTCTTCGATCTGCTCTCAATCGAATATGGAGATGCCAAATTTGTTTCTTCAATTTGTTCTCTGACAATATAGAGATGCCAAATCATCTTAGATCTACTACAGCGTAAACACGTGAAAGCCAAATCTTCTATGTCTTCGATCTGCTCTCTGTCGAATACAGAGATGACAAATTTGTTTCTTCGATTTGTTCTCTGATAATACAGAGATGCCAAATCATCTTGGATATGCTTCAGTGTAAACACGTGAAAGCCAGATCTGCTATGCTTTAGCCTGTTACCCTACTGTTTAGGGGGTTAAGGTGCATCAATCTTCATTGTCCCTTGAAGGACATAACCTGTATAATGTGTATCAGTTCATGCCTAATGATTAGGATGCTATGATCGAAGTGAGTCAAATGCTCCTAATTAAACCTGTTATAATGCAAAATGTTTATGAATATAACCCCTATTCCAGACGTCACCACTCATTCTTTCGTCGAAGTTTATCCTTATTTCTCTCGAAGTATCATTCCTACTCAGCCTGTGGGTTTGTACCATTCTTCAAATGCTATGACCCACCGAAAATGTCTGTAAGATGATCCTCTCTTAGGATCGAATCATTTGATTTGTCCAATCATCATTTTGGACTAAAGAAAGAATTTCCTCGAGTTCTTTCAAACCTCACTTACGTGAATTCCTTGAACAATTATTCTGTTTTAGTTTCTTGTATTATCTAGAAATTTCCAGAGTAATGAGCAAAACTTCATTTGTGAAAATTCATTAGTTCATCTATCATTATTTAAATGCAACATACTTTAAGAACAATGGAAGATGAATTTAATCTTTGAGAATAATTAGATTTGAATGGATTTTTCAAAAATACAAAGGAAATTAATCTGATAGCCTATCTTTGAGAAGAAAGAGAATCTAAAGATAGCAAACAGGACAAAAGTTAGATGCCCTAGATATCGCCGCTTGAGAGTCTATACACCAGCTCCATGAAGACTTTCTTGAGTTCAACATGTGTTTAAAAGATCTAAAGTACTTTTTTGATGCCCCCGATATGTGACGCGCTTCGCTCTTTGTTAAATCAGATATAGCAAGATTATCGTGTGCTCTTTAAAATTTGAACTGCCCTTTTAGGTTTTCAACTCAAAACCCTTTTGGTCACAAGGCGCCCTTTGCGGGTTTTCACCTTGGATTCTCCTCTCCTTTAGACAAAGTACTTTTTGACTGAGTCTAAATTCACTGGATTGGGTAAACTCTTCCCATCCATTTCCGTTAAGATTAATGCACCCCTAGAGAAGGCCTTCTTCACGATATACGGCCCTTCCCAATTCGGCATCCATTTTCCTCTAAAGTCCTTCTGAATGGGAAGGATCTTTTTTCAGCACAAGATCCCCCTCGTGGAATTCTCTTGGTCACACTTTCTTGTCGTGAGCTCGCATCATTCGCTTCTGATACATCTGACCATGACGAATGGCCCTTAGCCTCTTATCCTCAATCAAGTTCAACTGATCATATCGCGATTGTATCCATTCAGCTTCATCCAACTTTATCTCTGACAAGACTCGAGAGACGATATTTCCACTTCAATGGGTAACACTGCTTCCATCCCATAAACCAACGAGAAAGGAGTTGCCCTAGTAGAGGTTCTGACAGATATTCGATAGGCAAAGAGTGCAAACGGTAGTTTCTCATGCCAATCTCTATAAGTCTCAGTCATCTTCCCCACTATCCTCTTGATGTTCTTGTTGGCTGCTTCTACTGCCCCATTCATTTTTGGGCGATACGGAGAAGAGTTATGATGCTTAATCTTGAATTGACTGCAAACTTCTGCTAACATTCTGTTGTTCAAGTTCAATGCATTGTCTGATATTGTAATACCCTAATCCCGTAACCGTCGCTGGAATAGGTAAAGGGGCATTACCGGACTTGAAACTCATATCAGAACAGTAAAAAAAATTTTTTTTTTGAACATTCCTTTAGATAAGTACTAAAGGCATCGGGGATACAATTTAAACTTCTATAAGTACACATTCAAAAGATGCCATTTTCGCATGACTTATATACATTAACCAAAATATTCTTGACCCTTTGGTCTATTCTATACATGCCATAAAATAATTCAAAACATAACAAGAACAAGCAAAGGATAGTGATAGTGTGACTAGTTCTTTGGCGATCCCCGAGCCCAGTAGCTTCAAATGAGATCTATAAAATAGAAAAACAAAGTAAGCGGAGTAAGCATTACAATGCTTAGTAAGTTTTAAGCAAGGTCAACAGATAACAATCAAATTATAACATAGTTGTTCGTATTTTATTTCACTCTTCCTTCGTGCATACCATCCCTTTACCGAATATGCACATCTCAAAGATATACAATAGGCGATAAACTTTCACATAAAAGTGAGCTCATGTGACATAGATATATTGCATAATTTCACATAACCTCTCACACTGATCCGATGTCACATAATCATAGGAATAGTCTCATAGATTGCTCACGTATGCATCACATAACTACCTTATGATTTAGTTCAAATCAAGCTCACATATAAACTTGGAGTACATACCTATTTAACCTTTCGCATTGAATATATTTATAAGCAATTCTTATTTCGAAGTCTTATAGCTTTAACCTCTACTCGGATTATCGGCGAGACCTTTAGCTCAGATGAAATCTCCACACGAAGTTATCGGGTCTTACCTGGACAAAATCTCCACACATAGTCATCTGGTCTTACCCGGACATAATCTCCACACGTAGTCATCGGGTCTTACCCGGAATATATTTCCATGTTTCATGTACATTTAATCACATGTTACAACGTTCACATCGACTGTCATATTTGTAATTCATTTGCCTCATCAAATATCTAATAATACACACCTTTCACATTTGGTCATTTGGCCACAATATACACACATCTCCTACATATTTCATACTAGCCCTTCAGCTTTACCACATATACGTATCTCATACATATTTCACACTAGCCATTCGGCTTTACCACATATACATATCTCATATATATATTTCACATTAGCCATTCGACTTTACCACATATACATATCTCATACATATTTTGTAACACCCCGAACCCGAGACCATCGCCGGTGTCAGACACGAGGGGTTAACAAGCCAAGTTCACATGTTTTGCCCACCAATTTGGCATTTCCAGTCAGGCTGGAAGACTGCGTCACCGTCGCCTTAAAAATCATATCTCGAGTTTCAAAACTCGGAAACTGGTTTCGTAAATTTTCCCTGAATTTAGACTCATATATCCATCCATGGATTTATTTCTAGAATTTCTGGTTGGGCCAATTGGTACAGTTTATTAGTTAAAGTCACCCATGTTACAGGGATCGACTGCTCTGACCTTCTCGCGGTATAACTTGAATATCTCTCTTTACAGGGCTTTAATGCTGGTGCCGTTTGTTTCTAATCAAACTAGACTCAAAATGGAATCTGTACATATAAGGTATGTCTCCTAATTCTTTCTGGATAATTTATAGTGAATTTTTAAAGTTGCGACAGGGGACCCAGAAACCATTCTGGCCCTGTCTCACAATAGCTTTAATATCTCTTAACAAGTAACTCCTATGACCATTTCGTTTCTTCCATATGAAAATAGACTCATCAAGGTTCATTTACATAGCTGATTCACTATTTAATACCATTCCTACAAATTTTGGTGATTTTTCACATTCACGTTACTGCAGCTGGCAGCATCTGTTTTTAAGGTAGGTCTTACCTATTTTGTAGTCTCCATGAACCAACTAGTCTTGCCATACATAGGTCCACATATGATCATTTTAACCATGCCAATGGCTGATCATGTGACCAACATTCCCATTTCCAATTCATAGTCACATCATGACACCATATATATACATTCAAACCACAAATAGTCTAAGTTCATGCTTCCTTTTACGAGCCATTTTCGCATGGCCGTATACATATACATCGCCACATTTTTAAACCAACAAGGGGTAGTCCTATACATGCCATTTCAAAGTTCAACCAAAATTTATACCAAAATAGAGGCGTTGATAGTGTGGATGACTTGACTTTAATGATCCCGAATCCGATTGCTATCGAGCAAAATCTATAAGACAGAGAGCCAAAGCAACGGGGTAAGCATTTTTATGCTTAGTAAGTCTCAAGGAATAAAATCAGCTTTAATTAAAGCAATACATTCACATAACCAAATGCATCATTTCATTAATACACATTCACATAATCGTACTTACTTCACCATCCCAACACTTATGTTCATACACAAATAACGGCTTCATTAAGGCCGATAACTTCGCTCCATCATAGGAGCGGATATTCATCGCTCTTACTCCTAGCGCAAAGCACACACCGCACTTACCTTGTCATTGGGAAATTTCACAAGTGAATTAGCTGAAATTTTCCAGCAAGCTTATAATTTTCAAATCACATACCTTGAGTTTAACGGACGTCGCTACTCGTTCAATCACCTTGGGACATAGCCGGTTATGGTAACCCGCACCAAGGCCTCACGGGACTTAACCGGATATCACGATTTGCACAAATGCCTTGGTCTTAGCCCGAATTTAACAACTTGCACGAATGCCTTGGTCTTAGCCCGATATAGCTACTAGCACAATTGCCTTGGTCTTAACCGGATATAATTTTCAGCATAATTGTCTTGGGGCTTAGCCCGGATATCATTCAATTTCTCATGCACACATACATCAATAATCATTGGACATACATATTTCATTTTCCTTACTAAGGCTCAAACACAATTATAATCATTAGCATATTAGCCTTGGGACTTAGCCGGGTGGAATTCAAATACTCATACACACATAATCAATAATCATACACATCCATATTTCATCTCACATAATTCAAGTAAGGTCACTTCTTGAGGACTTACCTCGAATGTTGTCGAGCGGCTTTTACTAGCTATTCGATCACTTTTTCCTTCCCTTGTCCAATTGTGGACCTCTTAGCTCTTGAGCTAATTCAAACAAATTCAATTTATTAAAACCTCATTGTGCTAGCTTATGGCGAATATGACAAGGAATTTAAATGGTCATATGGCCACTCTTTAGCTTGAATACACAATGGTCATGCACATTTTACACTACATCAAGCAATTCAATACAATTTATTTGAGCATCAAGGAAATGCTAAGGCCTTCAATAGGCTACCCAAGGCGAATATTCATGTACATGTTGAGGCCAATTATGCACTTAATACCTCACAAAAACAGCATGCATTTTACTAGTTAATGCTTTGCATATTGTGGCTCAAAACTTATAATATAGCATCAAGCACTTATATGTGTGCTAGGCCGATTTGTGCTTGCAATTTCACAATTATTCTTCAACATCTTCTTCTTTAAACAAACTTATTCATCACTTCCTTCATAACCAAAACATCATGTGCAAACATATATATACATATATGAGCATGGCGAATTTCAAGGTGTCCATAGCCATCCAAAACACAAATTTTAACTAACATGCAAGAAGCATGAACCATGCTCATGAATGCATCATGGCGAATATGACAATCATGCCCTTTTCAACTTCAATCATTGTTAAACAAAAGAAAACTCAAAATCTTACTCATGAGTAGACAATCCATCATTGCATGCATCATCATCAAGCTTCACACTTAGCATGCAATGGCTTTATCACCATAACAACTTTGGCCAAATACCATTTCCATGGCATAACAAAGATTTGAGCCATGGCTAACATGCACATCAAGTTAGCAACCAAAACATGCATGAAACTCCTAACACAACCTCATACATACCTTAATCTTGATGCCAATTTAGCCAAATCACCTTCTAGATCTCTTCTAAACCAAGCATGAAGCAAAAATCCTCTTTCTTCCTCCTTATGATTTTCAGCCAAAAAGATGAGAAAGGATGAACACAACAAATTTTTTTCTTCCTTCTTTCTCAACTCACGGCAAGGGGGGGGATTACCACACTCACACACATTTTTTTTCATTCTTTTCTTACCCATGCTTATTTGTTTATTATTTCTCCCTAATGCCCAACAAAACATGTTTCATGACATGTTTAGCCCATATCTCTTTGTCATGGCCGGCCATCACTTGTACAAAGGGGAATTTGACATGCAAGTCCATTATTTTGCATGCATGCTTTAATTAGTCATCACACATTTCCCCATCATACTTTCAAAGTTCACTACTAGGTCCTTTCTAGTGAAATTCACCTTTATAACACTAAATCAATCATCAAAAATGTCATACATGAATACACACATATTATAGGCATCGAAATAAATTTTAAATTATTTTTATGCCTCGGTTTTGTGGTCCCGAGACCACCTTCCGACTAGGGTCAATTTTGGCTGTCACAACTCTCCCCACTTAAGAAATTTTCGTCACCAAAATCTTACCGTAAATAGGTTTGGATATCGCTCTTTCATAGAGTTCTCGGTCTCCCAAGTAGCTTCTTCTATCCGTGCTTGAGCCATAACACTTTTACTAGCGGAACCCGCTTGTTTCGCAACTCTTTCACTTCGTGATAGGATACGAATCGGTTCTTCCTCATAACTCATATTAGCTTGAATTTCAATTTCGATGGACTAATCACGTGCGATGGATCGGATCTATAGCGTCGAAGCATCGAAGCGTGAAAGACATCGTGAACCTTTTCGAGTTCGGGGCAAAATCAAGCGATATGCCCTTTGGATTGACTCGCTTCGGATATCTCGTATGGCCCAATGAACCTCGAGCTCAACTTGCTCTTACGGTGAATCGAGTATCTTTTTCCAAGGCGATACCTTGAGAAACACTTTATCACCCACGATACTCGATATCCTTACGCTTCAGTTCGCGTCGACTTCGACGATCGGAGGCTATCTTGAGACTTTCACGGATTACTTTCACTTTCATTCAGCATCTCTAATCAAATCCACCCGAAAATCTTGCTTTCACCAAGCTCGGTCCAAAACAATGGTGTACGGCATTTACGACCGTACAAGGCCTCGTAGGGTGCCATCTTAATACTTGATTGAAAGTTTGTTGTTGTGGCGAATTCAATCAACGGCAAATACCGTTCCCATGAACCACTAAACTCGAGGACGCAACATCTTAACATATCCTCAAGTATCTGAATTATCCATTCGGGTATCGTGATTGGCTGAAGTAATCCTGAAGGCACCTGATGTTCCGCTTTCACTTGTTGACATATCAGACACCTTGAAACAAATTCAGAAATGTCTCATTTCATATCGGGCCACCAAAATTGGCGTTTCAGGTCATTGTACATTTTAGTACTACCCGGGTGGATTGACATTCGACTCTCGTGAGCCTCGCTCAAAATCATCGAAACAAGTTCAATTCCTTGGAATACATAATCGACCCTTGAGCGTCAGCGGTCATTGTCGTCAATCTGAAATTCGATTCTTCATCTGAAACACATTCGCTCGCTTAGCGACCAATTCACGTCGACCTTCGAGATTCAAGTATTTGATGAATCAATAACGGTTTGGCCTCTAATTCGACTACTAGCACCTCCTCGGGTGAAACGGATAAATAAGCATCCATCGCTCTCTCAGCGAGCGGTGCCTTGCGACTTAAAGCATCGGCCACCACGTTGGCCTTTCCCGGGTGATAATCAATGATGAGTTCATAGTCTTTCAACAACTCAAGCCAACGTCTTTGTCGCAGGTTTAAATCTTTCTGAGTCATCAAATATTTTAGACTCTTGTGGTCCGAATAAATATGACACCTTTCTCCAAACAAGTAATCCCGCCATATCTTCAAGGCGAACACTATGGTCTGCTAGTTCAAGGTCATGGGTCGGATAGTTTCTCTCATGCGGCTTTAGTTGTCTCGACGCGTAAGCCACAACTCGACCTTCTTGCATCAACACACAACCTAACCCAAGCAAGGATGCGTCACTGTATATGACAAACTCTTTACCAGACTCCGGCTGTACTAGCACTGGGGCCTCGGTTAAACAAGTTTTTAGTCGATCGAAACTTTCTTGACAGCGTTCCGACCACTCGAACTCAACATCTTTTGGAGTAGTTTCAGTCATCGGTAGACTATCATCGAAAAACCTTTCACAAATCGTCGATAGTATCCGCAAGCCCCAAAAGCTCCTAACCGGTAACATTCCTTGGAGGTTTCCAATTGACTATGGTCGAAATTTTGTTCAGTCCACCCGACACCGATCACGGACACCACGTGCCCCAAAAAAAGCTAACCTCTTTTAGCCAAAATTCACATTTACCGAACTTTGCCTATAACTGCTTATCTCGTAAGATTTGCAACACTAGCCTCAGGTGTTCAGCATGTTCAGTTTCATCTCTCCAATTGACCTAAATGTCATCGATAAATACAACTACGAACCGATCCAAGTATGGCCTGAAAATTCTATTCATTAAATCCATAAACACCGCAGGGGCATTAGTGAGCCCAAACGGCATCACCAAGAATTCGTAGTGACCGTACCTCGTTCTAAAAGCGGTTTTGGGTATGTCCGATTCTCGGACCCTCAACTGATAGTACCCCGACCTTAAATCTATCTTTGAAAACACCAAGGCTCCCTTTAATTGGTCGAACAAGTCATCGATACGTGGTAACGAATATTTGTTCTTTATCGTCGCTTTATTAAGCTGACGATAGTCGATCTGCAACCGCATGGTTCCATCCTTCTTCTTCACGAACAACACCGGCGCACCCAAGGAGAAAAACTTCGGTCGAGCGAAACCTCTATCCGTCAATTCTTGCAATTGGACCTTCAATTCCTTTAACTCCGTTAATGCCATACGATACGGAGCTATCGAAATTGGAGTGGTACCGGTACCAATTCGATGCCAAATTCTACTTCCCAAGCAGTGGTAAGCGGCAATTCTTCGGGAAAACATCCGGTATTCACAAACCACGGGCGCAGATTCGGGTTTCTTTTACGATTCCTTGTCATCGAGCACGACGCAAGGTACGCCGCACCCTTTTCTTACATATTTACGGGCCAACATCGCCGATATTACGGTGGCAACTCCTTTAAGTCCGTAGACTCAACCCAGTATTATCTTGTTATTCGCGCTCCTCAAATCGATAGTCTTGCTCTTGCAATTTACAACCGCGTCGTGCATGGTCAACCAATCCGGACCAAGAATAACATCGATCTCATCGAACGGCAAAAGCATCAAGTCTGCGGAAAACAAGAACCTCGGAACACTAGGGACTTTTCTTGCACACTTTGTTGACAAGCACGTAATGACCCAAGGGTTTGATACCGAATTACAAACTCGATGAGACTCAATAGGCAAGTCTTCTTTGGATGCTAAGGTTTCACATATATAAGATTGAGTAGAACCGGGGTCAATCAAAGCAATCACATTAGTATTGAAAAGAGTGAAAGCACCGTAATGACATCCGGAGAGGCATCCTCGCGTGCGTGTATGGCATAAGTCCTCGCAGAGCACGAGCCTCGAGATCGATGGTAGCATCTCTAAATCCTCTCGACCGCCACCGACATTGCCCATATTTCTAGGTGGCCTACCTCGGCGATGGTAGCACCGGGTTTCCACTCGACTCACATTCTGCTCAAGCATCCTCGGGCAATCCTTCATAAAGTGGTCGGTGATCCACACTTATAGCGAGAGCGATCACGAAACCAACAGCTCCCGAATGCCATTTGCCACAATGTTGACACTCGCCCTCTCTCGGCGATCATTTCCACCATCGCGATCGAAGTGACTCGTGTGGTCACAGGGGTCGATCGCGTCCTCGTCTAGAAAAGCCCAGCGCCTCTAGACCGGTTCACATCATCTCGAAATCTCTTGATGCTGTTGAAGAGACTTTCCGAGGACCTCTTCGAATTCTCCAGGTTCCCACATCAACTTTTTGTTTCTCCTTTCTAAGCTCTTCGGCTTTACAAGCTCGCTCAACAAGTACTACGAACTCGTATCTCGAGAATGCCAACGAACATCCTTATATCATCATTCAGCCCATCCTCGAGCGTTTACATAATAGCTTCGGACAAAATGCATTCTCGCGTCTGGCTAAGCCTCACAAACTTTCGTTCGTAGTCAGAAGCGGACATAGAACCTTGCTTAAGATCAAGAAATTCCCTTCGCTTTTGGTCGATGAATCTCGACTAATATACTTTTTGAACTCGGTTTGAAAGAATTCCCAAGTCACTTGCTCTCTAGGCACCACAGTCGAGTACTCCACCAATAGTAGGCGGACTCACGTAGCAAGGAGATGGTACACTTTAAGCACTCATCGGGTGTACAGGATAGCTCATCGAGCACCGGATAGTGTTATCCAACCAAAATTCAGCTTGCTCGGCATCATCATCATCCGTAGCCTTAAATTCAGTGGCCCCATGTTTTGAATCCTATCGATTGGGGGCTTACTTGACCTTATTTGGTCGATCAGCGGAGGTATTGTGGGTGCGGGGTTGCATTTGTCGGGAATGGAGGTTGTGGAACAGTAGTGTTAGTTCGAATGTATTGATTAAACCATTCGTTCATCACACTATAAAAGGCTTGCCTAGCCTCATCATTCGGATTGCTGGCCATAGGTTGAGAGTCCGCGGCGCTGTCCCTTGCGCGGAGCAGCACCACACTCTCACACCATCAGCTATCGCTTCGGTTGGGATCGGGATCCATTCTAATAACAAACACAAAGTCAAATTGTCAGAAATCACCGCACTATCGATTCATCATTTAATGGCATGTATAGCTAGACCCCAAACACATCACGGTAGTCCTAGAATCGACTAAACCGTGGCTCGATACCAATAAAATTGTAACACCCGAACCCGAGACCATCATGGGTGTCGACACACGAGGGTTAACAAGCCAAGTTCACATGTTTTGCCCACCAATTTGGCATTTCCAGTCAGGCTGGAAGACTGCGTCACCGTCGCCTTAAAAATCATATCTCGAGTTTCAAAACTCGGAAACTGGTTTCGTAAATTTTCCCTGAATTTAGACTCATATATCCATCCATGGATTTATTTCTAGAATTTTGGTTGGGCCAATTGGTACAGTTTATTAGTTAAAGTCACCCATGTTACAGGGATCGACTGCTCTGACCTTCTCGCGGTATAACTTGAATATCTCTCTGTACAGGGCTTTAATGCTGGTGCCGTTTGTTTCTAATCAAACTAGACTCAAAATGGAATCTGTGCATATAAGGTATGTCTCCTAATTCTTTCTGAATAATTTATAGTGAATTTTTAAAGTTGCGACAGGGGACCCAGAAACCATTCTGGCCCTGTCTCACAATAGCTTTAATATCTCTTAACAAGTAACTCCTATGACCATTTCGTTTCTTCCATATGAAAATAGACTCATCAAGGTTCATTTACATATCTGATTCACTATTTAATACCATTCCTACAAATTTTGGTGATTTTTCACATTCACGTTACTGCAGCTGGCAGCATCTGTTTTTAAGGTAGGTCTTACCTATTTTGTAGTCTCCATGAACCAACTAGTCTTGCCATACATAGGTCCACATATGATCATTTTAACCATGCCAATGGCTGATCATGTGACCAACATTCCCATTTCCAATTCATAGTCACATCATGACACCATATATATACATTCAAACCACAAATAGTCTAAGTTCATGCTTCCTTTTACGAGCCATTTTCGCATGGCCGTATACATATACATCGCCACATTTTAAACCAACAAGGGTAGTCCTATACATGCCATTTCAAAGTTCAACCAAAATTTATACCAAAATAGAGGCGTTGATAGTGTGGATGACTTGACTTTAATGATCTCAAATCCGATTGCTATCGAGCAAAATCTATAAGACAGAGAGCCAAAGCAGCGGGGTAAGCATTTTTATGCTTAGTAAGTCTTAAGGAATAAAATCAGCTTTAATTAAAGCAATACATTCACATAACCAAATGCATCATTTCATTAATGCACATTCACATAATCGTACTTACTTCACCATCCCAACACTTATGTTCATACACAAATAACGGCTTCATTAAGGCCGATAACTCGCTCCATCATAGGAGCGGATATTCATCTTGCTCTTACTCCTAGCGCATAAAGCACACACCGCACTTACCTTGTCATTGGGAAATTTCACAAGTGCATTAGCTGAAATTTTCCAGCAAGCTTATAATTTTCAAATCACATACCTTGAGTTTAACCGGACGTCGCTACTCGTTCAATCACCTTGGGACATAGCCGGTTATGGTAACCCGCACCAAGGCCTCACGGGACTTAACCCGGATATCACGATTTGCACAAATGCCTTGGGTCTTAGCCCGATTTAACAACTTGCACGAATGCCTTGGTCTTAGCCCGGATATAGCTACTAGCACAATTGCCTTGGTCTTAACCGGATATAATTTTCAGCATAATTGTCTTGAGGCTTAGCCCGGATATCATTCAATTTCTCATGCACACATACATCAATAATCATTGGACATACATATTTCATTTTCCTTACTAAGGCTCAAACACAATTATAATCATTAGCATATTCGCCTTGGGACTTAGCCGGGTGGAATTCAAATACTCATACACACATAATCAATAATCATACACATCCATATTTCATCTCACATAATTCAAGTAAGGTCACTTCTTGAGGACTTACCTCGGATGTTGTCGAGCGGCTTTTACGGCTATTCGATCACTTTTCCTTCCCTTGTCCAATTGTGGACCTCTTAGCTCTTGAGCTAATTCAAACAAATTCAATTTATTAAAACCTCATTGTGCTAGCTTATGGCGAATATGACAAGGAATTTAAATGGTCATATGGCCACTCTTTAGCTTGAATACACAATGGTCATGCACATTTTATACTACATCAAGCAATTCAATACAATTTATTTGAGCATCAAGGAAATGCTAAGGCCTTCAATAGGCTACCCAAGGCGAATATTCATGTACATGTTGAGGCCAATTATGCACTTAATACCTCACAAAACAGCATGCATTTTACTAGTTAATGCTTTGCATATTGTGGCTCAAAACTTATAATATAGCATCAAGCACTTATATGTGTGCTAGGCGATTTGTGCTTGCAATTTCACAATTATTCTTCAACATCTTCTTCTTTAAACAAACTTATTCATCACTTCCTTCATAACCAAAACATCATGTGCAAACATATATATACATATATGAGCATGGCGAATTTCAAGGTGTCCATAGCCATCCAAAACACAAATTTTAACTAACATGCAAGAAGCATGAACCATGCTCATGAATGCATCATGGCGAATATGACAATCATGCCCTTTTCAACTTCAATCATGGTTAAACAAAAGAAAACTCAAAATCTTACTCATGAGTAGACAATCCATCATTGCATGCATCATCATCAAGCTTCACACTTAGCATGCAATGGCTTTATCACCATAACAACTTTGGCCAAATACCATTTCCATGGCATAACAAAGATTTGAGCCATGGCTAACATGCACATCAAGTTAGCAACCAAAACATGCATGAAACTCCTAACACAACCTCATACATACCTTAATCTTGATGCCAATTTAGCCAAATCACCTTCTAGATCTCTTCTAAACCAAGCATGAAGCAAAATCCTCTTTCTTCCTCCTTATGATTTTCAGCCAAAAGATGAGAAAGGATGAACACAACAAATTTTTTCTTCCTTCTTTCTCAACTCACGGCAAGGGGATTACCACACTCACACACATTTTTTTCATTCTTTTCTTACCCATGCTTATTTGTTTATTATTTCTCCCTAATGCCCAACAAAACATGTTTCATGACATGTTTAGCCCATATCTCTTTGTCATGGCCGGCCATCACTTGTACAAAGGGAATTTGACATGCAAGTCCATTATTTTGCATGCATGCTTTAATTAGTCATCACACATTTCCCATCATACTTTCAAAGTTCACTACTAGGTCCTTTCTAGTGAAATTCACCTTTATAACACTAAATCAATCATCAAAAAATGTCATACATGAATACACACATATTATAGGCATCGAAATAAATTTTAAATTATTTTTATGCCTCGGTTTTGTGGTCCCGAGACCACCTTCCGACTAGGGTCAATTTTGGGCTGTCACATATTTCACGTTAGCCATTCGGCTTTACCACATATACATATCCCATACATATTTCACATTAGCCATTCGGATTTACCACATATACATATCCCATACATATTTCACATTAGCCATTCGGCTTTACCACATATACATATCCCATACATATTTCACATTATCCATTCGGCTTTACCACATATACATATCCCATACATATTTCACATTAGCCATTCGGCTTTACCACATATACATATCCCATACATATTTTACATTAGCCATTCGGCTTTACCACATATACATATCCCATACATATTTTAAATTAGCCATTCGGCTTTACCACATATACATATATTTATCTTGTGCATCAATTTCAGCAATAGCTTATAAGCAACTCAAATAGTTTCATCAATGTTTTCAACAAATTCACATATACACTACAAGCTGTTTTCCTGAGCAATAGTCACTAAATTATTTATAACTGGAGCTACAAAACTCAAAATCAATTTCCGTTAATTTTCCCTGAATATAGACTCATATATCTTCCATCCATAAAATTTTTAGAATTTTAGGTTTGGCCAATAAATACCAGATTTTTCTTAAAGTTTCCCCTGTTTTACTGTTTGACTAATCTGACCACTCTTCACTACGAATCAAATTTCTCATTGTACAGAATTAAAAATATGTTATATTTGATTTCATTTGAAACTAGACTCATTAAGGAGTCTAAGCATATAAATTTTATCTTATAACCATTTTTGTACAAATTATAATGATTTTCTAAAAACAGAACAGGGGATTTCGGAGTCATTCTGACACTGTCTCACACAACTTTAAATATCTCTTTATAGGAAATTTCTTTGCTTACACGGTCTCTTTTATAAGAAACTAGACTAATTAAGCTTTGATTACATATTTTATTCAGCCTATAATTCCACACCAACAATTTATAGTGATTTTCTAAAATCACGTTACTGTTGCTGTCCTAAGCAAATTATTACAATTTGCTCTTAAATTTCAAGTCCAAACACTTATGAACTTACCATTTGAGTTTAAGACATATCATGGCCACATCATACCTTATTAAATCAACTCATTATGTCCTATTATGATTGAATTTACTCAACGTTTAATCACTTAAAACTTACCTCGGAAGTTGCCGAACAATTCTGACGGCTCTTGATCACTTTTCCTTTCCTTATCCAACTTTGATCCTCTAGGCTCTTGAGCTAAATCAATCAAAGTTACTTCTCAATCAAACACATACATACGGCAACCATATACATTTCAAAACCAATTCATTTGTATCATTTGTCCATATATTAGCTTTTAGCATATTTGGTCATTAGAGCGACCTATTTAACTTTCAAGCATTCATTTCTAATTTTAATTAAACAATGCCGAATGCCATTCACTACTAATGCCACACACACACATATGCATAGAATTCATCCATACATAACCTATAGCTCATTCGGTCATTCATCTCTTAAACCTATCAAAGCTTCATGTCAAACTTCCCTGGCCGAATACACATATAAGAACATAATGCACATTTAGCATTTTTATTTACTTCATGATACATTCGGCCTTGGCATAATTTCATTAAAATCCTATTAGCCACTTCACCAATCAATTATATCATCTACTTAATATTTCATAACTTATCATGCTAGCTGAATATTATTTATTCAAGTTCATCCAAAATTCACATAGTTTTTGTTATATCTAATTCTAACGTACATAATCATAATTCAATTCAACATTATAAACCATTATCACCCATTTAGCCGATTATAGGGAATTAAACATAATATCTTTAGGATATACCCTACATGGCCGAATATACCACATTAAATTTTTTTAACATTACCTATGTAATTACCTATAGGCTCTTATACCTTAAATTTCACACATTCTAATTACTATCATAAGCTCAATTTCGGCTAACACTCAATTAAATACTTACAATTTAGCACTAATTTAGCATTTCAACATAGCCGATTGTCATTAAGCAATTAAGCCACAAACATTTAATTTTACCAAGCTCAACTCATCTATAATCAACCCTCAATACACTAAAGCATCAAAAACAACATAAAAGGAATACAAACATCCATGACCGAATGTCATCTTCATAACTTTACAAAAACATTTGCCATGAGCTAGCTTCTATACTTGATGACCACTCCAAATATACAAAGATTTTCAATGAGAGAGCATTAACATACCTTAATATTAACCTAAGATGACCGAACGCTTTCCTCCCTTCTTCCTCTTTTCATTTCGGCCAAGAAGAACCAAAGAATACAACTTTTTTTTTCATCTAGTTACGGCAGAATGGGGGAGCAAGGATGAAACAACTTTGGTTTCTCCTCCCACTCCCCTCATATTTTGTTGTTCTTAACACAACATGTTATCACAAAATGTTTATAATATGTTTTACCCATCACATTTTGTCTATCCTCATTGTCATGGCCGGCCACTACTATCAAAGTGGGGAAATTGACATGCAAGTCCACCCTTTTGAATGCATGTACTAATAGACCATTGTAAGATTAACCTATCACTTTCCAACAATGTTTCATATAAGTCCATTTTAATAAATTCACATAAAAATGATCAAATTAATGCATGAAACTTTCACACATGCATTTACTCACATTATAAACACGGAATATAACTTTTAATTTCTTATAGGACTCGATTTCGTGGTCCCAAAACCACTTTCCGACTAGGGTCAATTTAGGGTTGTCACAGATATGATCCTTTTAGGCATCCCATATTGACAAATAATCTCTTTCTTCAAGAATCGACTCACAGCCGACTTAGTAACATTCGCATAAGAAGCAGCCTCTACCCACTTCGTGAAGTAATCAATGACCACAAAGATAAAGCGATGCCCATTTGAAGCTTTTGGTGATATTGGCCCAATAACATCCATGCCCCACATGGAAAAAGGCCATGGAGAAGTCATAACATGTAGAGGTGAAGGTGGTACAAGAATCTTGTCTCCATAAATCTGACATTTATGGCATTTCTTGGCATAGTTGATACAATCCCCTTCCATAGTAGGCCAATAATATCCAAACCTCATAATTTGCCTAGCCATCATGAAACCATTAGCGTGCATCCCACAAACACCCTCGTGAACTTCTTCCAAGATTAACTTAGCTTCCACGGCGTCAACACATCTTAACAGTACTTAGTCCTTTCTTCTTTTGTACAAGATGTCCCCATCCAAAACGTAGTCACAGGCTAATCTCCTTAAAGTTCACTTATCATTTTCAGTTGCCTGTTCTGGGTATTTACGATCTCTCACATATCGCAATATATCCTAATACCAAGGGTTATCATCCTTTTCTTCTTCCTCAATGTTACAACAGCGAGCTGGAGCCTCAAGGATACTCATCTGAATGGGTCTCATCTCCTCCTCTTTATTCGCTTTAATCATTGAAGCCAAGGTTGCTAGAGCATCTATCATCTGGTTTTCGTCTCGTGGGATATAATTGAAAGTGATGTCATCGAACTCCTCAAGTAACCCTAAAACTACCTTTCGATAATTGATCAATTTAGGATCCCTTATCTCCCATTCACCTCAAGCTGGTAAATTACCAACGCAGAGTCTCCATATACTTCCAAGGTTCTTATTCCTCGCTCTATAGCCGCTCGTAGTCCCATGATGCACGCTTCATACTCGGCCATATTGTTTGTGCAATCAAAATCCAACTTGCACGTGAATGGATAATAATCGCCATTTGGGGATACCAGGACTGCCCCAATTCCATTTCCCACCGCATTGGATGCCCCTTCAAAGCTCAAATTCCAAGGATAATCCTCTATAGTTGCTACACACATCAACTCCTCATTTGGGAAATCAAAATTCAACGGCTCATAGTCCTCTAGAGCTTTACTAGCTAGAAATTTCGCTATCGCGCTTCCTTTTATAGCCTTTTGGCTCACATAGACTATATCAAACTCTGAAAACAGAATTTGCCACCTCGCCATTCTCCCATTCAAAGCTGTTGACTCCATCATATACTTCAAAGGATTAAGTTTTGAAATAAGCCAAGTAGTATGATATAGCATGTACTGTCTTAACCTTCGAGTCGTCCAGATTAAAGTACAACACAATTTCTCAATTGGCGAATATCTCATCTCACACTCTATGAATTTCTTGCTGAGGTAGTATATCGCTTTCTCCTTTCTTCCCGACTCGTCATGTTGGCTAAGTACACATCCCATAGAATTACTAAACACTGATAAATATAGAATTAATAGTCTATCTAGACTAGGTGGAGATAACACTAGAGCATTTAACAAGTATTACTTAACCTTATCAAAAGCATTCTGGCATTCCTCATCCCAAGTACCTTGGTTGTGTTTTCTAAGGAGGCGAAATATAGGGTCACATTTCTCGGTTAATTGTGAAATAAACCGAGCAATATAATTCAATCTTCCAAGAAAACCCCGAACTTCCTTCTGAGTACGTGGTGGAGGCAATTCTCGTATGGCTCTAACTTTGTCGGAGTCAACTTCTATTCCCTTTTCACTGACCACAAAGCCTAATAACTTCCCCGACCTAGCTCCGAAGATGCACTTTGCTGGATTAAGCTTCAACTGAAATTTCATTAATCTCAGGAACAACTTCCTCAAAACTTCAATATGTTCCTTCTCTATTCGAGATTTAGAAATCATGTCATCAACATACACCTCAATTTCTTTGTGCATCATATCGTGGAATAAAGTCACCATAGCCCTTTGGTATGTTGCCCCTGCATTCTTTAGCCCGAAGGGCATTACCTTGTAACAAAAGGTGCCCCATAATGTTATAAAGGTGGTTTTATCCATGTCCTCAGGATGCATCTTTATCTGATTGTACCTTGAGAAACCATCCATGAAGGAGAACAACGAATATCCCGCTATGTTGTCTACCAAAGTGTCTATGTGTGGCAGAGGGAAATTATCTTTTGGGCTAGCTTTGTTTAGATCTCTATAATCAATGCACATTCGTACCTTCCCATCCTTCTTAGGGACTGGTACAATGTTAGCTACCCATTCAGAGTACTTCACCTCTTGTAAGAATCCTGCATCGAACTGCTTCTTGACTTCGTCCTTTATCTTAATACAATATTTGGCCTCATTCTTCGCAACTTCTGTTGGACTGGCTTACAATCCTGTCTTATTGGAAGACGATGCACCACAATATCAGTATTTAACCCTGGCATATCTTGATAGAACCATGCGAAGATATCCTTGAACTCACGTAGCAACTCAATTAGTCCTTGCCTTGTGTCCTCGGTAATATGCGTGCCGATTTTCACCTCTTTCCCTTCCTCTAAGGCTACATTCTCTATTTCCTCTTTCTCATGGGGCATGATTTGTTTCTTCTCCTGTTTTACCATCCTCAACAAATCCGAAGACACATCACAATCTTGGTCATCTTCAAAATCCTGATACTCCTCTAAACACATGTCTTGCTCGCGAGAGAAATCAGGATTTGTAATATCAGTGCTCATATCATTGATATCTAAGGACCTGTGAAGTATAAAGAATATACAAAGAATGAATGAATTTAAGAATGATTATTTATGTGCTATGAATGAAAGAATAAGAATTGCAAAAGTTTAACGGAATATTGGTTGATAAAAAGGAAACAATACTCGTTCAAATTGATAAAATTATGTTTTATTAAAAAATAATAGACGATCATAAGCCCATTCCAAAAATGTAATCCTATTACTCCTAGGCCCTAGAGTAACAAGGATGTTTCAAGAATTACTCTGAAAAATTCCTAAAGACACAGGAAGCTCCTCCACAGTCCAATTGTTCAGAGAGCTTCCCGGTTCGTAAGGGCGAATGCTCTCAAGGTTTCCTTACTCCGATCCTTCATTGTGTATAGCATTAATCTGATGACTTTCTTCTATAAGTAACCCTCCCAATATGAAGGTTTGGGATATTAGAGGGAATGTCATCGGCTCGCACTCCACTTCTCTTCTATTAAGGTGCGCCCTTCTTCCCTCTTGGTGCCTCTCATCTTCCTTCCTCCTTTGCTTATAGTCTGGCTTGAAGCCCAAACCAAAGCGATCTCTCTTCTCTTTCAGTTCTGGGATTTGAGTCCCTCCTTGTAGTTATTTTCCTAACCCTCTTCCTGGTAAGGCTCCCTTTCCCACCATCATTTGTAGAGCCATCCTCGTGGCTCTTGCTATCTTTGGCACTGGTAGCTCACTCCCTTCTGAAATGAAGGTTGCATTCACAAATTCTAAGGAGCGAAACAAACAATCAATAGACTCTTCGTCTGTCTCGACATAAGGGGCCTTGCTAGTGACTCGACTATAATGTCCTCCTCCGCATTGATGGTTACTAACTGTCCATCCGTCATTAACTTTAATTTCTGGTGTAACGATGAGGGCACCGCTCCCACTGAGTGTATCCATGGCCTTCTTAATAAGCAATTGTAGGAGGGCTTGATATCCATCACCAAGAAATCTACTTCGTATATACTCGGCCCAATTTCCAAGGGGATGTCAATCCTTCCCATCACTTTCCTTTCTATACCGTCAAGGCTCTTACCACATTTTGACATGTCTTAATGTGAGAACCGTCAATGGGTAATCTGTTCAATGTAGACAACGGTAGGACATTCTGTAACACCCCGTACCCGAGACCGTTGTCGGAGTAGAACACAAGGTATTTACGGACTTATTTCATTTATTTTCATAGTCCATTTTAAAATTTCCGACAAGTGGCTAATCTGCGTCACTTTGTTACCTTAAAATCATATCTTGAGTTCCAAAACTCAAAAACCGGTTTAGAAATTTTACTCGAAACTTAGTTAAAGTCTCTCTGTTTGTGGTTCATTGCTCGACCTTCATGCATTACGACTTATATATCTTCCTATCTGAGGCTTCATTACTTATGCCGTTTGTTTCTAACGAAACTAGACTCAAAAAGGAATCTATACATATATGGCATGACTGATACGATCTGCCTCGGAAGAGTCAAGTCGTATTAGTGTGCCCGATCGTCAACAAGAAGTTACGTTAGGTTTAATTGAAAAGGTCAGATGAAGGAAAGAAGGGTATTGGTTTTGGGTTTGGATTAGAATAGGTAAGAAGAGTTTGAAAATTCGGGTTTGGAGTCCGAATAGGTATGGATGAAGGAATTGGTTCAATTAGGTAAATGGAGAAATGTGGTTGAACAAAAAGTGCAAACAAGAACCAATACCGATTTGGTATCGACCCGTTGTTTATAAGCTCTTTTAGTTCGGTTTGGAATTGGTAAAGGAAAAACAACGAACCCACTATCTAACAAGATAGGAACCTCGGTATGTTTGAACGCCACACTACGAGTAGTGATAAGTTTGGTTTCGACAAAAGCAACGGTGACACACTAGAACGCTAGGAAGCCAATCGAATCTTTGAACGAAATTGGAGAAAAATTTTGCCTAACAAATTGGCAACATAACATTAACAAAAGTCCCAAAAGTTCTTTACAAAGTAACACAAGCCACAATTTATAATGAATGCAAGGGGTAGCGAATAGGCTCTTGAGGTAGCTAAATGGTTTCGAAAATTCCAGAATTTTGATGAAGCTTCCTTGAAGTTTCTTGTGCATGGAGAACAGTGAGGCAGCTTCTAGATGCCTTGGTTCAATAGAAAAATTGAATGAATTGTTTGGGAGCTGAAATGCCATCAATAGGTTCACCAAATGCTTGAATTTGGAATTAATCTTCTTTGCTTGATTCAGTTAATGTTCATGTGATTAAGGAGCTGTCTAGAGCACTTCAATAATCTTAGAATGTGAACAAACCGATTTGAACAGCCACACATGTGTGAACAAACAAAACCGAACAGCCCTTGGTGTGAAAGGAATAATCGGTGGGTGTGAAACGGCCTTAATTTGTCTTGGGCACCAATCGGTCTTCTTGAAGAGTTGTAAGGTTTGGTGAATGGTCACTTAGGGAACACCAAAGATCAGCACACCAATTTTAAATCATCCATGCACTGTGACGTCTAAGGGTAATGTACCTACAACATTTAATTCAGCAAATTAAATCCCTTTTAGACACATTAAATTCAACAACATAGACAAATAAATCTTGCACCATAAATTAGGTGGACATAATTAATCTTTGTAATAGTTAAGACATATTTAATTGGTCCTAATTAATTAAGTACTTAATTTAGAACATAATTAAAACATGTCCAGATTATGACAAATTAATTATTAAAACAAATAACTAATAAAACTAACAACAACTTAAATGATTTATTCCAAGATAATAAGCGCAATAATGAAATGAGTGAAACGAGCTCGTTGAGCTAAGTTAAGTTGAAGTTGAGCTGATTTGAGCTGATTTGAGCTTGAAGGAGTATGCATGGTTTGCTTGGCTTGCTGGTCCAAGAGCTTTCAAGAAGTCCAGCAACGGTTTCACCCCAAACTCTATCAACTAAGGTTGTTGTTGCGTCTTTGAATCTCTTTGCTCGAGCTCGGGTGATCGGTCCTACGGGCAATTCGAGAGGATCTTCATTGGCAGTCGACAACTCGGGAGGTGTGGTTGTATCAATGACCTCTAATTATCTCTGGTTAATTTATAGTGAATTTCCAAAGTCAGATTAGGGGATCCAGAAATCGCTCTGGCCCTCTTCCACGAAAACTTAAATATCTCTCAAAATATGACTCATATGATCGTTTTGTTTCTTCCATATGAAAGTAGATTCATCAGGTTTCGATTACATAATTTATTCACTATTTAATTCCATTCCTACTATTTTTAGTGATTTTTCAAATCCACACCACTTCTTCTTTGTCAAGATCTGTTTTTATGGTAAACTTTACCTATTTCATGGTTTTCCATGAATCAACTAGAATTTGTCATACAAAGCACCAAAATGATCATGATTAACCATTCCAATGGCTAATCATTACCAAACGTTTCCATACCTCTCAAAGAACAACATACAAAACGATTATAATGCTATGCTCAAAGTATATATAAGCTATTTTCGCATGGCTATCCAAATTTATACAAAACCAAAGGGTACATGACCAACAACAAAAGGGTAGTCCTATACATGCCATTTTCGAGTTCAACCAAAATGTACCAAAAGGGCTTTGATAGTGTGGACGACTTGACTTCGACAATCCAGAGTCCGATGGTGACGAACCAAAATCTATAAAGCAGAAAATCGAGAAACGGTGTAAGCATTTAATGCTTAGTAAGTTTTGAGCAATGAAATTAGGCACAATTGAAGTATAGCATTCATATGACTAAATGGATAATTTCATATACACACATTCTCAAAATCATACCTACTTCACATTACCAACCCTTATATTCATACATAAGAGATCAACAACCAAAAGTCGGAAGCTCCTTAATCGATGGCGAATACTATTTAAAAGGAATCAACTAATCCAATGCATATCTGAAACATACCTCATCCTTGGGATTTTACGAGCATATTAATTGAAATTATTACAGCAAGATCGCTCATTCCCAAACCAAGTACCTTGGGCTTTAACGGATATAGCCACTCGCTCAAATGCCTTGGGACTTAGCCCGATATAGTAGTTCGCACAAATGTCTTTGGGACTTAGCAGGATATAGTAACTTCGCACAAATGCTTTGGGACTTAGCCCGATATAGTAACTTCATAAAAATGCCTTGAGGACTTAGCGGGAATTAGTCACTAGCACAAATGCCTTGAGGACTTAGCGGGAATTAGTCACTAGCACAAATGCCTTCGGGACTTAGCAGGAATTAGTCACTAGCACAAATGCCTTCGGACTTAGCCCGAATTATCATCCGAATATTCATGCACATATCAAGAAATCATGATACATCTTTATTTCATTTTCATAGCTAGAATTCAAACACAAGTCAATTATTAAGCATTCCCATTTTAGCTCAATAGCCACATACAAACAAAGATGATTTGGTTTGCTTTATGACATGATCTCTATGCACATATGGCTACCCATCATACGTATAGACTAATTAACTCAACATATAATTCAAGTAGAGTCATTATATCACTGTATATTTGTTATGATTATATGTCATGACTTAATCAAATCGTAAACTAAGTTTCATTACTCGAAAACTTACCTCGGATGTTGTCGAACGATTTCGACAACTATTCGATCACTTTTTTCCTTCCCTTTATCGGATTTGGTTCCCCTTTGCTCTTGAGCTTAATTTAACAAATAAATTGATTTAATCATTTGAACATCAAAAAGAGAAACTCAAGGTACTTAACCCATATATACATTAGACATTAGAGTCACATATATACGAAATCATGAATCAACTCAACATTTTAGCCCACACTCTCTTTTAGCCGATTATCTAAACCAAGATAAAAGCATCAATATGCTTGCCTCTAACGAATACATGCAACACATCTACCTCATGTGGCGAATATGCATGTCCATGTTGAGGCCGATTATATGCTTAATACTTCCTACAAATATGGTTACTTGTATTGACTACATGCCATTTTGTTTCAAGTTCAAAACTTCGGCTAATACACATATATACACTAGTAATCAAATACTAACATTTGCACTTCACCTTACTACCAATTCTCATCTACTTCCTACCATGGCGAATGCATCAAGACACCATACCATTTCAATTTTGGTCATGGGTTAAACAAAGAACTTAATGTCTAACTCAAAATGCTAAAAAGAAAATCCAAGAGTCATCAATCACCATTACATGTATCACTACAAAGCTTCACACTTAGTATGCAAATGACATCAACACAAGTCCACCTTAGCCGAAACTTAGCTCATCTTCATGCCTCATCACCACAACATCAAACACCAACCAAGAAGACAACACCCATGGCCGAATATCGTCTCCATCTCATAGCAAAGATTTAAACCACGGCTAGGTAGAACTCAAGCTAACAACTAAAACTATGCATGAATCTCATGGAACAACATCAACATACCTTAGTCTAGTGAACCACCGTAGCCGATTTTCTCCAAGCTCTTTCCCTTCTTTTTCTTTCTTCTATTCGGCCAAGTTCAACAACATGAGAACTTTTTCGTTTTTTTTCTTCATCATTTTCCTTTTCATTATTTTATTACCATGCTCCTTATTTTATCATTTCTAACATAAAGCATTAACACAACATGTTTATGACATGTTTTACCCATCACATTTTGTCCACCCTTATTGTCATGGCGGCCACTACTAATTAAATGGGGAAATTGACATGCAAGTCCACCCTTTGATTACATGCACTAATAGATCCTTATAGATTAACCTATCACATTTCAAAAGTGTCACACATAAGTCCTATTGACTAAATTCACATGCAATTAACTAAATCGAAGCTTAAAACTTTCACACATTCATATTCACATATTTTAGACAATAATTATCATATTCAAATAATTTGGTGACTTCGGTTTAGCGGTCCGAAACCGCTTTTCGACTAGGGTCACTTTAGGGTCATCACAACTCTCCCCACTTAAGAAATTTTCGTCCCCAAAAATCTTACCAACAAATAGGTTTGGGTATCGTTCTTTCATAGAGTTCTCGGTTTCCCAAGTAGCTTCTTCGATTCCGTGTTTGAGCCATAACACCTTTACTAATGGAACCCTTTTGTTTCGCAACTCTTTCACTTCACGAGCTAGGATACGAATCGGTTCTTCTTCATAACTCAAGTCAGATTGAATTTCAACCTCTGATGGACTAATTATGTGCGAAGGATCGGATCAGAACGTCGAAGCATTGAAACATGAAAACGTTGTGAATCCTTTCAAGTTCGGGGTAAAAGCAACCTATATGCAATCGGACCAACTCGTTCGAGATTTCATACGGCCCAATGAATCTCGGACTCGGTTTGCCCTACGGCCAAATCGAGTATCTTTTCCAAGGTGAAACCTTAAGAAACACTTTGTCTCCCACGATACTCAATATCTCTTCGTTTTAAATCCGCGTGCGACTTCGACGATCGGATGCTTCCTTCAACTTTCACTAATTATTTTACTTTCGCTCAGCATCTTTAATCAAATCAACTCTGAAAATTTTACTTTCACAGAGCTCGGTCCAAAACAATGGCGTATGGCATTTACGACCGTATAAAGCCTCGTAAGGTGCCATCTTAATACTTGATTGAAAACTATTGTTGTAAGCGAATTCAATCAAAGGTAAATACCGTTCCTATGAACCACTAAACTCAAGGATGCAACATCTTAACATATCCTCGAGTATCTGAATTATCCGTTCGGATTGACCATCGGTTTGGGGATGAAAAGCGGTGCTAAAATGCAACTTGGTACCCAAAGCTTCTTGCAATTTCTTCCAAAATCGCGAGGTGAATCTCGGGTCTCTATCCGACACAATAGAAATGGGTACCCCGTGTAATCTCACAATCTGAGAAACATACAATTCAGCTAGTCTATCCAGTGAATAATCCGTACGTACGGGAATAAAATGAGCCGACTTAGTCAGTCTATCAACAACAACCCAAACTGCATCTTTCTTACTTGTCGACAATGGCAACCCAGACACAAAATCCATCGTGACTCGATCCCATTTCCATTCACGTATCATGATCGGCTGAAGTAAACCCGTAGGCACTTGATGTTTCGCCTTCACTTGCTGACATACTAAGCACTTCGAAACAAAATCAGAAATGTCTCGTTTCATACCATGCCACCAAAACGACGTCTCAGGTCGTTGTACATTTTCGTACTCCCCGGGTGAATTGACATTCGGCTACAATGAGCTTCGTTTAGAATCATCAAAATAAGTTTTGAATTTCTTGGAACACACAAACGACTTCTGAACCTCAAACAATCGTCATCAAATATTTGAGACTTTTGTGATCCGAATATACATGGCACTTCTCACCAAATAAGTAATGTCGCCATATTTTCAAAGCGAATACGATGGCAGCCAGTTCGAGATCATGGGTTGGATAATTTTTCTCATGTGGCTTTAGTTTCCTTGACGCATAAGCTACAACTCGACCTTCTTGCATCAATACACAACCCAACCCAAGTAAGGATGCATCACTTGTAAATGACGAACTCCTTGCACGATTCGGGCCGCACTAATCTTGGAGCTTCCACAAATGAGTTTTCAATTGATCGAAACTTTTCGACACTTTTACGTCCATTCAAACTTAACATATTTCAAGTAGTTTACGTCATTGGTGTGGCTATCATCGAGAAACCTTTTACAAACCATCGGTAGTAACCAAGAAGTCCCAAAAGCTCCGAACCTCGGTAATATTTCTGGAGGCTTCCAGTTAAGTATGGCTGAAATTTTGCTCGGATCAACTCGAATACCCGTCACGGATACCACATGACCCAAGAAGCTCACCTCTCTTAACGAACTCACACTTCATCGAACTTAGCATATAACTGCTTATCTCGTAAAATTTGCAACATTAATCTCAGGTGCTCAGCATGCTCGGTTTCATCTCTTGAGTAGACCAAGATGTCATCAATAAACACAACTACAAACCGGTCCAGATACTGTCTGAAGGCTCGATTCATCAGATCCATAAATACCGTAGGGGCATTAGTGAGCCCAAACGGCATCACTAAGAACTTCGTAGTGACCGTATCTCGCTCGAAAGTCTGTTTTGGGTATATCCAGAATCTCGAATTATGGCGATAATAACCCGATCTCAAATCTATCTTTGAAAACACCGAGGCTCCCTTTAGTTGATCAAACAAATCGTCAATGCACGGTATCGGTATTTATTCTTTATTGTCACCTTATTCACCGACAATAGTCGATGCACAACCTCATGGTTCCGTCTTTCTTTTCACAAACAATCTTTGGTGCACCCAAGGTGAGAAACTTGGTCGGCGAAACCTCTATCCGTCAACTCTTGCAACCGAGCTTTCAATTCCTTTAATTACTGTTGGTGCCATATGATACGGAGCTATCGAAATCGGTGTAGTCCTGTACAAGCTCAATACCAAACTCTACCTCCGAACAGGTGGTAAACTTCGGTAATTCTTCGGAAAAACATCCGGTATTCACAAACCAGCGCATGATTCAGCTTCTTTTCTAACTCCTTTTCATCAAGTACATACGCAAGGTATGCTTCACACCCCTTTCTTACATATTTTTGAGCCAACATCGATGATATTACAGCTGGCAACCTATTCAAGTCAGTAGACTCAACTCGGATTACCTCGTTATTTACACACCTTAAATCGATGGTTTTTCCTTTGCAATTTACAATTGCATCATGTACGGTCAACCAATCCATACCGAGGATAACATCAAATTCGTCAAACGGTAAAAGCATCAAATCGGCCAGAAAACAGGAACCTCGGATTATTAGGGGACATTTCTTGCACACTTTGTCGACAAGCACGTAATGACCCAAAGGATTTGACACCCGAATTACAAACTCAGTAGACTCAACAGGTAGAGTCTTACTGGATGCTAAGGTTTCACATATATAAGAATGAGTAGAACCAGGGTCAATCAAAGCAATCACAATTGTATCAAAGAGAGTAAAAGTATCGGTAATAACATCTGGCGAGGAAGCATCCTCGCGTGCGCGTATAGCGTAAGCTCTAGCAGGAGCACTAGCCTCAGATCTGGTTGTAGCATCTCTAGATCCTCTCTAACCGCCACTAGCATTTCCCGTATTCCTAGATGGTCTACCCCGAGCAGTAGTAGCACCAGGTTTCCCACTCTGATTTACGTTCTGTTCAGACAATCTCGGGCAATCTTTAATAAAGTGGTCAGCCGATCCGCACTTGTAACAGGAGCGGTCATGGAATCTACAACTCCCCGAATTCCATTTACCACAATACTGACACTCCGTTCTGTCTCGACGATCATTTCCAACATCACGGCGATCAAGTGACTCGTGCACTCACAGGGGGTCGATCACGATCTCGTCTAGAAAAACCCGAAATGTCTCTAGATCAGCCTAAATCATCTCTAAATTTCTTCGATGACTGTTGAAAGGGCCTCCCTGAAGACCTCTTACGAAACTCCTTTGCTCCCATATCAGCTTTTCTTTTCTCCATAATGAGCTCCTCGGCTTTGCAAGCTCGCTCGACAAGTACCACAAATTCTCGGTTTCCAAAATGCCAACATACTGACTTTATATCATCATTCAGTCCATCCTCAAAACGTTTACACATCACGGCTTCTGAAGAAATGCATTCTCGAGCGTCTGGCTAAGCCTTACAAACTTTCGTTCATAATCGTAACCGACATGGAACCTTGTTTAAGTTTAAGAAATTCCTTCCATTTTGATCCATGAATCTCGATGATATACTTTTTCCAAACTCGGTTTGGAAAAACTCCCAAGTTACTTGCTCTCTGGGCACAATAGAAGTCAACGTATTCCACCAATAGTAGGCGTAATCACGTAGCAAGGAGATAGTACACTTTAGGCACTCATCGGTGTGCAAGATAGCTCATCGAGTACCGAATAGTGTTGTCCAACCAAAATTCAGCTTGCTCGACATCTTCATTTGTCTGTAGCTTTAAATTCAATAGCCCGTGTTTTCGGATTACATCAACTGGGGCTTATTTGACCTTATTTGGTCGATTGTTAGAAAGTATTGTAGGTGCGGGGTGGTATTAGTTGGGAATGGAGGTTGTGGAGCAGTAGTATTAGTTCGAATGTATTGGTTGAACCAATCATTCATCACGCTATAAAAAGCTTGTCTAGCTTCATCGTTCGGATTACTAGCAATAGGTTGAGAGTCCGCCGACGCTGTCCCTTGCGCGGGAGCAGGCGCTACACTCTCAAGATCATCAGCTACCGCTCGGTTGGGATCGGGATCCATTACTATAAATAAACACATTTTCAATTGTCAAAAATCACCACACTATCAAATAATCGTAAAATGGCATGTATAGCTAGACCCAAACGTATTACGGTAGTCCTAGAATCGACTAAACCGTAGCTCTGATACCAATAAAATTGTAACACCCGTGCTTTAGACCGTTGCTTGAGTCGAACACGAGGTATTCTGAGACTTATTTCATTTATTTTCACAGTCCATTTTAAAAATTTCCGACAAGTGGCTAACTGCGTCACATTACCTTAAAATCATATCTTGAGTTCCAAAACTCGAAAACCAGTTTTGCAAATTTTACCTGAAACTAGACTCATATATCCATCTAGAAATGTTTTTCTAGAATTTTTGGTTGAGCCAATTAGTACAGTTTATTAGTTAAACTCTCCCATGTTTCAGGGTTCGACTGCTCTGACCTTCATGCATTACGACTTATATATCTTCCTGTACAGGGCTTTATTACTTATTCTGTTTGTTTCTAACGAAACTAGACTCAAAAATTAATCTATACATATATGGAATGAGCTCTAATTATCTCTGGTTAATTTATAGTGAATTTACAAAGTCAGATCAGGGGATCCAGAAATCGCTCTGGCCCTCTTCCACGAAAACTTAAATATATCTTAAAATACAACTCATATGATCATTTTGTTTCTTCCATATGAAAGTAAATTCATCAAGGTTCGATTACATAATTTATTCACTATTTAATTCCATTCCTACTATTTTTAGTGATTTTTCAAATCCACACCACTGCTGCTGTCAGCATCTGTTTTTATGGTAAACTTTACCTATTTCATGGTTTTCCATGAATCAACTAGAATTTGTCATACAAAGCACCAAAATGATCATGGTTAACCATTCCAATGGCTAATCGTTACCAAACGTTTCCATACCTCTCAAAGAACAACATACAAAACGATTATAATGCTGTGCTCAAAGTATATATAAGCCATTTTCGCATGGCTATCCAAATTTATACAAAACCAAAGGGTACATGACCAACAACAAAAGGGTAGTCCTATACATGCCATTTTCAGAGTTCAACCAAAAGTGTACCAAAAGGGCTTTGATAGTGTGGGCGACTTCGACTTGACATTCCCGAGTCCGATGGTGACAAACCAAAATCTATAAAGCAAAAATCGAGAAAGCGGAGTAAGCATTTAATGCTTAGTAAGTTTTGAGCAATTAAATTTGGCACAATTGAAGTATAGCATTCATATGACTAAGCGGATAATTTCATATACACATTCTCAAAATCATACCTACTTCACATTACTAACCCTTATATTCATACATAAGAGATCAACTTAACCAAAAGTTGGAAGCTCCTTAATCGATGGCGAATACTATTTAAAAGGAATCAACTAATCCAATGCATATCTGAAACATACCTCATCATTGGGATTTTACGAGCATATTAATTGAAATTATTACAGCAAGATCGCTCATTCCCAAACCAAGTACCTTCGGCTTTAACGGATATAGCCACTCGCTCAAATGCCTTCGGGACTTAGCCGGATATAGTAACTTCGCACAAATGTCTTGGGACTTAGCCGATATAGTAACTTCGCACAAATGCCTTGGGACTTAGCCGGATATAGTAACTCGCACAAATACCTTGAGACTTAGCCCGGAATTAGTCACTAGCACAAATGCCTTCGGGACTTAGTCCGGAATTAGTCACTAGCACAAATGCCTTCGGGACTTAGCCCGGAATTATCATCCGAATATTCATGCACATATCAGTAAATCACGATACATCTTTATTTCATTTTCATAACTAGAATTCAAACACAAGTCAATTATTAAGCATTCCCATTTTCGGCTCAATAGCCACATACAAACAAAGATGATTTGGTTTGCTTTATGACATGATCTCTATGCACATACGGCTACCCATCATACGTATAGACTAATTAACTCAACATATAATTCAAGTAGAGACATTATATCACCGTATATTTGTTATGATTATACGTCATGACTTAATCAAATCGTAAACTAAGTTTCATTACTCGAAAACTTACCCCGAATGTTGTCGAACGATTTCGACGGCTATTCGATCACTTTTTCCTTCCTTTATCGGTTTAGTTCCCTTTGCTCTTGAGCTTAATTTAACAAATAAATTGATTTAATCATTTGAACATCAAAAGAGAAACTCAAGGTACTTAACCCATATATACATTAGACATTAGAGTCACATATATACGAAATCATGAATCAACTCAACATTTTAGCCCACACTCTCTTTTAGCCGATTATCTAAACCAAGATAAAAGCATCAATATGCTTGCCTCTAACCGAATACATGCAACACATCTACCTCATGTGGCCGAATATGCATGTCCATGTTGAGGCCGATTATATGCTTAATACTTCCTACAAATATGGTTACTTCTATTGACTACATATCATTTTGTTTCAAGTTCAAAACTCGGCTAATACACATATATACACTAGTAATCAATTATAACATTTGCACTTCACCTTACTACCAATTCTCATCTACTTCCTACCATGGCCGAATGCATCAAGACACCATACCATTTCAATTTTGGTCATGGGTTAAACAAAGAACTTAATGTCTAACTCAAAATGCTAAAAAGAAAATCCAAGAGTCATCAATAACCATTACATGTATCACTACAAAGCTTCACACTTAGCATGCAAATGACATCAACACAAGTCCACCTTAGCCTCCTCCTCCTTTATTGGCTCCTTGACAGGCACTTCAACCTCTTTCTCCTTCTCCGCACTAACATTCTTTGTTTTTGTGGGCTCTTCTCTGACGCCCACCGTATCATACCACTTCCCACTCTGTGTATGGGAAGCCTCAACTTGTACATCCTTAGACGTGCTAACTATACTCTCCTCCTCTGGCACTGTCACACTGCAGTCATAACTCCATGGTACCCTCTTGCTATCTTTATAAGGGAAAAGCGTAGGCTTATGGATAATGACCTTAGGCGCTGTTTGTGCCCCCACTTCATTATTCCCCAGTAAGGAGATAATAATCATTGGCTGGCTAGTTCCTTTCTATTCATCCTCTAGCACACATACTTGTTTTTCACATGAGCTACCTTCAAAAATTTGTAGCTCTTTGTTCTCTATAAAGCTTTGCACCAAGGCTTTGAATTCTTCATAATCTTGAACTTCATGTCCTTCTTTCTCATGGAACTCACCATAGTTCCTTGTTTCTCTTCTCTCGTTTTTAGAGGTTAACATACCTCTCTTCATCATCTCTTCCCAAATCACCTTCATAGGCATCCTCATCTCAGCAACATCTTCCTTTATTCTCCTCTCACTGGCTTCGCCAATGGCATTCACTCCTTGATCACTATGATTTGGCAACAGGTTTTCAGTATTAGGGGTATTGTCAAACTTCACTACCCTCATCTTAATAAGCCTCTCTATGGCCTTCTTAAAGCCGATAAATTTTCGATCGAATGCCCTAGTATTCCAGCATGGTATTCGCATCTGGCGTTTGTGTCATACCATTTGGGATATGGGGGCTGCAGTGGTTTCAAGTGAAAAGGAGCAATAGCATGTGCATCGTATAAGCTTTGATAAAGCCCACGATACGTCACAGGGATAGGTGTGAACTGTATCCTTTCAGAATTTTGCCTTGTACCTGACTCCTGCTTTTGAGAACTCTGTTGCTCAACCGTAGCTATTTTAGGTTGACTAACTGTGATTGCCTTCGTGTTGAAGGTGCTTGTGTTATTCACTTCATTATCCTTTCTCCTTGGGGCTAATCTTTTGGTCGCTTCCCCCTCGATTTTGCCACCCCTTATGGTATTCTCGATCATCTCTCCCACCATGACTATATCCGCAAAGCTTTTAGTGGTGCTCCCAATCATGTAAGTAATGAATGGAGCCTTTAGAGTGTTGATGAACAACATGGTAGTCTCCTTCTCTAACAATGGTGGTTGAACTTGCATTACCACCTCTCTCCATCTCTGTACATATTGCCTAAAATTTTCATTAAGCTTTTTCTCCATGTTTTGCAGCGTGATCCTATCCGGAGTCATGTCAGTCACATGATTGTACTGCTGCATGAAGGCTTGTGCAAGATCCCTCCATGAACTTATTTTGGCCCGGCTCAGTTGATTATACCACTTGGCCGCTACCCCAACCAAACTATCCTAAAAACAATGGATCAATAATTGATCATTGTTTACATAACCAGTCATCCGTCTACAGAACACGGTAATATGGGCTCCCGGACAAGTAGTCCCATTATACTTCTCGAATTCCGTCATTTTGAGCTTATGGGGAAGCACCAAATCTGGGACTAAACTTAAGTCCTTAACACCTATTCCTTGAAGATTATCAGCATTTTCTAGTGCCCTAAATTTCTCCTCTAACCATCTGCAACGTTCCTCTAATTGCCTTGATGATTTGAGTCTTATTTCTTCCCTCTCAGCTACATCTAGATCGTGTATAACCAGATTGGCAGGATTGTCTCCAGGATTGAATCCCGAACCAGTTTGAAAGTTCATGGGTATTGCAGCATTTACTTGACCTTGTTGAGGCCTTATTGTGACAGACGGCCCTCGGGGATATGCCTCAGGTTGGGTCTGTACGTGAGGTGGAGTGAAACCAAGAGGATGACCCTCGTTATCCTCTTCAGTGGTAGTCATAGGGGCTTTTCCTTTATCTATTGTTCCCCTCAATAGCTGAGCCATCTCAGCCATCATATTCCTTTGAGCCTCCAACATTTGATCCTTCATCTCTTGTTGGATTTTTACCAATAGCTCCTGTAACTGCTCTTGCATTTCTTTCTGAATCTGCTCAAGTCTTTGATCCATATTCTTTGACTTAGCACATGTACCGTAAGGATGTGTTGCTTCTAGATTTTCTTTCTCTTACTCTCTTTCTCCCTATTAATTTTAACTAATTAGGGTCTTTCTATAAACTTGAATGCATATGATGTGATGAGATGCAAATGCATGAATGCTAAAAGATATCGATTCTGATTCAGTTTCTTTTTAGAAAACATTATTTAAGAAACAAAAATCTTTACACAAAATGGATTACAAATATGCCTTTGCCCTCAAGCCCAAGGTTTTAACCCTATCCAACAACAAAGCTAACTCTAGACCTCTGTCTAACACTAACTCATATTTTGTACTCAATACATTAGCTTGTGTCGCTAGGTCTTGCAAATGATCAGCAACTTCTCGAATCTGGACTATAGATTCTCCCATGAGATAATCCCTATCTCCAACTTGATCCTGAAGATGATGAAGTTTTCCCTTCCACTGTTCTTCTCTTACCTCGAGCTGCTTAATCCATAGCTCACAGTCCTATAGTGCTGCTTCCAACCCTCCAATATTGTGCTTCATTTCCTCGATCTTATCCAAGCTTGCCTTTAACTCAATCACAGAGTTACAACTTCAGTGATGATGAAGAGATCGTCCAAGCTCAGCCACCTTAGTTTTTAATCTTTTATTTTCCTTCTCTAGGGCCTGATTATGCGACTGCATCTCTTGGAACTTCTTTTCACAATTCTCGGTTTTGGCTTTTTCTTCTTGAATCTCTTACTGCCACTGCTCTGAAGATCTCCCTAATCTGACCCTTTTCAACGTTACCTGGGCCTTCTTGTAGTGCGTCTTTAAATCATCTCGATCTTCCTCGATCTTTCTCTTTTCCTCTTTCACCTTCTCGACTTCTATCTTTTGAACATCGACATCGAGACTCAAGCACATTTTTTCCTCTTCGAGCTTTTCAATCCTCTTTTCAAGCTCCGAATTCTTTCTCTCGAACTCTTGCTTCATAACCTCCAACTCTGATGGAATCACTCGGAAGCTCTCCTCTAATGATCGCGCCACCTTCAAAATTGGCTTAGGGACATTATCGTTGACTCTCCTACTAAACCACCTTTTATACTCAAGGGTTGACGTCGAGCCTTCGGTCCAGATCTTCATACAGAAAGGCTTCTTTCAAGCCTCAAAAATCTCTCGCATCCTCTTCTTATAGTGAGCTCCTTTATAAGAAAAATCACTCTGAGCTAAACCCTGTGTAGCCGGTATGAACTGCCTCGCTCGATATTGCCTTAGAACAAGAAATGGTGCATATACAACGGCTCCCCAAATTCCTGGCAAAGGGACCCAATCAAAACTGCCACAGCGGTAAAGGACTTCACTAGGAACCAACCAAGGAGCTTTCCACATAACATCTTCCTCTCGAAGATTCTGAAGAATGTCTATCCACCTCTCCTTTGAAATGTCATCTCTCCTAGGCATGTCTACTGCTTCTTTTAAGGGAGAATAACCCTCAAAGAATACTCGGAAAGGAACCTTATCAAGCTTCCAGAAGTGGCTATGGAGCCAGACTATAAACAATTACACACATCCAATAAATCTACCCTTGGCGGCCCTTCGACATGCACTCAAAGATCTAAATGTCTCAGCTAGGATTGCTGGTACCGGTGTATTCTGCTTACCAATGCGATCGAACAAATTCGCGACTGCCTCATCTATGTGCCCCAATGCCTTTGGTAAAATCACCATGCCGTAAATACTCAACGCCAGGACGTCGACCCTTTTCTTTACATCTGAATGTTTCGATATCAAATCCCTTAAAACGGCCCATGGAACGCACTTACTATCACCCTTTTGCTGCACACGAGCTACAACCCACTGCTCACTCATCCCAGTAATCATCACCAACTTCTTCGCAAAAGTTGGAAGGCTAGCAGGCCTAACATAAGCCTTGTACCCTGAATCCACGGGCAATGCAGTAAAGTCATATACTCCTCTAAAGTAGGTACAAGATCAACATCACCAAATGTAAAGCAACTATAAGCAGGGTTCCAGAATTGTACCATAGCTCAGAACAGATGTTTATCTACCTTGATGTCTAGCAAATAGGGAAGATCTCCATAATTCTGATAGAAAAGCTGCTTAGCCTCGTCATCCCATTGGGCCCAAATGTCTCTCAACTTTTGAAACTCATTCTGTGTCAAATTAATACGAGTGAAGTCCCATAACTCTGAGGTATACCCCTCAGTAATACTATCTCCTTTCTCTAACTGGGTTTTCTCTGACTAGGTACAAATAGAGGCATTGTCCTCCACTTTATTCCCCATTACAGAACTTTCTAACCCAAAAATCGAACCGTGAATCGATACCTTTGAATGCTTGAATGACATGCAATGATAGCAAAATAGAGTAAGTTAGTATCATATGAAAGTATAACAAACAAGCACTTATAAGGATATCATACTAAAGGTTATCACCCTACTCCCTTGGGTAAGCACTTAAAGCTCACTATATGTGTAACACCCCGTACCCGAGACCGTCGCCGGAGTCGGACACGAGGGGTTAACGGGCTTAATCCACTTACTAGCAGTTCATTTTAAAATTTCAGACAATGGCTAAGCGTGTCACTGTCACCTTAAAAATTATATCTTCAGTTCCACAACTCAAAAATCAGTTTCGTGATTTTTCCCTGAAACTAGACTCGTATATGCATCTACAAATGTTTTTCTAGAATTTTTGGTCGGGCCAATTAGTACAGTTTATTAGTTAAAGTCTCCCATGTTACAGGGATAAACTACATTGACCTTTGCGCATTACGACTTCTATATCTCCCTGTACAGGGCTTCAATACTGATGCCGTTTGTTTCTACAGAAACTAGACTCGAAAAGGAATCTGTAAATATATGGCATGACTTCTAATTATCTCTGGTCAATTTATAATAAATTTCTAAAGTCGGAACAGGGACTCCAGAAACCGTTCTGGCCCTGTCTCACGAAAACTTAAATATCTCTTAACACACAACTCATAGGATCGTTTCGTTTCTTCCATGTGAAAGTAGATTAATCAAGGTTTGATTACATAATTTATTCACTATTTAATTCTATCTCTACTATTTTTAGTGATTTTTCAATCTCACATCACTGCTGCTGTCAGCATCTGTTACTAAAGCAACTATGCCTATTTCATGATTTTTCCTTGATCTAACTAATAATTCATCATACATATTACAAATTTTTACTTATAATTTATCAAATTAAAGCAAATCATTCTAACAATGTTTAATTACTGACAATTACCAACATCAATGTCAAATTCTAGTACATTAACGAGCTATATACTAGCATACATTATAACAATTTAACTTAGCTGATCTACACAAGTCACATAAAATAACAAAATTAGTCGTGATTTACCTACTATACTACTCAGATTACTTCCATTCAAATAATTTTTAACAATTTACAAAGTTTATCCAATAATATTACCATATTGATCTAATCTAAATTTTATCATAGCCTTCAATTACACTTTCATACAATCATTTCACATAGTATACATCAATCATTCATCCACTTTCAATGTGCCATTAATTCAACACTATCCAATTACATCAATCATAGTCATAGATCTCACTAACAACTTAAAGATAATAGTTCAATGAATAGCCTGATTCAATCTCAGAAGCTTCTCATACATTTGCTAACGATCTATAAATTCTTATTCGATATCTATTACTACGCTACATCTCTTAACTATGAAAATCATCATATATATACGAATGCTCTTGAATTAGCGACTTAACATAGTCAAATCTCTATCACTTACATTACCAGAATAATCATAATCGCCATCTTACTCAATAATCAATAACTCACCTTACTAACTCAATCTCTACTAAAATATATACATAGAATATTACATGACTTAATATACCATTTATACATATTCATTGTATACACATACAAATTAAACTTACTGAATATTCAAATCATCACTGATATACCATATGTCTAACTCAATTACTCTCCTTACATTCTGTACACTTCAATCATCAATTTAACACATATCATCAACAATATACTACATCTATTAGTTCACTTAAGCATCATCAATAATTCAATAATCTAATCAAGCATTTACGACGTACAAATCATACATACATACATCTTACATAATTTAACATCATAGCTACATTCGAATGACTCACTTCTATCAATACTATTCAATTAATTCACCATCTCCTGATACATCATTATATTACATCTCATCATATCAATAACATAATCTCATTTTACATCATTAAATTTATCATATTTATATTACTATAATCATTTCACATAATATTAACATTACAAGTACATTCATTTAATCGTTTACAGTTATATCATTAAAATATTGTCTTACATGTCATTATTTTACAATGTTCTAAAATAATTCAAAATATCATTAGCTGATTTCCTATGGATAGTACTAATTCATATACTACTAAAATTAGATTAAGTGATTACAATTTACGAATCTAGTCATGATTATAAACTCACATAGTTCCGGAATTTAACTTTAATCATGTATACATTCACATTACAATCAATTAGTTCATTTATATCATTGCTATAATTCCTTTCAACTCATTTAGATATTAGCAATACATTCATATTTATCAACATTTCATTACATCTCATAATATTATAGCATTACATATACCTGATTTAGATCCATTAAGCTAACATATATCTAATAGACACTTCACATTTTATACATATTCATATTACGACTTATAGAATGACTTATAATCATGATTCAACAATTTATATCGCATTACCATACTATCCAAATATTTACGAGATCAATCTTCATTACATTATAGACTTTAGTCTGAATGTCACTAATCAATATCATTATCAATTAATCTTGCCATAGATTCAAAATTCAAACCTTATGCTAAATCAATATTTCAAGTTTCATACACATTTAACATTCCACTAAATCAATTTTTACATTCATACAATTCATTTAAATTTCCATCATTTAATCATCTAACTATATATAATTTACTAACGATTTCAAATTATACCAATCATTCTACTCCTTAATATCCACTATTCTTTACCTTAATACTACTCAATTATCACATATACCAATCTCATAAGCATTTATCTACAATACTAATATTTATAATTACAATAATTCCATTTCTAACATATCCTTCATAAGACATTTCTTACTATCATTTATAACTATTTACTATCAATTCAATCAAGCATTTATTACACTTATAATAATGTTTATATATTTACTATATTACCATTCATACAAATTATTACAGCAACTTCAAAATTATTCATACATTTACACTAACATTACAACTATAAAATTTATAATCTTGATACAAATTTCAACATTATCAATATTCAAATACTCAATTGTTAATTCATATAATCAACTATATCCTATACTGCTATCCATATATTATCTAATAACTTTGAATCAATTACTATAATCAAACTTTATTTACTCATTCCACTACCACATCAACAAATTCATTTACAATTAGCATTAACAATTTACATTAGATTATGCACAATACTAATATCACTTACATCTAAACATATTTAAACTTTGCATATCATATATAAACTAACTTCAATATAATCATCATGATTTAACTAATTCATATTATCTATTAATTTACCATTTCTACATATTAATACTCAAAACTACATTGCATAACATTTATAAAATTCTACTATACCAAATATACATACAAATTATATAAATTAAATACTAAATTCTCACAAATCATCAATCAACATATTACATAACTTACTAATAATAGTAAATATTATTATACATAACATCTTATTAAACCATTACTAATGCAATTATTCATAATCTTAACACTATATACAAAACATATTCAATAACCTATTCACATATTCTCAATTTAGCAATATTCATACAATTCCATCAAACACAATCAATCAACAATTCTTACATCTAACATAGTATAACAATATACCAATATTCAAAATACACATAAATCTCATAACTCATTCATACATTATACAAGTATACATATCACATTAATCATATAATAACATACAACTTTAACATTACCTATATTAAAATCTAAATTATACCATTCCAATAATCAACATATACAAATCCTTGTCAATCAATATCAACAATGTAAAATACTTTTAACCAAATTACTCACTTACAATTATCTAAATGTCTTAACATCAAACATTTACATACACATAACCATTTCGAAACAAATATATACCCAAACATATTTCCAATTAACCAAATTTTCACATTGACATATCCATCAAATACATATCAGCCAACATCAACATCATCATCAAACAATCATAACATCTATAACTTCTACATAAATACCTAATAAACTAAATTCAACTTATACGATATTAACAAGATCAAAACTTCGATACTAACTGAACTCTTACTTTCATACATATATCAAATTAAGCAATCAATAACTTACTTCAACTGAAGTCAAATATCCATCACATTCCTTCTCATTCACCAAAAGGCAATTTAATTCCTACAAACTCACTCTATTCTTCAAATATTAATCATGAATTCAATTACTATTCTTCATTAATTCATACAACTCAACATTCTAATTACATAAACTATTATAACACTACTAGTCAATTCTAATTTCTACACATTAACATTAAAAATTAAAAAATTCAAATTACAAATTACACTTACATATTACATTATGCATCAAAATATAACTTAATACTGAGTTATATTATTTTTTCCTCATCCTTGGCACATAGGATCCATAGTACACATTTAGGTACATCTTCAAACCATATTTACAATCCAACCATAAATCTTACAGTTCAATATTTCATACATATGTATCAGACATAGATAATAATCATCAATCACTAATATACTTCGTACATTAATCCAATCTTCATATCATCCAACTAGTTCTATACACATATCAATATTCATAACAATAATAATTCCTAAGTCATTAATTGTCCATACTGATAATTCTTACGTAATTATTCGTAAACTATCCACTAGTAACCATTATTAAGGCATCTGTTCACATACATTCATATTCAATACCTATGTCCAACTGTTCTTAATTAATCACAATCATTCGAATTTCAATCATTACTGATACATTAATCGATTACGCAAATCATCATTGAATAACACATATTTCAATCCAATAATCTTATCTATCAATGTAATCACTAATTAAGTATATCTCAATGGTATACAAATATTCCAATACATTTGCAATTCGATCATGCTAACAAATTCACACATTAGCACATCTATTGAGATTTTACATCTAATCATTCAAATTATTTACCATTGATCCACTTATAAATTAATGTATGATTTATCAAATTAACTGAAACGTCAATTCAGTGTCACATGTAAAATTCATATTTATAATTTGACACAATTCACAATTTGACTTTCATTGATCAATTATTCAAAATAACTATCAAATAAAAATTCAAATTATCATTCCTACTTGACAATTAAGTCTTCAACTAAATCATATTTCAGTATTTCACATTTAGCTGACATTTTCAATAAGACATCACTATAATTTATCTCATTTACTATCAAACTTTTCAAATTACGTCTTATTACTACATTATTCAATTATCAAACAATTACTCTGACAATATGTATTGAATTTCTATCATAAATTCCTTATTTTTCACATCCATATTAACTCAAAATATTACATACTATATAAATATTCAAACATTTACACATTATCAATTTATACTTTGCAAAACAATTATTCTAATCATTAACTGTTTACAATATAGCTATCATAATATTGAATCAATTTATTTATCCTAATTCATCTTTTTAATTCAAAGTCATAAACATTACATCTAATATGTTATCAATAATCATACATATTAATAACTATGATTCAATTCAAAACATTCATCAGCATATTCATGTCAAATAAATATTAAGTGTAAGTCAACTTTTAATTAAGTAAATCAATCATTATAAATAGTAAGATTCTTCAATTACATTCAAATTTAACATTAATTATTTTAATTTTTAATTATCCATTCAAAGTTCGAAACTTCATGTCAATATCATAAACTAATTATACATTGATTTAAATCTTAAATATTGAAATTTATTAAATACATTAATTACTGAAATCTCAAATTCTAATTACAATCTTAATATTTGATTCAATTTTACGAATAGTCATTTATTTAAACACATTTCAAATTTATATTAATTTTCAATCTCTTACAAATTAATTTATCACATTTCAAATTCAACATCAATTACAATCTGAATAGATTCTTATCTAAATATCTAATTTAATCATTCATGTCAAACACAAGTTCCGAATAAGGTCAATGAATCGGTCATTACTTCAAAGTCTCTTATCATTTTCTCTAAATCACAAGTTAATCAGATTTAAATTATGAATATTCTTCAAATTTCATCATAACTCTTTATAGAAATGTAATTGACTTTCAACTCTCAATATAATTCAATACATTTAAGTACTTCATTCATATAATGCCATTCAAAGTTCTGATTTCTATCTCAAATTCTCGATAAATTACTATGTTCTTCATGTTATCAACAATTAAATCCAATTACATTTTTGAATTGAAACTCAATAATCATTCATTTATAAACATTAAACATTTACAATATATTCAGATATTCAACTATTTGAATGCATGTCGAGATTCTAATAACTGCATATTACATATCAATTTTAACAATTCAAGTTTTCAAAGCTATTCAAATGCATCTACATTATTAAATCTTAGTTCTTAAATTAAATCTTTATAAATTCATAACATTAGACATACTTACGCAATGCTATATTAATTCAAGCATTTATCATTCATTAACACATTCCAAACTTAAACTATTAACATAATCTATCTTATATCGAATTGTCAATTGATATTTACTTACTTACATACAATAATGTAAATATTTATCTCAACACATTGCAACATCACATGAATTCATTAATCGTAATTTTATAAATCTTTATAACAATCTTTTCTAGCTATCTTCAAATTATAATATTACTTAGTCAAACTTAGTCATATTAATCGATTTAACATAAATTTATCAATAACTAATTCATACCTTCATAATCATTTAAATAAATCTTTAGAATCAAGATACTCATTTCTGAAATTCATCTTATACTTCAATAACATCATATCTTATTAAATCAACTCATTATGTCCAATTATGATTGAATTTACTCAACGTTTAATCACTTAAAACTTACCTCGAAGTGGTCGACGACTAGATATCCACGGCTATTCGTTTACTTTCTCTTTTCCCTTATCCGACTTTGATCCTCTAAGCTCTTGAGCTAAATCAAACAATTTACTTCCCAATCAAACACAATCACACGGCATCCATATACATTTTAGAACCATTCTTAACATATTTACTACTCATTTACAAACAAAATACTCATATCACATTTATAAAACTACCTTTCATAAACACTATGTATAAATATGCATTTCTTCACTATTTACTAAGTCAAGCCAAACCACATGATTTATTAATCGTTAATATATATATATATATATATATATATATATATACAGCATTAACAACTTCACTTAAGCTTAAGTATAAAATTTGGTCTTACCAAATTTTGCACATTTTACCAAAATAATAACTACCAATTTTACACATAAGTGCCGAATCAAATCATACCATAGTTACAATATCACTTGACTAATGAAATATCCAAAATATCAATCTATCATTTACCAAATTCATAAACCACATATAAGGAACATTTTAAACTCAAGCATGTAACTTAACAACTTAACCATTAGTTGCGAACCACAAACAAAACATATCATAGGCATGTAAAACATATTTTACCAATTGATAGCCAAATATAAATATACAACCCTTTACCATTTCCAAAATACATATGCATGGCCAACCTTTTAACCATATATTCGGTCATAAAATTTATTCTTTAATAATTCAACCAATTTCACAATTTAAATCAAAACTAATTGCATCATTTATAACCGTACCTAAATGAACATCAAATAGTATACAAAACATATTCATACGTTAATATCTCAAACCTTACCTTAACAACAAATATGCAAGATATCACATATACATAACTTAGCTTATGAAAGCATATGTATTTTATCATAAACACATCTTTTACCAATTACCTCACTTAAGCCAAATTTTATAATCAACCACAAAAAAAAATATACCACAAATCATACTTCCAAAATGAGCTACTTCCATGGCCGATTATATTTCATCATTAACATATCTCATTTTCGAATCATATAATCAACATCACAAACACATCACCAAAACACAAATCATACCTATCATATAACAAGCATAACAAAATAAACCAACCATGTCAAATATAACCATAATTTGATCAAACCTTGAAACCAAACTTAACAAAATAAACAAGCCATTGAATGATTAGAACTTGAACTAACCACCTTCTTTATACATAATTTTCCAAGAATTTCAAGGAACTTACCTCTTCCAAACCTCCTCCAAGCCGAACATGAAGCAAGAGAACTCCTCTCTTCTTCCTTCCTCAAGTCACGGCAAAATGGGGGAGCAAGGATGAAACAATTTTGGTTTCTCCTCCCACTCCCCTCATTTTTTTATTTTTCTTCCCACAACATATTAACACAAAAGGTTCATAATATGTTTTACCCCATAGCATGGCCGGCCACTAGTTCAAATTTTGGGTAATTTGACATGCAAACCCTTCATTTTTATAACATGCATTAATAGGCCACTTTACATTTGCCTAGCACATTTCTAAACTTTCTCACATAAGTCCTATTTAATAAAATTCACTTACAATTAACAAAATTCAAATATGAAATTTTCACACATGCATGCATATATACATATAATAAGCATCAAATATGACGGTTAATTATTTTTATGACTCGGTTTTGTGGTCCCGAAACCACTTCCCGACTAGGGTCACATTAGGGGTGTCACAACTCTTCCCCCCTTTAGGGATTTTCGTCCCCGAAAATCTTACCGGCAAATAGGATAGGGTAACTTTCTCTCGTTGAGTTCTCTAGATCCCACCTAGTTTCCTCAACTCCGAACTCACGCTTCAGTGCTTTAACTAACAAAAATTTCTTAGTTTGATCATAATAATTCACAGAGATCCACAAAATTGACACTTACTCACTTACTTTTCATTTCGGTAATAACACACATAGGTATAACACAATTTACTCATCGGTCTGAACCCACTAGGTATAGGCTCGAACCCCACACACAGGTTCTAGCCTACTTAACCCAAAGTCCGAATAGACTCGATAGCCATCAACTAATTAGGCTATTATCCTATTATACACTTCACCGGTCCCAAATCTACTAGGCACAAGGCCTGAATAACTCAAATATCCAAAATTATCACCATTCATCGGAAATTCTTACCAACTTTCAAATGTCGAAACTTAGTCAAAATAATTTCTTGAACATGATTAACAAAATAGTGTTTATTCACAATAGCACATATAACTGCATATACCGAGAATCTCATATTCGTAATGTATATATATATATCACGTACCTTGTCAATTTAATGTCTCGAACTTATTTCATTACCAATTTAGCACAATGTTGTATAATCCCCGACTCTAATTAGTTCACCAGTGTTTAGTCCGTTTAACGAATTTTCTCTTTAGGTCTTACTTACTATTACAAATCAATGCCATCGTCTCACACGAGGTCATACATGAAACACACTTCGCATACACAGTGCCCACTGACTGATTTCGCACACATAGCGCTCGATTAAAGAACTCGCAAACATAGTGCCTCAATTACCAATCTCGCACACATAGTGCTCGGTTGAAGAACTTGCACACACGATTGCCTCATAACTCCAAAGATGAATGCCTTGAGGTTTAGCTGGATATATCACTAGCACGAATGCTCTTCGGAACTTAGCCCGGATACATTACTAGCACGAATGCTCTTCGGAACTTAGCCCGGATACATCACTAGCACAATGCTCTTCGGAACTTAGCTCGGATACATTACTAGCACGAATGCTCTTCGGAACTTAGCCCCGGATACATTACTAGCACGAATGCTCTTCGAAACTTAGCCCGGCTATAACATCAGCACGAATGCTCTTCGGGACTTAGCCTGGATATAACATCAGCACGAATGCTCTTCGGGACTTAGCCCGGCTATATAACTCTCAATTCTCATGTACATATACATATATAACAATACACATTAGTATATCATTCACATTACTTGAATACAAACACAACATGTTTATCGACCATTCAACTTTCAGTTCCATAGCCACATACAAAGATCACATTTATAGTCGTAACACTCTTTCAAAATTGCATCACTTATACCCTTATAATTCAATCCAAATCAAAATTCAAATACGAGTACATGATACGTACCTGATCAACTTAAAGATTTAAGCATATCCAAGTGAAGTTATATCGCAAATTCTCATAGTCAGAAGCTTGCTACAGCTCGATCGGGATCAAAATTCATTACAATACAACAAACACATTTTAATAGTCAAAAATCATCACACTATCACTTTATCACTTTATGGCATGTATAAATAGACTCACGCGTGCTACGTTAGTCCTAGAATCGACTAAACCGTAGCTCTGATACCAATCAAATGTAACACCCCTATCCCGTATCCGTTGCCGGAATAGGTAAAGGGGCATTACCGGACTTGAAACTCATATCCGAACAATAAAAATTTTAAATATTTTTTTTTTTTATTTATAAATAACATTCATTTAGGTAAATACTAAAGACAGTCAGAGATACAATTTAACTGCTATAAGTACACATTCAAAAGATGTCATTTTCACATGGCTTATATACATTTACCAAAATATTCTTCGGCCACTGGTCTATTCTTTACATGCCATAAAATAATTCAAAACATAACAGTAACAAGCAGTGGATAGTGATAGTGTGACTAGTTGCTGACGATCCCCGAGCCTGTAGCTTCCAAATGAGATCTATAAAACAGAGGAAACAAAGTAAACGGAATAAGCATTACAATGCTTAGTAAGTTTTAAGCAGTGTCAATAGCTAACAATCAAATTATAACATAGTAGTTCGTATTTTTATTTCACTCTTCCTTCGGGCATACCATCCCTTTACCGAATATGCCCATCTCATCATATATAATAGACAGATAAATTCTCACTTGATAGTGATCTCTTATAAGCATAGGTACATTACATATTTTCACCTAACTTTCCACATTGACCAAACGCACCATAATCATAGAACAGTCTTATTGCTTTACTCACATATGCATCACATAACGACCTTGTGATTTAGTCCAAATCAAGCTTAAATATAATCTCAAAATATATACCTGACCAGCTTAACGCATTGAGCGTATTTATTACCAATTATTACTGTGGAGTCTATAATCTTATGCTTTACTCGAATCTTCAGCGAAACCTTTAGCTCGAATAGTCCCCACACGTAGTCATCGGGTCTTACCCGGACATAATCTCCACACGTAGTCATTGGGTCTTACCCGGAATATATTTCCAAGTTTCATGTACATTTAATCACATGTTACAACATTCACATCGACTATCATATTTGTAATTCATTTGCCTCATCAAATATCTAATAATACACACCTTTCACATTTGGTCATTCGGCCACAATATACACACATCTCCTACATATTTCACACTAGCCATTCGGCTTTACCACATATACATATCTCATACATATTTCACATTAGCCATTCGGCTTTACCACATATACATATCTCATACATATTTCACATTAGCCATTCGGCTTTATCTCATACATATTTCACATTAGCCATTCGGCTTTACCACATATATACATTTCTCATCCATATTTCACATTAGCCATTCAGCTTTACCACATATATACATTTCTCATACGTATTTATCTTGTACATCAATTTCAGCAATAGCTTATAAGCAACTCAAATAGTTTCATCAATGTTTACAACAAATTCACATATTCACTACAAGCTGTTTTCTTGAGCAATAGTCACTAAATTATTTATAACTGGAGCTAAAAAACTCAAAATCAATTGTCGTTAATTTTCCCTGAATATAGACTCATATATCTTCCATCCATAAAATTTTAAGAATTTTAGGTTTGGCCAATCAATACCAGATTTTTCTTAAAGTTTCCCCTGTTTCACTGTTTGACTAATCTGACCACTCTTCACTATGAATCAAATTTCTCATTGTACAGAATTCAAAATATGTTCTATTTGATTTCATTTGAAACTAGACTCATTAAGGAGTCTAAGCATATAATTTTTATCTTATAACCATTTTTGTACAAATTATAATGATTTTCTAAATACAGAATAGGGGATTTCGGAGTCATTCTGATGCTGTCTCACACAACTTTAAATATCTCTTTATAGGAAATTTCTTTGCTTACCCGGTCTCTTTTATAAGAAACTAGACTGATTAAGCTTTGATTACATATTTTATTCAGCCTATAATTCCACACCAAAAATTTATAGTGATTTTCTAAAATCACGTTACTGCTGCTGTCCTAAGCAAATTATTACAATTTGCTCTTAAATTTCCAAGTCCAAACACTTATGAACTTACCATTTGAGTTTAAGACATATCATGGCCACATCATATCTTATTAAATCAACTCATTATGTCCAATTATGATTGAATTTACTCAACGTTTAATCACTTAAAACTTACCTCAGAAGTGGTCGACGACTAGATATCCACGGCTATTCGTTTACTTTCTCTTTTCCCTTATCCGACTTTGATCCTCTAAGCTCTTGAGCTAAATCAAACAATTTACTTCCCAATCAAACACAATCACACGGCATCCATATACATTTTAGAACCATTCTTAACATATTTACTACTCATTTACAAACAAAATACTCATATCACATTTATAAAACTACCTTTCATAAACACTATGTATAAATATGCATTTCTTCACTATTTACTAAGTCAAGCCAAACCACATGATTTATTAATCGTTAATATATATATATATATATATATATATATATATATACATTAACAACTTCACTTAAGCTTAAGTATAAAATTTGGTCTTACCAAATTTTGCACATTTTACCAAAATAATAACTACCAATTTTACACATAAGTGCCGAATCAAATCATACCATAGTTACAATATCACTTGACTAATGAAATATCCAAAATATCAATCTATCATTTACCAAATTCATAAACCACATATAAGGCACATTTTAAACTCAAGCATGTAACTTAACAACTTAACCATTAGTTGCCGAACCACAAACAAAACATATCATAGGCATGTAAAACATATTTTACCAATTGATAGCCAAATATAAATATACAACCCTTTACCATTTCCAAAATACATATGCATGGCCAACCTTTTAACCATATATTCGGTCATAAAATTTATTCTTTAATAATTCAACCTATTTCACAATTTAAATCAAAACTAATTGCATCATTTATAACCGTACCTAAATGAACATCAAATAGTATACAAAACATATTCATACGTTAATATCTCAAACCTTACCTTAACAACAAATATGCAAGATATCACATATACATAACTTAGCTTATGAAAGCATATGTATTATATCATAAACACATCTTTTACCAATTACCTCACTTAAGCCAAATTTTATAATCAACCACAAAAAAATATACCACAAATCATACTTCCAAAATGAGCTACTTCCATGGCGATTATATTTCATCATTAACATATCTCATTTTGAATCATATAATTAACATCACAAACACATCACCAAAACACAAATCATACCTATCATATAACAAGCATAACAAAATAAACCAACCATGTCAAATATAACCATAATTTGATCAAACCTTGAAACCAAACTTAACAAAATAAACAAGCCATTGAATGATTAGAACTTGAACTAACCACCTTCTTTATACATAATTTTCCAAGAATTTCAAGGTACTTACCTCTTCCAAACCTCTTCCAAGCCGAACATGAAGCAAGAGAACTCCTCTCTTCTTCCATCCTCAAGTCACGGCAAAATGGGGGAGCAAGGATGAAACAATTTTGGTTTCTCCTCCCACTCCCCTCATTTTTTTATTTTTCTTCCCACAACATATTAACACAAAAGGTTCATAATATGTTTTACCCCATAGCATGGCCGGCCACTAGCTCAAATTTTGGGTAATTTGACATGCAAACCCTTCATTTTTATAACATGCATTAATAGGCCACTTTACATTTGCCTAGCACATTTCTAAACTTTCTCACATAAGTCCTATTTAATAAAATTCACTTACAATTAACAAAATTCAAATATGAAATTTTCACACATGCATATATACATATAATAAGCATCAAATATGACGGTTAATTATTTTTATGACTCGGTTTTGTGGTCCCGAAACCACTTCCCGACTAGGGTCACATTAGGGGTGTCACAACTCTTCCCCCCTTTAGGGATTTTCGTCCCCGAAAATCTTACCGGCAAATAGGATAGGGTAACTTTCTCTCGTTGAGTTCTCTAGATCCCACCTAGTTTCCTCAACTCCGAACTCACGCTTCAGTGCTTTAACTAACAAAAATTTCTTAGTTTGATCATAATAATTCACAGAGATCCACAAAATTGACACTTACTCACTTACTTTTCATTTCGGTAATAACACACATAGGTATAACACAATTTACTCATCGGTCTGAACCCACTAGGTATAGGCTCGAACCCCACACACAGGTTCTAGCCTACTTAACCCAAAGTCCGAATAGACTCGATAGCCATCAACTAATTAGGCTATTATCCTATTATACACTTCACCGGTCCCAAATCTACTAGGCACAAGGCCTGAATAACTCAAATATCCAAAATTATCACCATTCATCGGAAATTCTTACCAACTTTCAAATGTCGAAACTTAGTCAAAATAATTTCTTGAACATGATTAACAAAATAGTGTTTATTCACAATAGCACATATAACTGCATATACCGAGAATCTCATATTTGTAATGTATATATATATATATATCACGTACCTTGTCAATTTAATGTCTCGAACTTATTTCATTACCAATTTAGCACAATGTTGTATAATCCCCGACTCTAATTAGTTCACCAGTGTTTAGTCCGTTTAACGAATTTTCTCTTTAGGTCTTACTTACTATTACAAATCAATGCCATCGTCTCACATGAGGTCATACATGAAACACACTTCGCATACACAGTGCCCACTGACTGATTTCGCACACATAGCGCTCGATTAAAGAACTCGCAAACATAGTGCCTCAATTACCAATCTCGCACACATAGTGCTCAGTTGAAGAACTTGCACACACAGTGCCTCATAACTCCAGCATGAATGCCTTCGAGGTTTAGCCTGGATATATCACTAGCACGAATGCTCTTCGGAACTTAGCCCGGATACATTACTAGCACGAATGCTCTTGAACTTAGCTGGATACATCACTAGCACAATGCTTAGCTCGGATACATTACTAACTTAGCTCTTGAACTTAGCCGGGATACATTACTAGCACGAATGCTCTTGAAACTTAGCCCGGCTATAACATCAACTTAGCTCGATATAACATCAGCACGAATGCTCTTGGGACTTAGCCCGCTATATAACTCTCAATTCTCATGTACATATACATATATAACAATACACATTAGTATATCATTCACATTACTTGAATACAAACACAACATGTTTATCGACCATTCAACTTTCAGTTCCATAGCCACATACAAAGATCACATTTATAGTCGTAACACTCTTTCAAAATTGCATCACTTATACCCTTATAATTCAATCCAAATCAAAATTCAAATACGAGTACATGATACGTACCTGATCAACTTAAAGATTTAAGCATATCCAAGTGAAGTTATATCGCAAATTCTCATAGTCAGAAGCTTGCTACAGCTCGATCGGGATCAAAATTCATTACAATACAACAAACACATTTTAATAGTCAAAAATCATCACACTATCACTTTATCACTTTATGGCATGTATAAATAGACTCACGCGTGCTACGTTAGTCCTAGAATCGACTAAACCATAGCTCTGATACCAATAAAATGTAACACCCCTATCCCGCATCCGTTGCCGGAATAGGTAAAGGGGCATTACCGGACTTGAAACTCATATCCGAACAATAAAAATTTTAAATATTTTTTTTATTTTTATTTTTATTTATAAATAACATTCATTTAGGTAAATACTAAAGACAGTCAGAGATACAATTTAACTGCTATAAGTACACATTCAAAAGATGTCATTTTCACATGGCTTATATACATTTACCAAAATATTCTTCGGCCACTGGACTATTCTTTACATGCCATAAAATAATTCAAAACATAACAGTAACAAGCAGTGGATAGTGATAGTGTGACTAGTTGCTGACGATCCCTGAGCCTGTAGCTTCCAAATGAGATCTATAAAACAGAGGAAACAAAGTAAACGGAATAAGCATTACAATGCTTAGTAAGTTTTAAGCAGTGTCAATAGCTAACAATCAAATTATAACATAGTAGTTCGTATTTTTATTTCACTCTTCCTTCGGGCATACCATCCCTTTTCCGAATATGCCCATCTCATCATATATAATAGACAGATAAATTCTCACTTGATAGTGATCTCTTATAAGCATAGGTACATTACATATTTTCACCTAACTTTCCACATTGACCAAACGCACCATAATCATAGAACAGTCTTATTGCTTTACTTACATATGCATCACATAACGACCTTGTGATTTAGTCCAAATCAAGCTTAAATATAATCTCAAAATACATACCTGACCAGCTTAACGCATTGAGCGTATTTATTACCAATTATTACTGTGGAGTCTATAATCTTATACTTTACTCGAATCTTCAATAAACCTTTAGCTCGAATAGTCCCCACACGTAGTCATCGGGTCTTACCCGGACATAATCTCCACACGTAGTCATTGGGTCTTACCCGGAATATATTTCCAAGGTTCATGTACATTTAATCACATGTTACAACATTCACATCGACTATCATATTTGTAATTCATTTGCCTCATCAAATATCTAATAATACACACCTTTCACATTTGGTCATTCGGCCACAATATACACACATCTCCTACATATTTCACACTAGCCATTCGGCTTTACCACATATACATATCTCATACATATTTCACATTAGCCATTCGGCTTTACCACATATACATATCTCATACATATTTCACATTAGACATTCGGCTTTATCTCATACATATTTCACATTAGCCATTCGGCTTTACCACATATATACATTTCTCATCCATATTTCACATTAGCCATTCGGCTTTACCACATATATACATTTCTCATACGTATTTATCTTGTACATCAATTTCAGCAATAGCTTATAAGCAACTCAAATAGTTTCATCAATGTTTACAACAAATTCACATATTCATTACAAGCTGTTTTCTTGAGCAATAGTCACTAAATTATTTATAACTAGAGCTAAAAAACTCAAAATCAATTGTCGTTAATTTTCCCTGAATATAGACTCATATATCTTCCATCCATAAAATTTTAAGAATTTTAGGTTTGGCCAATCAATACCAGATTTTTCTTAAAGTTTCCCCTGTTTCACTGTTTGACTAATCTGACCACTCTTCACTACGAATCAAATTTCTCATTGTACAGAATTCAAAATATGTTCTATTTGATTTCATTTGAAACTAGACTCATTAAGGAGTCTAAGCATATAATTTTTATCTTATAACCATTTTTGTACAAATTATAATGATTTTCTAAATACTGAATAGGGGATTTCGGAGTCATTCTGATGCTGTCTCACACAACTTTAAATATCTCTTTATAGGAAATTTCTTTGCTTACCCGGTCTCTTTTATAAGAAACTAGACTGATTAAGCTTTGATTACATATTTTATTCAGCCTATAACTCCACACCAAAAATTTATAGTGATTTTCTAAAATCACGTTACTGCTGCTGTCCTAAGCAAATTATTACAATTTGCTCTTAAATTTCCAAGTCCAAACACTTATGAACTTACCATTTGAGTTTAAGACATATCATGGCCACATCATATCTTATTAAATCAACTCATTATGTCCTATTATGATTGAATTTACTCAACGTTTAATCACTTAAAACTTACCTCGAAGTGGTCGACGACTAGATATCCACGGCTATTCGTTTACTTTCTCTTTTCCCTTATCCGACTTTGATCCTCTAAGCTCTTGAGCTAAATCAAACAATTTACTTCCCAATCAAACACAATCACACGGCATCCATATACATTTTAGAACCATTCTTAACATATTTACTACTCATTTACAAACAAAATACTCATATCACATTTATAAAACTACCTTTCATAAACACTATGTATAAATATGCATTTCTTCACTATTTACTAAGTCAAGCCAAACCACATGATTTATTAATCGTTAATATATATATATATATATATATATATATATATACAGCATTAACAACTTCACTTAAGCTTAAGTATAAAATTTGGTCTTACCAAATTTTGCACATTTTACCAAAATAATAACTACCAATTTTACACATAAGTGCCGAATCAAATCATACCATAGTTACAATATCACTTGACTAATGAAATATCCAAAATATCAATCTATCATTTACCAAATTCATAAACCACATATAAGGAACATTTTAAACTCAAGCATGTAACTTAACAACTTAACCATTAGTTGCCGAACCACAAACAAAACATATCATAGGCATGTAAAAACATATTTTACCAATTGATAGCCAAATATAAATATACAACCCTTTACCATTTCCAAAATACATATGCATGGCCAACCTTTTAACCATATATTCGGTCATAAAATTTATTCTTTAATAATTCAACCAATTTCACAATTTAAATCAAAACTAATTGCATCATTTATAACCGTACCTAAATGAACATCAAATAGTATACAAAACATATTCATACGTTAATATCTCAAACCTTACCTTAACAACAAATATGCAAGATATCACATATACATAACTTAGCTTATGAAAGCATATGTATTATATCATAAACACATCTTTTACCAATTACCTCACTTAAGCCAAATTTTATAATCAACCACAAAAAAAATATACCACAAATCATACTTCCAAAATGAGCTACTTCCATGGCCGATTATATTTCATCATTAACATATCTCATTTTCGAATCATATAATCAACATCACAAACACATCACCAAAACACAAATCATACCTATCATATAACAAGCATAACAAAATAAACCAACCATGTCAAATATAACCATAATTTGATCAAACCTTGAAACCGAACTTAACAAAATAAACAAGCCATTGAATGATTAGAACTTGAACCAACCACCTTCTTTATACATAATTTTCCAAGAATTTCAAGGTACTTACCTCTTCCAAACCTCCTCCAAGCTGAACATGAAGCAAGAGAACTCCTCTCTTCTTCCTTCCTCAAGTCACGGCAAAATGGGGGAGCAAGGATGAAACAACTTTGGTTTCTCCTCCCACTCCCCTCATTTTTTATTATTCTTCCCACAACATATTAACACAAAAGGTTTATAATATGTTTTACCCCATAGCATGGCCGGCCACTAGCTCAAAATTTGGGTAATTTGACATGCAAACCCTTCATTTTTATAACATGCATTAATAGGCCACTTTACATTTGCCTAGCACATTTCTAAACTTTCTCACATAAGTCCTATTGAATAAAATTCACTTACAATTAACAAAATTCAAATATGAAATTTTCACACATGCATATATACATATAATAAGCATCAAATATGACGGTTAATTATTTTTATGACTCAATTTTTTGGTCCCGAAACCACTTCCCGACTAGGGTCACATTAGGGGTGTCACACACGTTCTAAGGTTCACATTTCAAATACCTATTAATCGAATGCACATAAATCCTTTAATATCAATATGAATTTCACATTTCAATTTATTCTTCATGTAACATTAGGCCGAATATAAGCTCAAAAATCAAACATTAATATCACATACTTGTACATTAATCCACATATAGATTTTCGTATACATAATCACTACCATTAACGTCATATATAACTTGTATCACATATCAAATAATCAACTTACCTTATATCCGAAAAGGTAATAAATTGTACCATACCTGTTCATTTTAACTTGTTTCCACATTCATTCGTAACTTATCCTTGCCCGTTGAACCATTCGAAATTAAAAAGGATACTCAGATTATAACACATATCGTACAATGCCAACGTCCCAGACGTGGTCTTACATGTAATCACATGTCGATGCCACTGTCCCAGACAAGGTCTTACATGAATCACAATTACGATGCCAATGTCCCAGACATGGTCTTACTCGAAATCACATATCGATGCCAACATCCTAGACGTGGTCTTACACAAAAACACATATCGAAAATCCTATGTCATGACATATGTATCCTAGCTATTCCTAAGGTTCGTATGGGGCTTCTCGGACGTCAAATCTTGGTCGAATGGAATCGTAAACATAGTTCCCAAGTGTACACATATTTGGCTATCATTTATACATTCTCCAATATATCAATTCAGCACATGTAACTTATTTTTATTAAAAAAATAACTATGTTTATTTGCTTATAAACTTACCTCGGACAACGGTAATCGGAACGAGACGATTAGTTGACGATTTTAGTTTTTCCTCCGATCCAAATCCTATTTCTTTGGTTCTTGATCTAAATGTATTCAAAATAAACTAATTCAATATAAATGGGAAAATTACCAATTTACCCCTGACATTTACACTTTTTACAATTTAGTCCCTATGCACAAAACACAAAATACACAAAATTTCAGCATACCCATGTTGAGCTGAATTTTACCCACTCTCAAGCAAATCCATATATTTCATTTATTTCACATTTTAGCCCCTCAAATCATTATTTTTGCAATTTAGTCCTAATTACTCAAAATCATCAAAAACTCCAATACAAAACATGTTAGTCTAAAACATATTTTTCATATTTCATCATCAAACAACAAAAATCACAAGCTCTCATCAGTGGCATAACTCAAAATATTCATCAAAATAAAAAATTCAAGCATGGGTTTTGTAGTACTCGAAGCAACGATCTCAAAAACGTAGAAATTATCAAAAATCGAGCTAGTTAAATACCTTGATTAAGCTTCCAAAGTGCGAATACCTCAAGATTTCTTTTCTTTCTTTCTTTTGTTACTTTCGGTCAAAAGTATGAACACATTCACATGGTTTTTAATTATGTTATAATATATTGTATATATTATTTACTATTTTACATATTTAACCTTTAAAGTTTAATTAGAAAACCATATATAACGTGTCTAAAACCGTCCACACATATAATAAATGACCTTATTACAACATTAGTACTTCATATTGTAAAGACAATATCAATTAGGCATCATTCACATTTAATCATTAAATTTTCATTTTACGCAATTAAGTCCTTTTAATTAAATCAGCACTCAAATGATAAAATTAAAGCACGAAAATTTCACACATATAAATTCACACATAATAAACACTGAAAATAATTTTTAAATATTTTTCTGACTCGGATTCATGGTCCCGAAACCACCATTCCGAATAGGGTCTAAATCGGGCTGTTACAACTCTCCCCCTTAGGGATTTTTGTCCGCAAAAATCTTACCAGAAAGTAGATTAAGGATTTTCTTCCACACAGTACATTTCAAAATTTTACATAGCTTCGAATTTCAAATCTCTTTAATCTCACAATTAAGATTTTGATCTGTCTTCTACTGTACGTCATATCAAGCTGAAACTACTTGTAATTGTATGTAATTTCTTTTATTTTCTGTTCAATTCCTCTGATGAAATTAATTCCATGGATCATCTTCTCACAAAGTTCGATCTCGAAACAATGGATTTCGGTACTTGCAACCATACAATAGTCTTCCTTTATTGCTTTCAAACTCTTAAACACAATGTTGAATAAATATTTTGAGAATTTGAATTGCGTCTCCCGATTTCAATTCAATGTCATACTTACAGATTACTGTAATTTCTCTCTGAATCACAATATAAGTTTCAGATCTCAATCCAAAACAATGATGACAGCACCGGGTGTAGACTTATCAAAATAGGAATGGATCACTCAACTGTTTTATCAAAAGAGAAAATCCATACATATAGAGAGATTTCTTCAAGCAGTTAATAATAATTCAAATCATTCTATCATTTTGAATGATAAGAATAATCCCGATTCAAAGTTCATCAAAATTCTATTTCATTACTACTCAGATATCAACTCATGCTGAAACAGTCCCGAACGAACAGACAAATTACCACTGCGAGATTACCTGTAGTAGTTCTTGTACAATCTCAGAACTTCTCAATAACCAATCATTGATCTGAAATTCTGAATCAGAAACCCATTTACGTTGAATCCCTTATAACTTACAAATTCAAAAGTTTTCGACAATTCGAACTATCTTTGATGCGCCAACGTCAGATCTCACTCTGCAATATCAAATATTAACTCAAGGTCTTTTAAAAGTTCAGGCCATTTTTACTATTCCCAAATTCGGATCTTTCTCTAACATTAAATATTTTAAATTCTTATAATCATCGAATATGTCACATAACCCTTTTAATGTAGCTTTAACTGTATAGAATCGTAAGATATTAAAGCATACTCTTTCATTCAAACACACTTCAAACCGTTCATTAACGTATGTCTAAAAATCATAAACTCTTTATTCAACTCAGACTGAATTAGATCTGACATTTTGATTGATATTGTCTTCGTACAAAAGAAAACTTCAACAATCGAATTATCTTTAATTTACCATAACATTTCTCAGATAGAATGGTCCCGATAGATATAATTTTGTATCAAATCTTTAGGAACATAAATTTTCTTCTAGGCTATCCCTCAAATCACACATATACTTTTAGAGTTTATCTCTAGTCCGATGAATAAATTCAAAGACATATAACCTAATCATCCTTTCAATCAATTAATTTAAATCAGACTAAACCACTAAATCAATCATTTCAAAGAAATCTTTTCTTGTTAGAAGGTTAACTTCAGACATACCATTATATAGATTTGATCTTGATCTTCTATGATTTTCACTTTTACTGATGTCGAATATTTCACGAGAACTAGAAAAGAGTTTATAATAAAGTTGTCTCATATATTAATCATCGAAGCTCTGAATTATGCTGAAGTCATCTTAATCAAATAAAAATCATTGAGCCTTAATAAGAACGATATCTCAACTTTATAAACAAATATTATCCCAGCTGTTAATGGAGCATTTGAACACAGAAAAGAATCAAACATGGTTTAAACAACAACCAATGTAGAAACACAACTTCTATAACTCTGATAACTGTACTGCAGTACTCCAAATTTCAGAATAGAAATTATAAATATAATAGATATAGTCATCTCTCTCAGATAAAGATCTATTGCAGATAATCACATAGAATCATAAGAAAACTGGGATAGCGAAATTTCAACGCCTGAAGAATGTCACTCATAAATACTAAAATCCACAATATCATAAGTAATATAATCATCACGTATATTCAACAGAACAATAGCCAGTAGAAATAAATTATTAATATCATACAGATTTTACCGTCAACTTACATATTCACACAAGGAATAATATACGATAGAAAGACAGAACAATGTCGAACATAACCCAAATAGATCAACGATGCTTTCATTTATTAGTATCTTTAGCTAATGTTCTCATATGATAAGAATTCCTTTCGTAATTAAATAGTCACCTATACTTTTTGAGGATAAATATACACATAGAATACCCAGAAGAAGTCATAATAACTTCTTGATTATCACTACTGCACTCAGCCATCAATACAATTTCAACACTATTCAACTATCTAATTCTGTCATTGGAAATTTTCACATTATCTCTTCACTTACAAAAATCAATTCAAAAAAGCTTCCAGCTGATACTTTCTTTAGATAACATACTTGAATTGATCATTTAATCGAAGGTAACTTCTTCTGTAACAATGAATTTGCATAATCTGAATAGTCTTCAAAACTATCTAATATCTGGTTTAATATTGCCTTCATTTGCTGATTCATTCACTTTTCTGACCATATTATTAATCTTCCGAACACGGACTTCTGTAACTCTACACTTATGAGTTTATTTAACTCAAATTTTACAAATTCCATTATAACCTTTCACTAATAAGGGGGTGAGGTAGTAAGGCCTCAAATTTAACTTGCACATAAATGCACATAACACATACTTTCACAAAATAACCAGTTCATTTCTAATTTCACATTCTAAAACATTTAATAGACATTTTGTAATATCCCGAATTAGGGCCTAATCGGAATAGTGGTTTTGTGACCACAAATTTGAGATAAAAATAATTTTTTTATGATTATTTTGAGGTCTATGATATGATTTCATGATTGTGTGAAAATTTTGTTAAGAAATTCTATGCATAAAGTGCTTAATTTGAAGTTAGGGACTAAATTGAATAAGTTGCAAAACTTGCATTCTAGAAGTTTCTAGTATGAAATTGATTTAAAATATTAATTAGGAGGTCTTAAATAGCAATTTGACCAATAAGTTTATGGACAAAAATTGGACATGGATGGAATTTTTGGAAAGTTTAGTAAAAAGGGCATTTTGGTCATTTAGGGCTAAAATGAATTAAAATACAAAATTAAAAGCCAATTTTGTTCATCTTCTTCACCATGGACGTGTATACCAAGGGAGACTCCATGGCTAGGGTTTCCAAGCTTCCAAGCTCGATTGTAAGTCCGTTCTAGCCTTGTTTTTAATGATTTTTACGTTTTTGGAGTCCCGGTAACTTGATTTAGCTTATGCTAGCAATAATTCAACCTAGGGTTCATAATTGGAAAAATACCCATAGGTGAAATTTGTGTATTTTGGTGTTTTTTGATAGAATATGAGGTTTTAAATTATGTTAGACAACTTGTGCTACTCAGTTTTAAGTGAAAACGAGTAAAATGGCTTAATCAGTGAAAATACCTAATAGTCATAAGTACATGTTAGAATGAGAATTTGATGTTTCCATAGAAGGAAAAATGATCAGCATTTCATAAAACATAAGAAAATAGGATGAAGTTTAATTTTTGAACCTTGAGGCAAAAGTGCAAATATGCAAAAGTTTAGGGGTCAAAATGAAAATTTGTAAAAATATGATTTTTGGACCCGTATGAATAGTGTGACTAATTATTAGGCTAAATGTGATATTATAGATGAAGGAAATTGAGATTCGGACTTAAATCGGGAAAATACAAGGTTATGGACTAAAATGGTAAATTGCCGTTTCTGGATCGAGGTAAGTTCGTATGATAATAATAATGCAATGTTATGTTTGAATTATATTTCTTACTATTATTGCATATATTGTATGATTTAATATATTTGAAAAGTTGATGGAATGGTGTTTATGATGTGGAAATATGACATGAAAGAATGTTACATGAAATGCAATAAAATGATGATACATGACAAGTGATATATGAAATATGTGATATATGTTATGTAAAGTCTTAAAATCTGATTGGATATTTGAGTTGTGTCTTATTATACTATGAATGGAAAATTGGTACTATGGATAGTGAGATCGACACTTCGAGTAAGTTCGTACATAAATAATCTATCGATTCTTTTTATGTTATTATATTTTGATATCATATGAAATGTGGCTGCCTATCAAATGGTTATTTGATGTAAGTTATGCATTTAAATTGATTACGGACAATTTAATTAAATTTTGAAAAGTGAGAAATTTCCCGGTTGAACCTTGAAATGGGAACAATACAAATGAACTATTGTGAGGTCACATGTGTAGTACTAATTGCAGGCTACTACGTGTACCGGATAATTGGTCGCATGTGTAGTACTAAGTGCAGGCTACTATGCGTACCCAAAACTATGATCACGTGTGTAGTACTAAGTGCAGGCTACTACGTGTACCAAATTATTGGTCGCATGTGTAGTACTAAGTGCAGGCTACTATGCGTACCAGATAGCTTTGGCTACAAGTGTGAAAATATGTGCAGGCAATTAAGTATCAGTTATTATTCTAAAGAGTTCAACGGGAAAATCGATTAAGTAAAAATACAATTGAACATGATTATATGATGAATAACTGTAGGTATATGTTTATGAAAAATTATGAGCAATGTGCTCGATGATTGGGTGAATTTCGATAAGACAAAATGGATTAAGTGGAATTATGTAAGAATGAATTTTAGTGGTAAAACAGTGTTGGACAGCAGCAGTTGCATGACTTTGAAAATTTACTAAAAATTGTGGAAGTTGAATAAAATTCAAATGATATATGAAAATAAAGCTTAATAAGTCTATTTTCACATGAAAGAAATAGGGGAAGCAAAAGAATTCTATATTGTTTGATATTTGAATTCTTGTGAAACAGGGTCTGAATGAATTCGAGATTCCCTATTCTGAGTTTAGAAATTCACCATAAATTGTAAAAAAGTTATTAAGAGTCATACCTTACATGGATGGATTCCTTATTGAGTATAGTTTTAAGGGAAACAAACTGCATGGTTGTTGGAATTCTGTATAGGGAGAAATTTGGTTCGTAGTGCACAGAGGTTAGAGTAGTCGTACTCTGAAATAGGGGAGACTTTAACTAATAAACTGTACTAATTGGATAAACAAAAAATTCTGTAAATTTTATGGGAGAAATATATATGAATCTAGTTTCAAGGAAAATTAATGAAACTAAATTTTGAGTTTTGTAGCTTCAGGTATGAATGATTTAGTAACTGTAACTCGATAACACAGCTTAACCTGAACATGTGTAATTGTACAATTATAGTGTTTTATCTTGAAAAGTGTGGTAGTAATTGCTTATTATTTTCATATGAACTTACTAAGCGTAAAGCTTACCCATCCTCTCCATTTCTTTAGTATTGGCAGGTCGGCTCGGGGTTGGAGATCGTCGGAGGCAAAATCACACTATCAAACTATCATTTTGGGAGAATTAATTCAAATATTAGAAATATCAAGTGAGTGGCATGTATAGGAAGTTGGTTTGTGATATGTATTTTTATTATGATTTTGACCATACGTATCAGGCTACATTGCATTATCGTATATGATCATGAGATGTGGTCCTTATCAATTATGGTTTATAAGTTTAATTAATCGTGCCATGTCCTACGTTTTGATGTGATGATTTAGTTAGCTTTGTTTGTTATGCATGTGTTCGAAATGTTTTAAATTAAATGAAATTTTATGGCCCGGTTTTTGTCTATGTGTATTGTTAAGTCTAGTAATGTGTGAAAAACTCGGCCTTGCGAATCCTCTATTAGTCAATTCTTGCAACTGAGACTTTAATTCTTTTAATTTGGTCAGAGCCATTCTATACGGAGCTATCGAAATCGAGTAGTGCCTGAGTAGTCTTGGGCACTAATTCAATGCCAAATTTAACTTCTCAAATCAGAGGTAATCCTGGAAGTTCCTCAGGAAACACATCAGGGAATTCACTGATGGCAGGCACTGATTTAACTTTCTTTTCTGACACTTTTGAATCAATCACATAGGCAAAGTAAGCTTCACAAAATTTTCTCACAATACTCAGAGCTTTCATCGAAGATATCACAGCAGGCAATCCATTCAAATCACTTGATTCAATTTGAACTATTTTATCATTCTTGCATCTCAATTCAATAGTTTTCTGTTTTCAATTCATAGTAGCATCGTGCAAAATTAGCCAATCCAAACCCAGAATTATATCAAACTCATCAAAAGGAAATAACATCATATTAGCCGGAAAAAAAAATGTCTCGAAACATTAACGGATAGTTCTTGCACACTTTGTCGACTAAGACACTTTTACCTAGGGGGTTCGATAATTTAATCACAAATTTAGTAGACTCTTTAGGCAAAGTCTTACTGGATATTAAATTCATGCATATATATGAATATGTTGATCCAGGATCTATCAAAGCAATCACAGAAGTATCATAAAGTGTGAAAATGCCAGTTATCATATCAGGAGATGAAGCTTCCTCACGAGCTCGAATGGCGTAGGCTCTGTAACACCCCAAACCAGGCCTGGAAGTTTGGCTCGAATCTGGCGTGTCACATTGAAGTGTTTTTCGAAAACCATGTTTCCATTAAAAACCCTTCGTACTCTGTTCCAGCCTTAGATACGGGTAAGGGGTGTTACACATTTGCTTTTAATCACTTTTGTTCTTAACACATAATTGATATGCCAACTTAAATCACTAATTTCATATAGCATCATAACTCAAATGTCATAACTCATACACTCATATAATTATAACATTTATCAATAACCAAAATGTCATATACTTTAACCCATACCTTTACGAGTCTCAACTAATCACATATATATTTTTTCATTTAAACATTTGAATACACATTCTATACTATTAGAATCAGCTCGGTTGGAAGACATATCTATCTCATATTTTTTTTTGTCAGAGATGCGAGATATCACACTATCACAGGTTAAATATGGCATGTATAGCAAGACTCACATATGCTATGGTAGTCCTAGAACCGACTAAAACATAGCTCTGATACCAATAAAATGTAACACCTCTAACCCGTATCCATCGTCAGAAAAGGGTTATGAGGTACTATCAGACGAAACATAACTTTCGAATAATCATATGCATAATTTTATTGAAACTCTTAAAACAGATAATTATTAATATAAATAAAACTAAATTAATCTCTTTGCAAATCATATTGCGGTACTTTCTAAACACATAATCAGATTTATAATTCATAAGCAATAAGCACTGAACATATCATTTTATCTTATTGTATTTGTTCATACCATAAATATAATTTAATATTACAATCTATAAACACATATATAAGACATAATAAATAAAGATATTCAAACACATCTCATTTTTGACAAGTTCCATTTGGCACCATTTAGAAAATAACAAACTTAATTCCTTATAACTTAAAGTACTATTCATTTAGTCACTTTACAAAACCTCGGTCGAATATAGTAATGCATATTTCAATGTCCACTTTTAACTTACTAAATCTCTTTACAAGCGTATGTTATTACATAGAACTAATTCCAAACATTATCCAAAATTTTCATATCACATTAAGAACAATACAACTATGTATTTGCAATATAACAAACTTCATATTCAAGACCAATTCAACAAATACATATTCAACTATGCACATACCATTATATATAAATCAACCCATCACTTCATATACTTATATGTAAATATATATATAAATACCAAATCGTGATTAATTTACCAACATAATTCTTATCCATTTCTTTACTTAATGAAAGAATTTTAATAAGCTAACACATTCATTATATATAAATATCATGTCTTAAACATATATCTCTTACGCGGAAATAATTATTAATAAACTAACATAATTTGAAAACACACAACAAAGCATCCAAATTTACTATTCAAATGGTCAAAATCCAAATGCAATTGCCGAATATAAACAAGTTAAATTCATATGCTTTAAAATAAATATCGGAAATATACTTTTTCCAAATCACAAGACCATATTAAGTCATTTTATATTCGACTATTCAATGAAAGTACACTATGAATCAAATTTTATACCTATCATTATAAAACCAAAGTTTTAGCCATATATGCACAAATTCCCATTTCTCAATAAAACCAAATACAAGACATATTTGAATCAATAAACTCATGAGTAAAATATCAAACATAACCATACTTATATATACCAAAACCAAATCATCCAAAACCACAACCAAACATAATCATCAAGCCAAAGCATAAATTCCAAGATTAACAAAATGGGCAAGCCATTTTCGCATGGCTTATACATATATATACAACTTCAACCATATTCAAAAAGTAGTATAGCCTATACATGCCATAGGTTTCTAATTCAACTTTTAAGAGTACCGAAAGCAGTCAATAGTGTGATAGACTTCGCTGACGATCCCCGAGCCTGCAACTAGTCTCTAAAATCTATAAATAGAAGTGAAAATGCACACACACAATTAGCTATCTTATCTTAGTAAGTCATAAGAAAAAATTAACTCAATAACAATAATAATTTAATAAGACACAACCAAACCATACTTGTAAATTCAAATATCCACATATAACTAAACATGAATTAAGTTTTGTCCAAACATGCATTCGTTCTTTGTCCAAAATCATCTTTCATACTCAATATCAATAAAAATTTCACTTGATCGAATACATACTATCATAATACATTTATACAATTCACATTTCCTTAGTCATAATTTCACATTCAATTACCATATAAACAAATTCACATATAAAATTTGGCATAAGTATGAAATTCACATTTCCATATCATACATATATATATCATTAAACAAAATATGACCAATCATATACTTAAACTTATGGTTTCATTCACTTCATTCATAGCTCAATTCTTAATTCAAATATTATCTCAATGGAATTGATAATTTATTAAGGCATAACCAAGCCATACTTATGAAATTTAATTACCAAACATTTATCTATACATAAATTATAACATTTCCAAACACACATTGCTTCATTAACATGTTTAATATCACATAGACCTTATTTTTTCGAATATATATATACTTCCCTATAAATAGGTTCTAAGGTTCACATTTCAAATACCTACTAATCGAATGCACATAAATCCTTTAATATCAATATGAATTTCACATTGCAATTTATTCTTCATGTAACATTAGGCCGAATATAAGTTCAAAAATCAAACATTAATATCACATACTTGTACATTAATCCACATATAGATATTCATATACACAATCACTACCATTAACGTCATATATAACTTGTATCACATATCAAATAATCAACTTACCTTATATCCGAAAAGGTAATAAATTGTCACATACCTGTTCATTTTAACTTGTTTCCACATTCATTTGTAACTTATCCTTGCTCGTTGAACCATTCAGAATTAAAAAGGATACTCGGATTATAATACATATTGTAACACCCTAAATTTGGGCCTAGAAGTTTTGGGCCTTGAGCATGGAGCGGTTGAAGACAGCTTATAATATTCTGTTGTGCGTGAAAATTTCGTAGTTGAAGGCTTGTTTTAGTAGTTAAGTGTGCTGAGAAGTGTTGGAGAAGTCCTGGGTTCAAACCTGGACTCTAGCAAAAATTTTGGTTGAAGGTGAATCAAACCCTGGGTGTAGTAGGTAGGCCTTAAGAATATTGTTGGAGAAATTGTGACACAAAAAGCCTTGTGGCTTAGTGGCAAGTAGCGTGTGGAGCATTTAAGGGGAGGCATGGGTTCGAATCCCATGGCAAGCAAAGAGCATTTATTTTGCTAACAAGGGGCGGCAAGAGTTGGTGTTGAATTTAAACTCTGATGATGGAGGGATCCCACATCGGGAAGCTAACATAAGAGTGGATGCGAAGCTGGCTTTAAATAGAGAGAACCATGAGGAGAGTAAGGTACCTTTCTTGGTTGATCCCTTTCGCTTTATGGCGTGCTCGTTTGGGTTGGGCGTCGGCTAAGAGTGCGCAGAGCGTGGATTAACTCCAGTCTCCAATCAGGTGTGCATTTTTCGCTACTCTAGCTGTAGGATGGCTACTTCGGGCCGTGATGGGCCGAAAGGGGCCATGTGGGCCCAATGGGCCTACGGGCCCAATTGGATAAGTTGTTTGATTGTGTAGTAAATATTGGACTAGGCTAGGTGAATCTCATATTTGTGGCTAGATTTGGGCTAAAAGGGCCACACGAGCGTGTGGGCCCATTTGGGACGAGAATAGGCTTTAGGGCCATTCGGATTGTTATCTTTGTTTAGAATGCTTTAATTTACCAAATTACGAAAATACCCCTGGTTTGTAAAATTACTAAAATACCCTTTGTTTATAAAATTACCAAAATACCCCTAGTTTGTAAAATTATCAAAATACCACTAGTTTGTGAAATACCGAAATACCCTCAATTTGTAAAATTACCAAAATACCCCTGATTTACAAAATTATAGAAATACCCTTGACTTTCTAAAAATTATAGAAATACCATTGGTTTATAAAATTACTGAAATGCCCTCGATTTGTAGAATTACCATTTTACCCTCGATTTATAGAATTATCGTTTCACCCTCGATTTACAAAATTATCGTTTTACTCTCGATTTATAGAATTACTATTTTACCCTCGATTTACAGAATTACCATTTTACCCTCGATTTACAAAATTACCATTTTACCCTCAGTTTACAAAATTACCGTTTTAGCCTTGATTGTGAAATTACTAAAATACCCTTGTAGGATAGAATTACCAAAATACCCCTAGTTTGTAAAATTACCAAAATACCCCTAGTTTGTAAAATTACCGAAATACCCTTGTAAGGTAGAATTATCGCAATACCCCTGTAGGGTAGAATTACTGAAATACCCCTGTAGGGTAGAATTACCAAAATACCCCTGTAGGGTAGAATTATTGAAATACCCCTGTAGGGTAGAATTACCGAAATACCCCTGTAGGGTAGAATTACCGAAATACCCCTGTAGGGTAGAATTATCGCAATACCCCTGTAGGGTAGAATTACCGAAATACCCATGTAGGGTAGAATTACTAAAATACCCCTATAGGGTGAAATTACCGAGATACCTTGTGGGGTAAAATTACCATTTTGCCCCTAAGGTGTTAAATGACTGTTTTGCCCTTGTGGCCAAGTGACTAACTTGGACTGTGTGACACCCCTAATGTGACCCTAGTCAGAAAGTGGTTTCGGGACCACAAAACCGAGTCACAAAAATAATTAGATGTTATATTCTGTGCTTATTATATGTGGGATTTGTATGTGTGAATATTTCGTGCCTTGATTTTATCAATTAGGTGCTAATTTATGAGAAAGGACCCATGTGATAGGACTTGAAAATGTGATAGGTGAAATTTAAAGTGGCCAAATAATGCATGAATTATTGACATGAGGGACTTGCATGTCAAATTAGCCAAAAATCTAAATGGTGGCCAACCATGCTATGGGGTAAGGCATATTATAGACATATTATGTTAAAATGTGTGGGAAGAATAATAAATAAAGAAGGGAGTGGGAGGAGAAACCAAAGTTGTCCCCCCCCCATTGCCGTGAATGGAAGAAAGAAAGACTTCAACTTTCATTTTCTATCTTGCTTCCTTGTCTCTTGCAAAGGAAGCTAGAGAAGATAGGCCACTGCATGTAGTGGAAAACCATGGAATTTGTTTGCTTCTAAGTTGAAATTTTCAAGTAGAAGGCTAAAAGGGGATTAAGGTATGTTAATGCTCTTTCATTGAAAATCTTTGTATATTTGGAGTGGTCATCAAGTATAGAAGCTAGCTCATGGAAAATGTTTTTTAAATGTGTGAAGATGACAATCGGCTATGTTGAAGTGCTAAATGAGTGCTAAATTGAGCTTAAGATAGTAATTAGAATTTGGGAAATTCATGCATTTTGTGGTCCAAGGGTGATAAGAACCATACGGTTATGGCATGTAAGCATGAAGATTGTGGAAGTCTTAGAATTGACTCAAGTGTTTTCGTCATTAACATATATATATATATTGCGAATGTATGCTTGAAGGGTTGGTTAAGTACATTGTTGTTAAATGCTTGTTGATTTGTATAATTGTTGCTTAGCTACTAAATGAACTTAGGATATTATGGATAAGTTCAAGAATGGCAAAATTGAAATGAAGTTGCTTGTGCGAATGTACATATAAGTAAGGGAGTTATGTTATAATAGAACTAAGTGTGGCTAGTAAAGCCTATTTAATTTTCTTGCTATGTTGGACCATAAATATGATACATATTTAAATCTATTGTTCTAGATATAGATTAAATGATATGTGATTGCCAAATGTGATTGTTAAGTGAATAATATTAGGTAAGTACCTAAGCAAATCTATTGTTGTACTTAAGCTTAAGCATAAAGAGGACCAAAGTTGGATAAGGAAAGGAAAAAGTGATCAAATAGTCACCGAGATCGTTCGACCACATCCGGGTAAGTTTTAAGTGATCAAACGTTGAGTAAATTCAATCAAAATAGGACATAATGAGTTGATTTAATAAGATATGATGTGGTCATGATATGTTTAAAGCTCAAATGGTAAGTTCATAAGTGTTTGGACTTGGAAATTTAAGAGCAAATTGTAATAGTTTGCTTAGGACAGCAGCAGTAACGTGATTTTAGAAAATCACCATAAATTGTTGGTGTGGAATTATAGGCTGAATAAAATATGTAATCAAAGATTAATTAGTCTAGTTCCTTATAAAAGAGGCCGTGTGAGCAAAGAAATTTCCTATAAAGAGATATTTAAAGTTGTGCGGGATAGTGTCGGAATGACTCTGAAATCCCCTATTCTGTTTTTGGAAAATCACTATAATTTGTACAAAAATGTTTATGAGATAAGATTTATATGCTTAGACTCCTTAATGAGTCTAGTTTCAAATGGAATCAAATAGAACACATTATGAATTCTGTACAATGAAAAATTTGATTCGTAGTGAAGAGTAGTCAGATTAGTCAAACAGTACAACAGGGGAAACTTTAAGAAAAATCTGGTATTGATTGACCACACCTAAAATTCTGAAAATTTTATGGATGAAAGATACATGAGTCTACATTTGGGGAAATTTAAGGGTAATTGATTTTGAATTTCATAGCTCCAGTTATAAACAATTTAGTGACTGTTGCTCAGGAAAACTGCTTGTAGTGAATATGTGATGTTGTTGTAAACTTTGATGAAACTATTTGAGTTGCTTATAAGCTATTGCTGAAATTGATGTACAAGAAAAAAATATGAAATTTGTATGAGGTATATATATGTGATAAGGCCTAATGGCCGATGTGATGAATGTGAAAGTGTATATATATGTGATAAGGCCTAATGGCTGATGTGAAGAATGTGAAAGTGTGTATATATGTGATAAGGCCTAATGGCCGACGTGATGAATGTGAAAGTGTGTATATATGTGATAAGGCCTAATGGCCGACGTGATGAATGTGAAAGTGTGTATATATGTGATAAGGCAGTGTGTATATATGTGATAAGGCCTAATGGCCGACGTGATGAATGTGAAAGTGTATATAAATGTGATAAGGCCTAATGGCCGATGTGATGAATGTGAAGGTGTATATATGTGATAGGGCCGAATGGCCAATGTGATGAATGTGAAAGTGTATAAATGTGATAAGTCTCGAAGGGCATTTGTGTCAGTATTATATCCGGGTTAAAACCCCGCAGGCTTTATGCGAGAATATTATCCTGATTAATGTCCGTAGGCTTCGTGCTCGTACTATATCCGAGCTTTAAAGACCCGACGGCTAAATGCTAGGATTCAAGCAAGACTTTGATATTGAGTATCTGCATTAAGTTACCATCAAATAAGTATTATGTACTTAAGATGTTCAGGTACGTATCACTTACTCATCGGTGGAGTGATTTCGAGGTGAATTATCAGTATCAAAGAGGAAAGGATTATTGAAAGCTGATAATCGATGAAGCATGTGCTTTGGAAATATTTGACCATCTAGGTCATTATTATTCGAAAGTATATATGTGGCAGCCAAGTGTTGCGTTTAATGACATTATAGATCGAGATGAAGCTCTAGATTAACTTCATCGAACAGTTGAAATGAATGACCAATGATAGTGTTTGAGAACACTTTGTTTTGCTTAAAACTTACTAAGCATAAATTGCTTACTCCGTTTCTTTGTTCTTTGTTTTATAGATTTTGCTCGTTAGCTATCGAATTCGGGATCATCGAAGTCGAAGTCATCCACACTATCAAAGCCCCCTATTTTGGTACAATTTTGGTTGAACTTTGAAATGGCATGTATAGGACTACCCTTTTGTTGTAGGTCATGTACCTTTTGGTTTGTGTAAACTTGGATAGCCATGTGAAAATGGCTCATATACGTTTTTAGCATAGTACTATAATCGTTTGTATGTTGATCATTATGAGGTATGATATTTTTTTGAAACGGTTAGCCATTGGAATGGTTAATCATGATCACTCTTTGTGCTATGTATGCAAAAAGGGCCAATTGAATCATGAAATCATGAAATAGGTAAAGCCTACCTTAAAGGCAGATGCTGACAGCAGCAGTGATGTGGATGTGAAAATCACTAAAAATAGTAGGAATGGTATTAAATAGTGAATAAATTATGTAAATGAACTTGGATGAATCTACTTTCATATGGAAGAAACGAAACGGTCATATGAGTTATATGTTAAGAGATATTAAAGTTCTCGTGAAACAGGGCCAGAACGGTTTCTGGATCCCCTGTTCCGACTTTGGAAATTCATTGTAAATTAACCATAGATAATTAGGAGTCATTCCATATATATATAGATTCCTCTCTGAGTCTAGTTTCTATAGAAACAAATGGCATCAGTATTGAAGCCCTGTACAGGGAGATATCCAATTCGTAACGCACGAAGGTCAGTGTAGTCGATCCCTGCAACAGGGGAGACTTTAACTAATAAACTGTACTAATTGGCTCGACCAAAAATTCTAGAAAAAAATATGTAGATGAAAATATGAGTCTAGTTTCAGGGGAAAATTACGAAACTAATTTTAGAGCTTTTAAACTCAAGATATGATTTTTAAGGCGACAGTGATGCAGTAACCAGCTTGTCTGGAAATTTCTAAATGGACTGTGAAAATAGTTAAGTCTGTGTGCACCTTGTGTTCGATTCCGGTAACGGACTCGGGTACGGGGTGTTACAGACTGTGTAGTTGAAGAATTTGATTGTGAATATATGTTGGTATATGAATGACTTGACTGTGATTGTTTGATTCAAATATGGGCATGACATTCTGCATACATGACATGTTGCATGGGTTGGGATTTTGTACGGAGGAAGATCTGATCTGTTAGGATCGCATGGTTGCTTGACGACTGTGGATCCACTGAAGGCTTAAGAGCCGTATATTCGTACTGATTTGATAAGGTTGCACGGGTCACCCAAGACGACTGTGGACCGATCAATGGCTGAGTGCCGATCATATTTACCCGAGGCTGTGTGCCGACTATATTACCGTCGCTGATGGCTATGTGCCTAACATGATACAGCTACCGATGGCTTAAAGCCTTCTGATTATGGCTTTGTGTCAACCTACATATGGCTCTGTGCCAACCTGATTATGGCTGTGTGCCAAACGTATTTGCCTAAGGCTATGTGCCAATATATGGTTATTGACGACTCTGTGTCGATCACATTTACCTAGGGCTGTGTGCCGGTTATGTTACTCTAGTTGATGGCTATGTGCCTAACATAATGTAGTTATCGATGGCTTTGTGCCACGTATTTTGTTTAGTGGATTTGCCACATTATCTGTTTCTGGTGGCTATGCCACAAATATCTGTTCTGGTGGCTCTGCCATAATATCTGTATCTGGTGACTCTGTCACAATATCTGATAACTTTGCAGTAATGCTGCAACTGTGGAGTGTAGGGCTGGGTGGGTTGAGCTATTCCCCACATGGAGTGTAGGGCTGGTGCGGGTGGAGTGTAGCGGTTGGTTATAGGCTAGATTGGGTTGGGATTGCATTCACATTCTGATTTTTTATTCATTACGACATGATTCGATTTTGATTACATTACACGTCTGATTACGATTACGATTCTGTCACCTAATTTTGATTCTCATTCTGATTCTAGTTCTGATAATGTTTCTTATTCTGTAATGGGTTAAAGCCCATCTGGTACTGTCTGTTATAATGGGCTAAGGCCCAATTGGTATTGAAACTATAAGGAAGGCTGGGGCCAGACTTTTAATTCTTTTATATGACTGACTATTCCTTTTATAGTAGGGGATTTCACACTGAGTTTTCGTAAACTCACCCCGTTTATAAACCTTTCAGGTAATTTCCAGCCTTAAACAGATCGGGGCTGCGAGGGGCTCGGAGGAAGCCACACACACTGTTTATTTTATAGTTTTGATTATTACTTTTAAATGTTTTATGTGGGTTGTAGTAAAGCCATTGCAATTTTCTGGATTTCAAATTTGGAATTTTATTTATTGTTCTTATAATTGCTAGTATTAGAACACGGTTTTCCAAAGCAACTACTGTTGTTCAAAACATCACGTAACCGCAATTGTTTTTAAATCAAGCTTCCACAACTGCCAAGATTTTTACAAAGTTGTTAAGAATGTTATTCAGCTGAGGTTTCTAACAAGGTTTAAAAAGGGTATAAGTTTTTAATTATTAAGAAGGTTTTTAATGGAAACATGGCTTTTGAAAAACACTTCAATGTGACATGCTAGATTCGAGCCAAACTTCCAGGCCAGGTTTGGGGTGTTACACATATCGTACAATGCCAACGTCCTAGACGTGGTCTTACATGTAATCACATGTCGATGCCATTGTCCCAGACAGGGTCTTACATGAATCACAATTACGATGCCAATGTCCCAGACATGGTCTTACTCGAAATCACATGTCGAAGCCAATGTTCTAGTCGTGGTCTTACACGAGAACACATATCGAAAATAATGTCATGACATATGTATCCTAGCTATTCCTAAGGTTCGTTCGGGGCTTCTTGGACGTCAAATCTTGGTCGAATTGAATCGTAAACATAGTTCCCAAGTGTACACATATTTGGCTATCATTTATACATTCTCCAATATATCAATTCAGCACATGTAACTTATTTTTATTAAAAAAAATAACTATGTTTATTTTCTTATAAACTTACCTCGGACAACGGTAATCGAAACAGGACGATTAATTGACGATTTTAGTTTTTCCTTCGATCCAAATCCTATTTCTTTGGTTCTTGATCTAAATGTATTCAAAATAAACTAATTCAATATAATTTCATTCAATTTAGTCCAAAAACACATAAATGGGAAAATTACCATTTTACCCCTAACATTTACACTTTGTACAATTTAGTCCCTATTGCACAAAACACAAAATACACAAAATTTCAGCATACCCATGTTGAGCCGAATTTTACCCACTCTTAAGCAAATCCATATATTTCATTTATTTCACATTTTAGTCCCTCAAATTATTATTTTTGCAATTTTTTCCTAATTACTCAAAATCATCAAAAACTCCAATACAAAACATGTTAGTCTAAAACATATCTTTTATATTTCATCATCAAACAACAAAAATCACAAGCTCTCATCAATGGCATAACTCAAAATATTCATCAAAATAAAAAATTCAAGCATGGGTTTTGTAGTACTCGAAGCGACGATCTCAAAAACGTAAAAATTAAAAAAACCGAGCTAGTTACATACCTTGATTAAGCTTCCAAAGTGCCGAATACCTAAAGCTTTATTTTCTTTCTTTCTTTTGTTACTTTCAGTCAAAAGTATGAACACATTCACATGGCTTTTAATTATGTTATAATATATTGTATATATTATTTACTATTTTACATATTTAACCTTTAAAGTTTAATTAGAAAACCATATGTAACATATCTAAAACCGTCCACACATATAATAAATGGCCTTATTACAACATTAGTACTTCATATTGTAAAGACAATATCAATTAGGCATCATTCACATTTAATCATTAAATTTTCATTTTACGCGATTAAGTCCTTTTAATTAAATCAACACTCAAATGATAAAATTAAAGCACAAAAATTTCACACATATAAATTCACACATAATAAACACTGAAAATAATTTTTAAATATTTTTTTGACTCGAATTTGTGGTCCCAAAACCACCATTCTGAATAGGGTCTAAATCGGGCTGTTACAATCAAACTATCATTACCTTTCTTCCCATTCCCTTTCATCATCCTAAGTGCCTATTTTGACTCGGGTCAACAATCACTATTGTTGGTTCATTCTCTGGACTTAGCCATTTATTCCCATCCACCATCCTTCCATTTCACCCATTCAGCCAACTACTTCGTTTACCAAATTCCTTATCCTAATTTCATCCGCCATTCTTCTAAGCAATTTTTAAACTTCTTGTTTAAGACTACTTTCTATCCATATTTAGCCTTCTTCAAAACAAGTCACAACTTACACAATTAATCGATCAGGTAACTATTAAGACTTGAATCATCATCGGTTACTGCACTGATTACTATTATTGCATTGATTACTATTACTGTATTGGGCCAAGGCCCGAACACATGATTGTTTCTGTATTGAGATGGGCTAAAGCCCAAACTGATATTGTCACTATTTTTAAAAAGGGCTTAGGCCCAAACTGTGCTTATTTTTGGACTGTTTGCTCATATGGGATTACACACTGAGTTTTCATAAACTCACCCATTTGTTTATCTATATAGGTAATCCTTAATCTTAGGGGATCGATGCTACGAGGGACTCAAAGGTGGCCACAAAACTGCACATGCTTTCTTACTTGATTTTCAAATTATAAGTAATTTTATTTTGGGCATTTTATTGTAATAAGGCCTCTTTGGATTTTATTTTGGGATTTTATTTGCTTTGATTTATAACTGCTAGCAGTAGAGATAAACATGGGTTTTCAAAAGGGGATATATATTTTTCAAAACACCATGTTTACGCAACATGTTTTAGAAGCTTCCGCAAGAAATAATGTTTTAGAACTAACAACATTTTAGTTTGATTAACATTTTGCTAAACGACTTGAGTTTTAAATTAAACGAATATCTTTAAGATCACACAAAGAGGATAAATTGAGAATGGATTTTTACAATATTGCACTTTACAAAAAACACTTCAATGTGACATTGCCAGATTCGGCCATAACGTCTGGGCTGTGTTTGGGGTATTACATCTAGAATAACTCGGAGTAGCCTTTGAACGGCTAAAATCATCTCAAAATTTGAGATATTTTTATGAATGATTTAAATTTGAGCATTATGGATTTCTAGTAGTTTAGTGAAGATGGAAATATGTTTGTGTAAAATTCTTAGACAGAGTAAATGTCTAAATAATTTAATTAAGGTAAATGAATTTGAAAATTCATGAAATTGAAGTATTATGAACTTAGAAGAAATAGTAATATAGAAGTTTTAAGTTTGCAAAGTGAATGATGAAATGTACTTATGCAATGTAATATGTAATAATTGATTTTTGGACTGTATGGAAGTAGTTTGACTAAAATTAATTAAATTAAGATGATAAAGATAATTCGTCAATTTGCTTAAGTTTGGTAATATCAAATTATGCAGATGTTTGAGATTTAATATGTAATGTTGTATTGATTAATGAAATAATAGTGTGGTATGATTTGGAATAATTAATGATTATATGATATGTACCATAATTATGGATCATTTGAAAAGTATGAATGGATATATATTGGAAGTTTTGCATATATAGTTATTATATGAATTTATCTAGATTTAAGTGATCATTGAAAGTATTAATAGTAAGAATATTATGCATTATGTTATGTTAATCTATGAATTGGAAAATATGATTTACTATACATAACGAATAATAATGGATGAAGTTTAATTTTTGAAATGTAGGTGAAGTTGCATATGCAAATTATCAAAAGTAATTGAATGGTCGAACACTATGATTATTGACATATGATATCTATGTGATAGTTTAGCTAATTATATTATGCAAGTCAAAATTGATATATGAGCTTTAAATCGACAGAAATCAATTAATTTGAATAATAAGTAATTCGTTGCTTGATAAATGGATCAATAAATGAACGTATTGTAGTAATGATCGTAGTACTAATTACGGTAATGTTAGAAATATTGATGATTAGTACTATGATACTATGTGCATATGTAGACATATGTACAAGTGCAGGATACTTTGATATCAAATTTGGTGACAGTGAATGAATCTAAGTGTAGCAATATGGAGTAGATGACTTGAGCTTACAAATGTGAATAGTTGATAATATTGAATGAAATATTAATAGGTTATAGATGAATGATAAGCGAAAATGAATAATTCTGATTTATGTAATATTTTAGATTGTTTATGAATAATGATGTATAGAAGTTGGTTATGCTTAATTATGATTAACATATGATATAAGGAATATTTATGATATGAATGAATTTTAGTGTAGAAAGTTTCGTGAACAAGAATTGACATACTTTACAAATTTGACAGTGATTAATAATTTATAATTGAAAAATTAGATAATCATGTTGACATCATATGATATTGCGAACAAAATACTTCTAATGTGATTGATTATGCATTACTTGAAACAGTGACAGATGTAGATTCCTATTCAGTTAGAAATTACCATAAGATGTAAAGTTCGTAGTCAAAGTCTATAGGTAGACATATTAGTTAAGGAAAATGATAGGCAAATCTACATTGATGATTAATTCGTATAGGTAAATGATCGGTTGTCATAGGTAATAGTGACTTAAATATATGGATTAACATAATCTACAATGTAGAATTGAATAATTTAGTTGTAACAAAATTATGGAATATTAATATTAAGTCATTTAAGTAGAATACATGATTACACTTTGCATTTTGAGTCAATTGTAAATTAGTGAATTATTGAATGTATAATGTATATACTATTCATATAATCTGCATTACAACTTAATATTGTAAGAAATTCTTTAATGTAGTAAACTTGACTATAGTCGATGATTATTACTATATAGCAATTAATGAAATTATCCAATTGAAGATTGATGATACTGTATTTAATGATTCACATCTTGGATCAATCATTAGCAAATACTCATGAATATCTTATCATGTATAGAGTATGAAGCAGTATCATCATACTTATTGAAATTATGATTAATTGAACTATTTGTTATATTCTAATATGAATTAATGATTGTTATGACATTGCATTAAATCTAAATTGTAATAAATTATATAATCTGCTAATTATATTTGAATTATTACATAAATTTGAACTTGTAACAGTTAATGTAAGATTTATGGTATTCATCTGATTTAAGTGTATGTAATTAATGCATATAACTTCTTCAAATCTATAAGTTCATCTAAGACGTACTTCCATATCTCACATTCAAGATTCTATTGATCAAATTGAAGCTAATCATATAGCACAAATAATGAATTGTACATCTCATTCGAAGAATCAAAGCTGCAGATCAGATTCAGCGAGTGTCTGAATTAATTCTTTAATAATTCATCAATCATCACAAAAGTTCGTTACATAATGTTTCAACAATTGATCTTAACCATTCGATATTACACAAATAACATTCATATATTATAAATGTTAGCTTTATACTCATTATTCAACATTTTAATAAATCATTACTATTGAATACTTATGAGCCATAATTATATATCTTAACATTAATAACATCTATGAATAAACTGTCTCAAATTTATTATCTAATGTTTGTAGAACTGATAATTACAATATAAATTGAACCTTATAGAGCAACAATGAGCTTCATCTCATTCTAGAACGATTTAGCAACATAGCTTCTGCACATCTAACCGATCGATCTGAATACTAGTCAATCGACTATTATCAAACATATTTCATTTAAACTTTAATCATATTCAATAATAAAAGCTATTGAATTCACTTCATCGATGTATATCATCAAACTTAACATATTTTGATAATTCATAGTTTATACTATATTATTATAATCCATTAATTCAAATTTTAATCCATAGTACATCTTAAATTAGCAACTTAATCTAATTAAAACATTCATAATTAAATATCATTACAGTCTAAATAATTGCACATAGTTAATTAAAACTAATTTCATAATTAATCTTCATAGTCTACTTTAATCACGTATCGAATATAATCTATTTATTCATTACTTGCAAATTCTTTATCATAGGATTATACATATAATAATGTCATACACATATCAAATATTTCATATACGTTAAATCACTATCATTGATCGATAAATTAATGTAATTAGAACATTCGATATAAGTACATATCTACATAATATTTATCATATGCTAACATACATTAATTTTTAACATTATTTATAAATCCTTCATATTATCCATTCAAATAAGGATACTTATTAATATGATTTTAATCTAACATTAAATTAACTACATATCTTGATTCATGCATAAATATAATTAATAAACTTAACCAAATGAAACAACAACATAAATAATGTAAACAATTCATGCATAATGCAATGCTAACTTAGATAACATTATATTTATCTAAACTTATAATCATTTAAAATTGAACATATCAACTTACAATGCAATAATCTTTATATATTTTTATAATCATATCAATATTATACATTATAAGCATATAAGCCATGATGCATCATAATCATATCTATTAACTCTAAGTAAACATTAAATTTGAATCAATACCAATTAATCAACTACATATTACTATGTACCATTAAATAAGTTATTCTAACTTCATTAAATAACATTGATCATACCAAGCATAATTCAACTTTAATAATTAATAATACTAATTCTATATCGTCTTAACATAATATTCTACAATTCAAATATCATATATATGTATTGTCATACTACAAACTTAACATCATTAATTCACATTTAATAATAAGAATTCATACCAGGCTCATTGCAATCTTAATAGAATGAAATACAAATTAGCTATTTCTGAATTAGAAATATCATCATTTAATTACAATTCAAATACACTATAATATACATTTACTATTCATTCATAAATACAATACTTATTGTAATACATCTATTTATACAAACTATAACATATTAACAACAATTTCAAAATTGATACTACTATATGAATACATTTAAAAAACCTAAACATATTTCACATATTACATTTAACATATTTCACCATTAAAATCATATTCATCTCAATACTCATTTAAAACATATACACTTCATATACTTTTACATTCAACTTAAATTAACCATCATTATTTACTATACATTATATTCTAACTATATAGAATAAATTACCAAATACTACTATCTATATAATATCATACAATAATCTAAGTCATTTATAAACCAATGATATCTTCAATACAATAATACTATAACATAATTAAACATTTTATACCAAGTCCATTATATCCAAGTAATCTATTACTCTATCAATATCACTATAATTCATTCTTAATACATTATAAACATATTGAATACAATACCATTCTAGTATAATCAATTCCATTCAAACTAATTCAATGAACATATTCTGATCAAATATTAATACAATTGACATTATCACAAATTACCATAAATATCATTATACAAACTTATCAAGCTCAATTAATCTAAATAATTAATACTAATATATAAATCCAACCATTTAAAATAACTTATCAACATATCTATGACAAATGGATATTAAAATGCTACTTAATGATTACATACTTAACCAATTAGTAATATGTACTTCCATACTTGAACTATTTAAATTCATACTAAATTAAATTAAACTGATTCAATTGATTTGAACTTATGTAATCTAGGAAATTCAACAATCAACAAAATTTATAAAGATCAAACCAACATGTAGTATCATATCAAATACAATTAGAAAAATTAATCAATAATATAATTAATAAAACTATTCATCAAACAACAAATAAAACATTATAATTTTCAAAGCATATATTTTATTAAATCACTTTACTCATATAATACATAATGGCAATCTTAAATAATAAACAAAATTTCCTAGATTTCCAATTTAAGCCATTAAAGTACATGTAAATTTCGCTAGTTGACCATATCTTCGATCTGAAATCATTAACAAAATTGACCAAGTCATATATTAAATTGGTTATAACTCACTGATTCTATTAATATTAGCTAATAATTGCAAAATTATAAGGAATATTTATGCATACTGTATGAAATTTAATTACAACATTATTATCATAAAAACATTTCAAACACATTCTTAATTAACATGTTTAATAATCACATGACTACTTAATATATCCTAAATACTCATAATAAATATTCTGTGAATCATATCCTTTAATTGACAAATCCTTTAATTAAATACGATTAATCAATAATTCTTCATTAATCTACTGATTTTAAATACATTTAGATATGCATTACCATACTATCATTAGTATATTATAACATTTTACCATTATAATATCATTCTATCAATATAATTCATACTTTTCATATTCAAACTTGTTGCCACATTTGAAATTATCTCTTGCTCGATTAAATTAAAAATAACTTTAATACCTAAATAGAAAATTCCTATCTGAAATTAGAATACGTTATAAATTACATTCTGATTTAGTATTCAAACTTTAGGGTAATGTCATTGAAGTATAATATAGTTCAAATCAGACTCTGATTAATGAATAAATCTTGTAGGTAACTAAAATTGTGAGTAATTTAAAATACTTTGTGAATAAAAATTGTCTACATTTCAATTAAAATGGTTATCCATGGCACAAGCTTATTTGAATACAATTGCCTAATTTGAGTGATTTACCCATCGATTACAAAATAAAGTATCTCGTGCTTTAATAAGAACATGAGTGAATAATACCTTGATTGTTATCCTTGTTTAAAATGGCAACTTTGGATTGGTCGAGTAAGTATTATGAATCAACATCAATCTCATATCATGGTGATTGCACTACATAGATAGGGTTGCCGTATGGGCAATCCCATGTAGTTAAGATATAGGGGATAGAAATTGATAGGCTATGTCTATTAGGGATAGAACTAGCCTGTGATCTCAAATAATGTGACAGAATTGGTAAACTGCATTTGTTATCCTTTGAAGTCTAAGGCATTAGAATTAACTTTATTTAAATTTCAAAATACAGTTGTATATTAAAATACATTATCTATAATATTATCAAATATAGTTGTAATATTAATCATATTAAATAGATAAATACAAATCATTATTTCTATGTGATGTAACTATAAAAAGCCGAACATGGTTTCTTAAACTATAGTATGTCTTTTCTATGTTTCCGCAACTAAATTTTTTAGCGACTTGTTTTCATCAAATCTCATGTTTCAAACAAATGATTGAAAGGAGTTTTTTTTATTAAGATTTTTCTTTTATTTTAAGAAGGGTTTTCAATGAAAACACGATTTTCGCTAAAACACTTCAATGTAACACGCCGAATTCGGCCATAACAACCGAGTTGGGTTTGGGGTGTTACAAGCAATGCTTGATAAGTTAGATCAGTTCCAAAAGAACAAAGAGAATTGGATAACTCACAAAACTCAAGTTTAACATAAATTCAGCAAAAAGGTTCTCTTACAATAGGCTAACTACAACTATTTATAGTGTTAAAAGAGGCTAGCGAATAGTCACTTTTATTCAGCTTAATGAGCTGAAATGAAAAGTCACAACTTTTGAAATTCTAGCCTAAGTAATTTCAATCCTCAATACACTTTAATTCAACTAAATCAATGAACTTGAATGCTTAGGAAAATCTTTTAAAGTCTCCTTTGGCCAACCGAATAGACACTAGCATCTTGATGGAGTTTTGAATGCATGAAATGATCATTTAAGAAACAAAATGGTTGAGGCAGATGGAAAGGCTGCTGCCAAATTTAAAAGGGGATGGTAAAGCAACCACTTTACCCTCTTGCATCAGCACACAGCCCAACCCTACATGTGATGCATCACTGTATGCGGTAAAATCTTTTCCAGGCTAAATCAGTACAGGTGCCTCGGTCAGAACTTTCTTCAGCTTCTCAAAAGATTCCTGTTGTTTCTTAGTCCAAACAAATGGTACTCCCTTACTTATAAGCTTTGTCAAAGGTGCTGCCATCACAAAAAATCCTTCCACAAACCTTCTATAGTTCCCAGCTAAACCTAGAAAACTCCTCTGGAAAAACATCTTGAAAATCCTTGACGGTTCTAACTTTATCTACTGTCAGATCCTCAGTTTCTGATTGGCTTACAAATGCCAAATAAGCCTCACATCCCTTTCGAATCCACTTCTTGGCTCTCAAAGCCGACACCACATTAGACAGGTAATCCTTACACTCGCCTATCACCAAAACCTCCTTATCCTTTGTGGTCTTTAACATCATTCGCTTAGCAGCACAATCCAGAGTAGCCCTATGCTTAACAAGCCAATCCATTCCCAAAATGAGATCGAATTCTTCGAAAGGTAACTCCATCAGATCTCCAAAGAAAACTTTTCCTTGAGTTTCTATAGGCACATCTCTATACAGTTTATCTACCCTAACCGAGTGACCCAAAAGACTTAGTACAGATACCCCACTCACGATCTCCTCAGAGCGCACACCCAGCGACCCAGATATAGCACATACAACATATGAATGGGTAGATCCAACATCTATCAACGCAGTGTATGGCATACTGGAAATCAGAAACGTACTAGTTATGACGTCAGGTGTATCACCCTCCTCTAGGCGATGAGCTGCATACACCAACACCGGTTGATGAGCCTCAGCAAATCCAGCACCCCTGCCAGGCGCTCCTCTTCCTCGACCATTTCCATTACAACCTCTACCTTGCCCACGTCCTTTTGGAAACTGTGGTCCACCCCTCACTGGTTGAGCGACCCTCTGCTCTAAAACTTGAACCTGATCTGGTTCCTGGGGACAATCCTTAACCCTATGCTCTATAGACTCGAATCAAAAACAAGCACCAGAACGTTTCTGACACTAGTCCATATGCATCTTCCCACAATTCCTACAACCCTACGGTCTAACAGCATTCATCGGTACTGCTTGAACTGGCTCCATTACCCTTGCTCTCTTAACATTCCTGTTCATACCACCTGAAAGTCCTAAATCTCTCCTAAAATGGTTTCGATCTTTCTCACGATTCTGTCTTTCTGTATGCTTCACTTTCTCAGCTATCTTAGCTTTCTCCACTAAAGCAGCGAAGTTACGCTCCCTCAGTGGAGCAATCAGCACCCTAAGTTCATCTCTCAGACCATCCTCGAAGCGTATGCTACACTCATACTCTGTAGTGACAATCTCAGAAGCATACTAGCTCAATCTCAGAAACTCAGACTCATACTCAGCCACTGACTTACTCCCTTGGACCAGGTTCAAAAATTCTTTCCGACGAGCGTCCACGTAACTAGCCCCAACATACTTTCCTTTGAAGGCTGTCATAAACAGCTCTTAAGTCACACTGTCAACAGGAGTTCCATCTATCACCGTGAGCCACCACTGATAAGCCTCATCCCTGAGTAACGATATGGGTCCCTTCAGCTTCTGCTCCACAGAGCAGTCCAGATCATCCATAATCCGCTCTGTAGCTTCTAACCAATACTCAGCCACATTCGGAGCTACACCAAATACGCCCCTAAATATCTCTGCTCCATTGGCCCGGAGCCGCTTAGAAATAGACCCCCGAATTCCATTTCCCGTACTTGCCCCAGCAACCCTTTCCAAAACTCAGAGCATTGCCTAGGACAGAGCATCGTCCCCGGCATCTCGATCATGAGACTCTACCTACGTTGCCGGTGGTACCGGTGTATCTGCTACTGGCATATGTCCTGAAGATGAAGATTCAGCCTGAGCATTACCTCGGCCACGTCCACGGCCTATTCCACGAGCTGCTCGTGTACTCATTTCATATTATCTGATTAGGAATTTTATGAATCAGTTTAATATTTCACTGTTTATTATAGATGTCTTATGAATAACAGTAATTCAGAGTTTAAGTTTGTTTCTGTTTGAGGTAGCCTAGCTACAGGCTCAGTCTACTTATTAGAGTTTCTATAGTTCCAGTGTTACCCTAACTAAAGTACCATGATAAGGTTTTGTACAAGCATATAACAGATATTTGAAAAACAATCAGAAAGGCTCAAAAAACTTACAGACTTGGGCTGGAGATTCGGTGTGCCACCTTCTAAAAAACCTAATTTTAAAAAACCGATTTTAATCTTTAAAATCATCTATTTGTAAAGAGAAAATATTGGAACTATTTTCAAAAACAATTTATAATCAAGTTCCAAAAAAAATAGGATTTTCGAAAACCTTTATTCAGTGTTTCTTTACAAACTCCTGTTTTTAGACCCGTTCCACAGCCAAGTTGTTGTAACTTGGCTCTGATACCATTAAATGTAACACCCCAAACCTGGCCCAAACGTTATGGCCAGATCTGACGCGTCACATGGACTTACGACTTAGTATGCATTCGCTGGTTTAAGTGATTGGGGTGGTCTTTGTTAAAACAACGATTGAATGAAAAGCCGGTTTATCAATCTTTAGGCTATCCATTTGTTGTACTTGTTGCAACTTGAAAACGTTCATTAATTTTGAAAACCCGCGCAGCCTAACACTAGTAGTTTCGTCATAGTATAAATATTATCAGAAAATAAAACCATAGCAGAAAAAGAAATTTAAATAGTGGCCTTATTACAACTTAAAACCCAAAATTAAATCATAATATAAAAATAATAAAAATAAACTAACTTAGAAAAACCAACTTTGCAAATGATGTGGCCGCTCCGAATCCCTCACAGCTCAAAGCCCACTATGGTTGGGGATTTCCTGCAGAGATGAAAATAAAGGGTGAGTTCGGTAAACTCAGTGTGTAACATAACCCAACCATAGCCCAAAGCAGATCAAACCTCAGAGTCAGACTTATTTGGGCCTTGGCCCTATACAAAAATCAGAATGAAACCCATAGGCCCAGAGCAGATATAGAACAAATATATCATGAATGTAGAAATCCCAACCCAGAGCCATCCATAACACCCCTGCATCACCTTACACCATGTGGGAGACTACTCGACCCACCCAACCGCTACACACCACGTAAATTACAAATGAGGTGCGAGATATTGTGACGAAGTCACCAGATACTGAATATTGTGGCTAGGCCACCAGAACAGATATATATATATATATATGTGTGTGTGGTTACCACCAGATTGCAAATGAGGTCGCCGGATATTATGACGAAGTCACCAAAACAATATATGTGGCGAGGCCACCAGATTGCAAATGAGGCGCTGTAACGCTTCTCCATCAATATAAACCCATGTCCCATGCAATGTAAATAATATGTCATGGCATACGATATCTAAATGTAACATCATGCTTTTCGAAAAAAATAACCTTAGGGTAAAATCGTAATTTTGCATGCATAAGGGTATTTCAAGAATTATTACCTATTGCTAAGGTTTCATGCTCATTCTAACATTTACCAAGTAATCGAAGTACTTACCTCGTCTTTTTACCAAAGTGGGCGGTTGGCCCATTGGCCCGCTTTTCTACCCATTAAGCCCAAAAATACCGTTGTACCTAAAATGCACACTCTGCACTCTAATCATCCAAATGCACCATATTCATTAACAACTATCTCACGAGCGCTCGCATGCTAGCGAGTTCACAAAATACCAACATTTCGGTATTTCGGCTTTTATCGATTCAGTCTAAGGGAGGGTGTCATTTACACACCTGGTTGATGACAATTGATGACGATATCTCCCACGCGATAATCCTACAATCGATCACTAACACATTAGACTTACGAATTAACGATAACTAACATAAATCCACGTCAACTATCCCAATCATCACACAAGTTAGTCATTTACGCACGAGGGGCAAAATAGTCATTTTACCCTCCAGGGGTAAATCGGTAGTCCTATCCTATAAGGGTATTTCAGTAATTCTACTTACAAGGGTATTTTGTAATTTTGTAAATCGAGGGTAAAATGGTAATTTTTTAAATCGAGGGTACTTTGGTAATTTTGCAAGTTGAAGGTATTTTAGTAATTTCACAAATCAGGGGTATTTTGGTAATTTTACAAACTAGGGGTATTTTGGTAATTCTACAACTTATCCACTTGGGCCTACGGACCCATTGGGACCATATGGCCCATTTCAGCCCATCGCGGCTCGAAATAGCCGTCCTACTGCTAGAGTAATGAGAAATACACACCTATTAGGAGACTGCAGTTAATTCACGCTCCAAACACTCTTAGCTGACACCCAACCCAAACGAGCACGTCATAAAGCGAAAGGGATCAGCCAAGAAGGGTATGCTACTCTCCTCATGGTTTGCTCTATTTAAAGCCAGCTCTCCTCTATTTAAAGCCAGCTCTCCATCTACTCTTATGTTAGCTTCCCGATCTGGGATCCTTCCATCACCAGAGTTTAAAACCAACACCAACTCTTGCCGTCCCAACATAGCAAAATAATCAACCTTTATGCCAAGGATTCAACCAAAGTCCTCTCACATGCTAACTCACGCCACCACCACTAGGCCATCAACTCATTTGTGTCATAAATCCAACACATTAAACTTTAAAGAGCACCTACTTGCTTCCAGATTTATTGAAAAGAAAAACCAAAATATATTGCAAGAGCCAAGACTTGAACCTTGGACCTCTTGTTTCCTCTATGGCGTCACTTCCTTGTCCCCTAAGTGGCGCCACCTTGCCACTACACCACACTCCTTTTTGTGTCATCTTTTACCTCTTTACTCTTAAAAGCCCAAACGCCAATTGCATCACCTATTCATAAAATTAAGATTCCAAAGACTATCACGGATTTAACTTAATTTTGGGCCTTCCAAAGGCCCACTAACCTACTAAAATATATATTTTAACCAACCAAAACACACACAAATTTTAAAAATCACAGAAACACAAAAAACCCAAAAATTGGGGTGTTACAACTACTCTACTAATTGGAAATTTCGAGGATGAAATTTCTTTAAAGATGGGTGAATTGTAACACCCCAAAATTGGGCCTAGAAGTATTGGGCCTTGAGCGTGGGAACTATTAGTAGGTGGCTTATAAATATTTTAGTTGAGTAAGAAAGTGTCACAAATTGCATATTTGGTGTGGTGGCTGAGTGGATTGGGTGTTTTTGGGGATGTCTGAGAAGTCCTGGGTTCAAATCTAGGCTTTAGCAAAATTTTAATTTTTCCTTAAGTGAACCTTGGCTTTAGTTTGTAGACCTTATAACTATTAGTGGTTAAAAGTTATCACAAGGAAGCATGTGGTCTAGTGGTTGTGGCGTCATTATGGTGGAAAGTAATCTTGAGTTCGAATCCCATGATTTGCAAGGTACATTTATTTTATTTCCATGAGGTGAGAGAGGTAGAGTTGGATTAAAACTCTCCTGAGGTGGTTGTAGAACTGGTCAAGGGGAGAAAATCAAGGGATATGATAATGGTTGTTATGGGTATGGAAGAGAATTGGGTGGAGAAAATCAAGGAATTTCAAACTTGGAGAGTGTTGTAGTCGAATAGGGATTTAGTGTGTGCAAATTCGGCTAAGGGGTCCCTTTGTGTGGATTTTCAGTAATTGGAGAGTTTTAGGAGTTGTTCTCTTTGTGCAATTTCAGTTTGGGGCATTTAGTGCCGAATTGGTACCTTTCTTTTCTCTTTTTTTAAAGTGTAGGTAAATTCAAGTGTGACCATTTGGGAATTTTTTTGTGACTATTTACTTCTCTATTACCTTTCAAGTGCATTCGCTTGAACGATTTCTTCTTCCTCTTGCTATCCGTATTATCTTCATTGGTATGTTGTTCCTTGATTAGCCAAACCTTTATTTCTCTTTTCTTTCAATCAAGTCGACTACATTCTTCAATTACCTTTCTTCTCCTCTCAATATTCCTTTTGGATCTTGTCGAATATATAAGCATCTTCTTCTCCTGTTCTCTATTTACAACTCTTTCTCAACTCTTCTTCCTGGCAGTTCTGGACTACTGTTTTTGATCAATGTAGGTAAATGATAATTCTTCTCCTCTCTTAGTTATATTCATAGCTTAATTTGGCATCTCCTTCTATGGCAGTTTCCTAATAAAGGTGTGGCCTTTTCGTGTTGTCTCAATTGTTCTATGCGACCGGCTCTTGTGTGGGTAGGCCGATTACTCCCCTCAACTTTTCTCAGTTTCTATGTAGTGGTAAGTCTCTGAATTTTTGGTTATAACTATTGTTCGGTTATGATGGGAAGTAAGAGTATTAGAATATGATGCAGTTTTGCCAAGGATTTGGAAGTCGAGTGGAGTCACCGGTCAAGGGAGTAGTAAACCATACTCGATCAAGCAAGGTTGGTAACTTGTATCCTATTGGGAATAAAGTGCTTATGAGAGGGTGGGTAACCCTAGCGATGAAGGACTAACTCTTGAACGTGTTTGAATTTAGGTTGGAGTTTGTGGGGATTGCAATTTTTTCGTAATCAGGTGTGTATTCACACCACCATGTTACTGTGAATCAACAAAAGCCGTAAAGCCGAAAAGTCAAAACTTCGGCATTTGAGGCCGCACGAGCGTGCGACCATTCGTGTGGTAAACTGAGCCCACAAGTCATGGGCGACAAATTGTAGAGGCTGCCATGAGCTTTCTCGTGGGCTTGGGCCACAATGGGCTTGTGGGCCCCACACGGATAAAATCTATGGTAAGTGACAAATAATGGAGTGGGCTATGGTGATCGCATAGACGTGACTGAATTTGCACTAAATGGGACACACGAGCGTGTGGGCTTGCCTGGGCTGAGTAATAGGCCTTGGGCCCATTTACACCGTTATGATCATTTAGGTTATCTGAGTCGTTCGAGATGACCGTGGACCTTTTGAATGGTCACTATCTGTACCGAGACCCCAAAAGTAGTAAAATGACCATAACACCCCTATAGGGTAAAATGACAATAATGCCCCTATAGGGTAAAATGACCGTAATGCCCCTGTAGGGTAAAATGACCGTAAGGCCCCTGTAGGGTAAAATGACCGTAATGCCCCTATAGGGTAAAATGACTGTAATGCTCCTCTAGGGTAAAATGACCGTAATGCCCCTATAGGGTAAAATGACCGTAATACCCTTGTAGGGTAAAATGACCGAATACCCCTATAGCGTAAAATGACTGTAATGCCCCTAGAGGGTAAAATGACCGTAATGCCCCTGTAGGGTAAATGACCGAAATACCCCTGTATGGTAAAATGACGATTATGCCCTTATGTTCTGAATGACTGATGTGCTTATGATTTACATATATGATTGTACTGAGTATGACTTTGCATACATGTAATATTTATGACATGACATACTGCATGGGGTTGGGATTTTGATATGGATGAAGTACTGTACTGTTGACTATGTCACATTCACTGTTACTGGTGGCTATGCCACAATTACTAATACTGGTGGCTTTGCCACATTTACTGTTTTTGGCAACTATGATGCATTATTATTACTGGCAGCTTTGCTGCGTTATTAGTGTGCTGGCTGGGTGGGTCAATTTATATCTCCACATGGTGTATTGGTCGGTACGGGTGGTGTGTTGGCTAGATTTGGGTGGGATCCATAATTGCATTACACTTGTCTCGACATCAGTATTGGGCTTAGGCCACACTATTCTTCAGATAGGGCTAAGGCCCGATCAGTCTTGACATGAATAGGGCTTAGAACCGCATCACATCGATCTAGGCTCGAGCTCGATCACATCGATCTAGGCTTAGGCCCAGACTATGTTATTCACTGTTTGTTTAATATTGGGATTACACACTGAGTTTTCGTCAACTCACCCTTTCTTTTTAACTGTACAGGTAATCCCTAGCCTTAGACGATTTGGTGCTGCGAGGGACCTAGAGGTGGCCACACGACTGTCGTGTCTTGCATATGGCTTTATTTATTTTAAATTTTATAATGGGTTTTTGATCATGTAATAAGGCCATTTGTGGGATTAAGTTTTAGTTGGGCTTTTGATTTCTTATATTAAACTGCCAGTCTAGGAAAACACGGGGTTTCAAAATAATCACAGTTTTTTAAAAAACACGAGCTTTAGACAGCAAAGTTTTCAAAATGCTTCCACAGTTTAAGTTAAAAATAATATACCAAAGGCAAATAATTTGGTAAGCGTTTGTGACGAGAACTTTTGTTAAATAATAATAAAAGGATTTAAATTCAGTAACGGATTTTTATCAAAAAGATCAAGTCTTCGAAAAGCACTCTAATGTGACACCGCCAAATTCAGCCATAACGTCTAGGCCGGGTTTGGGGTGTTACAAAGCACATTAAACACATTAAACTTAATTAACTTAATTAAATAAACTCAAAACTCATGCATCAATAAATTATTCCAACAACTAGATTAATTAAGATAAGCATTTATTCTAACAACTCAATTAACTAAGATGCTTAAATACATGGCAAACTAAATAAATAGATAAGTTATTTAATGCAAGACTTAATTCAATAATGCAGACTTAAACTAACATGGGAGTTACATAATGCAAGTCATTATTTATGATGCATACTTAATTAACATGAAAGTTACATAATGCATTACTTTTGTAACATCCCGAAATAGGGCCTAAACGGAACAGTGGTTCCGAAACCACAAATTCGAGGTAGAAAATTTTTTCTTATTATTATTTTGAGGTTCATGATATGATTGCATGATTGTGTGAAAATTTCGTGATGAAATTCTATGCATAAAGTGCTTAAGTTGAGATTAGGGACTAAATCAAATAATTTGTAAAACTTGCATTCTAGAAGTTTTTAGTATGAAATTGCTTTGGAATATTAATTAGGAGGGTTTAAATAACAATTTGACCAATTTCTAAGTTCATGGACAAAATAGGACATGGATGGAATTTTTGAAAGTTTAATAAGGAAGGGCATTTTGGTCATTTGGATATTAAATGAAATAAAAAGGGAAAAATAACACAAAAATCATCATCTTCTTCATTAGCACGAAATTTGAAGGGTTCTCCATAGCTAGGGTTTGTTTCAAGCTTTCAAGCTCCATAGTAAGTGATTCCAAGCACCGTTTTTAATGTTCTTTACGTTTTCGGAGTCCCGGTAGCTCGATAAAGCTTATGCTAGCAATAATTTAAGTTAGGGTTCATATTTGGAAAAATACCCATAGGTGAAAAGTTTTTATTTTGATGTTTTATGATAGAATATGAAGTCTTAGATTATGTTAGACAACTTGTGCTACTCGGTTTTAGGTAAAAACGAGTAAAAGGGCTTAATCGGTAAAAATACCTAATAATCATAAGTATATGTTAGAGTGAGAATTTGATTTTGCTATAGAAGGGAAAAATGATCAGCGTGTCATAAAACATAAGAAAATAGGATGAAGTTTAAACTACGAGCCTTGGGGAAAAAGTGCAAATATGTGAAAGTTTAGGGGCAAAAATGTAATTTTGCCAAAGTTTGGGTCAAGGACTGTTTTGATAAATGTGAATATTAAATAAGTTAAATTTGCTATTATAGATCAAGAAGAGTTAAATTCGGGAGTAGATTGGGGAAAAAAAGTAAAGGACTAAATTGTAAAGTTTAGTCACATTTTGTATGGAGGTAAGTTTACACTAAATAAATGCAATATTCTTTTATTTTACATTATTATTGTCAATTTCCAGCATTTATATACTTATTTTTTTGAGAATATTTAAAGTCGAATTAAAGGCTAAGTGACAGAGAAAAAGCATTAGAAGCCCCGTTTGAACCTTAAGAATGTTAGGATATTGGGGTTGACAGATGAGACAGATGAAATGAGCCATGTAAGTCCATATAAGATATATGGCTTTGGAGACAGGAATGAGCCATGTGAGCCCATATTAGATATATATATGGCATTGGAGACAGGAATAATTCATGTAAGTCCATGTCGAAGACATGGCATTGGCAGGATATTGATAGACAGGAACGACCCTAGTATCCTTAGTATTTTGAGTGGTTCAACGGGTCATTGTACACGTTAAATTACAATGAATTATCAGCAAGAGGGAAGGTAGATTATATTTATGAATAGTGAAAGGTCAGGTAAGAAAGAAGGTAAGTGAGTAAAGAAGAAGGTAGAAAATGAGAAGTAAAGAAAGTTTATGAGGCTAGGTGACATTATGTATAATTATTCATTATGTTGAATGTTGTAATTTATTTGCTTGTAAGCTTACTAAGCCTAGTGCTTACTCTCTTTATTTTCTTTTTCTTATAGTTTTTATCAAGCCACTCGGGGATCGAAGGAAACGTCGGAGACCCGATCACACTATCAAAGAAATCACATTGGTATAGTTAGACGTTTCGTTTTGTGTATGGCATGTATAGGAACTTGGTTTCTTTTGATATGATGTGATCAATGAATGATGTGTAAATACTTGCTAGTGATTAGCTAATAGAATGGCTGATGATATACATGTTTAATAGTATGTATGATTAAGTAGTAACTATCACATGAAAACTATGAAAAATGTGAAAGTAACTTAAAAACGGATTCAAGTATCAGAAATAACGTGACTTTCAAAAATCACAAAAAAAATCATAGAGACATGGTTTGATGGTGAATAATATATTAAATTAAATCTCATTGTGTCTATTTTCATATGGAATAAGAAAAATAGGTAAAGGTTTTTTATTTTATAAGATATCTGAGTTTTAGTGAAATAGGGCCAGAGCGATTTCCTGATCCCCTATTCCAAATTTGGAAATTCACCATAAATTTTAAAAAAATAATTAGGTTGTGTACTTTTTATGTTAGAATCCTTATTGAATTTAGTTTTAATAGAAATAAACGGTATAGTCATATGGATTTTGTACAGAGAGAAAAGTGGTTCGTAGTAAGTAGAGGTCAGTGTAGTCGAATTATGAAACAGGGGTAACTTTAACTAATAAACTGTATTAATTGGCTTAGTAAAAAATTCTAGAAAAAAATTAGTAGATATATATATGAGTCTAGTTTCAGGAAAAATTTACGGATCTTAATTTCTAATTTTGAAACTCAAGAAATGAATTTTTAAGCAACCGTGACGTAGAAAAATAGTTTATTCTAAAAATTAAAATAAGTGGTTTAGAGTTGTTTAAAAGGTAAGATAAGTTTAGTAACACCTCAAGCTTGACTCCGGTGACGGTTTCGGGCATGGGGACGTTACATTTATTGGTATCAGAGTAGGTTTAGTCAGTTCTCGGAATAGTTAGTATGAGTAAAAGTCTAGCTATACATGTCATACTTGTATTTTGATAGTGTGACAACTCCTGACGATTTTTAAATATTTTGTTTTATAGTAATGGATCCCGAGCGAGCTGGTGATGATGATGTAGAAAGTAATGCGCCTGCTCCCGCAGAAGGGGCAGCGCCATCTGAGAATAGGCCAGTAACAGTTGATCAGGGAGGAGTGACTCGAGAAGCTCTCTTCCAAGCTTTGAATGATTGGTTTGCCAAGTTCGTTCGTACGAATCTGGCAGTTAGACCTCCACCCCCTTATGATTCTCAGGCTACCTATGTAGCTCAAGCTCGACCGATCCACAGTGCAAGGATAAGAGAAAAGCCACCAATTGATAGAATCAGGAAACAAGGGGCAGAAGAGTTTCGAGCTACAAAAGATGATGATACAGAAAGAGCAGAATTTTGGTTAGAAAATACTATCAGAGTCTTTGACGAATTATCTTGTACACCCGAGGAATGTATGAAATGTGTAGTATCACTTCTTAGAGACTCATCCTACCACTGGTGGAAGACACTTGTATCAATTGTACCAAAGGAGAGGGTCACTTGGGATTTCTTTCAGGAGGAATTTCGTAAAAAGTACATCAGTCAGAGGTTTATTGACCAGAAGATAAAGGAATTCCTGGAATTGAAACAAGGTAATACGAGGTGACCGATTATGAGCGCGAATTTGTTAGGCTTAGTAAATATGCTTGAGAATGTGTGTCCACAGAGGCTATCATGTGTAAAAGGTTTGAGGATGGGCTAAATGATAATATCCGACTATCAGTGGGTGTCCTAGAAATAGAAGAGTTCGTTATTTTAGTTGAGAGAGCCTGTAAGGCAGAGGAGCTGTTAAAAAGAAAAGGCAAAGTTGAGACAGAGACACAAGATACAAGGAAGAGACAGATGAGCAGGTTATTCCAGGCTATATCCAAAAGGGCAAAGGAGTTTTCTACCAGATCTAGTTTCTCAGTCGGGTATTCTAGTCAGAATAGAGGCATCATATTTAAGGATCCGAAGGCTCAGACCACCTCGACTGCGAGTGTAGGTAATGTTGGACAGGGTAGATCAGGGTGTCCACGGTGTGGTAGACTTTATTATGGTCCTTGTCGGGCAGGCAAATATGTTTGTTATAAATGTGGTGCTCCAGATCATTTTGTACGAGAATGACCAGAGGTGGCTAATCGAGAGATAACACAGAGTGCTAGATCCAGAAATGCTCCTACTAGAGGCAGATCACCGAGGCAACCGGGAGTAAGAGCAAGTAACAGAGGTACCTCAAGAGATTCGGCTGTGAGACCAGATGTTAGAGCCCCTGCAAGGACTTTTGCTATTCGTGCAAGCGAAGAGGCATCCTTTCCCGATGTGATTACGGGTACATTTTCTCTACATGATATTAATGTCATTGCTTTGATTGATCCGGGTTCAACTCATTCATATGTTTGCAAGAAATTGATGCCTAGTATAAGTATGCCTATAGAATCTATAGAATTTGTGATTAAAGTATCGAATCCATTAGGCAAGCATGTATTAGTAGATAAAGTATGTAGAAATTGTCCTTTGATGATTAGAGGCTACTGTTTTTTGGCCGATCTCATGCTATTGCCATTTGATTAGTTTGATGTGATTCTTGGTATGGATTGGTTGACTACACATGATGTGATAGTGAATTGTGGAAAGAAATTCATTGAGTTGAAGTGTGAAAATAGTGAAATTCTTCGGGTTAATTCAGAAGAGTCAGATAGTTCATTTCCCATAATTTCTGTTATGTCTATTCAGAAATGTTTGAGAAAAGGGTATGAAGCTTATCTTACTTTTGTGTTGAACAATAAAGATCCATAATTGAAAATTGAATCAGTGCCTGTGGTATGTGAATTTCCTGATGTGTTTCCAGAAGAACTACCAGGTTTGCCTCCTGTTAGAGAAGTTGAGTTTGGTATTGAGTTGATTCCAGTTACCACGCCCATTTCTATTGCTCCTTATAGAATGGCTCCGTTGGAATTGAAAGAATTGAAAGCTCAGTTGCAGGAATTAACAGATAAAGGCTTTGTAAGACCCGGTAGTTCACCATGGGGTGCACCAGTGCTATTTGTGAAAAAGAAAGACGGATCGATGAGATTGTGCATAGATTATCGGCAACTTAACAAGGTAACAGTAAAGAACAAGTATCCATTGCCTAGAATTGATGATCTGTTTGATCAATTGAAGGGAGCTATTGTGTTTTCCAAGATAGATTTGAGATCCGGATACTATCAGTTGCGAGTTAAAGAGTCAGATGTCCTGAAGATTGCTTTCCGGACTAGGTATGGTCATTATAAGTTCCTTGTGATGCCATTTGGCTTGATTAATGCTCCTGCCATTTTCATGGACTTAATGAACCGAATTTTTAGACCGTACTTGGATAAGTTTGTAGTTGTGTTCATTGATGATATCTTGATTTATTCTTATGATGAGATTGAGCATGCAGAGCATTTGAGAACAGTTTTACAGATTCTGAGAGATAATCAGTTGTATGCCAAGCTCAGCAAAAGTGAGTTCTGGTTATGAGAAGTTGGTTTTCTTGGACATATTGTCTCAGGTGAAGGTATTAAGGTTGATCTGAGCAAGATTTCAGCCATTGTTGATTGGAAGCCTCCTAGAAATGTATCAGAAGTTAGAAGTTTTCTTGGTCTTGCCGGATATTATAGATGATTTGTAGAGGGATTTTCCATGATAGCTACCCCGCTGACAAGATTGCTGCGAAAGGATGTCAAGTTTGAATGGACTGAGAAGTGTCAACAGAGTTTTGACAAGTTAAAAGAATTGTTGACTAAAGCTCCTGTTTTAGTACAACCAGAACCAGGTAAGGAGTTTGTGATTTATAGTGATGCGTCCATGAATGGACTTGGTTGTGTACTTATGCAGGAAGGGAAGGTAATTGCTTATGCCTCTAGACAGCTAAAGGCACATGAGAAGAACTATCCAACACATGATTTAGAGCTAGCTGCCACTATTTTTGCGTTGAAGATTTGGAGACATCATTTGTACGGTGAGAAGTGCCACATAGTCACTGATCACAAAAGTTTGAAATATTTGATGACTCAAAAAGATTTGAATTTGAGGCAAAGAAGATGGTTAGAGTTGATTAAAGATTATGAGATAGTGATCGATTATCACTCAGGTAAGGCAAACATTATTGCTGATGCTTTGAGTAGGAAATCTTTATTTGCATTAAGAGCTTTGAACACTAGTCTAGCCTTATCAGATGATGGTTTTATCTTAGTTGAGTTGAGAGCTAAACCGATGTTTCTTGAAGAAATTTGTGAAGCTCAAAAAAATGACAGTGAGTTGTTAGCCAAAAGAGATCAGTGTGAGTCGGATATAGAGTCAGATTTTCAGATCAGTTCTGACGGTTGTGTGATGTTCCGAGACAAGGTATACGTATCGAAGAATGATGAGCTTATTCGAAAGATCTTACAGGAAGCACATAGTAGTTCTTTGTCTATTCATCCAGGTAGTACAAAGATGTATAATGATTTGAAGAAAATGTAATGGTGGGTAGGAATGAAAAGGGACATTTCAGAGTTTGTTTCTAGATGCTTGATCTGTCAGCATGTAAAGGCCGAACATCAGGTACCTTTAGGTTTATTGCAGCCTGTGTAGTCCTTGAGTGGGAATGGGATCGAGTTACTATGGATTTTGTGACAGGATTGCCGTTGACACCAAGAAAGAAAGATGCAATATGGGTTGTGATTGATAAGTTAACAAAGTCAGCTCATTTTATCCCAGTTCGTATGGATTATTCACTTGACAAGTTGGCCGAGTTGTATATTTCAGAGATAGTCAGACTACACTGGGTACCATTATCGATCATTTCAGACAAAGATCCAAGATTTACTTCACGGTTTTGGAAGAAATTACAGAAGGTTTTGGGCACAAAGTTGAGTTTTAGTACAGCTTTCCATCCTCAAACCGACGGTTAGTCAGAGAGAGTTATTCAGGTACTTGAAGATATGCTTAGATGTTGTGTACTAGAATTTCAAGGCAGTTGGGAAAAATATTTACCATTAGTAGAGTTTGCCTACAATAATAGTTATCAGTCGAGTTTGAAGATGGCACCTTATGAAGCTTTGTATGGACGTAAATGTCGCACACCTTTGTATTGGACAGAGCTTAAGGAAAATCAAATTTACGGGGTTGATCTAGTTAAGGAAACAGAAGAGAAAGTAAAAATCATTAGAGATTGCTTGAAAGCAGCTTCAGACAGACAAAAGTCGTATGCAGATTTGAAGAGAAAAGAGATTGAGTATCAAGTTGGTGACAAAGTTTTTTTGAAAGTATCTCCGTGGAAGAAAGTTCTCAGATTTGGCAAGAAAGGCAAACTAAGTCCACGTTTTATTGGACCGTTTGAAGTGATTGAGAGAGTCGGACCATTAGCATATCGGTTAGCTTTACCGATTGAGTTAGAGAAGATTCATAATGTATTCCATATGTCTATGTTACGTCGTTATCGTTCAGATCCGTCACATGTGATTTCTCAAACAGAGGTTGAGATTCAGCCAGACATGACTTACGGTGAAGAACCGGTAAAGATTCTAGCTCAAGAGGTAAAGCAATTAAGGAACAAAAGTATTGCACTTGTGAAAGTACTATGGAATAGACATGGGGTAGACGAGGCTACATGGGAACTCAAGAGGCTATGCAAAACAAGACCCAAATCTCTTCACAGTAAGATTTTCGGGACGAAAATCCCTAAAGGGGGAGAAATGTAACATCCGAAATAGGGCCTAAATGAGCGATGGTTGCGAAACCACAAATCGAGGTAGAAAAATTTATTTTATTATTATTTTGAGGTTCACGATATGATTGCATGATTGTGTGAAAATTTCGTGATGAAATTCTATGCATAAAGTGCTTAAGTTGAGATTAGGGACTAAATCAAATAATTTGCAAAACTTGCATTCTAGAAGTTTTTAGTATGAAATTGCTTTGGAATATTAATTAGGAGGGTTTAAATAACAATTTGACCAATTTCTAAGTTCATGGACAAAATAGGACATGGATGGAATTTTTGAAAGTTTAATAAGGAAGGGCATTTTGGTCATTTGGATATTAAATGAAATAAAAAGGGAAAAATAACACAAAATTCATCATCTTCTTCATTAGCACGAAATTTGAAGGGTTCTCCATAGCTAGGGTTTGTTTCAAGCTTTCAAGCTTCATAGTAAGTGATTCCAAGCCCCGTTTTTAATGTTCTTTACGTTTTCGGAGTCCCGGTATGTAACGCCCCGAACCCGAGACCGTCGCCGGAGTCGAACACGAGGTGTCAACAGACCTCAAACCACTTATTAAGAAGTTCCGCATAAGTCGCTAATCTGTGAGCTAGTCGCTTCAAAAATCATAACTTGAGTTTTACAACTCAAAAATCAGCTTTGTAATTTTTTCTGAAACTAGACTCATATTTCCATCTACATATTTTTTCTAGAATTTTTGGTCAAGCCAATTAGTACAGTTTATTAGTTAAACTCTCCCATGTTACAGGGCCGACTACACTGACCTTCATGCGTTACAACTCGAATAACTCCCTGTGCAGGACTTCAATACGGGTGCCGTTTGTTTCTATAGAAACTAGACTCAAGGAGGAATTTATACATATATGGTATGGCTCCTAATTATTTCTGGTTAATTTATAATGAATTTTCAAAGTCGGAACAGGGAATCCAGAAACCGTTCTGGCCCTGTTTCACTAAAACCCAAATATCTCTTAACATACAACTCATATAACCGTTTCGTTTCTTCCATATGAAAATAGATGTTTCCAGCCATAACAAACTATACTGAAATTTCTAAAATTTTTGGTTCGGTCTCATGCCAAATCCTTCAACCAAATCAAACGCCAAGTCAGCCCAATCGATTTGGATCCGTTTCCTCAAGTTGGAACAACGATGCACTAGATAATTTTATGCGTACACCGTACAATCCCAATTTCGATATTTAGTTAGTAACTCAATCACTTACCTCGTTCATGCACAATTTATTTCCACAACCGAATGTGGCACACATAGTGCTTATTATGTTCGCACACATAGAGCTATAGCAAATCGCACACATAGTGCTATAGTAAATCGCACACATAGTGCCATAGTAAATCGCACACATAGTGCCATAGTAAATCGCACACATAGTGCCATAGTAAATCGCACACATAGTGCCATAGTAAATCGCACACATAGTGCCATAGTGAATCGTACACATAGTGCCATAGTAAATCGCACACATAGTGCATTTGAGATAGCCTCATGCCTCAACCTTCCAATCGGCACACATAGTGCCACATAGTCTTTGCACACATTGTGCCTTATGTCAATTCATCATGGTAAAGCAATTTACTAAATTCAAATTGTACATATAATCATATTAATAAATAGGAGAATCACTCCGAAAAATATCTATCCAAGGAGTTCTCACAACAAGTGCTTAAAGACTTACCTTGCGTTGAGTATAACGGTTCCGACCCGGCTACTCGATGTCCTTGGCTTTGCCCTTGCTTGTTTCTCCTTCTTTAACTTCTCGGGCTTAATAGATAAATAAACTAGTTTAATCATCTTGCTATACATTTATAGTTCAATTACACATGCATATGTATATTTGTAGATTCGGCAACCCCTCTTACTAATTACTCATTTAGTCGATTATACACATGATTAAAGGTAACATCATGAATGGGCATACTTATATATATATATATACATACCCGATTGTGCACAAAAAAGATTTGACTCAACCTCACCTATGTACTCCCTTTGATGGCCGAATATATATATATGTATAGTGTCATCTATAACATCATCTAAACACCTAAATTCTTCTAATGCACACTTGACCAACCTTTTTTTTTCCAATCTAGCATAGCTTCACCTCCATTTGTGATATCATATAAATTTGCACGTTGCTACATTTCTTAGGTTCAACATCTCTATGCCCATTATGGCCACTCCCCTAACCCAATTCTAAATATCGGCAACATCCCCTTTCAACTATGTTAGCCGAATACTCCTCCCCTTCTTAGTCCCAACTTCGGCACCTCCAACAAAATGACTAACATCTTCACTTTCATGCTAACATAACAAGCAACTTAGTTCATCCACACAACTAACATGTCAATAGCATCAAGGTATCTACTAATTTTTTTTTTGTCAAATCCCAACTCTCCAACAACCCCAAATCCCACCATGGGTTAGATAGAATTTAAACTAACAACCAACAATACACATGAATTTAAAGGAATAACTCCAACATACCTCAACTTGGATACTAGTATGGCCGACTTCTTCAAAGCTTTTCTCTTTTCCCTTCACTTGGTTTTTCGCTAAGAGGTAGCAAGGATGAACACCTATTTTTTTTGTTCATTTTCCTATCATTAATCTTTATTTCCTCTATTTTAATATCTTACCAACATTAAATAATTATAACAACATGATCTTGGAAAGATGAAGCCATGCTTGGCTGGCCACTCAACTTAGTTTGGGGCATTTTGACATGCAAACCCAACTTTTCATAATTCCATACTATTTGGTCCTCACTTATTTACCTATCAAATTTTCTAAGTCTCTCAACTAAATCCTTTCGAGCAAGATTCACATTCCTAAGATAAAAATTGAATCACCAAATTTTTATACTAGTACTACCACACATATAAGGTATGCAAATAAAATTTTAACTAAATTTTATGACTCGGTTTTGTGGTCCCGAAACCACATCCCGACTAGGGTCAAATTAGGGCTGTTACACGGTAGCTCGATAAAGCTTATGCTAGCAATAATTTAAGTTAGGGTTCATATTTGGAAAAATACCCATAGGTGAAAAGAGTTTATTTTGATGTTTTATGGTAGAATATGAGGTCTTAGATTATGTTAGACAACTTGTGCTACTCGGTTTTAGGTAAAAACGAGTAAAAGGGCTTAATTGGTAAAAATACCAATAGTCATAAGTATATGTTAGAGTGAGAATTTGATTTTGCTATAGAAGGGAAAAATGATCAGCATGTCATAAAACACAAGAAAATAAGATGAAGTTTAAATTACGAGCCTTGGGGCAAAAGTGCAAATATGTGAAAGTTTAGGGGCAAAAATGTAATTTTGCCAAAGTTTGGGTCAAGGACTGTTTTGATAAATGTGAATATTAAATAAGTTAAATTTGCTATTATAGATCAAGAAGAGCGAAATTTGGGAGTAGATTGGGGAAAAAAAGTAAAGGACTAAATTGTAAAGTTTAGTCATATTTTGTATCGAGGTAAGTTTACACTAAATAAATGCAATATTCTTTTATTTTACATTATTATTGTCAATTTCCAGCATTTATATACTTATTTTTTTTAGAATATTTAAAGTCAAATTAAAGGCAAAGTGACAGAGAAAAGCATTAGAAGCCCCGTTTGAACCTTAAGAATGTTAGGATATTGGGGTTGACAGGACAGGACAGGACAGAAATGAGCCATGTAAGTCCATATAAGATATATGGCTTTGGAGACAGGAATGAGCCATGTGAGCCCATATTAGATATATATATGGCATTGGAGACAGGAATAATTCATGTAAGTCCATGTCGAAGACATGGCATTGGCAGGATATTGATAGACAGGAACGACCCTAGTATCCTTAGTATTCCGAGTGGTTCAATGGGTCATTGTACACGTTAAATTACAGTGAATTATCAGCAAAAGGGAAGGTAGATTATATTTATGAATAGTGAAAGGTCAGGTAAGAAAGAAGGTAAGTGAGTAAAGAAGAAGGTAGAAAATGAGAAGTAAAGAAAGTTTATGAGGCTAGGTGACATTATGTATAATTATTCATTATGTTGAATGTTGTAATTTATTTGCTTGTAAGCTTACTAAGCCTAGTGCTTACTCTCTTTATTTTCTTTTTCTTATAGTTTTTATCAAGCCACTCGGGGATCGAAGGAAATGTTGGAGACCCGATCACACTATCAAAGAAATCACATTTGTATAGTTAGACGTTTCGTTTTGTGTATGGCATGTATAGGAACTTGGTTTCTTTTGATATGATATGATCAATGAATGATGTGTAAATACTTGCTAGTGATTAGCTAATAGAATGGCTGATGATGTACATGTTTAATAGTATGTATGATTAAGTAGTAACTATCACATGAAAACTATGAAAAATGTGAAAGTAACTTAAAAATGGATTCAAGTATCAGAAATAATGTGACTTTGAAAAATCACAAAAAAAATCTTAGGGACATGGTTTTATGGTGAATAATATATGAAATTAAAGCTCATTGTGTCTATTTTCATATGGAATAAGCAAAACAGGTAAAGGTTTTTTATTTTATAAGATATCTGAGTTTTAGTGAAATAGGGCCAAAGCGATTTCCTGATCCCCTATTCCAACTTTGGAAATTCACCATAAATTTTACAAAAATAATTAGGTTGTGTACTTTATATGGTTAGAATCCTTATTTAATTTAGTTTTAATAAAAACAAACGTTATAGTTATATGAATTTTTTACATGGAGAAAAGTGGTTCGTAGTAAGTAGAGGTCAGTGCAGTCAAATTATGAAACAGGGGTAACTTTAACTAATAAACTGTACTAATTGGATAAGTCAAAAATTCTAGAAAAAAATAAGTAGATATATATATGAGTCTAGTTTCAGAGAAAATTTACGGATCTTAATTTCAAGTTTAGAAACTCGAGAAATGAATTTTTAAGCAACCATGACGCAGAAATACAGTTTATTCTGAAAATTAAAATAAGTGGTTTAGAGTTGTTTAAAAGGTAAGATAAGTTTAGTAACACCTCAAGCTTGACTCCGGTGACGGTTTCGGGCATGGGGGCGTTACAACTTTATTAAATGCAGAACACACAAAGTGCAAGTCAAATTAAAATATGCAAACTTATTAATTTAAATAAAATTTTATTAAATTAAAAAGTCCTTCAAAACATTGGCCCAATAATCAATCAGGCCTATGAGATGTTTTATCTTTCACTTGGGCCCCTCAAGTTTAGGCCAATCTCGATGGCGTCGAGTTGCGTCATAACATGATGCGACTGGGATCACATCATAACCTCCTTCTTTAAGACGATTTGTCCTCAAATAGGGCCATTTGCTCGCAAAAAAATTTTCATTGTCATAAACTTGAAAACTACACAAGTCTCGAAAATGAAATAGATTAGACGCTTGCCCCCCCTCTTTAGGAGGAATCAATTTCTAAATGTCACCTTCACGAAAATGAAAGAGATTAGTGACAGCGTGGATGATGAACTTGATAGAACTTTCGAAATCGTTATGCACAATTTGAACATATGTTTCTATATCGGGATCAAAAATGAAAATCGGACTTACCTTTTTGTCATGAATCAAAAATTGCAATGAAGACAACAAACCAAAATCACTAAGTATTCGAGAGTTAACAATATTTGAATTTACAAATCCCCAACGATCACTAGGATCAAATACAATAATTCTTCTTACCTTCTCAAGTTGACTCGAAAGTGTCATGGCCGGCAACTCAAAAAAATCATGTAGCAACTGAGAAACATAATCTTGCAAAACATGATTAAATCTTTTAAACTAAAATATAGGACATCCTTTGGAATAAAAAATGTAAGTTTGACTTTGCAAACCAGCAACATTCATATCTTCACTTAACATCGACTTATAGAAACGTTCTCCAGGTTTGAACACATAATTTTGATCACTTGTGTCACAATGCCACAAAAATTTCATTTTCATCAAAAAGTCATGCATGCCAAATAAAGAAGATGAAGGAAAAAACAAATTCAAACAATTATATATCTCAAGTTTTATTCAAAAACTTACACAAATATGCGAAATTTACACAACAATCAGAAAATTCGAATTTTCATCACACACAAGCAGTTTATGCGTTTGACACGTCTTTTATCAAAAAAAACCCAAATTTTGTTCAGGCTGATTTATTTGTACATCATCAAAAATCTTGTCAATGTTAAGCCCATTAATAAGCAAACACATCGTACCACTATGTAACACGAAATCACCATCAATGAAAATATGACAACCATTCAAATCAAACTTTGTATGTGAATAATCTTTATCAAACACAATCACACTTTGTAACACCCCACACCCAGCCTAGACGTTATGGTTGAATCTGGCGTGTCACCTTGGAGTGTTTTTTGATAATTGATCCTTTCAGTAAAAATCCGTTTAAATCCTTTTATCATTAGCTAACGGAAGTTCTCGTCAAAACGTTTACCTTATTAACCATCAGTGTTATAATAAATTGATTTAAAAACGTGGAAGCTTTTTAAGTCGATGAAGTTTAAAATGCGTGTCTTAGAAAACCGTAATTTTTTTAAAAACTCGTCTTTACCTAGACTAGTAGTTTAAAAATATATAATCCAAAGCCCAATTAAAAATTAAAACCCACGAACAACCTTATTACAAAATTAAAAACCCAAAAGTGGAATCTAAATTAAATAAAGTCAAATGCAAGACACAGCAGTCGTGTGGCCACCTCCAAGTCCCTCGCGACACCAAATCGTCTAAGGATGGGGATTAACTGTACAGTTAAAAAGAAGGGGTGAGTTTACGAAAACTCAGTGTGTAGGCCCCTATCAGTCAAACAGTAAACAGTGCATGTAGTAACAGTTTGGGCCTGAGCCCTGTTTAGTATCAGTACAGTCTGGGCCTTAGCCCTATACAGTAATAGTGTGGCCTAAGCCCAATACAGTATCAGTACAGTGTAATGCAATTATGCATCCCACCCAAATCCAACCAGCACACCACCCGTACCAACCAACACACCATGTGGGGATATAAATCGACCCACCCAGCTAGCACACCAATAACGCAACAAAGCTACCAGTAATAATAATGCAGCATAGCTGCCAGAAATAGTAAATCTGTCAAAGCCACCAGTAACAGTGAATGTGACATAGTCACTAGTACAGTACTTTATCCATATCAAAATCCCAACCCCATGTAGTATGTCATGTCATAAATATTACGTGCATGCAAAGTCATACTCAGTACAATCATATATGTAAATCATAAGCACATCAGTCATACAGAACATAAGGGCATAATCATTATTTTACCATACAGGGGTATTACGGTCATTTTACCCTACAGGGGCATTACGGTCATTTTACCCTACAGGGTATTACGATCATTTTACCTATTTGGGGTTTCAACTAAAATAACATCCTCTTTGAAGGTCTACAGTTGCCTCGAGCAACACAGATAACCTAAATGATCATAACGGTGTAAATGGGCCCAAGGCCCATTTCTAGGCCCAAGTGGGCCCACACGCTCATGTGGCCCATCTAGCCCAAATTCAGTTACAGCTATGTGACCTATATATCCCTGTCCAATATTTACTACTTACCATGGATTTAATCTGTGTCGGGCGCACGAGCCCACTGGGCCCACATGGCCCATTTCGGCCCAACGTGGCCCATAATAGCCCAAGCCCATGAAAATGCTTGTGGTGGCCTTTATAGTCTATCGTCCATGATTTGTGGGCTCGATTTACCCCACGAGCGATCGCACGCTCGTGAGGCCTCAAATGTCGAAGTTTTGGCATTTCGGCTTTTCGGCTTTTGACGATCTACAGTAAGAAAGGGTGGGGTTACACACCTTTATCGCAGCTCGCACGATTAACCCACAAATGTCGAACCTTCACTCAAGTATGCGATTTAATCCACTTATGATGCTAATTGAAAGATATCTATGCCCCTTCCTACCAAATGGCCTGATTATTGATTGAATACAGAAAGAAGGACTTGAACGCCCAAACATAGCTGATAGGAACGAAATAACGAAGTAAGACTCAGCCACTGTCAGAGCCTAAATTCCTAAACAGACACAAACCCAATGCATTGAGAAGGAAGAAGTAGTCGGATAACTTGAAAAGAAGAGAAACAGTAGAAGGGTAAAGAAGAAATTGAATTCAGTTTAGTCAAACCTTAGGAACCATAGAAGAATTGTAACACCCCGTACCCGAGACCGTTACCGGAGTCGAACACGAGGTGCTAACCGACTAATTCATTTACTCTCGCAGTCCAATTAAAATTTTTTTCAGACGACTGGCTAACTGCGTCACTGTCACCTTAAAAATCATAACTTGAGTTCCACAACTCGAAAATCAGATTTGTAATTTTTCCCTGAAACTATACTCATATGTCCATCTATATATTTTTTTTCTAGAATTTTTGGTCGAGCCAATTAGTACAGTTTATTAGTTAAAATCTCCCCTGTTGCAGGGATCGACTACACTGACCTTTGTGCATTACGAATTGGATATCTCCCTGTACAGGGCTTCAATACTGATGCCGTTTGTTTCTATAGAAACTAGACTCAGAGTGGAATGTATACATGTATGGAATGACTCCTAATTATCTCTGGTTAATTTACAATGAATTTCCAAAGTCGGAACAGGGGATCCAGAAACTGTTCTGGCCCTGTTTCACGAGAACTTTAATATATCTTAACATACAACTCATATGACCGTTTCGTTTCTTCCATATGAAAGTAGATTCATCAAGTTTCATTTACATAATTAATTTACTATTTAATTCCATTCCTACAAATTTTAATGATTTTTCAAATCCACACCACTGCTGCTGCCAGCATCTGTTTTCAAGGTAAACTTTACCTATCTCTTAGTTTCCATGGACCAACTAGAGTTTTGTCATACATAGGTCCACATATAATCATATTTAGCCACTCCAATGGCTAATCATTTGCCCAACACTTCCATTCAGTCCGTAGTCACATCATGAAACCATACATATATACATAAACACAAATGGTCTAATGCCATACTCCACTTTTACGAGCCATTTTCGCATGGCTGTACATACATACATCACAAAACGCACTTGAAAAACAGCAAAGGGTAGTCCTATACATTAACCATGATATCCTCTCACTACTAGTCTATTCTATACATGCCATAAGATATTCCAAAACGTAGCAGTACCAAACAGTGGATAGCGATAGTGTGACTAGTTGTCGACGATCCCCGAGCCTCAGTAGCTTCAAGCAATGAGACCTATAAGGCGAGGAAACAGAGTAAGCGGAGTAAGCATTACAATGCTTAGTAAGTTTTAAGCAGTGTCAACAGATAACAATCAAATTATCACATAGTTGTTCGTATTTTTATTTCACTCTTCCTTCGAGCATACCATCCCTTTTCCGAATATGCACATCTCATCATAATCACGGAGTAGCCTCATAGATTTCTCTCGTATACATCACATAACTACCTTATGGTTTAGTTTAAATTAAGCTCACATGTAAACTAGGAGTACATACCTGTTTAACCTTTCGCATTATGTATATTTATAAGCAATTCTTATTACGAAGTCTTACCGGACATAATCTCCACACGTAGTCATCGGGTCGTGCATCGGACATAATCTCCACACGTAGTCATCGGGTCTCACCGGAACATATTTCAAGTTTCATGTACACTTAATCACATGTTACAACATTCACATTAGCCATTCGGCTTTACCACATATATATATACACTTTCACATTCATCACATCGCCATTAGGCCTTATCACATATACATACACTTTCACATTCACCACATCGGCCATTAGGCCTTATCACATATACATATACTTTCACATTCATCACATCGCCATTAGGCCTTATCACATATACATATACTTTCCCATTCACCACATCGCCATTAGGCCTTATCACATATACATACATTTTCGATTCATCGATCGGCCATTAGGCCTCATCACATATATATACATTTTCACATTCATCACATCGCCATTAGGCCTCATCACATATATATACATTTTCACGAATCTTGATATCAGAGATCCATCTAACACTCATGTATCATTTTACACTATCACACTTTAGAATTCAATATGGGATCAATCAATAGCTTATGAGCAACTAAAACAAAATCACAACAAAATCACATATTCGCTACGAGCTGTTTTCCTGAGCAATGGTCACTAAATTATTTATACCTGGAGCTAAAAGACTCCAAATCACTTGCCGTTAATTTTCTCAGAATATAGACTCACATATCTTCCATCCATCAAATTTTCAGAATTTTTGGTTTGGCCAATCAATACCAGATTTTTCTTAAAGTTTCCCCTGTTTCACTGTTTGATGAACCTGACCAGTCTTCACTACAAATCAAAATTCTCGTTGTACAGAATTCAAAGTATGTTCTACTTGATTTCATTTGAAACTAGACTCATTAAGGAGTCTAAGCATATAAATCTTATCTCATAACCATTTTCTACAAATTATAATGATTTTCCAAAAACAGAACAGGGATTTCGAGTCATTCCGACACTGTCCCGCACAACTTTAGATATCTCTTCATAGGAATTTTCTTTGCTTCCACGGTCTCTTTTATAAGAAACTAGACCAACTAAGCTTTGATCACATGTTTTATTCAGCCTATAATTCCACACCAACAATTTATAGTGATTTTCTAAAATCACATTACTGCTGCTGTCCAAGCAATTTATTACAATTTGCTCTTAACTTTCCAAGTCCAAACACTTATGAACTTACCATTTGGGCTTAAGACATATCATAGCCACATCATATCTTATCAAATCAACTCATTATGTCCTATTATGAGTGAATTTACTCAACGATTAATCGCTTAAAACTTACCTCGGATGTGGTCGACGATTAGATGTCCACGGCTGTTCGTTTACTTTCTCTTTTCCCCATCCGACTTGATCCTCTTTGCTCTTAAGCTTAAGTAAAACAATAGATTTGCTTAAGTACTTAACTAATATTATTCACTTAACAATCACATTTGGCACTCACATATCATTTAATCTTTGATTGACCAGTTTAACACATACCAAAATCCAATCATACATCTAACCTTTATCTCAATACCAAACCGAGTTATAAGATCATACATTATACTAAGCATATCATTAAACATACCTATTCAATTTAGCTAATTTCATAGCCGATTAATCACCTTGAAACTTACCTTAATACACATTTTATCCCATTGCGAATACATATATATATATTCAACCCAAATCCCTTTCTTAACTCGTGATTCACTAACTTGGGAGTTATTTTCTAACAAATTTTAACTTACTCTAATACCGAATGCTACTCAAGCTTTAAGCTCATGTCCTTTCATTATTAAACAAATGTTATAACATAACTAACATCCCTTTTTCAATTTGAGCATTAGCACATAAAGAAATTAAACACAAAGATTCATAGTCGAAACTTATACATAACATCATTCAAGGTTTAATCCCCCAAATTCATGCACAAAGCCGAACCTATTGAGAGATGTATATACAACAATATCTAGTTAGTACATTCAAGCACCTATGGCATTCCCTTCAATTTAATACTAAGACAAACCAAAAGATTTATTCATGTAAATTCAAAATTTCAAGTTCATCTCTTTCTCATATAAATACCAAAAATTAAGTATTTACTAGCTTAAACTCTATTAAACCTTAAAACATCAATCCACCATCACATGCATCATTACAAAGCTTCATTTTAGCATGTAAATGACATCAACACCAAGCAAGAATGATGCATCCATGGCGAGTGTCATTTCCATCACCTAGCAAGATTTAGACCATGGGCTAGGTAGAACTCAAGCTACCAACTAAAACATGCATGCATCTCATGGACAACATCACACATACCTTTGTCTAGCAAATCACCATAGCCGATTTTCTCAAGCTCCTCCCTTCCTTTCTTTCCTCTATTTGGCCAAGGATGTTCAAGGATGAACAAAACATTTTTTCTTTGTTTTCTTTCTTCCATTCACGGCAAAAGGGGGGCATGGATGAGACCATTTTTTTCATCACTCCTCCCTTTCATTATTTAATTCTTCCTTACATACATCACTAACCCAACATGTTTGTGACATGTTTCCACCCATAGCATGGCTGGCCACTTTGCTTCAATTTGGCTAATTTGACATGCAAGGACAAACAGCTTTCCACATGTATTGATAGGCCATTTTACATTTGCCTAGCACATTTCTAAATTTTCTCACATAAGTCCTATGTACTCCATTCACATGCAATTAACTAAATCGAAGCTTAAAAATTTTTTGCACATTCATATTCACATATTTTAGACCATAAATATCACATCCAAATAATTTGGTGAATCGGTTTAGCGGTCCCGAAACTGCTTTCCGACTAGGGTCACTTTAGGGCTGTCACAAGAATTGTCGAGAAAAGGAAGTAAAAGGTTCAGCTATGAGAGTAAAATCGAAAGAATAAAAGAGGGGAAGAAGAAGAAAGGTAAAGTTTGGCTAAATGGTGAACTAAAATTGAAGAGAGGGGGATACTAGATTAGGCTTTTAGAAAAGAAAGTAAAGAAAGAAAAAAAGCCCAAATGGTCACAAAGGTATTGCACGAAATTTCCAAAAGAAGAGAAAGAAACCAAAACGCAAAAAGGGAAAAACAACCCAAAATGCCAAAAAGAGAATTCGACACCTATACGCTCTTAAGTTGCTGTACATGCACTCCCCAAACCCCTTAGCCGAATTTGCACATACAAGCGACCTAATTCGGCTACAACCCTCCAAGCTTCAAATTCCTTGATTCTCTCCACTCTTTTCTCCATAATCCACTCCTTCAAATCCCCAACAACCAACATCCTATCCCTTGATCCCCTCCCCTTTTACCAAGTCTACAACCACTCAATAGAGTTTTAGTCTACCACAAACACTTGCCGCCCCAATTAGCAAAATAAATATCCTTTTGCATGCAATGAGATTCAAACCCAAACCCTCTCCGTTGCTCAACACGTCACTTGCCACCAAGCCACAAGGTTCTTCTTGTGACACATTTTACCCACAAATATTTATAAGGCCTACAAGCTAAAGCCAAGGTTCACTTAAGGGGAAAAACTAAAATTTTTGCAAAAGCCCAGACTTGAACCCAGACTTCTCAAACACTCCCAAACACACCCAAATCACTTAGCCAATAAGGCAAACATTAAATTTGTGTCACTTTCTTGCTTAACTAAAATATTTATGAGTAGTCTCCTAACTGCTCCTATACTCAGGGCCCAATACTTTTAGGCCCAATTTTGGGGCGTTACACACTTTGTTCATGCCAATTTAATCTAACGTCTTCAACAGAATTGCTAACAACAAACTTATCATAGGGAAAAATTTTCATGGCATTAGTTGAAACAAAGTCATTAACAATAATAGATGAATGACAATTAACCAAAACATAGTGAGGAAATCTTTTGAAAACTAACTCATCAACATTTATCTCAACAACATTCAAATTTGGTTGCCATGATTCAATAACTAAAGACTCCTTACGTTGCTTACCTTTGAGCACGTGTGGAATAACTTCACCTTCAACCTTACATTTTTCGATCAAATGGAATCGTCTTTCATCGGGAAGCTAATGAAGTTGAAAGTTGTCATTTGAATTTCCAGAATCCTGAAAAGAAGAAATAATTTGAGAACAACTCGCATGTTGGTTAGCAGAAATATTACTCACGTTTTCTTGCTAACTTTCACCTTTTTGACTTGTTTCTTTTTCAGACTCTCTTTCTTTTTCCACAATCTCTTTTTTTGTTGAAAAGTCACTTTCATTCTTTATTTTGCTTTCTTTTTCAACAACTACACTCATTTCTTGGACAATTTCTTTTCTTTCTTCAATCTCTCTTTCTTTTTCAACTTTCTTTTCTTGCTTACATGATTTTGTAATTTTTTGTTTTCTTTTTCATTCTCTTTTCTCACACATTCTCTTTTTATTTCCTTTTCTTTTTCTTCCATGTCTTTTTTTCTTCTCTCGATTTCTTTTTCTCGCTTCCTTTCGTTACAAGAAGAAGTTAACATAAAAGATTCAAAAAGAGTAGACTTTCGTTGGGAAAGAGAGAAAGAATCTTCATACAAAACATGATCATCTCTTTGAGATTGACTCTTCATGGACAAGTATGAAACATGCTCACTTTTCCGTAAGGCCTTCTCCGTTGATGAATATTTTGAAACACTTGAAGAGAAATTTCTACCTTCTCATTGGTAGCTTGAACGGTTTCAAACTCATGATTTACTTCATATCGACTCGACCTCCTTGATGAATAAGAATCTTGATATGAGTCTCATCCTACATAGTCATTGAAAGTTTGTCTCTGTTAAGATCTTGACTCTGTCTTTTGACTTGAAGAAATTTACTCTCGTTGGGCTCTTGCTCAATGGCCCCACTCTTCGACACGTTCCAATTGTTTCTTGATGGGTTTGAGTTTTTGATCAAATAGATGCTCCATTTCGTGTGTAAAGGTTTGGAGTGTAAAATCTGGCACTCCTCCTCTAGTTGCCACATTTCTTTCGAAACTTATTAACATAGTACTTTACTCACACAAACCTCACCACAAATTCTCACAAGTTCACTCAGAAAGAGGAAATAATAAATTTTCACTCACACTCATGTTTACACTCTTTTAAAGGCTTTTTCTTCTTTCTAATGAACTCACACGCTCTTTGCCTTTTTTCACTCACTTCTCCTCTCTAAGTTCGTAAGGAACTATTTAAACTTAGAAATAGCTGTTGTGGGTTGGCTTGCAAAATTGATGTTCGGGTAGGCTTGAAACAAGAAATAAAAAGAATAGAGTGTGGCTGAATGGTAGGTTGTTGATTTTGGGCAGAAAGTAGAACTTTCAAACTCAGTAACAAGAACTTAAATAGTTTTTTTTCACTTGCAAAGATAAATATGAACTCTTTGAATTTTGAATGGAGACTAATTTTTTTCACGAATTTTTTTGGAAATTTTTCAAAGAAATACTATACCGTAATGCTGAAAACATCGATTCTTACTCCAAATTTGCTAGCTCTGATACCAATTTGATAGGAACTCACCTCGGTGATGATTCGAATCGTTTATGTTGCCTGATCATTAAAATGGAGAAGTATCATTCTTGAGCAGAGTATTGGTTGAATTCGGCTATGTAAGGCTTTAAACAAAGGGGTATGTGATAGTTTGAGATAATTAAGGGGTATGTGATAGTTTGAGATAATTAAGGGATATGGTTTATGTAACACCCCGTACCCGAGTCCGTTACCGGAATCGGACACAAGGTGCACACAGACTTAACTATTTTCACAGTCCATTTAGAAATTTCCAGACTAGCTGGTCACTGCATCACTGTCGCCTTAAAAATCATATCTTGAGTTTCAAAGCTCGAAAATCAGATTCGTAATTTTTCCCTGAAACTAGACTCATATGTCCATCTACATATTTTTTTCTAGAATTTTTGGTCAATCCAATTAGTACAGTTTATTAGTTAAAGTCTCCCCTATCCTAGGGTTCTACTACTCTGACCTTCATGCGTTACGAATTGAATATCTCCTTGTACAGGGCTTTAATACTGATGCTGTTTGTTTCTGTAGAAACTAGACTCAGAGAGGAATCTATACATATATGGCATAACTCCTAATTATCTCTGGTTAATTTACAATGAATTTCCAAAGTCGGAACAGGGGATCCAGAAACCGTTCTGGCCCTGTTTCACGAGAACTTTAATATCTCTTAACATATAACTCATATGACCGTTTCGTTTCTTCCACATGAAAGTAGATTCATCAAAGTTCATTTACATAATTTATTCACTATTTAATACCATTCCTACTATTTTTAGTGATTTTTCACATCCACATCACTGCTGCTGTCAGCATCTACCTTTAAGGTAGGCTTTACCTATTTCATGATTTCCATGATTCAATTGGCCCCTTTTGCATACATAGCACAAAGTGTGATCATGATTAACCATCCCAATGGCTAATCGTTTCAAAACAATTCCATACCTCATAATGATCAACAAACAAACGATTATGGTACTAGGCTAAAACGATATAAGCCATTTTCGCATGGCCATCCAAGTTTACACAAAACCGAAAGGTACATGACCTTCAACAAAAGGGTGGTCCTATACATGCCATTTCAAAGTTCAACCAAAATTGTACCAAAATGGGGGCTTTGATAGTGTGGATGACTTCGACTTCAATGATCCCGAATCCGATAGCTAACGAGCAAAATCTATAAAACAGAGAAACAGAGAAGACGGAGTAAGCAATTTATGCTTAGTAAGTTTGAGCAAGAGATTCCAGCACAACAAAAGCATAGCATTCATAAAGCTAACGGATAATTTCATATGCACAAATTCTCAATATCATACTCATTTCACATTCCAACCCCTATGTTCATACATAAGGGATCATCTTAGCCAAATACCGAAACCCATTCGCGATCGAGCGAATATTATTCAAGGAATCAACTAATTCAAGCACATACGAACATACCTCATTGCTGGAATTTTTCAAGCGTATTAACTGAAAATTTTATAGCAAGATCGCTCATTCTCGAATCACGTACCTTGAATTTAACCGGATATAACGACTCGCTCAAATGCCTTCGGACGAAGCCGGTTATAGTGACTTCGCCGAATGCCTTCGGGACTTAACCCGGTTTAGTAACTTGCACAAATGCCTTCGGGCTTAGCCCGGATTTATTAACTTCATACGAATGCCTTGAATCCTAGTCCGGATATAGTCACTTAGCACAAAGCCTTTGGGACTTAGCCGGACATCATTCAATAACCGAGCACAATTATCAATAAATTATGACACATTCGTATTTCATTTTCATTAGCAAAACTCAAACACAAGGCACTATTCACACTTGAAATTTCGGCTCAATAGCCACACACAAAGAGCATGATTTTAATTTGCTTTAAACATGATCTAATCAATTCAGAATTTAAGCTCTATTACTCAAGTACTTACCTTGGATATTGTCGAGCGATTTCGACGGCTACTCGACTACTTTTTCCTTCCCTTTATCGGATTTAGCTCCCCTTTGCTCTTGAGCTTAATTTGACAAATAAATTGATTTAATCATTTGAGCATCGAAAGAGGAATTCAAGGTACTTAGCCAATATATATACTCATTAGGCATCAAAGTCGCATATGTACGAATCATGAATCGAACTCAACACATTAGTTAATATTCCTCTTAGCCGAATTTTCTAAGCCAAGAATAGGCATCAATATGCTTGCCTCTAACCGAATGCATGCACACCAATTTCCCTCATGTGGCCGAATATGCATGTCCATGTTGAGGCCAATTATACACTTATTACCACACAAAACAGCATACATTTTACTAACTAATGCATTCCATATTGTAACTCAATACACATCTATCATTTCCTTCATAACCAAACATCATCATAAGTAAGTATATACCTTGAGATAGTATATATATGTCATACCGATACATCATGCTCAAACATATATACATATATATATGCTAGAGCCGAATCTCAAGTTGATTGTAACTAAACATGAACATGATTTGAAACACAAATCTTACTTTCCATGCAATGAGCATAAATCACACTTATGGATGTACCATGGCGAATACATCACGACACCATAATTTTGGTCATGATTACACAAAGAACTTAGTATCTCATTCAAAAATGCTTAAAGAAAATCTAAGAGTCCTCAATCCACCATCACATGTATCATCATCAAGCTTCATATTTAACATGCAATGGCACTAACTCAAAATCCACCTTGGCCAAATACCATCCCCATGATATAACAAAGATTTGAACCATGGGCTAATAAGAACATCAAGTTAGCAACCAAAAACATGCATGAATCTCATGGCACAACATCAAACATACCTTAATCTTGATGCAAGTATAGCCAAACCCTTCCTAATCCTCTTCCAAACCAAGCATGAAGCAAAACTCCTTCCTTATCCTTAGTATTTTGGCCAAAAGAGAGTGAAATGGATGAACAAAATTTTTTTGTTTTCTTTCCTACCTACACGGCAGTGGGGAGGGAGAGAAGCCTTCACACACACATTTTTTTTTAATTCCATACTCCTTATTTTATTCATTCCAACATAACCCACTTACCAAACATGTTTCATGACATGATTTTGCCCATAATTCCTTGTCATGGCCGGCCACTAGCTATTGGGGGAAATTTGACATGCAAGTCCATTGTTTTGCATGCATGCTTTAATTAGTCATCACACATTTCCCCATCATACTTTCAAAGTTTACTACTAGGTCCTTTCTAGTGAAATTCACATTTATAGCTCTAAATCAAAACATCAAAAATGTCACACATGAGTTAACACACATTATAGGAAATAAAATAAATATTAAATTATTTTTATGCCTCGATTTTGTGGTCCCGAAACCACATTCCGACTAGGGTCGTTTTAAGGCTGTCACAGTTTAGTTTCACAAGGAACTCGGGTGGTTTGAAAAATGGTAATATGGATGGTCGAAATGGCTTTAATGTCAAGAAAGGACTAGTACTAAAATAGATTACTAACCCAAATCTTATAGAACACTTAAAGGTGGATAGAAGGATAGCTAAACCGTGACCTACTATCTATATAGAGATAGGAACCAATCGATAGAAGGGCGAATGCCACACTCGGTTTAGGAGTGATAAGTTTGGAAAGAAACATGATGACACCACTAGCAAACTAGATAAGTCATGCTGAGTGTAAAACGAAATAGGAGAGTTGAAAACTCACAAAATGTTATAAACATTAATCAAAGGATCAAAAGTCCCCTAAAGAAGCTGATTACAAAATATTTATAGTGCTACATGAGACCAAGCCGAAAAGCCACTTGAATTCGGCTTTAATGTGTGGTTGTGAGCTAAAATAAAACTCAATTACTAAGAAAAAACTCTTGAAATCTCTAAGCCTAATTAACAGCAACTATTAACATGATTTAGTGTTCTAATTCTGCTGAACAAATGAGCTGAAAACTTAAGCTGGAAAAATTCAACGTTTTGAGTATCCAAATGACTTCAATTTCTTCATTAAATCAACCTTGGGTAGCTGAACAGACACCAGCAACATGTATAATGCTCTCCTTTAATTGTTGTCCATTGCTATTCTTGAACAACTCCTTGGAGAAGAGGAATAGGCTGCTGAAATTTAATGGTGCATAATGCTCTCCTTTAAATGTTGTAACAGCCCCTTGAATGTAACTGATTCCAATTGAATAGTCACATTCAACACTTTGTAACAGCCCCTTGTATGTAACTGATTCCAACTGAACAGTCATCTACAAGCATTCATTAACAAACACATTAAAACAAATTAAACACTTTAAGTACATTAAGCACATTAAACACATTAAACTTAAATAACTTAATTAAATAAACTCAAAACTCATGCATCAATAAATTATTCTAGCAACTAGATTAATTAAGATAAGCATTTATTCAACAACTCAATTAACTAAGATGCTTAAATGCATGGTTTATAATGCAAACTAAATAAACAGAATGAGTTATTTAGTGTAAGACTTAATTCAATAATGCAGACTTAAACTAACATGGGAGTTACATAATGCAAGTTATTATTTATGATGCATACTTAACTAACATGAAAGTTACATAATGCATTACTTTATAAAATGTAGAACACACAAAGTGCAAATCAAATTAAAATATGCCTTTATTAAAAGCAGAACACACAAAGTGCAAGTCAAATTAAAATATGCAAACTTATTAATTTAAATAAAAATTTATTAAATTAGAAGTCCTTAAAAACATTGGCCCAATAATCAATCAGGCCTATGAGATGTTTCATCTTGCACTTGGGCCCCTCAAGTTTAGGCCAATCTCAATGGCGTCGAGTTGCGTCATAACATGATGCGGCCGAGATCGCATCATATACACATATTTAGGGCATTTTACAAATTAGCCCTCATATTTTCATATTTTAACACTTTAGTCCCTAATTCTCAAAATGTAACACCCCAAACCCAGCCCAGACGTTATGACCGAATCCGGCGTGTCACATTGAAGCGTTACTAAAAAAGTCATGTTTTATCTAAAGTCTTTCTTAGTGTTTAAAGAATATCTTCGTTATAGATTAAAGTGAATAGAAGCTGTGCACCAGGTATGATGCCAGAAAAGAGGAGGTGAGTCAATTAGACTGCTTAAGTACCCAGCTCTCCACGGATCCAATCCTAGATATGCACACAACCATTGCCACACTTTAACTGAGTGATTGTTCATGGAAAACCAATTCGTTTAAAACCATTTGAAAAGGTTATTAATTTTGAAAATATTTTCGTTGCAGAAGCTTTGCTTTGTTATCGCGATATTTTGAAATCAAGTAACCCTTTTAAAACACCCCTTAGAGCTATTCAATTTCAAACAATTAAAACAATATCATATCTAAGCTAAAAAAACATACTAAAAATAGTAAAAAAATAATTAAAGTGGCCTTGTTACAACCCAAAATATAACTTAAAGAACTACTAATTTAATTAAAAACCATCTGCGCTGTCCACGTGGCCACCCTGAATCCTACCAGCTCCAAGTCCCCAGTTTAAGGCTCACCTGCAAGGGTAAAAGGAAGGGGTGAGTTTGGAAAACTCAGTGTGTAAAATAAACCCAACTAGAGCCTAAATCAGTTCAAGCTTTATTGGGCCTAAGCCCTATTCAGAAATCAGAGTTAACTGGGCCTTAGCCCATATCAATATTAATCTGGGTGATAGCCCCTTACAGTATTAGAGTATACTGGGTTGTAACACCCTCACGCCTGAGACCGTCGCCAGAGTCGAGCTTGAGGTGTTACTAAACTTAATTCATTAATTTAACAGCTCAAACAATTTATTTTTAAAATTTCTAGACAAGCTGGCCAACTGCATCACAGTCACTTAAAAATTCATATCTCGAGTTCCAAAACTTGAAATCCAATTCTGTAAATTTTTCCTAAAACTAGACTCATATATCTATTAACCAATTATTTTATATAATTTTTTGTTGAGCCAATTAGTACAGTTTATTAGTTAAAGTCTCCCCTGTTTCAGGGTTTAACTATTTTGACCCCTATGTATTACGAATCAATTATCTCCCTGTACAGAGTTTCAATGACTATGCTGTTTATTTCTTATAAAACTAGACTCAATAAGGATTTCATACATTTAAGATAAAACTCCTAATTGTTTTTTTAAAATTTATACTGAATTTTTAAAGTTAGAATAGGGGATACAGAGATCACTCTTACCATGTTCCACCAAAACTTAAATATCTCACAAAATATAACTCATATACCTGTTTTGTTCCATCGATATGAAAATAGACTCATCAAGATTCAATTTCATAACCTACTCATCATTTAATTCCATTTCTACTATTTTTAGTGATTTTTCAAATTTACATCACTATCTTTGTCGATTCATTTTATAGCAAATTTTACTTTACTATAGATTTTCATGGACTAAATAGCATTTTAAACATACATAACATCAAATATGACTTAGATTGGCCATTCTAATGGCTAATCATTTACAAACCTTTTTCTTGCCAAACCATAGCGATATCATAAGATAATTTACACAAAGTGAGTATTTTGCCATACATGCCACATTCAAAATACACAAGCCATTTTAGCAATTTAGGCCTTCGGATAGTATAGACGAATCTTCGACCTATCCCGATTCTCAAGTCGGCTTGTCAACAACTACAATGAATGAAAAGAAGGGGGTAAGCATAGATGCTTAGTAAGTTCACATGCAAATAGCAAGTAACATAATCATGCAATTCCACATAAAACATCATTTGTATAAACAACACCAAGACATTCATGTTTCATTTGCATTTAATATCTTTCTATGATTTCATCATACCAAGTTCTCAACCCGAGGATTTAAACACATACCTGTCGAATTTTCTCTTTCACCACAATTACCAATATGTCACCTTCTTTTTAGGCATTCTTCTCATTCACATAAATTCACCCGTTGAACACATCGGAATATAATTCGAATACGCGGATTTCATGAACGTAAGTGCCATACCCACAGCTAGACAAACTCAATAGCCTGCGGAACTTATGTAGCCAAGCTACCATGTAACCCACCCATAAGTGAACTCGGACTCAACTCAATGAGCTCGGGCGTTCATCCATAAGTGAACTTGGACTTAACTCAACGAGTTCGGATGCCTAGTTACATCTCACGAACTCGGACTCAACTCAACGAGCTCGAAACTCAAATATCCTAGTGAAATGTCACTTGTATTCTAATTTATTCCTAAGGTTCAAACGGGCTTTTTCCTCGATCTCACATCTTTGCCGTCTTCCACAGAATATCAGAACCGATACTCGGTGATAGTTCATACTCATCAAGTAATTCACATAATTACATATTATTCAACAATAACCACAAAACATAAAAATTCATGATAATAATAAGCATCATATCATATAAAAAACATTAAATTGCTCAAAATGACAATTATGTTACTACATTTACACATGAACTTACCTCGATACAAAATTATTAGCAATCGAGCCTATTTTCGTAAACTTTATTTTTCCCTCGATCGCGACTTGAATCTCGTTTCTCTTGATCTATAATATCTCGTTTCTCTTGATCTATAATGCCAAATTAATCTTATTTAATACATACATTCATCAAAACAGCATTTAATACAAACTTTTGCAAAATTACATTTTTTCCCCTAAACTTTTGCATAATTACAATTTTACCCCTAGGCTCGGGAATTAAACATCATCCCTTATTCTTATGTTTTATGACATTTTGATCATTTTTCCCTTCCATGGCAACATCAAATTCACACTCTAACATGTACTTATGACTATTAGGTATTTTTACCGATTAAGCCCTTTTACTCGTTTTCACTTAAAACCGAGTAGCACAAGTTGTCTAACATAATTTAAAACCTCATATTCTATCATAAAACACCAAAATACACAAATTTCACCTATGGGTATTGTTCCAAATATGAACCCTAGGTTGAATTATTGCTAGCATATGTTAATTCGAGCTATCGGGATTTCAAAAACATAAAAATCATTAAAAACGGGGCATGAAATCACTTACTATGAAGTTGAAAGTTGAAGAAACCCTAGCTATGGGGAGAGGTAAAATTCGGCAGCAACAATATGGAGAAGATGATCATTTTGTGTTATTTTTCCCATTTTATTTCATTTAATAAACAAATGACCAAAATGCCCTTACTACTAAACTTTCCAAAAATTCCATCCATGTCCAATTTTTGTCCATAGACTTAGAAATTGGTCAAATTTATATTTAATACCTCTTCATTAATATTCCAAAGCAATTTCATACTAAAATCTCCTAAATGCAAGTTTTGCAAATTATTCGATTTAGTCCCTAATTTCAATTTAAGCTCTTTAGGCATAGGATTTCATCACGAAATTTTCACACAATCATGCAATCATATCATAAAAATTAAAATAATTACAAAATAATTATTTCTCTCTCGGATTTGTGGTCATGAAACCACTATTCCGATTAGGCCCTAATTTGGGATATTACATAGGCCTAGCCCATATCAGTATCAATCTTGGCCGTAGCCTTATTACAAGTTGAGATATATTGGGTTTTGCTCATATTAACACAGTTGGGCCCATAACAAAACAGTCTCATATGATTAATGCATGATAATCCCATTCAACCCTACATTTGCCTCCGTCCATCTCTACACTTCTTGTGGGAAATAAATCACCCACGCTATCCCTACACTTAGAGTGTTAACACCGGTTGTGGCACTAACAATAATCCGTAACAAAGCTGCTTATATCAGAATATGTGGCACAGCCACCAGAACAGGTTCTTCCTCCATTACAAAACCCAACCCCATGCAATATGACATGTATGCAGAATATATATAATTAACAAGGCATGCTTCAGAAAGACAGTCAGATTATAGCATAAGAACAGTTATTTACCCTCGAGGGGCGTAATCGTAAACTTACCCCTTCAGGGGTATTGCGGTAATTCTACCTTACAGAGGTATTTCAGTAATTTTATCAGTCTTTTTAGGGTTTCATGCTCATTACAGTTATTAACGTGTCTTCAGAATACTTACCGGACGTTTTTACCGAAATAGGCCAGTTCCCATTACCCAATTTCAGCCCATCGAAGCCCAAATTCACCGAGGTGCACGAAATTACGCACTTTGCAATCTTACCATTGAAGATATCAAAATTATCAATACAAATAATCCCACGAGCACTCGCACGCTTGTAAGTTCTCGAAATGATGGCTTTTCAGCATTTCGGCTTTTCAGCTTTTACCGATCTAGTCTACTAGTGGGTGTCATTTACACACCTGTTTTACGATGATCACTTGCCAATATCTACCATGTACCTATCCTTTGTCGCAAATAATGACTAAGTCTAGATCCAGTCATTTCGATATCCTCGCTTCCCACTGCTCCTCGATCGATAGCCTTTATTACACCTTACTCATAACAGAACAATAAACAAAACCAATAACCCTTTAGTCTTAGTCGATAGCCACCCTATGTGAATAGGGGTTTCTGGCTTTTTCTTAATTCCCGAAATAATGAATAGAGAGATGAGATTTGACCACTTACCGAAGATCACTTGCCAGAAACATTCCCAAGTACCTTCCTATTCCCTATCTGATGTAGATCAAATCCCCAAAATACGAGTAGAGAACAGATATAATGATTCGGCTTCTAGAACCTATTCTTAGGTATGCTTATTTCAGTTTAAGAAGAAAATAGAAGAATAACAAAGAAAAAGAATAGAGGATTTAGCTAAGGAGTAAAGTCAACTATCATGTAGTGTGGTTTGGCTTTTCGAAGGGTAATCAGTTAGCAATCTTTTGGTGGAAGAAAAAGAAAAGGGAAAGAATTTTAAGAATAGCAATGGAAGATTTAGGCTTCGGCGAAGAAAAGAAAGATGGATCAAAAGGAATGAAAGTTGATACAATAAATTAAAAACTATGATAAGAGAATTTGAGCTGAAAAAAAGATAAACAAACAATTCATCCTAGCCAAAATTTTAGAGCTATTTCGGCATCTAATTGCCCAAAGCCGAATGAGTTCTATTTCGACACCACCATCCTTACCATATTCAAATTCCTTTTTTTGCTCCTTAATTTAAGCCCTTAGCACAGTTTGAATTTCATTTAAACTCCTTCCCACCGTTTAGCAGCCTTATCCACCCCTTGCACCGCTTCAGCACGCTGCTAAGAGAGTCCGGATCAGACTCCAACACCTTCCCCATGCGAGCAGCAAAATTGGTCCTTCGCGCGCACAGTAGCTCAAACTCCATTCCTCCTCCTGTCCCTGCGCTACACATCCTGCTACTGGCCACTGCACCAAGCTTTCCTTTCATGACATAATCTTCTCACATTTAATTTTAAGGCTTAACTGCTGCAGTCATGGCTACTTAAAAATAAATAAAAAATTTTCCTTCCACTGGAATTGAACCCACATCCTCTTGGCATGCCTAGCATGCTGCAACCACTGCGCCACAGGTGCTCCTTGTAGCATACTCCGTTCACGAATTCTTTTAAAGCCTATTTTAATGCAACCTGTTTACTTAAAAAAAATAAATGTCTCGCGCACCCCGTGCCATGAACTGGGGTCCCCTTCAGCCTTCTAACGTCCCTTGCCACTGGGTTGAGTTCCTTATTGTGACATGAGTTAGCCCCAACAACTCTTAAGGCCTGCTTACGACAGCCCTTGACTTAAAAACATGTTTGCGCACGCTGGGAATCGAACCCCAGCCTTCCTTCCTGCTGTCCAGCGTGCCTAACCATTGGGCCAGGCATTCCTTTATGCCCAGTTTCTGCCCAACTGATTTTTAAGGCCTTATGCCCAGATTTCCTTAAGAGGTAAAATTTAAAAATTTTGCTAAAGCTATGGGCCGAGCCCCGGACTTTTTCCCATACTATAAACCCTTCGTAATTTATTTAATTACTAACTAAACATACTAAATTAAATCATCCCATTTATTCAGGCCGCCTTCTACCCGAACTCGGACTCCAAACCCAATATTTCTAGGCCCAATTTTTGGGCCGTTACAACTCTACCCCGCTTAACAAAAATTTCATCCTCGAAATTTTCCATCCAGCTATCAGTTGTCTAATACGGACTATTGCGCTATGCTACTGCTATGCACTCTGATTAAAAATAATTCTTAGTATGACCCAGAACATCTAATTACCAAGGTAAAGAAACATTTATCAAGCATGCATACAACTCGTAACACACACTTAAATAGAGTAAGCTTGGCAATCTGAGCTCGATGCTCCTTGGACCCACATCTAAAGCATGCTCCTGTCTCCTTATGGCATTCACCCAGATGACGCTCGTTGCAGTTCTTGCAGGTTGGAAAGTTTGGTCATGTCTTAACATGTTTCATAGAACAGGCTCGATCTTCTAAGAACTAGAATCCTTCCTCTTCTTACACTCCAAGCACCCTGCTTGAAGCGTTTCCCTAATTTCCTTAACCTTGGTCTCCAATACTTCTTCTACCATTTTCCTTACTAACTCGGCCAATGCCTTAGTCCCAACCTCCGAGTTACCGCTACTCGAAGTTGGCAGACTTCGCTTACCCTCAGAATCCATATCAACACTCTACATTATCAGCATGCATAATAATAACTACCAAGATCTTGATTCAAAAATTTCAGTATTTATACAGATGTCCTATGCATAAAGAGTATTTCAAAGTTCTTGTTTTCGCAGTATCGTATCTAGCTACAAACTCAGTCTTCTAAAGTTTTCAGTTTTTCCTACTGTCTCAGTTTCTACAGTTTCAGTATTTTAGGGTTTTTAGTATTGCCCTAGCTATAGTGTCATGATATGGTCTCAGTTCTATCTACAGTAATATCTTAATATAGTGTAGTATGAGTAACAGAAATACTTACAGACTTGGTGCTGGGGATTCAGTGTGCCACTTCTTCGGTTATCAAATTTCAGAAACCCAGAAAAACTTAAACCATTTTAAGATTGAACCTTAAAACATGTATACCTTGTAAAATATTTTGAAAAGAACTTTCCAAAACCGTTTCCAAAATACCCTAAGTTTAGAAAAATTTTTCGAAAATCCTTTTGGACTCGATCCATAGCCAAGTTGTTGCAACCGGGCTCTGATACCACTAAATGTAACACCCCAAACCCGGCCCAGACGTTATGACCGAATCTAGCGTGTCACATTGAAGCGTTACTAGAAAAGTCATGTTTTATCTAAAGTCTTTCTTAGTGTTTAAAGAATATCTTCGTTATAGATTAAAGTCAATAGAAGCTGTGCACCAGGTAGGATGCCAAAAAAGATGAGGTGAGTTAATTAGACTGCTTAAGTACCCAGCTCTCCACGGATCCAATCCTAGACATGCACACAACCATTGCCACACTTTAACTGAGTGATTGTTCATGGAAAACCAATTCGTTTAAAACCATTTGAAAAGGTTATTAATTTTGAAAATGTTTTCGTTGCGGAAGCTTTGCTTTGTTATCGCGATATTTTGAAATCAAGTAACCCTTTTAAAACGCCCCCTAGAGCTATTCAATTTCAAACAATTAAAACAATATCATATCTAAGGTAACAAAACATACTATAAACAATTAAAAATAATTAAAGCGCCCTTGTTACAACCCGAAATATAACTGAAAAATAACTTAAAGTACTACTAATTTAATTAAAAGCCATCTGTGCTATCCATGTGGCCACCCTGAATCCTACCAGCTCCAAGTCCCCAGTTTAAGGCTCACCTGCAAGGGTAAAAGGAAGGGGTGAGTTTGGAAAACTCAGTGTGTAAAATAAACCCAACTAGAGCCTAAATCAGTTCAAGCTTTACTGGGCCTAAGCCCTATTCAGAAATCAGAGTTAACTGGGCCTTAGCCCATATCAATATTCATCTAGGCCATAGCCCCTTACAGAATCAGAGTATACTGGGCCTTGCCCATATCAGTATCAATTTTGGCCGTAGCCCTATTACAAGTTGAGATATATTGGGCCTTGCCCATATTAACATAGTTGGGCCCATAACAAAACAGTCTCATATGATTAATGCATGATAACCCCATCCAACCCTGCACTTGCCTCCGTCCATCCCTACACTTCCTGTGGGGAATAAATCACCCACGCCATCCCTCCACTTACAGTGTTAGCACTGGTTGCGGCACTAACTATAATCTGCAGCAAAGCTGCTTATATCAGAATATGTGGCACAGCCACCAGAACAGGTTCTTCCTCCATAACAAAACCCAACCCCATGTAAGATGACATGTATGCAGAATATATATAATTAACAAGGCATGCTTCAGAAAGATAGTCAGATTATAGCGTAAGAACAGTTATTTACCCTCGAGGGGCGTAATCGTAAACTTACCCCTTCAGGGGTATTACGGTAAATCTACCTTACAGAGGTATTTCAGTAATTTTATTAGTCTTTTTAGGGTTTCATGCTCATTATAGTTGTTAACGTGTATTTAGAATACTTATTAGACGTTTTTTACCAAAATGGGCCCATTTCCCATTACCCAATTTTGGCCCATCGAAGCCCAAATTCATCGAGGTGCATGAAATTGTGCACTTTGCAATCTTACCGTTGAAGATACCAAAATTATCAATACAAACAATCCCACGAGCATTCGCACGCTCGTAAGTTCTCGAAATGCTGGCTTTTCGGCATTTTGACTTTTCAGCTTTTGCCGATCTAGTCTACTAGTGGGTGTCGTTTACACACCTGTTTTACCACGATCGCTTGCCAAAATCTACCATGTACCAATCCTTTGATGCAAATAATGACTAAGTCTAGATCCAGCTGTTTCGATATCCTCGCTTCACTGCTCTTCAATCGACAGCCTTTATTTCACCTTACTCATAACAGAATAATAAAGAAAACTAATAACCCTTTAGTCTTAGTCGATAGCCACCCTATATGAATAGGGGTTTTCAGCTTTTTCTTAATTCCCTAAATAATGAACAGAGAGATGAGATCTGAGCACTTACCGAAAATTCACTTGCCAGAAACATTCCCAAGTACCTTCCTATTCCCGATCTGATGTAGATCAAATCCCCAAAATACGAGTAGAGAACAGATCTAATGATTCAGCTTCTAGAACCTATTCTTAGGTATGCTTATTTCGGTTTAAGAAGAAAATAGAAGAATAACGAAGAAAAAGAATAGAGGATTCAGCTAAGGAGTAAAGTCGGGTATCACGTAATGTGGTTTGGCTTTTCGAAGGTTAATCGATTAGCAACAGTTTGGAGGAAGAAAAAGAAAAGGGAAAGAGTTTTAAGAATAGCAATAGAAGATTTAGGCTTCGGCGAAGAAAAGAAAGATGGATCAAAAGGAATGAAAGTTAATAAAATAAAATAAAAAATATGATAAGAGAATTTGATCTGAAAAACAAAATAAACAAAAATTCATCCTAGCCAAAATTTTAGAGCTATTTCGGCATCTAATTGCCCAAAGCCTAATGAATTCTATTTCGGCACCACCGTCCTGCCCATATTCAAATTCCTTGTTTTGATCTTTAATTTAATCCCTTAGCACAGTTTGAATTTCATTTAAACACCTTTCCACCGTTTAGCAGCCTTATCCACTCCTTGCACCGCTTCAGCACGCTGCTAAAAGAGTCATGATCAGACTCCAACTACTTCCCCATGCTAGCAGCAAAATTGGTCCTTCGCGCACACATGCTTAACTACTTCAGTCACGGCTACTTAAAATTAAATCAAAATTTTGCCTTCCACTGGAATCGAACCCACATCCTCTCGGCATGCCTAGCACGCTGCTGCCATTGCGCCACAGGCGCTTCTTGTGGCATACTCCGTTCGTGAATTCTTTTAAAGCCTATTTTAGTGCAGCCTGTTTACTTAAAAAAAATAAATGTCTCGCGCGCCCCGTTCCTCGAACTGGGTTCCCCTTCAGCCTTCTAACGTCCCTTGCCACTGGGCTGAGTTCCTTATTCTGACATGAGTTAGCCCCAACAACTCTTAAGGCCTGCTTGCGACAGCCCTTGACTTAGAAACATGTTTGCACACGCTGGGAATCGAACCCCAACCTTCCTTCCTACTGTCCAGCGTGCCTAACCATTGGGCCAGGCATTCCTTTATGCCCAGTTTCTGCCCAACTGATTTTTAAGGCCTTATGCCCAGATTTCTTTAAGAGGTAAAATTTAAGAATTTTGCTAAAGCTATGGGCCGAGCCCCGGACTTTTTCCCATACTATAAACCCTTCGTAATTTATTTAATTACTAACTAAACATACTAAATTAAATCATCCCATTTATTCGGGCCGCCTTCTACCCGAACTCGGACTCCAAACCCAATATTTCTAGGCCCAATTTTTGGGCCGTTACAACTCTACCCAACTTAAAAAAAATTTCATCCTCGAAATTTTCCATCCAGCTATCAGTTGTCTAATACCGACTATTGCGCTATGCTACTGCTATGCACTCTGATTAAAAATAATTCTTAGTACGACCCAGAACATCTAATTACCAAGGTAAAGAAACATTTATCAAGATGCATACAACTCGTAACACACACTTAAATAGAATAAGCTTGGCAATCTGAGCTCGATGCTCCTTGGACCCACATCTAAAGCATGCACCTGTCTCCCTATGGCATTCACCCAGATGACGCTCGTTGCAGTTCTTGCAGGTTGGAAAGTTTGGTCGTGTCTTAACATGTTTCAAAGAACGAGGCTCGGTCTTCTGAGAACTAGAATCCTTCCTCTTCTTACACTCCAAGCACACTGCTTGAAGCGTTTCCCTAATTTCCTTAACCTTGGTCTCCAATACTTCTTCTACACTTTCTTTACTAACTCGGCCAATGCCTCAGTCCCAACCTCTGAGTTACCGCTACCCGAAGTTGGCAGACTTCGCTTACCCTCAGAATCCATATCAGCATGCATAACAATAGCTACAAAGATCTCAATTCAAAAATTTCAGTATTTATACAGATGTCCTATGCATAAAGAGTATTTCAAAGTTCATGTTTTCGCAGTATCGTATCCTAGCTACAGTGTGACAACCCGAATTAGGGCCTAATCGGAATAGTGGTTTCGTGACCACAAATTCGAGATAGAAATAATTGTTTTATAATTATTTTGGGGTTTATGATATGATTTTATGATTTCATGAAAATTTCGTGATGAAATTCTGTGCATTTTGCGCTTAAGTTGAGAATAGGGACTAAATCGAATAAATTGTAAAACTTGTGTTTTAGAAGTTTTTAGTGTGAAATTGCTTTAGGATATTAATTAGGAGATCTTAAATAGCAATTTGACCCATTCTTAAGTTATGGACAAAAGTTGGACATGGAGGGAATTTTTTTGAAAGTTTAGTAGTAAGGGCATTTTGGTCATTTGTATATTAAATGAAATAAAATGGGAAAAATAACACAAAATTGGTTATCATCCTCATTAGTTGCTGCCGAAAATTGCTCTCCTCCATAGCTAGGGTTTCTTCAACTTTCAAGCTTCATAGTAAGTGAATTCAAGCCCCATTTTTAATGTTCTTCATATTTTTGAAATCCTCGTAGCTCAGTTTACTTATTTCTACCATTAGTTCGAGTTAGGGTTTATGTTTAAAAATTTACCCATGAATGATAGGCATGTATTTTGTTGTTTGATGGTAGAATATGAATGTTTGAAGTTAGGGGAATGATCTTTTCTAAGCGAAACGAACAAAACGACATAATCGATAAAAATACCTATTGTTCATAACTATGTGTTAGAGTGAGAATTTGATGTTGCCATAGAAGAGAAAAATGATCAGTAGGTCATTAAACATAAGAATAAGGGCTGAAATTAAATTTCTGGGCCTTGGGGAGAAATCATAATTTTGTAAAAGTTAGGGGGCAAAAATGTAATTTTTGTATAATGTGATTTTTTGGATTAAAATAGATAGTTTGAGTGTTAAATGAGCTAAATATGTTGTTATAGATCAAGAAAGGCGTGGAATCGACCTCGAACGGGGAAAGGAGAAAGTTTTGGACTAAATTGTAAAATTCCCATATTTTGCACCGAGGTAAGTTTGTATGTAAATAATACATTAATTTCATTTACATTCTTATATTTCAGCCTATTATATGTATATACTAACTGATGTTGAAGTATAAATCGACTATTGGAAGAATGGGAATAAATAATAGAGAGAGAGATCCCGGTTGAATATTCGGAAAAAAATCGAATAAAATAGAGGGAGCGTAGCTAGGTCACATGTATGATGCTGAGTGCACATCATGTGTACAAGAAAGCTACGAGATACTATGTAGTAGCTAGGTCACATGTGTGATACGGGATGTATCCCATGTAGACAAGAGAGCTACGTGAGAGATAAATGTAGCTAGGTCGCATGCGTGATTCCAAGTGAAGGACACCATGTAGACAAGAGAGCTACGAGACAAATCGACTAGGTCGCATGAGTGGTACTAAGTGTTCACCATGTGTACAAGAGAGCCGAATTAAATGAAATATGATGGTGGGCCTGTGTGCTGAAACCATCAAGTATCGAGGATTAATCTGAATTGTTCAACGGGATGGTTTTGTGGAAACATTGTCGTCATAGACATACACTTGTGATGTATGAAATGTGGTAAAAATGATTTGTGGTATATATATATATGTAAGTTAAAATGAGGTTAGTATAAAGATGTGTGAAAGAATGAAATTAGCATTAAAACTGTTTTAGACAGTAGAAGTGACGTGATTTTGAAAATTCACCAAAAATAGAAGGAATTTAATTAGAGGTTGAATGAGATGTAAAATTAAAGCTTAATGAGTCTATTTTCATATAAAAGAAACAGAGCAAGCAAAGGAATTCTATATTTTGAGATATTTACAATTGTGAGAGACTTGCTCAAGATGACTATGTAATCCCCTGTTTGAACTTTGAAAAATCATTACAAATTGTAAAAAACAAATTAAGAAATATAGTTTATATGAATAAATTCCTTATTCAGTCTAGTTTTAAATGAAATAAGTTTCATAGTTATTTGAATTTTATACTGAGAGAAATTTAATTCGTAGTGAACAGGGGCTAGATGAGTTGAGGTGTCTAACAGGGGAAACTTTAACTAATAAACTGTACTAATTGGCTGAACCAAAAATTCTAGAAAAAACTTGTAAGAAGTTTTATGAGTCTAGATTCAGGGAAATTTTACGGATTTGAATTTCGAGTTTCGTAACTCGAGTTATGATTTATTTAGTGATCATGGCGCAAGAGGAACAGCTTGATCAAATTGGAGTAAACAATAAAATTAAAAATATGACATAATTGAGTTATGTTGTAAACATATTAGATTTCTTATTTGTTATTTATATACCTACTTACTAAGCTATAAGCTTACTTTCTCTATAAGCTTACTTTCTTTTCTCTCCTTTGTCTTATTGTGTCATTCAGCTAGCACAGGAGTCAGAGATCGTAGAAGATCCGCCCGCACTATCAATACTCTTGGTATCTGAACTCAACATTTTGAAATATGGCATGTATAGCAGACTTAGTTATTTTGTTACGTGTCATAATTGTCTAGGTTCAAATTACTACTTATAGTATCAAACTAATCATTTTGTACGAAGCCTTTAAAGTTGGTTTGTATTGTTAATGGCATATGTAATAATGATCAAATTGCACGCCATATTTTTGTTGGGTTTATTTAATAGCATATACTATAATTGGTTAATATCTCGTACCCTGTTCTGACGATGGATACGGGTAAGGGGTGTTACATTTAGTGGTATCAGAGCTATGATTTAGTCGATTCTCGGACTAATAAAGTGTGTGTAAAAGTCTAGTTATACATGCCATAAAAATATTGTGATAGTGTGGTGACTCCTGATTATTCTAAACTGTGTTTTGTTTTAATATAGTAATGGATCCTGAAGGAACTACGATCGATGATGTCTGCTAGTAATGTGCGGCTCCCGCACAAGGGACCGCTTTGTGGAAAGTAGACTGAGACATTGAGACAGGAGATGAGGCTCGGATGCCTTTCTCCAAATGATGAACAATTGGTATCTTGAATTTATTCGAGCAAATCCAAATGCTCAACCTCCTCCACCCCTCCCATACCTCGAAGCGATTCTCAGAATCGCCAAGGCATAGATTTGGTAAGAATGAACAAGCCTCCGGTTAACAAGATTCAAAATAAGGGTAGAAGAGTTTAAAGCAAAGGTCAATGATGATCCCGAGAAAGCGGAATTCGGCTTGAAAATTCTACCCGTGTATTTGATGAGCTCTCATGTACACCCGATGAGTGCTTAAAGTGTGTTGTATCACTTTTGAGGGATTCGGCCTACCACTGGTGGAAGACTTTGGTAGCAGTGGTGCTAAAAGAAAGAGTTACTTGGGATTTCTTCCAGGAAGAATTTAGAAAGAAATACATAAGTCAGCGATTTATTGATAAAAAACGGAAGGAGTTCCTTAAATTGAAGCAGGGCAAGATGTCTGTAGCAGAGTATGAACGCGAATTTATAAGACTCAGCAAGTATGCCCAGGAATGTGTGTCCACCGAGGCCATTATGTGTAGAAGGTTTGAAGATGGGCTAAATGAGGACATTAAAGTCCTTGTAGGAATTTTGGAGTTGAAAGAATTTGTAGTATTGGTTGATCGAGCTCTTAAAGCCGAAGAATTGAACAAAGAAAGAAGAAAAGCTGCTATTGAGGCTCGAGATGTCAGAAAAAGGCCGATAAGCAAGCCATTTCAATCTCAATCAAAGAGGTCCAAAGAGACAAACCCTCGAATGACAGTTTCAATTGGGGATTCACATAGAGATCGTGGTAGAGCATATTCGGGGTCTAAAGCTCAAGCTACTTCGGTGGCAAGTGTGGGTAATGTGTGACCTAGAAAGCACGAGTGTCAGCAATGTGGCAGGCAACATTATGGTGAGTGTTGGGGAACCGAGCGAGCTTGTTTCAGGTGCGGTTCTCGCGAGTATTTTATTAGAGATTGTCCGGAGAAAGTTAAAGAAGAAAGATTTCAGAGTGCTAGACAGAATACCACCGCTAGTAGAGGTAGACCATCGAGAAATACTGGAGGTGGGACTAGAAGTAAAACTGCGATGAAAGATTCAACGGCAAGATTAGAAGCTAGAGCACCTGCTAGAGCTTATGCTATACGTGCCCGAGAAGATACATCATCTCCCGATGTCATTACTCGTACATTTTCTCTTTATGATACTATTGCTATTGCATTGATCGACCCCGGGTCCACTCATTCCTATATTTGCATGAATTTAGTATCTAATAAAAAGTTGCCTATTGAGTTTACTGAGTTTACAATTAAAGTGTTGAACCCCTTAGGCCAATATGTGCTAGTTGACAAGGTTTGCAAGAATTGCCCATTAATGATTCAAGGTCATTGTTTTCCGGCTAATTTGATGCTGTTACCATTTGATGAGTTTGACGTTATCTTGGGAATGGACTGGTTGACATTGTATGATGCCAAGGTAGATTGTAAACAAAAAACACTAGAGTTGAAATGTGAAAATGGAGAAATTCTGTGGGTTGAAACAGATGAATCAAATAAATTGCCTATGGTGATTTTGCACATGTCTGCACAGAAATACATGAGAAAAGGGTGTGAAGCTTATCTGCTTATGTAATGAATCTTGAGTTGCCTCAATCAAGTTTGAATCAAGATCTGATAGTCTGTGAGTTTCCAGATGTATTTCCAGAGGAATTGCCTGGGTTGCCTCCGAACAGAGAGATAGAGTTTGCCATTGACTTGTTGCCGGGTACTGCACCGATCTCGATTGCTCCATATAGAATGGCTCCGACTGAATTAAAAGAATTGAAGGCTCGATTGCAGGGAGTTAACGGACAAGGGATTTGTGAGACCGAGTTTCTCTCCCCAGGGTGCTCTGTATTGTTCAGAAGAAGAAGGATGGTTCAATGAGACTTTGCATTGATTACCGCCAACTTAATAAGGTGACTATAAAGAACAAGTACCCATTGCTTGAGGATTGATGATTTATTTGATCGCTTAAAGGGGCTACAGTGTTTTCAAAGATTGATTTGAGGTCCGGTTACTATCACCGAGAGTTAAGGAGTCGGATGTCTTGAAAACCGCCTTTAGGACAAGGTATGGACATTATGAGTTTCTTGTGATGCCTTTCGCTTAACAAATGCTCCACTATATTTATGGACTTAATGAATAGGATCTTCCTACCATATTTGGATAAGTTTGTAGTAGTGTTTATAGATGACATTCTAATTTATTCTCTGGATGAGTCCGAACATGCCGAACACTTGAGAACCATATTGCGATCTTGAGAGAAAAGAAACTGCTTGCTAAGTTCAAGAAAAGTGAGTTCGGCTTCGTGAAGTCAGATTTTTGGGACATATAGTCTCAGGTAATGGTATTCGGGTGGATCCAAGCAAGATTTCTGCGATCGTTGATTGGAAACCACCCAAGAATGTATCCGAGCTTAGAAGCTTTTTAGGCTTAGCTGGGTATTATAGACGTTTTGTTGAGGGATTTTCGATGATTGCTTCTCCTATGACTAAGTTGTTGCAAAAGAATGTTAAGTTTGAATGGACTGATAAATGTCAGCAGAGTTTTGAAAAGTTGAAAGCAAGATTGATCAAGCACCAATTTTAGTACAAATTTGAGCCGGAAAAGAGTTCAGTAATTTATAGTGATGCATCATTGATGTGCCTTGGATGTGTGTTGATGCAAGAGGGTAAAGTAGTAGCTTATGCTTGAGACAGTTAAAACCACATGAGAAGAACTATCCTACACATGATTTGGAATTGGCGCTATTGTCTTTGCCTTGAAGATTTGGCGACATTATTTGTATGGTGAAAATGCCGAATTTTACCGATCACAAAAGTTTGAAGTATTTGATGAATCAAAAGGATTTGAATCTGACGGAGGAGATGGCTTGAATTATTAAAGGATTATGATCTAGTGATTGATTATCATCCAAGAAAAGCAAATGTGGTTCTTGACGCCTTGAGCAGAAATTTCTTTTTACTTTGAGAGCCATGAATACGGGTTAGCATTGTCGATGATGGGTCAATCTTAGCGAGATGAGGCTAAACCGTTATTTCTCCAGCTTGATTTGTGATGCTCAAAAGAACGATAGTGAGTTGCGAATCAAGAGAACTCAATGTGAATCAAAGTTACGACTCGAATTTCGAGTTGGACCAGATGACTGCTTGATGTTTCGAGACAGGATATGTGTACCAAAAACGATGAATTGATTCGTAAAATATTACATGAGGCGATAGTGGTCTGCTTATCGCTTCACCCCGGTAGCACAAAAATGTATAATGATTTAAAGAAGTTGTATTGGTGGCGGTATGAAAATGGACATTTCGAATTTGTAACCAAGTGTTTGATCATCAACAAGTAAAAGTTGAACATCAAGTGCCTTCAAGATTACTTCAACCGTAATGGTGCCTGAGTGGAAATGGGACAAGATTACCATGGATTTTGTAACCGGTTTGCCTTTAACTCCTAAAAAGAAGGATGTTGTCTGGGTAGTGGTCGATAGATTAACAAAGTCAGCCCACTTTATACCAGTACGTACTGATTACTCACTTGATAAATTAGCCGAATTATATATTGCTGAAATTGTGAGGTTGCACGGAGTACCTATGTCTATAATATCAGATAGAGATCCGAGATTTACCTCTAGATTTTGGAAAAAGTTACAAGAAGCTTTGGGTACAAAATTGAACTTTAGTATCGCATTTCATCCACAAACAGATGGTCAGTCGGAAAGAGTAATCCAGGTACTCGAGGATATGCTTAGATGCTGTGTCTTAGAATTTGGAGGTAGTTGGGAAAAATATCTATCTTTGATTGAATTTGCCTACAATAACAGTTATCAGTCAAGTATACAAATGGCACCGTACGAAGCCTTGTATGGTCATAAGTGTCGGACTCCTTTATATTGGACCGAAATTAGTGAGAAATAGATTCACGGAGTTGATCTAGTTAAAGAAACCAAAGAGAAAATAAAAGTAATTCGGGATTGCTTGAAAGCTGCTTCAGATCGACAAAAGTCATATGCAGATTTAAAAAGAAAAGAGATTGAATTTCAGGTGGGTGATAAAGTGTTCTTGAAGGTGTCACCATGGAAAAAGATTCTGAAATTTAGCCGAAAAGGCAAGTTGAGTCCGCGTTTTATTGGGCCGCATTTAGATTACTTGAGAGGATTGGACCAGATGGCATATCGGTTATCCTTACCTACAGACTTAGAAAGAATTCATAACGTGTTTCATGTATCAATGTTATGACGTTATTGTTCGATCCTTCACATGTGATTTCTCCAATGAAATTGAGATTCGATCGGATATGACCTATGAGGAGGAACCAATAAAGATTTTGGCTCGAGAAATTAAACAGTTAAGAAATAAAAGTATAGCATTAGTGAAAGTATTGTAGCACGACATGGGATAGAAGAGGCTACGTGGGAACTCGAGGAAGCTATGAGGAAACAAAGATCGAACCTCTTTATCGGTAAGATTTTCGGGGACGAAAATCTCTAAAGGGGGGAGAATTGTGACAACCCGAATTAGGGCCTAATCGAAATAGTGGTTTTGTGACCACAAATTCGAGATAGAAATAATTGTTTTATAATTATTTTGGGGTTTATGATATGATTTTATGATTTCATGAAAATTTCGTGATGAAATTCTGTGCATTTCGCGCTTAAGTTGAGAATAGGGACTAAGTCAAATAAATTGTAAAACTTGTGTTTTAGAAGTTTTTAGTGTGAAATTGCTTTGGGATATTAATTAGGAGGTCTTAAATAGCAATTTGACCCATTCTTAAGTTATGGACAAAAGTTGGACATGGAGGGAATTTTTTTGAAAGTTTAGTAGTAAGGGTCTTTTGGTCATTTGTATATTAAATGAAATAAAATGGGAAAAATAACACAAAATTGGTTATCATCCTCATTAGTTGCTGCCGAAAATTGCTCTCTTCCATAGCTATGGTTTCTTCAACTTTCAAGCTTCATAGTAAGTGAATTCAAGCCCCGTTTTTAATTTTCTTCATATTTTTGAAATCCTCGTAGCTCGGTTTACTTATTTCTACCATTAGTTCGAGTTAGGGTTTATGTTTAAAAATTTACCCATGAATGATAGGCATGTATTTTTTTGTTTGATAGTAGAATATGAATGTTTGAAGTTAGGGGAACGATCCTTTCTAAGCGATTTTTAACGAAAACGAACAAAACGACATAATCGATAAAAATACCTATTGTTCATAACTATGTGTTAGAGTGAGAATTTGATGTTGCCATAGAAGAGAAAAATGATCAGTAGGTCATTAAACATAAGAATAAGGGCTGAAATTAAATTTCTGGGCCTTGGGGAAAAATCATAATTTTGTAAAAGTTAGGGGGCAAAAATGTAATTTTTGTATGATGTGATTTTTTGGATTAAAATAAATAGTTTGAGTGTTAAATGAGCTAAATATGTTGTTATAGATCAAGAAAGGCGTGGAATCGACCTCGAACGGGGAAAGGAGAAAGTTTTGGACTAAATTGCAAAATTCCCATATTTTGCACTGAGGTAAGTTTGTATGTAAATAATACATTAATTTCATTTACATTCTTATATTTCAGCCTATTATATGTATATACTAGCTGATGTTGAAGTATAAATCGACTATTGGAAGAATGGAAATAAATAATAGAGAGAGATCCGGGTTGAATATTCAGAAAAAAAATCGAATAAAATAGAATGAGCGTAGCTAGGTCACATGTATGATGCTGAGTGCACATCATGTGTACAAGAAAGCTACGAGATACTATGAAGTAGCTAGGTCACATGTGTGATACGGGATGTATCCCATGTAGACAAGAGAGCTACGTGAGAGATAAATGTAGCTAGGTCGAATGCGTGATTCCAAGTGAAGGACACCATGTAGACAAGAGAGCTACGAGACAAATCGGCTAGGTCGCATGAGTGGTACTAAGTGTTCACCATGTGTACAAGAGAGCTGAATTAAATGAAATATGATGGTGGGCCTGTGTGCTGAAACCATCAAGTATCGAGGATTAATCCGAATTGTTCAACGGGATGGTTTTGTGGAAACATTGTAGTCATAGACCTACACTTGTGATGTATGAAATGTGGTGAAAATGATTTGTGGTATATATATATATATGTAAGTTAAAATGAGGTTAGTATAAAGAATGTGTGAAAGAATGAAATTAGCATTAAAACTGTTTTGGACAGTAGTAGTGACGTGATTTTGAAAATTCACCAAAAATAGAAGGAATTTAATTAGAGGTTGAATGAGATGTAAAATTAAAGCTTAATGAGTCTATTTTCATATAAAAGAAACAAAGCAAGCAAAGGAATTCTATATTTTGAGATATTTACAATTGTGTGAGACTTGCTCAGGATGACTATGTAATCCCCTGTTTGAACTTTGAAAAATCATTAAAAATTTTACAAAACAAATTAAGAAATATAGTTTATATTCCTAAATTTATTATTGAGTCTAGTTTTAAATGAAATAGGTTTCATGGTTATTTGAATTGTATATTGAGAGAAATTTAATTTGTAGTGAACAGGGGCCAGATCAGTTGAGGTGTCTAATAGGGGAAAGTTTAACTAATAAACTGTACTAATTGGCTGAACCAAAAATTCTATAAAAAACGTAGTAAGAATTTTTATGAGTCTAGATTCAGGGAAATTTTACGGATTTGAATTTCGAGTTTCGTAACTTGAGTTATGATTTATTTAGTGATCATGACGCAAGAGGAACAGCTTGATCAAATTGGAGTAAACAATAAAATTAAAATAATGACATAATTGAGTTATGTTGTAAACATATTAGATTTCTTATTTGTTATTTATATACCTACTTACTAAGCTATAAGCTTACTTTCTTTTCTCTCCTTTGTCTTATTGTGTCATTCAGCTAGCACAGAGTCGAGATCATAGAAGATTCGCCAAGACTATCAATACTCTTGGTATCCGAACTCAACATTTTGAAATATGGCATGTATAGCAGACTTAGTTATTTTGTTACGTGTCATAATTGTCTAGGTTCAAATTACTACTTATAGTATCAAACTAATCATTTTGTACGAAGCCTTTAAAGTTGGTTTGTATTGTTAATGGCATATGTTATAATGATCAAATTGCACGCCATATTTTTGTTGGGTTTATTTAATAGCATATACTATAATTGGTTAATACCTTGTACCCTGTTCTGGCGACAGATACGGGTAAGGGGTGTTACATACAGACTCAGTCTTCTAAAGTTTTTAGTTTTCCCTACTATCTAAGTTTCTACAGTTTCAGTATTCTAGGCTTTTTAGGATTGCCCTAGCTAGTGTCATGATATGGTCTCACTGCTATCTACAGTAATATCTTAATACAGTGTAGTATGAGTAACAGAAATACTTATAGACTTGGTGCCGGGGATTCAGTGTGCCACATCTTCGGTTATCAAATTTCAGAAACCCAGAAAAACTTAAACCATTTTAAGATTGAACCTTAAAACATGTATACCTTGTAAAATATCTTTGAAAAGAACTTTCCAAAACCGTTTCCAAAATATCGTAAGTTTAGTAAAATTTTTTGAAAAGCTTTTCGGACCCGATCCACAGTCGAGTTGTTGCAACTGGGCTCTGATACCGCTAAATGTAACACCCCAAATCCGGCCCAAACATTATGACCGAATTCGGCGTGTCACATTGAAGCATTACTAAAAAAGTCATGTTTTATCTAAAGTCTTTCTTAGTGTTTAAAGAATATCTTCGTTATAGATTAAAGTGAATAGAAGTAGGATGACAAAAAAGAGAAGGTGAGTCAATTAGACTACTTAAGTACCCAGCTCTCCACGGATTCAATCCTAAACATGCACACAACCATTGCCACACTTTAACTGAGTCATTGTTCATGGAAAACCAATTCGTTTAAAACCATTTGAAAAGGTTATTAATATTGAAAATGTTTTCATTGCGAAAGCTTTGCTTTGTTATCGCGATATTTTGAAATCAAGTAACCCTTTTAAAACGCCCCCTAGAGCAATTCAATTTCAAACAATTAAAACAATATCATATCTAATCTAACAAAACATACTAAAAACAGTTAAAAATAATTAAAGTGGCCTTGTTACAACCCGAAATATAACTGAAAAATAACTTAAAGAACTACTAATTTAATTAAAACCATCTCACACATTTGTACGTGGCACACCACGAATCCTACCAGCTCCAAGTCCCCAGTTTAAGACTTACCTGTAAGGGTAAAAGGAAGGGGTGAGTTTGGAAAACTCAGTGTGTAAAATAAACCCAACTAGAGCCAAAATTAGTTCAAGCTTTACTGGGCCTAAACCCTATTCAGAAATCAGATTTAACTGGGCCTTAACCCATACCAATATTAGTCTGGGCCATAGCCCTTTACAGTATCAGAGTATACTGGGCCTAGCCCATATCAGTATCAATCTTGGCCGTATCCCTATTACAAGTTGAGATATATTGGGCCTTGCCCATATTAACACAGTTGGGCCCATAACAAAATAGTCTCATATGATCAATGCATGATAACCCCAACCCTGCACTTGCCTCCGTCCATCCCTAAACTTCCTGCGGGGAATAAATCACCCACGCCATCCCTACACTTATAGTGTTAGAACCGGTTGCGGCACTAACTATAATCTGCAGCAAAGCTGCTTATTTCAGAATATGTGGCACAGCCACCAGAACGGGTTCTTCCTCCATAACAAAATCCAACCCCATGCAGTATGACATATATGCAGAATATATATAATTAACAAGGCATGCTTCAGAAAGACAGTCAGATTATAGCGTAAGAACAGTTATGTACCCTTGAGGGGCGTAATCGTAAACTTACCCCTTTAGGGGTATTACGGTAATTCTACCTTACAGAGGTATTTCAATAATTTTATCAGTCTTTTTAGGGTTTCATGCTCATTACAGTTATTAAATTATCTTCAGAATACTTATTGGATGTTTTTACCGAAATGGGCCCGTTGCCCATTACCCAATTTCGGCCCATCGAAGCCCAAATTCACCGAGGTACCCGAAATTGCGCACTTTGAAATCTTACCATTGAAGATACCAAAACTATCAACACAAACAATCCCACGAGCGCTCGCAAGTTCTCAAAATGCTGACTTTTCAGCATTTCGGCTTTTCAGCTTTTGCCGATCTAGTTTACTAGTGGGTGTCGTTTACACACCTGTTTTACCACGATCGCTTGCCAATATCTACCATGTACCTATCCTTTGTAGTAAATAATGACTTAGTCTAGATCCAGTAGTTTCGATGTCCTCATTCCCACTGCCCCTTGATCGACAGCCTTTATTCCACCTTACTCATAACAGAATAATAAACAAAACCAATAACCCTTTAGTCTTAGTCGATAGCCACCCTATGTGAATAGGGGTTTCTGGCTTTTTTTTAATTCCTAAAATAATGAACAGAGAGATGAGATCTGAGTACTTACCAAAGATTCACTTGCCAGAAACATTCCCAAGTAGCTTCCTATTCCCGATCTAATGTATATCAAATCCCCAAAATATGAGTAGAGAACAGATCTAATGATTCAGCTTCTAGAACCTATTCTTAGGTATGCTTATTTCAGTTTAAGAAGAAAATAGAAGAATAACGAAGAAAAAGAATAGAGGATTCGGCTAAAGAGTAAAGTCGGCTATCACGTAGTGTGGTTTGGCTTTTTGAAGGGTAATCGGTTCGCAATGGTTTGGTGAAAGAAAAAGAAAAGGGAAAGAATTTTAAGAATAGCAATAAAAGATTTAGGCTTCAGCGAAGAAAAGAAAAATGGATCAAAAGGAATGAAAGTTGATAAAATAAAATAAAAAACATGATAAGAGAATTTGAGATGAAAAAAAAAAAAACAATTCATCCTAGCCAAAATTTTAGAGCTATTTCGGCATCTATATGCCCAAAGCTGAATGAGTTCTATTTTGGCACCACCGTCCTTCCCATATTCAAATTCCTTATTTTGCTCCTTAAATTAAGCCTTTAGCACAGTTTGAATTTCATTTAAACTCCTTCCCATCGTGTAGCAGCCATATCCACCCCTTGCACCGCTTCAGCACGCTGCTAAAGAGTCCTCATCAGACTCCAACTCCATCCCCACGCTAGCAGCAAAATTGGTCCTTCGCGCACACAGTAGCTAGAACTCCAGACCTCCTCCTGTCCCTACGCTCCACATCCTACTACTAGCCACTGCACAAAGCTTTCCTTTCATGACAATCTCTCACATTTAATTTTAAGGCTTAACTACTGCAGTCACGGCTACTTAAAATTAAATCAAAATTTCACCTTCCCCTGGAATCGAACCCACATCCTCTCGGCATGCCTAGCACGCTACTGCCACTGCGCCACAGGCACCCCTTATGGCATACTACGTTCGCGAATTCTTTTAAAGCCTATTTTAGTGCAACCCGTTTACTTAAAAAAAATAAACGTCTCCCACGCCCCTTGCCTCAAACTGGGGTCCCCTTTAGCCTTCTAACGTCCATTGCCACTGGGCTGAGTTCCTTATTGTGACATGAGTTAGCCCCAATAACTCTTAAGGCCTGCCTACGATAGCCCTTGACTTAAAAACATGTTTACGCACGTCGGGAATGGAACCCCAGCCTTCCTTCCTGCTGTCCAGCGTGCCTAACCACTAGGCCAGGCGTTCCGTTATGCCCAGTTTCTGCCCAACTTATTTTTAAGGCCTTATGCCCAGATTTCGTTGAGAGGCAAAATTTAAGAATTTTACTAAAGCTATGGGCCGGGTCCCGGACTTTTTCCCATACCATAAACCCTTCGTAATTTATTTAATTACTAACTAAATATACTAAATTAAATCATCCCATTTATTCGGGCCGTCTTCTACCCGAACTCGGACTCCAAACCCAATATTTTTAGACCCAATTTTTGGGGTGTTACAACTCTACCCCCTTTAAAAAAATTTTCGTCCTCGAAATTTTCCATCCAGCTATCAGTTGTCTAATACCGACTATTGCGCTATGCTACCGCTGCACACTCTAATTAAAAATAATTCTTAGTACGACCCAGAACATCTAATTACCAAGGTAAAGAAACAGTTATCAAGCACGCATACAACTCGTAACACATACTTAAATAGAATAAGCTTGGCAATCCTGAGCTCGGTGCTCCTTGGACCCACATCTAAAGCATGCTCCTGTCTCTCTATGGCATTAACCCGGATGACGCCTGTTGCAGTTCTTATAGGTTGGAAAGTTTGGTCGTGTCTTAACATGTTTCACAGAACGAGGCTCGGTCTTCTGAGAACTAGAATCCTTCCTCTTCTTACACTCCAAGCACCCTACTTGAAGCGTTTCCCTAATTTTGTTAACCTTGGTCTCTAATACTTCTTCTACCACTTTCCTTACTAACTCGGCCAATGCCTCAGTCCCAAGTTCTGAGTTACTGCTACTCGAAGTTGGCAAACTTCGCTTGCCTTCAGAATCCATATCAACACTCTACATTATTAGCATGCATAACAATAGCTACCAAGATCTCGATTCAAAAATTTCAATATTTATACAGATGTCCTATGCATAAAGAGTATTTCAAAGTTCTTGTTTTCGCAGTATCGTATCCTAGCTACAGACTCAGTCTTCTAAAGTTTTCAATTTTCCCTACTGTCTCAGTTTCTACAGTTTTAGAATTCTAGGGTTTTTAATATTGCCCTAGCTATAGTGTCATGATATGGTCTCAGTTCTATCTATAATAATATCTTAATACAGTGTAGTATGAGTAACAGAAATACTTACAGACTTGGTGTCGGGGATTCAGTGTGCCACATCTTCAGTTATCAAATTTCAGAAACCCAGAAAAACTTAAACCATTTTAAGATTGAACCTTAAAACATGTATACATTGTAAAATATCTTTGAAAAGAACTTTCCAAAACCGTTTCCAAAATACCCGAAGTTTAGTAAAATTTTTCGAAAAGCTTTTCGGACCCGATCCACAGTCGAGTTATTGCAACCGGGCTCTGATACCACTAAATATAACACCCCAAACCCAGCCCAGACGTTATGACCGAATCCGACGTGTCACATTGAAGCGTTACTAGAAAAGTCATGTTTTATCTAAAGTTTTTCTTAGTGTTTAAATAATATCTTCGTTATAGATTAAAGTGAATAGAAGCTGTGCACCAGGTAGGATGCCAGAAAAGAGGAGGCGAGTCAATTAGACTGCTTAAGTACCCAGCTGTCCACGGATCCAATTCTAGACATGCACACAACCATTACAACACTTTAACTGAGTGATTGTTCATGGAAAACCAATTCGTTTGAAACCATTTGAAAAGGTTATTAACTTTGAAAACGTTTTCGTTGCGGGAGCTTTGCTTTGTTATCATGATAATTTGAAATCAAGTAACCCTTTTAAAATGCCCCCTAGAGCTATTCAATTTCAAAAAATTAAAACAATATCATATCTAAGCTAACAAAACATACTAAAAATAGTTAAAAATAATTAAAGCGGCCTTGTTACAACCTGAAATATAACTGAAAAATAACTTAAAGAACTACTAATTTAATTAAAACCATCTCACACAGACGCTGTGTGGCCACCCCGAATCCTACCACTCCAAGTCCCCGTTTAAGGCTCACCTGCAAGGGTAAAAGGAAGGGGTGAGTTTGGAAAACTCAGTGTGTAAAATAAACCCAACTAGAGCCTAAATCAGTTCAAGCTTTACTAGGCCTAAGCCCTATTCAGAAATCAGAGTTAACTAGGCCTTAGCCCATGTCAATATTAATCTGAGCCATAGCCCCTTATAGTATCAGAGTATACTGGGCCTAGCCCATATCAGTATCAATCTTGGTTGTAGCCCTATTACAAGTTGAGATATATTGGGCCTTGCCCATATTAACACAGTTGGGCCCATAACAAAACAGTCTCATATGATTAATGCATGATAACCCCATCCAACCCTGCACTTGCCTCCGTCCATCCCTACACTTCCTGTGGGGAATAAATCACCCACGCCATCCCTACATTTACAGTGTTAGAACCGGTTGCGGCACTAACTATAATCTGCAGAAAAGCTGCTTATTTTAGAATATGCGGCACAGCCACCAGAACGGGTTCTTCCTCCATAACAAAACCCAACCCCATGCAGTATGACATGTATGCAGAATATATATAATTAACAAGGCATGCTTCACAAAGATAGTCAGATTATAGTGTAAGAATAGTTATTTACCCTCGAGGGGAGTAATCGTAAACTTACCCTTTTAGGGGTATTACGGTAATTCTACCTTACAGAGGTATTTCTGTAATTTTATCAATCTTTTTAGGGTTTCATGCTCATTACAGTTATTAACTTGTCTGCAGAATACTTACTGGACATTTTTACCGAAATGGGCCAGTTACCCATTACCAATTTCGGCCCATCGAAGCCTAAATTCATCGAGGTGCATGAAATTGCGCACTTTGCAATCTTACCGTTGAAGATACCAAAATTATCAATACAAACAATCCTATGAGCGCTCGTACGCTCTCAAGTTCTCGAATGCCAGCTTTTCGGCATTTCAGCTTTTCAGCTTTTGCCGATCTAGTCTATTAGTGGGTGTCGTTTACACACCTCTTTTACAACGATCGCTTGCCAATATCTACCATGTACCTATCCTTTGTAGCAAATAATGACTAAGTCTAGATCCAGTCGTTTCGATGTCCTCGCTTCCAACTGCTCTTTGATCAACAGCCTTTATTCCATCGTACTCATAACAGAACAATAAACAAAATTAATAACCCTTTAGTCTTAGTCGATAGCCACACTATGTGAATAGGGGTTTCCGGATTTTTCTTAATTCCTGAAATAATGAATAGAGAGATGAGATATGAGCACTTACAGAAGATTCACTTGCCAAAAACATTCCCAAGTAGCTTCCTATTCTCGATCTGATGTAGATCAAATCCCCAAAATATGAGTAGAGAACAGATCTAATGAATCGGCTTCTAGGACCTATTCTTAGGTATGCTTATTTCGATTTAAGAAGAAAATAGAAGAATAACAAAGAAAAAGAATAGAGGATTCAGCTAATGAGTAAAGTCGGCTATCACATAGTGTGGTTTGGCTTTTCGAAGGGTAATCGGTTAGCAATGTTTTGGTGGAAGAAAAAGAAAAAGGAAAGAATTTTAAGAATAGCAATAGAAGATTTAGGCTTCGGCAAAGAAAAGAAAGATGGATCAAAAGGAATGAAAGTTGATAAAATAAAATAAAAAATATGATCAGAGAACTTGAGCTGAAAAAAAATTCATCCTAGCCAAAAATTTTAGAGCTATTTCGGCATCTAATTGCCCAAAAAGCCGAATGAGTTCTATTTCGGGATCACCGTCCTTCCCATATTCAAATCCCTTATTTTGCTCCTTAATATAATCCCTTAGCACAGTTTGAATTTTATTTAAACTCCTTCCCACCGTTTAGCAGCCTTATCCACCCCTTGCATTGCTTCAGCATGCTGCTAAGAGAGTCCTGATCAGACTCCAGCTCCTTCCCCACGCGAGCAACAAAATTGGTCCTTCGTCCACACAGGAGCTCGAACTCTAGACCTCCTCCTATCCCTCCGCTCCACATCCTGCTGCTGGCCACTGCACCAAGCTTTCCTTTCATGACATAATCTTCTTCTTAAAAATAAATCAAAATTTTGCCTTCCCCTAGAATCGAACCCACATCCTCTCAGCATGCCTAGCACGGTGCTGCCACTACGTCACAGGCAGTCCTTGTGGCATACTCCGTTCGTGAATTCTTTTAAAGCCTATTTTAGTGCAACCCGTTTACTTAAAAAAAATAAACGTCCCGCGCACCCCATGCCTCGAACTGGGGTCCCCTTCAGCCTTCTAACGTCCCTTGCCACTGGGCTGAGTTCATTATTCTGACATGAGTTAGCCCTAACAACTCTTAAGGCCTGCCTGCGACAACCCTTGACTTAAAAACATGTTTGCGCACGCTGGGAATCGAACTCCAACCTTCCTTCCTGCTGTCCAGCGTGCCTAACCACTGGGCCAGGCGTTCCTTTATGCCCAGTTTCTGCCCAACTTATTTTTAAGGCTTTATGCCCGGATTTCCTTAAGAGGCAAAATTTAAGAATTTTGCTAAAGCTATAGGCTGAGCCCCGGACTTTTTCCCACACCATAAACCCTTCGTAATTTATTTAATTACTAACTAAACATACTAAATTAAATCATCCCATTTATTCGGGCCGTCTTCTACCCGAACTCGGACTCCAAACCCAATATTTCTAGGCTCAATTTTTGGGGCGTTACACAAAATAACAAAATACACATAATTTCTTTATACATATACTTGGTCGAATATTCACTTAGCTCATATAAGCCCATTATAACAGCTCGATTTAGACCCTAATCGGAACGGTGGTTTCGGGACCACGAATTCGAGTTAGAAAAATATTTAAAAATTATTTTCTGTGTTTGTTTTGTGTGAATTTATGTCTGTGAAATTTTCGTGATTTAATTTTGTCGTTTAGGTGTCTGATTAAATAAAAGGACTTAATGCCATAAAATGAAAATTTGGTGGTTATTTCTAAAAGGGGTCGAATTGCAATTGGCTTTTTAAATGGAAGCCTTTATGTTGCAATTAGCTCATTGGATGAATAAGTGGATGGTAATGGCCAAGGAATATAATGATTTTATGTTATATTATAAAGGTTAAATGATTAATTTGGTTAATAAACATATAATAACTAAAACAAAGTTATCATATTCATTTTATTTTACTATGTTCATCCACTAAAAATAAGAAAGAAAAGAAAGAAAAGAGAAATGTAACGCCCCGCACCCGAGACCGTTGCCGGAGTCGAACACGAGGTGTTAACAAACTTAATTCATTTATTTACACAGTTCATTTTAAAATTTCCAGACAAGCTGGCTAACTGCATCACTGTCACCTTAAAAATCATATCTCGAGTTCCAGAACTCGAAAACTGATTCCGTAAATTTTTCCTGAAACTAGACTCATATATCCATCTACAAATTTTTTTCTAGAATTTTTGGTCAGGCCAATTAGTACATTTTATTAGTTAAATTCTCCCCTGTTTCAGGGTTCGACTACTCTGACCTTCATGATTTACGACTTAGATATCTCCCTGTACAGGGCTTTGATACATATACCGTTTGTTTCGAATGAAACTAGACTCAAAAAGGAATCTGTACATATAAATAATGACTTCTAATTATTTCTGGTTAATTTATGGTAAATTTCCAAAGTCAGAACAGGGGATCCAGTAACCGTTCCGGCCCTGTTTCACGAAAACTTAAAAATCTCATAAAATACAGCTCATATGGTCGTTTCGATTATTCCATATGAAAATAGACTCATCAAGGTCCGATTAAATAATTTATTCATTATTTAATTACATTCCTACTATTTGTAGTGAATTTTCAAACTCACATCACTGCTGCTTGTAGCATCTATTTTAACGTAAATTTCACCTATTTCATAGTTTCCATGATTCAACTAGCCATTGGACATACATAGCACCAAATATGATCGTGATTAACCATTCCAATGGCTAATCATTTCCAAGCATTTCCACACCTCTCAATAACCATATATATACAAAATGATTTTAATACTATGCTCAAAATATTTAAGCCATTTTCGCATGGCTATCCGAATATATACACATTACCAAAGGTACTTGATTAACAACAAAGGTTAGTCCTATACATGCCATTATCAACGTTTAACTAAAAGAGTACCAAAAGGGCTTAGATAGTGTGGAAGACTTCGACTTCGACAATCCCGAGTCCGATAGCTGACGAACAAAAATCTATAAAACAGAGAATTAAAGAAACGGAATAAGCATTTAATGCTTAGTGAGTTTTGAGTAACGAAATTATTTACGACTAAAGTATAGCGTTCATATGACTAAATGAATAATTTCATATATGCACATTCTCAAAATCATAATTTCTTCACGCTTCAACCAATATATTCATACACAAGGTATCAAACCTAACTAGAGGCCGGAAGCTCGTTAATCAATTGAGCGAGTACTATTTGAAAGGAATCAACCTTTTCGATGCATATACGAAACGTACCTTATCGTTTGTATTTTATGAGCGTATTAATTGAAATTATTACAGCAAGATCGCTCACTTCCAAACCCAAGTACCTTCGGGATTTAGCTGGATATAGCAACTCGCACAAATCCTTCGGGTCTTAGCCCGGATATAGTCACTAGCACAAATGCCTTCGGGACTTAGCCCGGGTATAGCAACTACTCGCACAAATGCCTTCGGGACTTCGCCCGGATATAGTCACTAGCACAAATGCATTCGGGTCTTAGCCCGGATATAGGAACTCGCACAAATGCCTTCGGGACTTAGCCCGGATATCATCCGAATAATCAAGCACATATATCAATGAATCATGACACATCTATATTTCATTTTCATAACTAGAATTCAAACACAAGACACTTATCAACCATTACCATTGTCGGCTCAATAGCCACATACAAAGAGCATGATTTGATTTGCTTTATAACATAATCTCTATACACATTCGGCTACCCGTCATAGGTATAAACTAATCACCTCAATATACAATTCAAGTAGAATCATTATATCACCGTTTATTTGTTATGCTTATATGTCATGACTTAATCAAATCATAAACTAAGTTCCATTACTCGAAAACTTACCTCGGATGTTGTCGAATGATTTCAACGGCTATTCGACCACTTTTTCCTTTCCCCTATCCAACTTTGATCCTCTAAGATCTTGAGCTAAATCAAACAATTTACTTCTCAATCAAACACAATCATACGGCATCCATATACATTTTAGAACCATTCTTAACATACTTACTACTCATTTTCAACACAAAATACTCATATCACATTTATAAAACTACAAGCCGAATATACCTATACTTACCTTACTTAAACATCAACCCTCAATTTCTTTGACATAGCACATTCCAAAAAATGATAAGGCAATATAACAGCCTTTAATCCAACTTATAATTCATACATATCACATTCCAAGCATTCGCTCTATTCTATCACTTAACATACAAACATTACTCAATAACTTTCTAGTTCAAATTCGCAATTACACCAATTCACTAGATGATTTATTATTATTATTGTCCATTTATTCAAACTACTTACAAATACCTTAAACTATCTCAATTAACAACCATTTTCTACCAACACGCTTACTCTACTTGAACCGAAAACACATAAAGTCCTTGGCGAAACTCACTAAACACAAATCAGCCATAATCTTGTATTTAACTTGAGCATAACCTTATTTACCTTCCAAAAATCATAAAAATATCAAACTCTTAATATTTATGTGCAAAGTCGAATCTTAATATGATCCAACCTCCAACTCATTCATTTCAATCACTCACACGGCATTTGTTCAATTCATTAGACAAATCTATGTTTGGCCATTGTACTCATGAACATTAGAATTTATCATTTGACTAACTAAAACCCTTCTCTTCAACAATTCTTCATAAAACATAAAACCATAACCCAATCTCATCCTTTAATAACTAAAACCGAATGCTCAAACCATCACCAAGATTTTCATAATTTTGACATGGGTTATGTAAGAAACTAGCTAATTAACTAGAAACAAGCTTAAAGTTTAAAGAAAATCTAACACAAATGACTAACCTCCCTTAAGTTCCAAGTGACCGAACCTCCTCTTCTTTCTTCCTTCAATTCACGGCAATGGAGGAGCATGGATGAAACAACTTTGTTTTCATCACCCCTCCCTTTTCATTACTTTATTACCAACCTTTTCTTTTATTATTTTTAACATAACACATTAACACAAAATGTTTATAATATGTTTAACCCATTGCATGGTCGGCCACTACCTAAAGTTTTGGGTAATTTGACATGCAAGGACAAGCATTTTCTAACATGCATCAATAGGCCACTTTAACATTTGCTTAGCACATTTCTAAATTTTCTCACACAAGTCCTATTTAATAAAATTCACTTACAATTAACAAAATTCAAACATGAAATTTTCACACATGCATATATACATATAATAAGGATCAAATATGACGGTTAATTATTTTTATGACTCAATTTTGTGGTCCCGAAACCACTTTCCGACTAGGGTCACATTAGGGCTGTCACAACTCTCCCCCACTTAAGAAATTTTTGTCCCCGAAAATCTTACCGGTAAATAGGTTTGGGTATCGTTCTTTCATAGAGTTGTTGGTTTCCCAAGTAGCTTCTTTGATCCCGTGTTTGAGCCATAACACCTTTACTAATGGAACCCTCTTGTTTCGCAACTCTTTCACTTCACGAGCTAGGATGCGAATCGGTTCTTCTTCATAACTCATATCGGCTTGAATTTCAACTTCGGAGGGATTTATTATGTGCGAAGGATCAGATCTGTAACGTCGAAGCATGGAGACATGAAAAATGTTGTGAATCTTCTCGAGGTCCGGGGGTAAAATCAATCTATATGCCACTGGGCCAACTCGTTCGGATATTTCATACGGCCTTATGAACCTCGAACTCAGTTTGCCCTTACGGCCAAATCTGAGTATCTTTTTCCAAGGTGAAACTTTAAGAAACACTTTGTCTCCCACTTGATACTTAATATCTCTTCGTTTTAAATCCGCGTACGACTTCTGACGATCTGATGCTGCCTTCAGACTTTCATGAATCATTTTTACTTTCTGCTCAGCATCTTTAATCAAATCAACTCCGAAAATTTTACTTTCACCGAGCTCGGTCCAAAACAATGGTGTACGGCATTTACGACCGTACAAAGCCTCGTAAAGCCCCATCTTAATACTTGATTGAAAACTATTGTTGTAAGCGAATTCAATCAAAGGTAAATACCGCTCCCATGAACCACTAAACTCAAGGATGCAACATCTCAACATATCCTCGAGTATCTGAATTATCCGCTCGGATTGACCATTGGTCTGGGGATGAAATGCGGTGCTAAAATGCAACTTGGTACCCAAAGCTTATTGCAATTTCTTCCAAAATCGCGAGGTGAATCTCGGATCTCTATCCGACACAATAGAAATTGGTACCCGTGTAGTTTTACAATCTGAGAAACATACAATTCAGCTAGTTTATCCAATGAGTAATCCGTACGTACGGGAACAAAATGAGCCGACTTAGTCACTCTATCAACAACAACCCAAATCGCATCTTTCTTAGTTGCCGACAATGGCAACCCAGATACAAAATCCATCATGACTCGATCCCATTTCCATTCGGTATCATGATCGGTCAAGTAAACTCAGAGGCACTTGATGTTCCGCTTTCACTTGTTGACATATTAAACACTTCAAAACAAAATCGGAAATGTCTCGTTTCATACCATGCCACCAAAACTGAAGTCTCAGATCTTTGTACATTTTCGTACTCCCTGGGTGAATTGACATTCTGCTACAATGAGCTTCGTTTAGAATCATCGAAATAAGTTCTGAATTTCTTGGAACACACAAACGACTTCTGAACCTAAAACAATCGCCATCATCAATTTGAAACTTTGATTCCCTATTCAACACACATTCAGCCCGTTTTGCAACTAATTCATCATCGACTTTCTGAGCTTCACGAATTTGATGAATCAATAATGGTTTAGTCTTTAATTCGCTACTAACACATTATCGGATAGAATGCATAAGTGTACATTCATCGTCAGAAGCAAACAAAGCGGTGATTTACGACTTAAAGCATCCGCAACCACATTAGCCTTTCCCGGGTGATAGTCAATGACAAGTTCATAATCTTTTAACAACTCAAGCCAACGTCTTTGTCGCAGATTCAAATCTCTTTGAGTCATCAAATATTTGAGACTTTTGTGATCCGAAAATACATAGCACTTCTCACCAAATAAGTAATGTCGCCATATTTTCAAAGCGAACACGATGGCAGCTAATTCGAGATCATGGGTTGGATAATTTTTCTCATGTGGCTTCAATTGCCTCGACGCATAAGCTACAACTCGACCTTCTTGCATCAATACACAACCCAACCCAAGTAAGGATGCATCACTGTAAATGACAAACTCTTTGCCTGATTCAGGCGGCACTAGTATTGGAGCTTCAGTCAAATAAGCTTTTAGTTGATCGAAACTTTTTTGACATTTTTCTGTCCATTCAAACTTAACATCTTTCTGAAGTAGTTTCATCATTGGTGTGGCTATCATCGAGAAACCCTTTACAAACCGTCTGTAGTAACCGGCAAGTCCCAAAAAGCTCCGAACCTCAGTAATGTTTCTCGGAGGCTTCCAGTTAAGTATGGCTAAAATTTTGCTCGGATCAACTCAAATACCCGATGCAGATACCACATGTCCCAAAAAGCTAACTTCTCTCAACCATAACTCACATTTACCGAACTTAGCATATAACTGCTTATCCCGTAAAATCTGCAACACTAATCTCAGGTGCTCAACATGTTCGGTTTCATTTTCCGAATAGACCAAAATATCATCGATAAACACAACTACAAACCGATCCAAATACAGTCTGAAGATTCGATTCATCAAATCCATAAATACCACCGGGCCATTAGTGAGCCCAAACGGCATCACTAAAAACTCGTAGTGACCGTATCTCATTCTGAAAGCAGTTTTGGGTATATCCGAATCTCGAATTCGCAACTGATAATAACTCGATCTCAAATCTATCTTTGAAAACACTGAGGCTCCCTTTAGTTGATCAAACAAATCATCAATACGCGGTAACGGATATTTATTCTTTATTGTCACTTTATTCAGCTGATGATAGTCGATGCACAACCTCATGGTTCCGTCCTTCTTTTTCACAAACAATACTGGTGCACCCCAAGGCGAGAAACTCGGTCGAGCGAAACCTCTATCCATCAACTCTTGCAACTGAGTTTTTAATTCTTTCAATTCCGTTGGTGCCATACGATACGGAGCTATCGAAATCAGTGTAGTCCGAGGTACAAGTTCAATGCCAAACTCTACTTCCCGAATAGGTGGTAACCCCGGTAATTCTTCGGGAAAAACATCCGGATATTCACAAACCACTGGTACCGATTCAAGTTTCTTTCCTGATTTTTCATTATCAAGCACGTATGCAAGATACGCTTCACGCCCCTTTCTCACATATTTTTGAGCTAACATCGAGGATATTATTGTTGGCAATCCATTCAAGACAGTAGACTCAACTCGGATTATCTCATTATTTGCACACCTCAAATCAATAGTCTTGGTTTTGCAATTCACAACCGCATCATGCACGGTCAACCAATCCAAACCGAGAATAACATCAAATTCATCAAACGGTAAAAGCATCAAGTCCGCCGGAAAACAGGAACCTCGAATTACTAGGGGACATTTCTTACACACCTTATCAACAAGCACACAATGACCCAAGGGATTCGACACTCTAATAACGAACTCAGTAGACTCAACAGGTAAAGTCTTACTGGATGCTAAAGTCTCACATATATAAGAATGAGTAGAACCAGGGTCAATCAATGCAATCACATTAGTACCAAAGAGAGTGAATGTACCGGTAATAACATCAGGCGAAGAAGCATTCTCGTGTGCACGTATAGCATAAGCTCTGGCAGGAGCACGAGCCTCAGATCTGATGGTAACATCTCTAGATCCTCTCTGACTGCCACTAGCATTCCCCGCATTTTTAGATGGTCTACCTCGAGCAGTAGTAGCACCCAGTTTCCCACTCTGATTTACATTCTATTCAGACAATCTCGGGCAATCTTTAATAAAGTGGTCAACTGATCCGCACTTGTAACAGGAGCGGTCATGGAATCTACAACTCCCCGAATGCCATTTACCACAATACTGGCACTCTGTTCTACCTCGACGATCATTTCCAACACTGGCGACTGAAGTAACTCGTGTACTCACAGGGGGTCGATCACGGTCTCGTCTAGAAAAGCCCAACGTGTCTCTAGGTCGGCCTAAATCATCTCTAAATTTCTTCGATGACTGTTGAAAGAGCTTTCCCGAAGATCTCTTACGAAACTCCTTTGCTCCCATATCAGCTTTTCTTTTCTCCTTACTAAGCTCTTCGGCTTTGCAAGCTCGCTCGACAAGTACCACAAATTCTCTGATTTCTAAAATGCCAACATACATCTTTATATCATCATTCACCCATCTTCAAACGCTTACACATCATGACTTCAAGAAATGCATTCTCGCTGCATCGGCTAAGCCTTACAAACTTTCGTTCATAATTAGTAACCGACATGGAAGCTTGTTTAAGTTCAAGAAATTCTTTTCGGTTTTGATCAATGAATCTCTGGTGATATACTTTTTCAAACTCGGTTTGGAAAAACTCCCAAGTTACTTGCTCTCTGGCACAATAGAAATCAACGTATTCCACCAATAGTAGGCGTAATCACGTAGCAAGGAGATCGTACACTTTAGGCATTCATCGGGTGTGCAAGATAGTTCATCAAGTACCCGAATAGTGTTGTCCAACCAAAATTCAGCTTGCTCGACATCGTCGCTATCTGTAGCTTTAAATTCAGTAGCCCCGTGTTTTCGGATTCGATCAACTGGGGGCTTATTTAACCTTATCTCGTCGGGCCACGGAGGTATCGCAGGTGCAGGGGTTGTATTAGTCAGAAATGGGGGTTGTGGAACAGCCGTATTAGTTCGAACGTATTGGTTGAACCAATCATTCATTACGCTATAAAAAGCCTGTCTAGCTTCGTCATTCTGATTACTAGCAATAGGTTGAGAGTCCACCGGCGCTGTCCCTTGTGTGGGAGCAGGCGCTACACTCTCAAGATCATCAGCTACCACTCGGTTGGGATCAGGATCCATTACTATAAACAAACACATTTTTAACTGTCAGAAATCACCACACTATCAAATAGACACACAATGGCATGTATAGCTAGACCCGAACGTATTACGGTAGTCCTAGAATCGACTAAACCGTGGCTATGATACCAATAAAATTGTAACGCCCCGCACCCGAGACCGTTGCCGGAGTCGAACACGAGGTGTTAACGAACTTAATTCATTTATTTACACAGTTCATTTTAAAATTTCCAGACAAGCTGGCTAACTGCGTCACTGTCACCTTAAAAATCATATCTCGAGTTCCCGAACTCGAAAACTGATTCTCTAAATTTTCCCTGAAACTAGACTCATATATCCATCTACAGATTTTTTTCTAGAATTTTTGGTTGAGCCAATTAGTACAGTTTATTAGTTAAATTCTCCCCTGTTTCAGGGTTCGACTACTCTGACCTTCATGCATTACGAATTAGATATCTCCCTGTACAAGGCTTTGATACATATTCCGTTTATTTCTAATGAAACTAGACTCAAAAAGGAATCTGTACATCTAAAGCATGACTTCTAATTATTTTTGGTTAATTTATGGTAAATTTCCAAAGTCAGAACAGGGGATCCAGTAACCGTTCCGGCCCTGTTTCACGAAAACTTAAACATCTCATAAAATACGGCTCATATGGTTGTTTCGCTTCTTTCATATGAAAATAGACTCACCAAGGTTCGATTAAATAATTTATTAATTATTTAATTACATTCCTACTATTTTTAGTGAATTTTCAAACTCACATCACTGCTGCTGTCAGCATCTATTTTAACGTAAATTTCACCTATTTCATAGTTTCCATGATTCAACTAGCCATTGGACATACATAGCACCAAATATGATCGTGATTAACCATTCCAATGGCTAATCATTGCCAAGAATTTCCACACCTCTCAATAACCATATATATACAAAATGATTTTAATACTATGCTCAAAATATTTAAGCCATTTTCGCATGGCTATCCGAATATATACACATTACCAAAGGTACTTGATTAACAACAAAGGTTAGTCCTATACATGCCATTATCAACGTTTAACTAAAAGAGTACCAAAAGGGCTTAGATAGTGTGGACGACTTCGACTTTGACAATCCCGAGTCCGATAGTGATTTAACAAAAATCTATAAAACAGAGAATTAAAGAAACGGAATAAGCATTTAATGCTTAGTAAGTTTTGAGTAACGAAATTATTTACGACTAAAGTATAGCGTTCATATGACTAAATGAATAATTTCATATATGCACATTCTCAAAATCATAATTTCTTCACGCTTCAACCAATATATTCATACACAGGTATCAAACCTAACTAGAGGCCTAAGCTCGTTAATCAATTGAGCGAGTACTATTTGAAAGGAATCAACCTTTCGATGCATATCTAAACGTACTTTATCGTTTGTATTTTATGAGCGTATTAATTGAAATTATTACAGCAAGATCGCTCACTTCCAAACCCAAGTACCTTCGGGATTTAGCCGGATATAGCAACTCGCACAAATTCCTTCGGGTCTTAGCCCGGATATAGTCACTAGCACAAATGCCTTCGGGACTTAGCTCGGGTATAGCAACTACTCGCACAAATGCCTTCGGGACTTTGCCCGGATATAGTCACTAGCACAAATGCCTTCGGGTCTTAGCCCGGATGTAGGAACTCGCACAAATGCCTTCGGGACTTAGCCCGGATATCATCCGAATAATCAAGCACATATATCAATGAATCATGACACATCTATATTTCATTTTCATAACTAGAATTCAAACACAAGACACTTATCAACAATTACCATTTTCGGCTCAATAGCCACATACAAAGAGCATGATTTGATTTGCTTTATAACATAATCTCTATACACATTCGGCTACCCGTCATAGGTATAAACTAATCACCTCAATATACAATTCAAGTAGAATCATTATATCACTGTTTATTTGTTATGCTTATATGTCATGACTTAATCAAATCATAAACTAAGTTCCATTACTCGAAAACTTACCTCGGATGTTGTCGAATGATTTCAACGGCTATTCGACCACTTTTTCCTTTCCCCTATCCAACTTTGATCCTCTAAGCTCTTGAGCTAAATCAAACAATTTACTTCTCAATCAAACACAATCATACGGCATCCATATACATTTTAGAACCATTCTTAACATACTTACTACTCATATACAACACAAAATACTCATATCACATTTATAAAACTACAAGCCGAATATACCTATACTTACCTTACTTAAACATCAACCCTCAATTTCTTTGACATAACACATTCCCGAAAATGATAAGGCAATATAACAGCCTTTAATCCAACTTATAATTCATAGATATCACATTCCAAGCATTCGCTCTATTCTATCACTTAACATACAAACATTACTCAATAACTTTCTAGTTCAAATTCGGCAATTACACCAATTTACTAGATGATTTATTATTATTATTGTTCATTTATTCAAACTACTTACAAATACCTTAAACTATCTCAATTAACAACCATTTTCTACCCGTCACGTTTACTCTACTTGAACCAAGTGCACATAAAGTCCTTGGCCGAAACTCACTAAACACAAATCAGCCATAATCTTTATTTAACTTGAGCATAACCTTATTTACCTTCCAAAAATCATAAAAATATCAAACTCTTAATATTTATGTGCAAAGTCAATCTTAATATGATCCAACCTCCAACTCATTCATTTCAATCACTCACACGGCATTTGTTCAATTCATTAGACAAATCTATGTTTGGCCATTGTACTCATGAACATTAGAATTTATCATTTGACTAACTAAAACCCTTCTCTTCAACAATTCTTCATAAAACATAAAACCATAACCCAATCTCATCCTTTAATAACTAAAACCGAATGCTCAAACCATCACCAAGATTTTCATAATTTTGACATGGGTTATGTAAGAAACTAGCTAATTAACTAGAAACAACCTTAAAGTTTAAAGAAAATCTAACACAAATGACTAACCTCCTTAAGTTCCAAGTGACCGAACCTCCTCTTCTTTCTTCCTTCAATTCACGGCAATGGAGGAGCATGGATGAAACAACTTTGTTTTCATCACCCTCCCTTTTCATTACTTTATTACCAACCTTTTATTTTATTATTTTAACATAACACATTAACACAAAATGTTTATAATATGTTTAACCCATTGCATGGCCGGCCACTACCTAAAGTTTTGGGTAATTTGACATGCAAGGACAAGCATTTTCTAACATGCATCAATAGGCCACTTTAACATTTGCCTAGCACATTTCTAAATTTTCTCGCACAAGTCCTATTTAATAAAATTCACTTACAATTAACAAAATTCAAACATGAAATTTTCACACATGCATATATACATATAATAAGCATAAAAAATGATGGTTAATTATTTTTATGACTCGATTTTGTGGTCCCGAAACCACTTTCCGACTAGGGTCAGATTAGGGCTGTCACAAGAAACCTAGGTTCGGCCATCCTTCCAAGCTTGATTCAAGGTTCGTTCTTAGTCGATTTTTGATAATTTTAACGTTTTTGAGATCGTTGCTTCGAGTACTAGTAAACCCATGCTTGAATTTTTTATTTTAGTGAATATTTTGAGTTATGCCATTGTTGAGAGCTTGTGATTTTTGTTCTTTGATGATGAAATATGAAAGATATGTTTTAGATTAACATGTTTTGTATTGTAGTTTTTGATGATTTTGAGTAATTAGGACTAAATTGTAAAAATAATAATTTGAGGGACTAAAATGTGAAATAAATGAAATATATAGACTTGTATGAATATGGGTAAGATTCGACCTAACATGTGTTTGTAGAAATTTTGCATATTTTGTGTTTTGTGCAGTAGGGACTAAATTGTAAAAAGTGTAAATATTAGGGGTAAAATGGTAATTTTCCTATTTATGTGTTTTGGACTAAATTGAATGAAAATATGTTTGAATGAACTTAATTTGAATATGTTTAGATCAGGAACCAAAGAAATCGGATTTAGATTAGGGGAAAACAAAAGTTGTCAACTAGCTGTCCCGTTCCAATTTATATCATTCGAGGTAAGTTTATAAGCAAATAGATGTACTTAATTTTAATTAAATGTAAAGTATATATGCTAAAATGAAATATATGAATTTATATATGTAATAGCCGAATGTTGTTAATCTTGGCAACTATGTTTACGACTTCATTTCGATCGAGTTACGACGTCCGAAAGCCCCATACGAACCTTAGGAATAGTTAGGATACATATGTCATGACATAGGATTCCAATACGTGATGTGCGAGTAAGACCATGGTATCGATATGTGACTCCAAGATATGCGTGCGAGTAAGACCCTATCTGGGACAATGGCATCGATATGTGATTACATGTAAGACCACGTCTAGGACGTTGGCATTGTACGATATATGTGTGATTATCCGAGTGTCCTATCCAATTCCAAATGGTTCATCGGGCAAAGGTAAATTGTGATCGGATGTGTAAAACAAGTTAAATGGCCAGGTATGAGTTAGCTCATTGGTTACTAGTAATAAGGTAAGTATGTACTTGATAGTTGTAACAAATTATGTGTGATGCAAAAGAAGGATTTTGGTACCTTTATAAGTTAAACTCGAATTATGGTATGTATAGGCTGGAACGTGTTTTGAAATGTTGGATTTTGGTTTTGTATAATTTGAGCCATGCGAAAATGGCTTAATTTCCATGTTAAATTCGGTTATGTTTTGATTATGGGTTGAGCTCACTTTTGGTTATAATGTTTTGCACTATGCATGAATGATTTATGTGATAGATGTTATATGTTTTGGTATTAGCTTGATAATAGTTGCTGAATTTGGAAATGGTTGATGTAATGATCATTGTGTGTATACATTTTCATAGAATGTTTAATAGGATAGGCTAAGGTTTTATATAGGTAAAACATATATGAATTGGTCGTTGTGTTTGATATAGGTAATAATATGTGAACTGGCGTTAAATGATATATGGTTGTGTTCGAATGTGATTAAGGTAATGGCATTCGGTTTTGAGATGGATAACATGAATTATATTTATGAGCTACTTGTGATTCGGCACTTATGAATATATGCATATATTGAATTGGTTTGATGTATTAGTTGAATTATATGTTATAAGACAAAATGATTGGAATAAGGTGATTAAGAATTTGGTTGTGGTCTGTGTTCGTTGGTAAGTATAAAATATATGCATTTGGTTGTAGGTATTTGGTTACCATGACAAAACACTTATTTATGTCATAAAAGTTAGTTTCATAAGTGAACTATTACATGGTATTAGCATACATAAGTGTTCGGCAATATTATATGACTTATGTAGTTGTTTTGAATTTGATATTCGTGTTGATTTGATTAATCACTCTGTAAATATTTATAAAGATATTAGTATAATTTATCGATATGTGGTTTTAAGCATGAATTTAATTAATATTAGATATTTAAATGATGCTTGAGTTTAAGTTGAGTGATAATATCATTAGTTAATATAAAAGTCAATGTATGCTTATGCATAATAATAGTTGGATAATCATTTAGTTTTATATCTTATCTCTATTAAAATTAGTATATGCTTTACTGTTTTGAATGATATATTTTATATTGTTGCATATGATTGACATGACTGTATATAGACAAGTATGATATGAAATGTTTCAAGTTTAAGAGTTGTGTTAATTTTGAAATAAATTTTGACTGATTTTCGGGACTTGTTCATGTATATATAAATAATTGTTCGAAATTGTGCTTTTACTTTTGTAATGCCTTATGACCCTAATCAAGCGATAGATACAAGTTAGGAGTGTTACACCCATACATTTCATTTAATTCACATTTTAGTCCCTCAATTTCACATTTTCACAAATTAGTCCAAAATACTCAAATTCATTAAAAATTCAAAGACAAAACATATTAACCCAACACATATCTTTCATTTTCCATCAACTAACATCATAAAGCTCACAATTTCATCAATGACATAATTCAAATTCATCATCAAAATTAGAAATTTAAGCATGGGCTTGATAGAACACAAAGCAACAATTTCAAAAACACAAAAATTATCGAAAACTGATCAAAAACACATACCTAATTGATCTTTGAAGTGCCAAATGCTTAGAACCTAAAATGGTTTTCTTTCTTCTTCAATATTCGGCTGCACAAAGTGTTTTTACATGCTTTCATTTTGTTTTCTTTAATTAATAACCATTATTAATTATTTTACTATTTTATCCATGGCATATATCATTAAAAAGTCATTATCTAAGTCATTTCATGAATTCAATGGTATTTACATCATAAGGACCTTAGATTTAAAGAGACACATCAATCCAGCCATTATTCAAATTGAAGGAAAATTTTGCATTTTACACGATTAGGTCCTTTTATCAAATTAGGCACATAAACGATCAAATTTTTATACAGAATTTTCACAGATATCAATTCACATATAATAAGCACAAAAAATAATATTAAAATATTTTTTTGACTCGTATTTGTGGTCCCGAAACCAATATTCCAACTAAGGTCTAAACCAGGCTGTTACATGTGGAGGATTATGCGGGGGTAAAGGTTGTGGAACAGCCGGATTAGTTCTAATATATTGAGTGAACCACTCATTCATCATCTGGAAGAAGGCTTGCTTAGCCTCTCCCTCGTGGCTACTCGTAATCAACCTAGAATCAGCCGGCGCCCCTTGAGCAGGAACGGGTGCATTACTTTTCACGTCATCAACTACGGCACGATCGGTATCCATTTACTATATAATAAACTCATTTTAATTGTCAAAAATCATCACACTATCGCAGTTTATATATATGGCATGTATAGCTAGACTCTCACATGCTACATTAGTCCTAGACTCAACTAAACCGTAGCTCTAATACCAATTAAATGTAACACTCCTAACCCGTATCCGTCGCCGGACTAGGATTAAGAGGCATTACTGATCATATTACAAACATACCACATACATAGCTTACACATTATCAAATCACATTCAATCACATTGAAAATGTCCCTTAAATAGGTCTACGAGACCTTAAACATGCTTAGAAGGGGTTCGAGACTAAACCAATAACATTAAAGAAAACCTTTCGGAAACATAAAAAATTTTCAAAGATATAAGGGTCACACGCCCGTTGCTACCAGACACGCCCGTGTCACAAGCCGTGTGAAAACAGGGCATACATATTGACTTGCACCATATGGCCGAGGACATGCCCATGTGCCATGGCTGTGGGAAAATTAAGGAGGTTACTAACTTGGGTCACACGGCTGACCACACGCCCATGTGCCAGCCCGTGTGCTACACACGACCAATAGACACGCCTGTGTGTCCAGGCTGTGTCAAAATTGTAGGGCATACTGACTTTAAGTCGTAAGGCACCCCAGGGACACACGGTCGTGTACCAAGGCCATGTGTCACAAATGGTCGAGCCACACGATCGTGTGCTTAGCCCTGTGAAGTGAAAATAAACTTGGTTTAAGTCACATTTCTCACCCTCCTCAAGCATACCTAAACCACATCAAATTGCATCATTTCTAAACATATATATGTGGCCAAAACATGCCAATTCATCACATATTATACTATCTAATATCAATCATTTCAATTACTCAATTTCACAACCAAAACATGCCATTTCACTATGCTAAAAACATCAAACATACATAACTACTAAGTGTATTTATCCATCAACTTATTACCTATTTTATAATTCAACATATACCACATGGTCATCTCAAATCAAACTACAATTTGCTAGCTTCCAAGTATAAGCACATCAATTAACAACTACTCAAACTAACCAACACATAATCACACCAAATAAGCCAACATATAAGGCATTATATACATCATATACTTAACTTATCAAATACATAACTTAAGCCAAATTGAATGGCCAAATTCACTTCAACATTTACAAGCCAAATCACATGGCTAAAACTACAACTCAAAACATATCAAGATGACACTAGCCTATACATGCCATATACCATAAATACAAAGCTTCAAAAATACAAATGAGATGATTGATAATGCAATGACGTTTACCAACGATCCCAGAGTCCGAGCTAGCTTCGATGATCTAAAAAATATGGAAAGAACACACAAAGTAAGCTTTAAAAAGTTAGTAAGTCATAAGCAAATAAATTATCAAATGAACATTAGCATGATTATTTCAACATGGCCGAATATGAACAATCTCATGTACATAATGATCATACCATTAACATGCATAGTTCATATCATCATCTCAAATACTATACTTACTTTGTTTTCATGAACATTTAATTTTGCACGTACCTGAGCCCTTTAGCTCGATTTCACATTTGATCTTAACTCAACATTGCCCGTTGAACTATTCAGAATCAGTAAGGATACTCGAATAGCTCGAAAAGCTCATACAATGCCAACGTCCCAGACGAGGTCTTACATGTAATCAAATATTGATGCCACTATCCAGACAGGGTCTTACACAAAATCATATACGATGCCAATGTCCCAGACATAGTCTTACACGTAAATCTCAAATCAATGCCAATGTCCCAGACATGGTATTACACAAAATCACGTATCCAAATCCTATGTCATACATATGTATCCTAACTATTCCTATGGTTCATACGGGACTTTCAGACATTGTAATTCGATCTCTTCAAGCTCGTTGTTACTTCTCCCATACTTATATCAATTCAGCACACACATATATAGTTACTAAAATTCAATTCGGCACAATTAAACACATTTCCATATGAATTTAACAACAATTATTTACTTATGAACTTACCTTGTAGCCGGAATAAACGGACGAAATCGACTACTCATCAACTTTTGATTTCCCCCGATCTAAATCCGATTTCTTTTTTTCAGGATCTATATGTATTCAAAATTAATCTATTTAATCATTATTTCAAACAATTTCATCCAAAAATGCATAATTTAGCCAATTTGCACTTTAACCCTAAACTTTTACATTTCTTTCAATTTAGTCCCTAGCAACCCAATTCTTTCATTTATTTCACATTTTGACCCCTAAATTTTCAAATTTTACAATTTAATCCTTAATACACATTTTTACCAAAAATCACTTAATTAAACATGATAATCTAACAACATATAATTATTTTTATAACACCCCTAGCCCGTATCCGTCACCGGATTAGGATTATGAGGCATTACCAATCATATTACAATTCATACAAACACGCATTATAATATAGTTCAAGATTTATAATCACATTAATGTTTATAAAAAAAATCAAATATCAAAACTTAAAAAGAAATTATACCATTCACAACATAGCATAAATAAAATATAATGTAACACCCCTTACCCGAGACCGTCGCTGGAGTCGAGCACGAGGCATTACCAGACTTAGCTTACTAATTTGGGGCATAAAAATTTTCTTTTAAAATTAATATAGTTTCATTCATTCATTATGTCCCTAAAAAGGGTCCTCGAGACCCTAAAACATGAAATTGAAACGGTTCGGGAACAAACCAGAATCAATAAAAATTTTTCGATCACTTAAAAAAATCAAAACAATTTATTTCATCTTTTATAAATAAACTGTCCATCTGCGTCATAGTCACTAAATAAATCATAAATCGAGTTACGAAACTCCAAAATTCAAATTCGTGAATTTTCCCTGAAACTAGACTCATATATCTTCTTACTAATTTTATTTTTAGAATTTTTGGTCTAGCAAATTAGTACATTTTATTAGTTAAAGTTTTCCCTGTTCATTGTTCAGCTGCTCTGACCTCTATTCACTACGAATTAATTTCTCCCTATACAGAATTCAAATAACCATGCCGTTTATTTCTCTTAAAAGTAGAGTCAATAATCTATACATATAAAGTATAACTCCCAATTATTTTTGTACAATTTTTAGTGAATTTCAAAATTCAGAACAGGGGATTCAGAAATCACTCTAATCCTGTCTCACCAAAATTTAAATATCTCATAAAATACAACTCCTTTATTTACTCTATTTCTTTCATGTGAAAATAGACTCAATAAGATTTAATTATATATCTCATTCACTATCTAAATCCATTTCTACTATTTTTAGTGATTTTTCAAATTTACGTCATTACTGTTGTCCGATACTGTTTTAAAGCTAATTTCACCTTTTTTCATGATTTCCATGAAATAACTAGCATTTAAGCATACATAAAACCAAGCATGTCCTTGATTAGCCATTCCAATAGCTAATCATTATCAACAATTTACATACCATTCATTAGCCATATCATAAGATCATATACACAAAATGGCTACAATGCTATACATGCCATACTCAAAATGAAACGTCTAGCTATACCAAAATAATCCTTGTGATAGTGTGCCCGGACCTCCAACGTACTTTACGATCCCCAAGTTAGCTTGAAAAAACTATAAAAAGAAGGAAAATAAAGGGGGTAAGCATTAAGCTTAGTAAGTTTGCATGCAAATAAATAACAACATTCATAAGAATTATCTTACTACTTGGCATGATACTACTTAATGCAACTTCATTAATTGTCATAGACGTATTTTAAACTTCTTCACTTACTCATTTACTTAAATACTTACTTAATCAAATTTATTAATACATTTTACTTACCTATTTCCTTATCAAGCATACATGAACATTATATACTTACCTTTGCTCTTCTAGCATGAACTTGTCTTACCCTTTTTTAGCATAACTCGTCTTACCTTACCTTACCTTGATATTCTCTTTAAATTTTCCCGTTGAACCACATGGAATACTAATGATACACGGGTACCTTACCATTGCCATGACTTGTCATGGTCTTACGTGGTATCCTTTTAAAACTTACCATTGCCATGTCTCGACATGGTCTTACATGGTATCCTTGCCTTATGAACTCAGTAATGTCATGCCTTGGCATGGTCTTACATGGGACCTTTGCCTTATAGAAACTTATCAATGCCATGTCTTGACATAGTCTTACATGATATCCTTTCCTTAGAAACCTTACCAATTTCCATGCCTTGGCATGGTCTTACATGGTATCCTTAAACCCTAATGTCATGACATTTGTATCCTACACATTCCTAAGGTTCAACCGGGACTTTTTGAAATTACTTCTCTGTCAATTCATGCTTGAGTCTTCTTTTAATAATTTCATAAAATAAATTTTCACATGCTGGAAATTAACAACATTATAGAGTATTACATTTATTTACTGCAAACTTACCTCGAAACAAAATAAGACCAACCATATCGATTTAGTCCACTATCTTTTTCTTTCCCCGGTCTAACTCTGGATTTTTTTCTTCTTGATCTATAATAGCAAATTTAACTTATTTAATACTCAACTTTATTAAAACAGTCCTTGACTCAAACTTTGGCAAAATTATATTTTTTCCCCTAAACTTTTACATATTTACACTTTTTCCCCAAGGCTCAGAAATTAAACTTCATCCTATTTTCTTATGTTTTATGACATGATGATCATTTTTCCCTTCTATGAAAACATCAAATTCTCACTCTAACATGTACTTATGAATATTAGGTATTTTTACCGATTATGTCGTTTTACTCGTTTTCACGTAAAATCGCTTAGCAAAAGTTGTTTAACACAATTTCATGCTTCATATTCTACCATAAAACATCAAAATAAACACATTTCACCTATGGGTATTTTTCCAAATATAAACCCTAGGTTAAATTATTGCTAGAATAAGTTTAATCAAGTTATCGGGACTTCAAAAATGTAAAGAACATTAAAAACGGGGCTAAAACAGACTTACAATCGAGCTTGGAAGCTTGAAAAACCCTAGCTATGTCTTCTCATGTGAAATTCGGCCAAGGGGTTGAAGATGGACAAAAAATGACTTTTAATTTTGTTTTTAATTCATTTTAATATCTAAATGACCAAAATGCCCTAAATTAAAAACTATGGTGTTTTATCTTCCTTTAGGTATTTTTGTCCAAACAAGTATAATGGTCTAATTACTATCCAAGGAACTCCACTTTAAAAACCCATTACTCACAAGTACTTAGTACCTTTGTGAACTAGAACACACATTTTACGACTTTCGCAATTTAGTCCTAAATATCAAATTAGACCTTCTATCGATAAAATTTCTAAACGAAATTTTCACACAATCATGCAATCATGCCATAGGCCTTAAAATGATAATAAAATAATTTTTTATACCTCAGATTTATGGTTTCGCAGCCACTGTTTCATTTAGGCCCTATTTCAGGATGTTACATATAATCCAAAATATATCAAAACAACTTATACATATATTGAACATATAAGACATCAATAATTTCATTATTGAATATTAAACCTATTTTTATATAAGACATGTGCATACACAAGTTAACATAAATCGAAATAAATTTCTTTACCAACCTTTTTTTTTTTCATATATGCGACATTAATATATTAATCTATATGAAACTCATATATTTTTGCACATTAACATAAATTAAAAACCAACATTCGGTCATAATTAAACTCATCTAATTTCTTTGTCTACTCGGTTAACATAGTTGAATTGTACATATTCGCAAACTCACAAGTAGCTAACAATTTATATTGCCATACCTATACATATAACATCCACATCATAAACACCTTTATACACATGTAAAGCATATAAAAATTCAACTAATATAATAAGGTCGAATATCATGTACACATATCTTAATATAATCCATAAGTGAGCACCAAATTTATATCATGCATATGTCATGATTTTTACCTAACAAATACATGACTTACCTTAGTTCAATTAACTTCCATTATGAACCATACGGCCGAATACATAGCATCTTCACAAACATTATATATTTTAGTTACACTTTTAATATAGGTTCAAAACAAGACCAAACTTATATATAACCATAGCCGATTCATTCATGCCACATCCGAATTCAACAACCATGACACATTGCATAATAACCAAAAGAACTTAAGTCATAGTCCAACAAACAGAATTTAAGCATGGAAGTTAAGCCATTTTTGCGTGGCCTATATACATACACTTTTCAAAATGAACCAACTCCAAAGATAGCTTATACATGCCATAGATTTGATAGTTCACTTATAAAGGTACCGAAAACAGTCGATAGTGTGATAGGCTTAGCTGACGATCTCCGAGCTCATAACTTGAATTCCAAAAATCTATAAAATAGAGTAAACATGAACACAGAGTAAGCTATCATAGCTTAGTAAGTCATAAGCAAATAAATAATTCAATAATATAGTCAACTCATATTAACCAAACAAATTACATTAACATTACCATGCTTGACCTCAAACCTACAAATTCCATAATTAATACATCTTCATAGACAATTTCCCACCTTGGCTGAATACTCACATAGTCATTTTAACATATTATTAATCAACTTCGAAACCAAATAGTCATAATAAACCATACATACATTTACTCATATACGCAAGCTCAAGAATCATAGTATAACATCACATATATATATTACCTATATGGCCGAATATACCAAATCATAAATGCACATATTTAAGAAACATTTCAATGATACACAAGTTAGTCATTCATAAGCCGAATATGCATACCACATACAAATATATTCTTCATTTGCATCGTACATGATTTTAAACAAATATTCAAAGTACTTACTTACCTTATCTTAAGTAGGTATCAAGTTAATTCATACCTAGCCTTTTAGCTCGTTTTACACATTCGAACACAACTTATCATTTTCCAATGAACCATTCGGAATTGGATAGGAAACTCCGATAATCACACATATATCGTACAATGCTAACGTCCCAGACGTGGTCTTACATGTAATCACATATTGATGCCATTGTCCCACACAGGGTCTTACCGTACACATATATCAGAATCACATATCGATGCCATGATCAAACTCGCGCATCACATATCGAAATCCTATGTCATGACATATGTATCTTAACTATTCCTAAGGTTTATATGGGGCTTTGGGACATCGTAACTCGATCAAAACGAAGTTGTAAACATAGTTACCAAGCTTAACAACATTCGGCTATTACATACATAAATTCATATATTTCATTTCAACATATATACTTTACATTTAATTAAAATTAAGTACATCTATTTGCTTATAAACTTAGCTCGGACGATATAAATCGGAACGAGATAGCTAGTTGACAACTTTCGTTTTCCCTCGATCCAAATTCAATTTCTTTGGTTCTTGATCTAAACATATTCAAATTAAGTTCATTCAAACATATTTTCATTCAATTCAGTCCAGAAACACATATATGGGAAAATTACCATTTTACCTCTAACATTTACACTTTTTACAATTTAGTCCCTATTGCACAAAACACAAAATATGCAAAATTTCACTATACCCATGCTAGGCTGAATTTTACCCATATTCATACAAGTCCATATATTTCATTTATTTCACATTTTTGTCCCTTAAATTATTATTTTTTCAATTTATTCCTAATTACTCAAAATCATCAAAAACTCGAATACAAAACATGTTAATCTAAAACGTATCGTTCATATTTCATCATTAAACAACAAAAATCACAAGCTCTGAACAATGGCATAACTCAAAATATTCACCAAAAAAAAATTCAAGCATGGGTTTACTAGTACTCGAAGCAACAATCTCAAAAACGTAAAAATTATCAAAAACTGACTAAGAACGAACCTTGAATCAAGCTTGGAAGGATGGCCAAACATAGGTTTCTCTTTTCTTTCTTTTGTTTCTTATTTTCGATGGATGAACATAGTAAAATAAAATGAATATGATAACTTTGTTTTAGTTATTATATGTTTGTTAACCAAATTACTTATTTAACCTTTATAATATAACATAAAATCATTATATTCCTTGGCCATTACTGTTCACTTATTCATCCAATGGGCTAATTGCAACATAAATGCTTCCATTTAAAAAGCCAAATGCAATTCGGCCCCTTTTAGTAATAACCACCAAATTTTCATTTTAAGCGATTAAGTCCTTTTATTTAATCGGATACCTAAATGACAAAATTAAATCACGAAAATTTCACAGTCATAAACTCATACAAAATAAACATAGAAAATAAATTTTAAATATTTTTTTGAATCAAATTTGTGGTCTCGAAACCACCGTTCCAATTAGGGTCTAAATCGGGCTGTTACAATTTTTCATCATCAAACAACAAAAATCTTGAGCTATCAACAATGGCAAATCACAAAATCCACCACCAATCCAAAAATTCAAGCATGGGCTAGCTAGTATTCGAAGCAACGATTCAAAAACGTAAAAATCATTAAAAACAGATCAAATGTAACATCCTGATTTTTTTGGATTTATTCGTGGTTTTCAATATTTTATAAAGACTTTAAATTATTGTATTTGGATGTGAAATTAATATTTTGAGTAAGTAAATGGGCTTATGGAAGGCCCATGATTTGGCCAAAACCCAGTTGAATTTTTGGAATTTTAGACTTAGGAGTTAGGGGTTCTGGCTAAGTGGCCTTAAGTAGAGTTGTGGGTAAATTGCATCACAAAAAGAGCCTTGGTAAAGTGGAAAGAGTGATGCCACTAGGCTCCTAGAAAAGTGGCGTGTGGAGCTTTGGGGAAGGCAAGGGATCGATTCCCTCTGTTGGCAAATGGATGCATTTATTTTTAAGTGCAGGAGGGGTAAGTGTTGGAGTTCGTGGATTACGCTAGAGGAGAGTTGGATCAGTTTAAATGCTTGGATTAAGGAGTGATAAGGGAGATATTTAAGGATTGGGATGAGGCTAGGAGTTAGCGAATGGTGGGAATTGAAGAGGAAAATCGGCGGGGTATTAGGTTAGTATTTCGGCACTTAGGGTGTTGAGTGGTGCCGCTTTCTTACGCTTTTGCACCTTAGGATTGTTCTTTCTCTCTTCTTCCTCTCTAGCCGAAACTACCACCTCCCCTATTCTTCTTTTTCTATTTTTCTTCTTCAAAACTATTCATCATACCTGCTATTCATCAATACTTTTACCGAATCCATAAAAGCCGAAATCCTGTGATCACTGCTTGTGCCGATTTCTTCAAAGCCAGGTTCTTCTATGTTCTTTTGTTTTTATTAAATCTATGATTATCTTATCTTAATCCTAGATACCTAACAGTAATTCTACTTCAAGGTTATAGTTCCACATTATCATCTTCTTCACCACCCAAAAGCTGAAAGTACCACTGGTTTAGGGGCTTATAGCCGAAACTTCTTCAAACTCCTGGATTCGGGTTTTACCATTGTTCTAAGGATAAATCTACACTAGATTCCGTGGAAATCAAGTAGGAGTAAGGGGTAAGTACTTATCATCTCAGATCTGTTCTTATTTTGCGATGTTAGGAAAAGCCGAAATCCCTAAAAATTAGGGAGGCTGTCGATTTGAGCATAAGGCTTTAAGGGTTTGTAACTAATGTTTTCTCTCAGTGATTAGAGTCTTCTTAAGGGTTGGATTGAAAGCGTGAATCATCGGAGCAATCGGATTCGGAGCTAGCTATTGATTTTGACAAAAAGGTAAGGTTTCAAAGGCTTTTAGGGACATGGTTCGATCATGGATGAGTAAGTTTTGGGGTTTAGTGATTATGGTTTGTAAATAAGAACTGTGCTAATCAATTGTAGGATATCGGAAGAGATCTCAGTAGCAGTCGTCGCAAATCAGGTGTGTACCGAACCCCCTTCCTTAGTTCAATTCGGCAAAAGCCGAAATGCCGAAATTCCGGCATTTCATAGGCTTGTAAGTATGCGAATGCTCTCAAGACATAGAATAATTGTTAGATCTAGCATTGCAAAGTGGTAAGTAAGTTTGTGTGACGTTTCAACGTACTTCGAAAATAGGGCCTCGATGGGCCAAAACTGGGCCCAATGGGCTTACGGACCAATATGGGTAAAATATGGGCAAAGTAGCATGTTAGTTAGATGGTGGAACCAAATTGCATAAAACTGCTAAAAATTACTGAAGTAGCTTGTGTAGTTGCGTAAGTACGAAATTACCCTAAAGAGCATAATTACCAAATACCCTAGGGTTTAAATTGGCTAAACCGCATGATTGATTAATCTTGTATTGTACATGATATGCTTTATTAATATCATTGCATGGGATTGGGGTATTGATAGGGAAGTCTTGAATGTGGTTCATCCACGTCTTGGAGGCTTTGCCTCAATCGATCGATAATTGAGCGGCGTTCTTTAACTGTGGAGTGTAGAATTTGGGTGGGTTGAGATATTCCCCACATGGAGTGTAGGGCTGGTGCAGGCGATGTAGCGGTTGGTGGGTTGAGTAGTCTACCCAGTTTGGTTTGCATTCATTCTTGATATTGTTACATATATTCTTGAATCGGGCCTATGGGCCATCTTGTTATGTTAAAAGGGCTAAGGCCTTGCTCTTGAATTCGAAAAGGGCTTTGTTCTCTTGTGTCTCGTTATCTCAGATAGGGCTTAGGCCCAATGGGCTCGAGCTGATTTGGGCTTTGGATGGGCTTCAGATACACTGAGTTTTCCCAAACTCACCCTTCCCTTTCCATCCTTGCGGTGAGCCCTAGTTGGTGGACTTGGAGTCAAGGGGATTCAGAGTGGCCACGAAGATTGATTGCCGATTTTAAATAAATTTAGCATTTAATTTGGATTATTTTATTGTGCTCAAAGTTGTAATAAGGCCGCTCTTTTAATTAATTTTATTTTGGGAATTATTAAACTGGTTAGCACTAGGGTTCGTTTTATAAAAACTACTTGTTTTAAAAGATCACGATGACGCACAAAGTTTACGTAAAGTAAATATTTTTCCAAGAGAATAAATATTTTAAGCAAACTTTTTCAACCTTAATCATTTTCTTAAGATGGGCATAATCACACGCTTTACAAAAATTATACGAGATGTTAGAGTGTGGCAATGGCGGTGTGCATGTCTAGGATTGGATCCGAAGGAGCTTGGTACTTAGCGATCCGACGGACTCACCTCCTCTTCTTCCCGGTTTCCTACCGGTTGCACGACTTCCGTTCATTTTAACCTACTTTTAAAAGTACCTTTTACAACACCAACTAAGTTTTTCCAAACTAAGTAATACGGAATGTTTTGAACGCTTCGATGTGCGCATCAGATCTGGTCATATCGTCTAGGCCGGGTTTGGGGTGTTACATTTAGTGGTATCAGAGCCTGGTTGCAACAACTCGGCTATGGATCGGGTCCGAAAATCTTTTCAAAAAACTCAGGCCTAAGAAGGGTATTTTTGGAAATGGTAAGTTTTTAAAGAATGTTCAAGTTTTTCCATTGTTAAACAGGGTTAAATTAATAGTTTTAAAATAAAAGTGTTTTTCAATCAAATCTTTTTATTTTCGGTAAACAAAAACATGGTTTTTTTATGGACTGTTAAAGAAGTGGCACACTGAATCCCCGGCACCAAGTCTGTAAGTGTTCTTTTTCTGCTTTAAATATTTATATAGAACTGTACTATAAATAATACTGTAGATAGTACTGAGCCTTAGGGATAGCGCTATTGATGATGTAGTATTAGGAGTACAAGACTGGAACCGTAGCTAAATTGTGATTGCACGAAATAACTCTGAAACTCTATCTGTTCATAAGACATTCTGTAATAAACAGTGAAACCAGTACACTAACGTCATAAAATTCGTAATCAGATAAATCGTTATGAGTAGAAGGGCTACTCGAGGAAGAGGCCGTGGTCGAGGCTGAGGTAGCACTCAAGCTGGATCTGCGTCATCTGAACACATGCCAGCTGGCGAGGTACGTGCACCACCGGTTAATGAAAATGGGCCGTATGATCGGGCCGCAGGGGATGACGCTTTATCTCAGGCCATGTTGAGGGTTTTGGAAAGGGTGGCGGAGCTAACGTCGAGCCCATGAATAGGGGTCCATTTCGAACGACTTGAATAACGGAGTGAGATTTTAGGGCGTGTCTGGAGTGGCCCCAAATGTGGTAATCTTGGTTGGAAGCCACAGAGCGGATCATGGATGACTGGACCGCCGATGAGAAACGAAGTTGAAAGGGCGGTGTCGTTCTGCGGGATGAAGCGTATCAATGGTGGATTACTGTGAGAGAGGGTACCCCAACTGAAAGGGTAACATGGGAGCTGTTCAAATAGACCTTTAAGGCAAAATATGTTAGAGCTAGCTATGTGGATGCACGCAGAAAGGAGTTCTTGAATCTGACTCAGGGAAATAAGACCATTGCTGAATATGAGGCGGAGTTTTTACGATTGAGTCGGTACACTAATGGCATCGTTTCTACCGAATACGAGCGCAGCGTTCGTTTTGAGGATGGCCTCAGAGATGAGTTAAGGGTGCTCATAGCTCCGCAGAGGGAGCGAGATTTCGCTGCACTGGTAGAGAAGGCTAAGATAGCCGAGGAGGTGAAGCAAACTGAACGGAGGAATCGTGATAAGGATCGGAATCGGTTCAGGAGGGATGCTAGACCAGCGGGTGCTGCAAATCGAAATGTTAAGAGAGCTAGGGTGGAGGAACCGGTTCTAGCAGTTCCAATGAACACGGGTAGACTGCAAGCTTGTGGAGATTGCGGCAGAATGCATCAAGGAGAGTGCTGGAAGTGGTCTGGAGCTTGTCTTCGTTGTGGGTCTAAGGAGCATAGGATTAAGGATTGTCCTAGGAGGGCCACTCAGACTCAGGGGGCCGAGCAAGGGGCTATGCGACCGGCTCAACCTGTGAGGGATGGACCGCCGCTGCCAAGAGGTCGTGGACAAGGTCGCGGTGGTAATGGCCTTGGACGTGGGGCACCCGGCCGGGGTATTGGTAACGCGGATGCTCGTCAGCCAGCTTTGGTGTGTGCTGCTCGTCGCCGCGAGGAGGGTGACGCACCTGATGTCATAACTGGTACGTTTTTTATCTATGGTGTACCTTATACTGCTCTGATTGATGTGGGATCAACCCATTCATATGTGGCATATAACATTTCTGGGGCACTGGGTGTGCACTTGAGGAGACCGTATGTGGGGTGTCTGTGATAAGTCCTTTAGGTCGGTCGGTTAAGGTAGAGAAACTCTTCAAGAAGGTGCCTCGGAGATTCAAGGCGGGTGTTCGTGGGGATTTGATGGAGTTACCGTTTGAAGAATTCGATTTGATACTAGGGATGGATTGGTTGACGGGCATAAGGCAACTTTAGATTGTGCGATTAAGAGGATGGTGTTAAGGATCGGCAATGATGAAGAGGTAATGATTATTGGAGAACGAAGGGATTACTTATCCAATGTAGTATCAGCATTGAGGGCTGAGAATTGATGCGCAAGGGGTGCGAGGCATATCTGGCTTTGGTGAGCCAAGCTGAAACTGAGGATCTGACTGTGGAGACCATCAGAACTGTTAGGGAATTCCGGGATGTTTTTCCGGAAGAGCTTCCTGGATTACCTCCGAATCGGGAAGTTGAGTTTGGAATCGATTTATTGCCTGGAACAGCTCCGGTATCTATTGCACCCTATAGGATGGCACCGAAGGAGTTAGTGGAGCTGAAGGCTCAAATTCAAGAGTTGTTAGATAGAGGCTTCATTAGGCCTAGTGTGTCTCCTTGGGGAGCACAGATCCTGTTTGTGAAGAAAAAGGACGGAACGATGCGCATGTGCATCGATTATCGCCAGTTGAACAAACTGACGATTAAGAATAAGTATCCACTACCAAGGATTGACGATCTGTTCGATCAACTGAGGGGAGCTTCGGTATTCTCCAAAATCGATCTTTGTTCTGGATACCATCAGCTAAGGGTAAAAGAAGGGATATTCATAAAATAGCATTTCGAATTCGATATGGACATTATGAGTTTGTGGTCATGCCATTTGGGCTGATGAACGCACCTGCAGCTTTTATTGATCTGATGAATCGAGTATTCCAACCTTATTTGGACCGATTCGTAGTCGTCTTTATCGACGATATCCTGGTATACTCTGAAACGGAGGCGAAGCATGATGAGCATCTCCGTATTGTGCTGCAAGTGTTAAGGGAAAAGGAGCTCTATGCGAAATTCAGCAAGTGCGAATTCTGGTTGAAGGAGGTAACCTTCCTAGGGCATGTGGTCTCTGCCGAGGGGATTAAGGTGGATCCTCGTAAAATTGAAGCGATTCGGAATGGAAGCCACCTAGGTCGATGATCGAAATTCGAGTTTCCTAGGGTTGGCGGTTACTCTGAAGGTTTGTGGAAGGTTTCTCGGTGATGGCGGCACCCTTGACAAAACTCATAAGGAAAGGAGTACCATTTATGCGGACCGAGAAACAAAAAAAGCTTTTGATCGGTTGAAAAAGGTATTGACCGAAGCGCCGGTGTTGATTCAACCGTGTCTGGGAAGGATTTTCTTGTATCTGATGATCGTCACATGTGGGGTTAGGTTGTGTACTGATGCAAGAGGGCAAGGTGGTCGCTTATGCATCGCGACAGCTTAAGGCTCATGAGGTGAATTACCCTACGCATGATTTGGAGCTAGCAGCGGTGATTTTTGCGTTAAAAATTTGGAGGCATTACTTATATGGGGAGAAGTGCATCATATACACAGATCATAAAAGCCTAAAGTATTTGTTGACTCAGAAGGAGTTGAATCTTAGGCAACGAAGATGGGTGGAGTTGCTTAAAGACTACGACTGTTCGATAGAGTACCACCCAGGAAAGGCTAATGTGGTGGCGGATGCCTTGAGTCGAAGGGTTGTTACTGATTTGAGAGCCTTGTTCGCACGATTAAGTCTGTACGACGATGGAAGCTTGTTGGTAGAACTGCAAGTAAGGCCTACTTGGACTGAGCAGGTTAAGGAAAAATAGTTGAAGGACGATTCATTAGCTCTTCGGTTCCAGCAAGTTAAGAGTGGTGAGAACGAGGATTTTGGGTTGAACACTTGAAGGAGTTACGTGCTTTGTGGAAGGGTTTGTATTCCAAAGGACCACGAATTGAGGTAGTTAATTCTGAAAGAGGCACATGGTGGAATCTGTGCCATGCATCCTGGAGGGAATAAGTTATATCGAGACTTGCGAGAGATGTACTGGTGGCCCAGATTAAAACGAGAGGTGACTGAATTTGTTGGGAAATGTCTGACGTGCCAGCAGGTTAAGGCTGAGCACCAATTGCCTTCGGGATTACTGCAACCTGTGAAAATTCCACTATGGAAGTGGGAAAGAGTAACAATGGACTTTGTGAGTGGGTTACCTTTGACACCCACTAAGAAAGATTCGGTGTGGGTAGTTGTGGATAGGTTAACAAAATCGCTCATTTCATACCTGTTCATCCGACTACTCACTTGCAAAAGTTGGCCAAGTTATATGTGGCGGACGAAGTCTTGTTGCATGGGGTGCCGGTGTCGATAATATCGATCGAGACCCTAGGTTTACGTCTCGATTTTGGCGGAAGTTGCAGAAGCGTTGGGTACACGATTGGATTTCAAAGATCGCTTTTCACCCACGCATGATGGACAATCGAAAAGGGTTATTCGAGTTCGGAGGATATGTTGAGAGGTTGTATCATTGATTTCGTGGAAGTTGGGAGGACTACTTACCATTGGCGGAGTTTGCGTGCAATAACAACTATCAAGCAAGTATTCGAGATGGCACCATATGAAGCGCTTTATGGGCGAAGATGTCGTACAATCGACATGTTGGATGAGTTGGGTGAACGACGAGTACTTGACCGGAATTGGTGGCGGAACATCAAAGCAAGGTTAGGCGATAAGGGATCGGTTAAAGGAGGCATCCGATAGATGAAGTCGTGCGATCTGAAGCGCAAGGAGATTGAGTTCATTGTTGGGGATATGGTTTTCTTGAAGGTTTCCCTTGGAAGAAAATTTTGAGATTTGGTAAGAAGGGTAAGTTAAGCCCACGGTTTATTGGGCCTTACCGAATTGTTAAGCGGGTTGGACCGATGGTTTATCACTAGAGTTACCACCAAAACCGCATCGTATCCACGACATTTTCATGTATCCATGCTTTGGCGGTATCGATCGACCCAACTCATATCATACCGATTCGCGTAAATCGAGGTACATCGATTTAACTTTCAAGAGGAACTCAGGCAAATACTTGATCGTGACGTCAAGATGTTGAGAAGGAAATCAGTTCCACTAGTGAAAGTACTTTGGAGAAACCATGGCAAAGAAGAAGCTACTTGGGAGACTGAGGAGGCTATGCGTCAACAGTACCCTCAACTATTCTGATAAGGTAAAATTTCGAGGTCGAAATTTCTTTAAGGAGGGTAGAGTTGTAACATCCTGATTTTTTCGGATTTATTCGTGGTTTTCAATATTTTATAAAGACTTTAAATTATTATATTTGGATGTGAAATTAATATTTTGAGTAAGTAAATGGGCTTATGGAAGGCCCATGAGTTGGCCAAAACCCAGTTGAATTTTTGGAATTTTAGACTTAGGAGTTAGGGGTTCTGGCTAAGTGGCCTTAAGTAGAGTTGTGGGTAAATTGCATCACAACAAGAGCCTTGGTAAAGTGGCAAGGGTGACGCCACTAGGCTCCTAGGAAAGTGGCGTGTGGAGCTTTGGGGAAGGCAAGGGATCGATTCCTGTGTTGGCAAATGGATGCATTTATTTTTAAGTGCGGGAGGGTAAGTGTTGGAGTTCGGTGGATTCGCTAGAGGAGAGTTGGATCAGTTTAAATGCTTGGATTAAGGAGTGATAAGGGAGAGATTTAAGGGATTGGGATGAGGCTAGGAGTTAGCGAATGGTGGGAATTGAAGAGGGAAAATCGGCGGGGTATTAGGTTAGTATTTGGCACTTAGGGTGTTGAGTGGTGCCATTTTCTTCCCTTTTGCACCTTAGGATTGTTCTTTTCTCTCTTCTTCCTCTCTAGCCAAACTACCACCTCCCCTATTCTTCTTTTTCTATTTTCTTCTTCAAAACTATTCATCATACCTGCTATTCATCAATACTTTTGCCGAATCCATAAAAGCCGAAATCCTGTGATCACTGCTTGTGCCGATTTCTTCAAAGCCAAGTTCTTCTATGTTCTTTTGTTTTTATTAAATCTACGATTATCTTATCTTAATCCTAGATACCTGACAGCAATTCTACTTCAAGGTTATAGTTCCACATTATCATCTTTTTCACCACCCAAAAGCCGAAAGTACCACTGGTTTAGGGGCTTATAGCCGAAACTTCTTCAAACTCCTGGATTCGGGTTTTACCATTGTTCTAAGGATAAATCTACACTAGATTGCATGGAAATCAAGTAGGAGTAAGGGGTAAGTACTTATCATCTCAGATCTGTTCTTATTTTGCGATGTTAGGAAAAGCCAAAATCCCTAAAAATTAGGGAGGCTGTCGATTTGAGCATAAGGCTTTAAGGGTTTGTAACTAATGTTTTCTCTCAGTGATTAGAGTCTTCTTAAGGGTTGGATTGAAAGCGTGAATCATTGGAGCAATCGGATTCAGAGCTAGCTATCGATTTTGACAAAAAGGTAAGGTTTCAAAGGCTTTTAGGGACATGGTTCGATCATGGATGAGTAAGTTTTGGGGTTTAGTGGTTATGGTTTGTAAATAAGAATTGTCCTAATCAATTGTAGGATATCGGAAGAGATCTCAGTAGCAGTCATCGCAAATCAGGTGTGTACCGAACCCCCTTCCTTAGTTCAATTCGGCAAAAGCCGAAATGCCAAAATTCTGGCATTTCATAGGCTTGTGAGTATGCGAATGCTCTCAAGACATAGAATAATTGTTAGATCTAGCATCGCAAAGTGGTAAGTAAGTTTGTGTGACGTTTCAACGTACTTCGGAAATAGGGCCTCGATAGGCCAAAACTGGGCCCAATGGGCTTACGGACCAATATGGGTAAAATATGGGCAAAGTAGCATGTTAGTTAGATGGTGGAACCAAATTGCATAAAACTGCTAAAATTATCAAGTAGCTTGTGTAGTTGCGTAAGTACTGAAATTACCCTAAAGAGCATAATTACAAAATACCCCTAGGGTTTAAATTGGCTAAACCGCATGATTGATTAATCTTGTATTGTACATGATATGCTTTATTAATATCTGCTTGCATGGGATTGGGGTATTGATGGAGGAAGTCTTGAATGTGGTTCATCCACGTCTTTGGAGGCTTTGCCTCAATCGATCGATAATTGAGCGTTCTTCTTGAATCTGTGGAGTGTAAATTTGGGTGGGTTGAGATATTCCCCACATGGAGTGTAGGGCTGGTGCGGGGTAGTGTAGCGGTTGGTGGGTTGAGTAGTATCCCAGTTGGGTTTGCATTCATTCTTGATATTGTTACATATGTTCTCGAATCGGGCCTATGGGCCATCTTGTTATGTTAAAATGGCTAAGGCCTTACTCTTGAATTCGAAAAGGGCTTTGTTCTCTGTGTATCGTTATCTCATAGGGCTTAGGCCCAATGGGCTCGAGCTGATTTGGGCTTTGGATGGGCTTCAGATACACCGAGTTTTCCCAAACTCACCCCTTCCCTTCCATCCTTGCGGTGAGCCCTAGTTGGTGGACTTGGAGCTGGGCGGGATTCAGAGTGGCCACGAAGATTGATTGCCGATTTTAAATAAATTTAGCATTTAATTTGGATTATTTTTATTGTGCTCAAAATTGTAATAAGGCCGCTCTTTTAATTAATTTTATTTTGGGAATTATTAAACTGGTTAGCACTAGGGTTCGTTTTATAAAAACTACTTGTTTTAAAAGATCACGATGACGCGCAAAGTTTCCGCAAAGTAAATGTTTTTCCAAGAGAATAAATATTTTAAGCAAACGTTTTTCAACCTTAATCATTTTCTTAAGATGGGCATAATCACACGGTTTTCGCAAAAATTATACGAGATGTTAGAGTGTGGCAATGGCGGTGTGCATGTCTAGGATTGGATCCGAAGGGAGCTTGGTACTTAAGTAGTCCGACGGACTCACCTCCTCTTCTTCCTGGTTTCCTACCGTGCACGACTTCGTTCACTTTAACCTACTTTTAAAAGTACCTTTTACAACACCAACTAAGTTTTTCCAAACTAAGTAATATGGAATGTTTTGAACGCTTCGATGTGGCGCATCAGATCCGGTCATATCGTCTAGGCCGGGTTTGGGGTGTTACATCAAAAATCATACCTTAATTAAGCTAGTACTTGGCCGAATGCTTTAAAACCTAAGAATGGTTTTCTTTCTTCTTCAACAATCGATTAAGTGATGATTATGAGAGAAAAATGGCTTTTGTTTTATTTATTTTATGTTAATTACTAAATTACATATTTAACCTTAATAAATTAAATTAAAAACTTTATAATGCATGTCCATAAATGTCCATTATCAATATCAAAGATCTAATATCAACATAAGGACCTCTCATTTAATACCTCATAGTAAATAGGCATCTTTAACAAATAGCAAGTCACTTTTGCATTTTACGCGATTAAGTCCTTTTTATAAAATCGAGCACACAAACGATAGAATTTTCACACGAAATTTTCACATATATCATATATCATGTTGTAAACACAAAAAATAATATTAAAATATTTTTTGACTTGCATTTGTGGTCCCAAAACCACTGTTCCAACTAGGGTCTAAACCGGGCTGTTACACTGTGTCTATTGTGGGGAAGGGCATCTATTTGAAGAATGTCCATCGAACCCAGAATCCGTGTATTACATGCGTAATCAGAACCAAAACCGAGTATGGAAAGGATTACAATCCAATTCCTATAACCCATCATGGCGAATCCACCCTAATTTCTCCTAGAGTAACCAAGGGCTGGACCCAGTAACACATATGCCCAACCTAGACCAACCCAGCTACCTATTTTTACCCAAGTTCAGAAACAACCTCAAGCTGAACCATCCAATGGCTTAGAAAACTTGTTGAAGGCAATAGCCACTAATGATGCCTTAATCTAAAGCCAAACAACTACATTGAAAAACCTGGAAAATCAAATGGGCCAACTTGCAACTGAACTCAGAAATCGACCACAAGGTGCTTTACCTAGTGATACAGAGAATTAGAAGAATCCAGGAAAGGGGAATTTAAAGTGTTGACATTGAAGAGTAGAAAGACATTAGAGCCCAACACGGTCGAAGTTGAAAAGGAGCCAGCTGATGCTAAAGACTCGGAGGAAGTTCAACTGAGTGTTGAAATTTTAGTTTTGCCAGAACCAGAATCTGTAAAACTCGATAAAGTAATTTCTGAACCAATCAATTTTGATAAACTAACAACTTCGTTAGATGCAGAATTTCCATAGAAGACAAATCAACCAGTTCCAGTAAAGAAGCCTCCACCACCCTAACCTCAAAGACTTCAGTAGTAGAAGCAGGAAGTTCAATTCAACAAGTTTCTAGACGTACTCAAGCAACTTCATATCAACATCCCGTTGGTTGTAGCACTTGAACAAATGTCGAACTACATCAAATTCATGAAGGATATCATGTTAAAAAAATAAAGACTTGGAGAATTTGAGACAGTAGTGTAACACCCCAAACCCGGCCCAGACGTTATGGCCGAATCTGACGTGCCACATTGAAGTTAAAAATCCATGTCTCGTTTTAGTATTTTATAAACCGTCTTTTGTTAAGCTAACCAAGTGAATGGGAGTTGGGCACTAGGTAGGAATCCGTAACAGAGGAGGTGAGCCATGAAGGCTGCTTAAGTACCAAGCTCTTCGAATGGATCCAATCCTAAACATGCCCACAACCATTGCCACACTTGGTTATATCGATTTGAAATTTATTTAAATGGATATCTTTGAGAAATCGAATAATCGTAACGTTGTGTTGTTTGGAAAACAAGTGTCATTTTGAAAACGCGTCCTAAGTCAGCTCATTTATTATCAACCAGTTTAAAGTTATTAAAAATAAAATAATCCCAGAAAAGAAAGAAAATAAAGTTAAAATGGCCTTATTACAACCCAAAAATAAATAATAATTAAAGCAGACTTAATGAAAACCAAACATTTATTCAAAAGCCCAATGGCGATCACCGTGGCCACTCTGAATCCCCTCCGGCTCCAAGTCCCCAAATCAAGGCTCACCTGCAAGGTTAAGGAAAGGGGATGAGTTTGGCAACTCAGTGTGCAACAAGCCCCTTTTAGAGCCCAAAACAATATCAGCTTACTGGGCCTAAGCCCAAAACCAATTTCAATATATACTGGGCCAAAGCCTTTTCATATTTCATATTACTGGGCTGAAGCCTTTTCGTTTAACGGTTACTGGCCCATAGGCCCATTTCATTATCACTAGTAATGTCAATGAAAGGATGAATGCAAGCCCATTTGGGGAGACGACTTGACCCACCATCCGCTACTCTCCACCCGTAACAACCAACACACCATGTGGGGAATGACTCAACCCACCCAACCAACACACCACTGGCAGTATAGCTGCTTTATCATATAACTGGAGGCCTAGCCTCTTTTAATAACTGGGGCAAAGCCCTTTTGATAAACTCGGGCAAAGCCCTTTTCAATAAACTGGGGCATAAGCCCTTCTGCACTTCCTCCATCTATATAAAAACCCAACCCAATGCATTTATGAATACATCATGTGCATTTCATACATATCATGTGCATATCTTACATATCATGTGCATTTTATACATATCATGTGCATATCATATCAATCATGTATATCATATCCCACATATCAAAGTTGTAATTAAACCTTAGGGGTATAATGGTCATTTTTACCTAGGGGCAAAATAGTCATTTTCATACTATAAGGTTTAGGGTTTTCCATGTTCATTACAATTGTCAATATTTTCGAGTGTTTAAACAATGATCTTTAACCCACTTTATCAAATTCGGGCTTTTGGGCCCAAAACCCCTAATGGGCCCTACGAATGCTGATTTAGCCCACTAAGCCTGCTTAATCCAAATTTTACAACAGTACTAACCTTGTTAACATGCAACTTTTCCAGATTCCATTTTCTATCAGTTTTACCGAAATGGGCCCGAAAGCCCATTGAGGCCCTACTTACCATCGTGCACAAAATTGTGCTCTTACCTGCTCTATTGATCCAAACACCGATCATATCGTATCTATCACATCTTTAAGCAAAGGAAAAATCACAAGTTCCCAAAATGCCAGAATTTTAGCATTTCGGCTTTTCGACGAATATTAATCTAAGCTACTGCGAGGGTTATTACACACCTGTTATGGGTTGAAGTTGAAACGTTTCCAAAATCAATCACCTACGATAAACACCACCTATCACTCAAACTTAACTAATCCAATATCAATATATGTAAATCCTAAGCACATAAGTCATACGAAACATAAGGGCATATTTGTCATTTTACCATACAAGGGCTTTACGGTCTTTTTACCTATTAGGGGTATTTTAGTCATTTCATCCTACAAGGGTGTTTTTGTAAATATACAAACCAAGGGTATTTCAGTAATTTTGTAAACCAATGGTATTTCTATAATTTTTAGAAAGTCAAGGGTATTTTTGTAATTTTGTAAATCAGGGGTATTTTGGTAATTTTACAAATTAAGGGTATTTTGGTAATTTCACAAACCAGTGGTATTTTGGTAATTTTACAACTAGGGGTATTTTGGTAATTTTACAAACTAGGGGTATTTTGGTAATTCTATCCTACAGGGGTATTTTTAGTAATTTCACAATTGAGGGTAAAACGGTAATTTTGTAAACTGAGGGTAAAATGGTAATTTTGTAAATCGAGGGTAAAACAGTAATTCTATAAATCGAGGGTAAAATGGTAATTCTACAAATCGAGGGCATTTCAGTAATTTGGTAAACTAAAGTATTCTAAATAGGGATAACAATACGAATGGGCCTAAAGCCTATTCTCGGCCCAAATGGGCCCACACGCTCATGTGGCCCTTTTACCCCAAATCTAGCCACAAATATGAGATTCACCTAGCCTAGTCCAATATTTACTACACAATCAAACAACTTATCCAATTGGGCCCGTAGGCCCATTAGGTCTGCATGACCCCTTTCGGCCCATCGCGGCTCGAAGTAGCCATCCTACAACTAGAGTAGCGAGAAAATACACACTTGATAGGAGACTGGAGTTAATCCACGCTCTGAGCACTCTTAACCGACGCCCACCCCAAACGAGCACGCCATACAACGAAAGGGATCAACCAAGAAAGGTACCTCTACTCTCCTCATGGTTCCCTCTATTTAAAGCCAGCTTTGCAACCACTCTTATGTTAGCTTCTCGATGTGGGATCCCTCCAACATCAGAGTTTAAATTCAACACCAACTCTTGCCGCCCCTTGTTAGCAAAATAAATGCTCCTTGCTTGCCATGGGATTTGAACCTCATCTTAAATGCTCCACACGTTACTTGCTACTAAGCCACAAGGCTTTTTGTGTCATATTTTATCCCTAATTAATTATAAGGTCTAAAGGCCAAAGTCCAGGTTCCCTTAAAAAAAAAACCAAAATAAATTGCAAGAGCCAAGGCTTGAACCCAGGCTCCCATACAACCTTAATGACACCACAACCACTAGACTACATGCTTCCTTGTGTCATCTATTTAACATAATAATTTAAAAGCCCTCATCCAAGCATCCAGGTCTTTTTTTCTCTTAATACCAAAATTTTTGCTAAAGCCCAAGTTTGAACCCAAATTTCTCTAACACTTCTCAGGGCCATTAACCACCAAAGAAGACATTTAATTGTGTCATTTCATTGCACAATTAAATACCTATATACAACCTCCTTACGGACCCGCACTCAAGGCCCAATACTTCTAGGCCCAAATTCGGGGTGTTACAGGTAGCCCTGACAAAGGAATGCAGTGTATATCTTCAAGACAAACTACCCTTACAGTTGAAGGATCTCGGATGTTTTACCATACCTTGCAACATTGAAGCAACATATTATGGTAAGGCACTATGTAATCTGGGTGTGAGTATCAATCTAATGCCCATGTCAATATTTCGAAAGTTAGGGATAGGTGAAGTTAGACCTACTACTATTACACTTTAATTAGCAGATCGATCCTTAGCACATCTAAAAGGAAAAATCGAGGAAGTATTGGTATGTGTAGACAAATTTATTTTTCCTACTGACTTTGTTATTCTAGACTTTAAAGTAGGCAAAGAAGTGCCAATCATCCTAGGAAGGCCTTTCCTAGCAACCGGAAGGACCCTTATTGATGTCCAGAAGGGCAAGCTTACTATGCGTGTTCAGGACGTCCAAGTAACATTTAATGTTTTTAAGTCTATGCGATTTCCTAACACAATTGATGATTGTACTGTAGTGTCTGATTTAGAGGAATTAACCATGGAAACGAAACTGAACTATGTTAAGGACCCATTGGAATAAATTTTGACATTAGACCCTTCAAATGATGAAGAGGAGGATGAAAAATTAGCTTTGCTAGAAGCTAAGCAAATGGGATTTAATCAGCAATCCCATTTTGAATCTTTGGAGTTAGAGAATAGGGATTATGCCCAACCAAAAGCGTTAATCAAGAAGCCAACTAAATTAGAACTAAAGGTACTTCCCTCACATTTAAAATATGTTTATTTAGGTAACGCTTCTACTTTGCTTGTGATTGTTTCAGCGGAATTAACCGTTGAGCAAGAAGAGAAAGTCATCTTGTATTGAAATAATTCAAAAAGGCTATGGGGTGGACCATAGCCGATATTCATAGCATTAGTCTGTCTGTATGCATGCAAAAGATCATCTTAGAAGATGGCGAGAAAGGGACGATTGATGGACAATGAAGACTGAACCCCATCATGAAGGACGCGGTAAAGAAAGAAATCATCAAGTGGTTAGATGCGGGTATGATTTACCCCATCTCAGACAGCTCATGGATAAGTTCGGTCCAGTGCGTGCCAAAGAAAGGAGGTATTACAGTAATTGAAAATGAGAATAACGACTTGATACCGACTAGAATGGTTACGGGATGGAGAATTTGTATTGATTATCAGAAGTTGAACAAGGCGACTAGGAAAGATCACTTTCCTTTCTTTCCTTTGCTATTTTTGGACCATATGCTGGATGGACTCACGGGGCATTTTCTCGATGGATACTCGGGGTATAATCATATTACAATAGCACCAGAAGATCAACACAAGACAACATTCACCCACCCGTACAGTACATTCACATTTAGATGCATGCCATTTGGTTTATGTAATGCACCTACTACATTTCAAAGATGTATGATGTTTACTTTTACTAATATGGCTGAGAAATACTTAGAAGTCTTTATGGATGATTTTTTAGTATTCGGAGATACACATGATGATTGTCTAGTCAATCTAGTGAAGGTACTAAAGCGATGCAAAGAAACAAATCTCGTACTCAACTGGGAAAAGTGCCATTTCATGGTATGAGAAGGTATTGCTCTAGGGCATCGGATAGCGAGACATGGAACCGAGGTAGATAAAGCAAAGGTAGATGTTATTGAGAAACTCCCACCTCTATCATCTGTAAAGAGTGTTAGGAGCTTTTTGGGCCACGCCAATTTCTATAAAAGATTTATCAAGGAATTCTCTATAATTGCTAAACCCTTATACAAATTATTGGAGAAGGATACGACGTTCAAATTTGATCAAGAGTACTTAAGAGCTTTTAAAGATTTGAAGTGTAACACCCCTTACCTGTATTCGATGCTAGATCAAGATACGAGGCATTAACAACTTAAACTTAAGCAAACATACAAAATCGAGACCTAAATTTCCACCCAAATTTAAAACTTGCATTCATCATCAACATAATATTATCATAATCACATAATTAACTCTAAGAAAATTAATATACTTATTTATTTTTACAAATATTTTCTGTCATCCACAATCTCAAACAATGAATTCACTTAATTAAATTCAATATCAATATCTAATTAAATTCCAACACTTAACTTCAGTACACTTACCAAGACTTGTCAAATTAGAAAACGTCTTACGAGTTGGAGCACGTCGTTTATTTGACACCATAGCCCAACTATGGCCTTACACATATTTTGCCATGGCCCTGCAAGGGTCTTACATGTATCACAATGCCATAACCCAGTTATGGTCTTTTCACTGGAATACCATAGCCCGGCTATGGTCTTACATTCCATACTTTGCCATGGTCCAACCATGGTCTTATCCGTCAATTCATTTGTAACACCCCTTACACGTACTCGAGACCGGGATAAGGTACGAGGCATTACCAGACGAACATACAAACATCCAACAAAAATACGGGTTATAAAATTTCAATTCCAACATTTTGTCCCTTATATGGGCTTACGAGGCCCGAAGCATACATTTGAAGTGGTCCGGGACTGAACCAAGAACGTATGAAAAACTTAAGAAAATTTTTGTGCTTTGGCCTCACACGCCCATGTGGAGGCACACCACACGCCTGTGTGCTTGGGATATGCCCGTGCCCCTAGCCCGTGTGGGATCCTGAATTTTATTTAATTCAGTTCAAGGTGCAGTGGTTTTCACACGGCCTAGACACACGCCCGTGTCCCTCACACGGCCTAGACACGCCCGTGTTGTCACCCGTGTTCAAAAACCTGGACATTTTGTTTATGAAATCATCATTCATTTAGGGACACACGACCAAAGCACACACCCGTGTGGTCTGCTAGTGTATCACACATGGATGAGACACACAATCGTGTCTCCAACCCTTGTAGTTACTACAAAGCATACAACATGGAAATTTTGGGATGCAAGGGACACACGGCTGAACGACACGCCCTTGTGGGCTGTCCGTGTGTCACACATGGTTTAGACACCTATTCATGTGTCTATTCATGTGGAAAATTTGGAGGCTATCTTCCAATCCATTGGTCACCTAAGAACCCTCATGTACTCCAACATGCTTAACATCCTACTGTCTAGCATAGACCACAATCACATACATAATTTGGCATGCAATCAAGAGATAATTATAAGAAAACACTCCAATTAACTATATGGACCAATTCACTTGGCCATATACAAAATAATCATACCAATTAGGGAACCATTACTTTGGGCTAGCCACATGACATGACACATATACAAAATAACAATCACCTACACATGCCATAACTCAAAATAATCAAATGTATTATACCCAAAGTTCAGTTGATAGTGTGACCCGAGCTCCGAAGTTCTCGATCCTAGCTAGCTTGATGAATCTAAAAGAAATAGAAAAGGGAGGAGTAAGCTATGAAGCTTAGTAAATACACGTAAAAATAAAGTAAATCTTAATTAAACCATAGAATATTATTTGCACCCTTGTCACTTTTTCATACCTTTCATCAAACATGTGATCTAAATTTTCTTTATAAGCATAATACATAAAAACATATATTGCCATGGATGATCATAGTAGTAGAAGTACACAGATTAAACACATACCTTTTCTCCCCTGTACACATGTGCATTTTACTTAGTTTACGTTCGAACCTTGTATACATTACCCGCTGAACATTTGGAATAACGGATAGGATACTCGGATATAAACACACCGGAGTCCCATAATCATGACATAGCATGCCTCTCAATAGGGCTACATATGAGCACCCGGACCTAGCATGCATCACATTACCACACCTTTCAACAGGGCTACATAAGCTCCTAGACCTAGGGTGTACCAAATAATTACATGCCCCTCAACGGGGCTACACAAGCTCCCGAACCTAGCATGTATCATGTTATCAAAAGAGCTCATACATACATAGTTATCCTAGTGACATGTCACTTGTATTCTTACCTATTCCTAAGTTCAAACAGGATTTCAAACTTACGTCTCTTTGTCAAACATTCTCGGAATGTTGGCCTTATAACATATGACCTTATCATATACAAATGCTAACATTGCAACACTTGTAACATAAGAATAAAACATCAAAACATATTATAGCAACAAGGTAACCAAATAATATATTAATTATCCATATGTTATTTAAACATTTAAAACATTAATTAAGGTATTTATTTGTACATGTACTTACCTTGGTACAAAATATTCGAAATAGTGCCTATGCCTCGTACACTTTGTTCTTGCCTTTATTAAGACTCGGTTCTCGTCTTTCTTGATCTATCATAGCAAATTTAGCTCATTAACTTCATACATTACTCAAATCGACCCTAAATTCATGCTTTGATAAAATTATCCTTTTTACCCCTAAACTTTCACTTATTTACAAATTAGTCCTTAGGCTCGTATGAAGAAATGCAATGATTTTTGGTTACCCAAGCCTAGCCGAATACCTCTTGTACTTAAAGCAGCCCATACTTTCCTTCATTTCACACTTTTCTACCCATTTTCATAACTTTTACAAATAAGTCCTTTTTAGGGTTTCCATGCAAAATCTCTTAACAAAAGTTGTTCTCCATACCTTAAACTATCATATTCTTCCATAATCCACCAAAATACATCTAACTCATGCATGGGTAATTTTCTAAAAATAAACCCTAGCATAAAATATGGGTAGAAATGAAGAGAGCAAGTTGCAAGGATGTCAAAAATATAAAGAACATTAAAAACGGGGCTAGGATTGACTTACTATCAAGCTTGAAAGTTGAAGAAACCCTAGCTATGGTACCTTTGAATTTCCGGCAGCAACATGAGAAAGATGAGCTGATTTTTAGCTCTTTTTCCCTTTTTATTTCATTTAATATCCAAATGACCAAAATGCCCTTACTCACTAAACTTTCAAAAATTTCCATAGATGTCCATATTTGTCCAAAAATTTAGAAATGGGGCAAATTGATCTTTAGGACCTTTGAATTCATATTTCAAAACAATTTCTCACAAATTGCACCTAAAACCCAAGTTTTGCATCTTATTCAATTTAGTCCTTATTTTGTAATTGGACACTTTATTCTTAAAATTTCCTCATGAAACTTTACCACATGCATAATCTTATATTCTAAATCTCATAATGATCAAAATCTAAATATTTTAACTTAAAATTTATGGTCTCAAAACCATTATTCCGACTAGACCATATTTCGGGATGTTACATCATTATTGAACGATCATACTCATTTCCTGCGTTCTACTCAATTTGATCTTCCAATTCAATTTTCATTTTATTAGAAAATTCATGGTTCAACAAAAATAACATAAAACAAAACATTATATTATCTCTAATTTAAAAATTAAACATAAGATTCAACCATATGAACATACTGATCACACTTATTCAAACAAGTATACATAAACACACATTTCGTCAATTTGTGTAACTGTACTTATCATATTCACTTAATCAAATATGTTGGGCACATAACATCATATGAATACCAAACAAACATGGATGGGCTTATCACCATATAAACTTTCATTTCATTCCACGTTTCTACATTTCTCAACTTATGGTAATCTCATTTCGTCTAACGTTAAGATCAGGGAACATTTCCTTATTTCGAACATTATTCCTTTAACTATTTCTGCCATCCCAAATTCCATAATATTCCCTTCACTAAGAAAACCAGTTCATGGGGGAATTTCAATCAATACATTTCTCGACATCATACCAGGATAGATCATTTTACCAAAATTAACTTTTTCGTTAACTACGATGTTGCGACAGTTAAACAATCTTTTGGTCAATCTGATATCTTTCTAGCTTATGTCTGTACTTATCAACCCATTCTCAATCTCTAATCATGCTTATAACCATTCCATCATTGAACTCTTTGGTTTCTCACCTGGGAACTCATTCAACATAAATCTCAAGAACTTCCATTATAAAACACCACTTTGGTAAGGGGGAAGAGGTCGTAGGGCCTCTGACTCAACTCTCATATACATATACATGAAACACAATTTTTATCATAGCAATCATATCTCAATCATATAATTCATTTCGAGTAACTAACAATCATATTGATTTAATGCCCATTTTCCAGTTATCTCATTTAGTCAAGTATAATTATGCATGCATTCCATGTTTTCTGGATAACTTTACTTATCTATTCATTTAATCATATAATTCATGCACATGATATCATACATGGGCCAAGAAACACAGATAAGTTTATCACAATCCATACTTTTACCTTGTACACTATCATTTAGACATATCGTTACAATCATATGAATCAGTCCAAGCAACTTAACACATTTACTTAAGCTATACGAGCTTATCAACCATGATTTTTCATATAAGCGTACGTGAATATTCATTCCATCTATATCTTTGGTAAGTTATCTAAACACATGCATTCACTCAAGCAAATCAACCATTTACATCATAGAATTATCTATTAATCATAGATAAGCTCATTTCACCATGTACACATTTCATGAATCCTCATTCGTACCTTTCCAAGTTTCAGTTCATCATGACTATACTCGAATATTTTAACATCACATTCAACATGGTCGGTGTAGCTCGGTTAGAGAGTACCTTTGTCTAAACAAAATGGCTTTCATATGCGTCAGGAGACATCACACTATCACGGATCGGTGGCATATATAGTTGGATTTTACACATGCTAGGTTAGTCCAAGAACTGACTAAACCATAGCTCTGATGCCACCAAATGTAACACCCCTTACCCGTATCCAAGGCCGGAATAGAGTACGAGGCATTACCAGACTTAACCATACACATAGATGAAAACCGGGCCATAAAATTTCATTTAATTCAAAACTTTTCGAACACATGCATAGACTCATATTTAAAGATATATAACGTTGCATAAATGAGCACTTACACATCCATAATCATGCAATAACATGTCTTTCACTTTAAACATATTTGCTTACCATCCTGTATATAATATACATTCTTACATTAACTAGAACTAGACATGATAAATCTTATTCTCATTTTATACCATCATAACGCAGTTACCAATTTCTCCATTAAACATCCATATTCAAGGCAACATTACTCATTTCCATTTAATTCATGATCCACTGGCCTGCATTTAACTTACCTAATGTATTACCAATCATGCATAACAAACAAAGCTAACTATATCATCACATCAAAACATAGGACATGGCATGATTAATTAAACTTATAAACCATAATAGATAAGGACCACATCTCATGATCATATACGATAACTTAATGCAGACTGATACGTATGGTCAAAATCATAATAAAAATACATATCACAAACCAACTTCCTATACATGCCACTCACTTGATATTTCTAATATTTGAATTAATTCTCCCAAAAATGATAGTTTGATAGTGTGATTTTGCCTCTGACGATCTCCAACCCCGAGTCGACCTGCCAATACTAAAGAAATGGAGAGGATGGGTAAGCTTTATGCTTAGTAAGTCCATATGAAATTAATAAGCAATTACTACATGCTTTTCAAGATAAAACACTATAATTGTAAAATTACACATGTTCAGGTTAAGTTGTTTTATCAAGTTACAGTTACTAAATCATTCATATAAGAAGATACAAAACTCGAAATTTAGTTTTGTTAATTTTCCTTGAAACTAGATTCATATACCTTTCTCCCATAAAATTTTCAGAATTTTTGGTTTAGCCAATTAGTACAGTTTATTGAGTAAAGTTTCCCCTATTTTGCTGTCCAACAGTTCTAACCTCTCTTTACTAAAAATATTTATCTCATATTTTGGGACTCGGATGATGTTCCTGTCCATTGCTCATGAAATTAGTCTCATTTAATATTCTATTAATATAAATTATAACTCATAATTATTTTTGTACAATTTTTGACAATTTTTCCAAGTCAGAATAGGGGATCTCGAATTCATTCTGACACTGTCTCACAAAAATAAGAATATCACATAATATAGAACTCTTTTTCTCCCCCTGTTTCTTTTATATGAAAGTATACTCATTAATCTTTAATTCTATAATTTTTTTGAAATTTAATTCAACTTACACAATTTTTGGTGAATTTTCAAAGTCACGCAACTGCTGCTATCCAACACTGTTTTACTACTAAAATTCACTCTTACATAATTTCACTTAATCCATTTTGTCTTATCGAAGCTCACTCAAATATCAAGCACATTGCTCATAATTTTCATAATCATATAATCATGTTCACATTTATTTTTGCTTAATCGATTTTCCCGTTGAACTCTTCGAAAAAATAACTGATACTCAGTTGTCTGAACATATTTTCACACTTGTAGACAAGGCTATATAGTACACATAGTAGCCTGTACTTAGTACTACACATGTGACCAATAATCTGGTACACGTAGTAGCCTGCACTTAGTACTACACACGTGACCTAACCATCTGATACACGTAGTAGCCTTCACTTAGTACTACACATGTGACCTCACAATAGATCATTCGTATCGTTTCTATTCCGAAGGTTTAACTGGGAAATTCCTCACTTTCCAACGTGTTACAAATTTATTCATATTCCTTTTTCAATTTGCAATTTACAACAAATAGTCATTCTATAGGTAGCCACATTTCATATGATAACAAAATATAATAAAATAAAAAGAATCGATAAATTATTTACGTACAAACTTGTTGAAATCTCATCAGATACAACCGTGTAGCAATTCATACAACCTAGGTAATAGTAATTTAACACTCAATTCATGTAACAATAATTTGCCATTCAATTTCACATGACACAACAAGCATTACATTTTTCCATATCATACATATCATCCATCAACTTCTCTTAAACATATTAACTCATACAATTTATGCCATATCAATAGAGAATTACAATTCATGCATGTTATTGCATTATTATTAACACACGAACTTACCTCGATCCAGAAACGGTAATTTACCATTTTAGTCCATAACATTGTATTTTCCCGATTTAAGCCCGAATCTCGATTTCCTTCATCTATAATATCACATTTAGCCTAATAATTAGTCACATTATTCATACGGGTCCAAAAATCATATTTTTACAAATTTTCATTTTGACCCCTAAACTTTTGCATATTTGCACATTTTCCCCAAGGTTCAGAAATTAAACTTCATCCTATTTTCTTATGTTTCATGAAATGCTGATCATGTTTCCCTTCTATGGCAACATCAAATTCTCACTCTAACATGTACTTATGAACATTAGGTATTTTTACCGATTATATCGTTTTACTCGTTTTCACGTAAAATCACTCAGCAAAAGTTGTTTAACACAATTTCAAGCTTCATATTCTACCATTAAACATCAAAATACATGGATATCATTCATGGGTAAATTTTTAAACACAAACCCTAGCTCAAAATAATGGTAGAAATAGCTAGAACATGTTATCGGGACTTCAAAAATGTAAAGAACATTAAAAACAGGGCTCGGGATCACTTACAAATGAGCTTGAAAAGCTTGAAAACCCTAGACATGGTGTTTTTCATGAAATATTTGGCCATGAGGAAGAAGATGAGCAAATTTGGCTTATTTTGGCATTTTTAATTCATTTAGTTACCAATTTACTAAAATGCCCTTAATGAAAAACTTTTAAAAACTTATCATACCATGTCCATTTTTGTCCACAAACTTCAAAATGGTCTAATTGCCATTTAAGGACCTTTAATTTAAAAAATCATAACAATTAGACACTTCTAACATGTAGAACTCAACTTTTACACTTTTTACAATTTAGTCCTTTTGGTCAAATTGAGTGCCCAAACGTCAAAATTTTCGAACGAAATTTTCACGAAATCATTCCGTGAAATCATAGACCATAAAAATATAATAAAAATGAATTTTTCTCATCAAATTTGTGGTCCCAAAACCACTGTTCCGACTAGGCCCAAAATCAGGATGTTACATTTCTCCCCCTCTTTAGGGATTTTCGTCCTCGAAAATCTTACCAGGAAAGTGGTTTTGGTTTTTCACTTGGATTCCTCAATCCTATAATCAATGTCAAAGAACTTTCACTCAAGCTGTGCTTTTACTGCTTATCTTTTTAAATTCCACATACAAAAATCGTAAGTGGTATTCACTTTACAATACTTTCACCGAAACTTAATCTGTTCTAGAAAGCTCATGTACTCAAAAGTCTGATCCATACCATCATGTTACATATAAATTCACACCCGAATCTTTTCGGATTCAAATAGCGAAACTAGTCAGTTCATCTCGGCCTCATACTCTTTATAATTCCACACAGTCCAATTCAACTCTTAGTTACCTTTCATTTCAAAGCATCCTCTGGCTTTCCCAAGAAATCATCCTATGAATCCGGGATCTCAATCCGATTTGTGGATATTAAAATTCCATGATATCCAACATTCATAAAGACATGAAATCCTATGAATCTAGTGAGTAGACATTTGGGTATACCAGCATAATTTGCATATCTCATAACGTTTAACAACACTACATATTACTTTCCTCTTTGAAGGACAGGAATGATCCAGACAAGAAAATCCATATTAACCTTTTCTATTTCCATTCTAATTCCCAAACGGCAAAAACAATTCTGATGATTCTTACTATACATCTTTAAACTTTCAACATTTCAAGAATTTGTACTCAAAGATAAACAATGATCGTTCAACTGTTTTAAATACCCAGATTATCTTCACGTTATCAAAATCAGATCTTCTTATCGCATTCGATTCTTCTAGGAAACATACACTTCTTAATTAGACTATTTGTCTTTTTACCCGTGAAGAAATAAAATCTTATTCTCAAGTATGAACATTTCATTAGATTCTAAACATATATTCCACACAGATTGAACAATCAAGTCGACCTTATTCATCCGTAACTGATATTTCAAGAAATTCTCTCTTCTAGTCAACAGGACGATTCAACATGCATCATTCCAAATTCACTCATCATGCCAATCAAAGACCATAACAAATGCATTAGCATAAGTAATACTGATTCCTCAACTGAATACATTAACTCTGATTAACTTACTTGAGAAAGGAAATCCACCATACACATTGGGACTTGAAATTTCACCACATTATCAGGATCAATTCAGAGGTATAGTCATATTTGTTCTTTATATACATCAATCAAAAGCTGAAGGTCATGCTCTAAATGCAAGCCATGATCAACAAGTTACAAGATAAAATATCCAAAAAAACCAAGATAGAGAAATTGGAAACAGAGAAGCCCATAATAAAGAAATCCAAGATAAAGAAATCCATGATACGAGAATCCAGTTTACAGCACTACATCAGAAGACCGAGAACCAGACTTATAAAAATATGAAAGACCCCAATGGTTTTTCAAAGAAATGAAATCCAGAATAACATCATTTCAAACCACTGAAAACAAATACGACCGGAGCTATATGCTTCTCACATATATATAAAATCAATCAGAGCAATGATCGGTAGAAATAGAATCATGGCACCATACACAATTTCTCATCGATTCCCAACAGGCGGAATATAACAAAATACCAGAGAAAAAAGTAACCATGCAAATTAGACTAACAACACATTCGTCTAACGTTAAGATCAGGGAACATTTCCATATTTCGAACATTATTCCTTTAACTATTTCTACCATCCCAAATTCCATAATATTCCCTTCACTAAGAAAACCAGTTCATGGGGGAATTTCAATCAATACATTTCTCGACATCATACCAGGATAGATCGTTTTACCAAAATTAACTTTTTCGTTAACTACGATGTTGCGAAAGTTAAACAATCTTTCGATCAATCCGATATCTCTCTAGCCCATGTCTGTACTTATCAACCCCTTCTCAATCTCTAATCAGGCTTATAACCATTCCATCATTGAACTCTTTGGTTTCTCACCTGGGAACTCATTCAACATAAATCTCAAGAACTTCCATTATAAAACACCACTTTGGTAAGGGGGAAGAGGTCGTAGGGCCTCTGACTCAACTCTCATATACATATACATGTAACACAGTTTTCATTATAGCAATCATATCTCAATCATGTCATTCATTTCGAGTAACTAACAATCATATTGATTTAATGCCCACTTTCCAGTTATCTCATTTAGTCAAGTATAATTATGCATGCATTCCATGTTTTCTGGATAACTTTACTTATCTATTCATTTAATCATATAATTTGTAACACCCCGAACCCGAGACCATCGCCGTTGTCGGACACGAGGGGTTAACAAGCCAAGTTCACTTGTTTTGCCCATCCATTTGACATTTTCAGTCAGGCTGGAAAACTGCGTCACTGTCGCCTTAAAAATCATATCTCGATTTTCAAAACTCGGAAACTGGTTTCGTAAATTTTCCCTGAATTTAGACTCATATATCCATCCATGGATTTATTTCTATAATTTTTGGTTGGGCCAATTGGTACAGTTTATTAGTTAAAGTCACCCATGTTACAGGGATCGACTGCTCTGACCTTCGCGCGGTATAACTTGAATATCTCTCTGTACAGGGCTTTAATGCTGGTGTCGTTTGTTTCTAATGAAACTAGACTCAAAATGGAATCTGTACATATAAGGTATGTCTCCTAATTCTTTTTGGATAATTTATAGTAAATTTTTAAAGTTTCGACAGGGAACCCAGAAACCGTTCTGGCCCTGTCTCACAATAGCTTTAATATCTCTTAACATGTAACTCCTATGACCATTTCGTTTCTTCCATATGAAAATAGACTCATCAAGGTTCATTTACATACCTTATATCATCATTCAGCCCATCCTCGAAGCGTTTACACATAATAGCTTCGGACGAAATGCATTCTCGCGCGTACCGGCTAAGCCTCACAAACTTTCGTTCGTAGTCGGTAACGGACATAGAACCTTGCTTAAGATCAAGAAATTCCCTCCGCTTTTGGTCGATGAATCTCTGACTGATATACTTTTTTCGGAACTCGGTTTGAAAGAATTCCCAAGTCACTTGCTCTCTAGGCACCACAGAAGTCAGAGTACTCCACCAATAGTAGGCGGACTCGCGTAGCAAGGAGATGGTACACTTTAAGCACTCATCGGGTGTGCACAGATAGCTCATCAAGCACCCGGATAGTGTTATCTAACCAAAATTCAGCTCGCTCGGCATCATCATCATCCGTAGCCTTAAATTCAGTGGCCCCATGTTTTTGAATCCTATCGACTGGGGGCTTACTTGACCTTATTTGGTCAGTCACCGGAGGTATTGTAGGTGCGGGGGTTGCATTTGTCGGGAATGGAGGTTGTGGAACAGCCGTGTTGGTTCGAATGTATTGATTAAACCATTCGTTCATCACACTATAAAAGGCTTGCCTAGCCTCGTCATTAGGATTGCTGGCCATAGGTTGAGAGTCCGCCGGCGCTGTCCCTTGCGCGGGAGCAGGCGCCACACTCTCCACATCGTCAGCTATCGCTCGGTTGGGATCGGGATCCATTGCTATAAACAAACACAAAGTCAAATTGTCAGAAATCACCACACTATCGATTCATCATTTAATGGCATGTATAGCTAGACCCCAACACATCACGGTAGTCCTAGAATCGACTAAACCGTGGCTCTGATACCAATAAATTTGTAACACCCCGAACCCGAGACCATCGCCGTTGTCGGACACGAGGGGTTAACAAGCCAAGTTCACTTGTTTTGCCCATCCATTTGACATTTTCAGTCAGGCTGGAAAACTGCGTCACTGTCGCCTTAAAAATCATATCTCGATTTTCAAAACTCGGAAACTGGTTTTGTAAATTTTCCCTGAATTTAGACTCATATATCCATCCATGGATTTATTTCTATAATTTTTGGTTGGGCCAATTGGTACAGTTTATTAGTTAAAGTCACCCATGTTACAGGGATCGACTGCTCTGACCTTCGCGCGGTATAACTTGAATATCTCTCTGTACAGGGCTTTAATGCTGGTGTCGTTTGTTTCTAATGAAACTAGACTCAAAATGGAATCTGTACATATAAGGTATGTCTCCTAATTCTTTTGGATAATTTATAGTAAATTTTAAATTTGCGACAGGGAACCCAGAAACCGTTCTGGCCCTGTCTCACAATAGCTTTAATATCTCTTAACATGTAACTCCTATGACCATTTCGTTTCTTCCATATGAAAATAGACTCATCAAGGTTCATTTACATAGCTTATTCACTATTTAATTCCATTCCTACGAATTTTGTTGATTTTTCACATTCACGTCACTGCAGCTGGCAGCATCTGTTTTAAGGTAGGTCTTACCTATTTGGTAGTCTCCATGAACCAACTAGTCTTGCCATACATAGGTTCATATATGATCATTTTAACCATGCCAATGGCTGATCATATGACCAACATTCCCATTTCAAGCCATAGCCACATCATGACACCAAATATATACATACAAACCACAATTAGTCTAAGTTCATGCTTCTTTTTTCGAGCCATTTTCGCATGGCCGTACATATATACATCACAACATATTTAACCAACAAGGGTAGTCCTATACATGCCATTTCAAGTTCAACCAAAATTTATACCAAAATGGAGGCTTGATAGTGTGGATGACTTGACTTCAACGATCCCAAATCCGATTGCTTGACGAAATCTAGAAAACCGAGAGCCAAAGCAACGGGGTAAGCATTTTATGCTTAGTAAGTCTCAAGGAATATAATCAACTCTAATTACAGCAATACATTCACATAGCCAAATGCATCATTTCATTGATACACATTCTTACTTCACACTTCATCATTATATAATTTCACAAAGTATCAATCAATTCAATAACTGAAATTCATTAGTCGGTTGAGCGAATGTTGCTCAAACATGTCGACTTTCAATGCACATATAACGTACCTTATCCTTTGGGCTTTTCGAGTGTACTAATTGAATTCATTACAGCAACCAACACTCACCTCCAGCCCAAGATTCTTGAATATAACCGGATATAATCACGTGCACAAATGCCTTGGTCCTAGCCGGATAGAATAACTCGCACGAATGCCTTGGTCTTAGCCCGATATAGCCACTAGCACAATTGCCTTCGGTCTTAACCGGATATAATTTCCAGCATAATTGTCTTGGGCTTAGCCCGGATATCATTCAATTTCTCATGTACACATACATCAATAATCATTGGACATACATATTTCATTTTCGTTACTAAGGCTCAAACGCATATATTCACAAGCATATTCGCCTTGGGACTTAGCCCGGTATCATTCAATTTCTCATACACACATAAATCAATAATCATACACATCCATACTTCATCTCACATAATTCAAGTAAGGTCACTTCTTGAGGAATTACCTCGGATGTTGTCGAACGGCTTTTTGGCTATTCGATCACCTTTTCCTTCCCTTGTCCAATTGTGGCCCTCTTAGCTCTTGAGCTAATTCAAACAAATTCAATTTATTAAAACCTCATTGTGCTTGCTTATGGCGAATATGACAAGGAGTTTTAAATGGTCATATGGCCACTCTTTAGCTTGAATACACAATGGTCATGCACATTTTATACTACATCAAGCAATTCAATACAATTTATTTGAGCATCAAGGAAAAGCTAAGGCCTTCAATAGGCTACTCAAGGCGAATATTCATGTACATGTTGAGGTCAATTTTGCATAATACCTCACAAAAACAGCATGCATTTTACTAGTTAATGCTTTGCACATTGTGGCCCAAAACTTATAATATAGCATCAAGCACTTATATGTGTGCTAGGCCGAATTGTGCTTGCAATTTCACAAGCATTCTTCCACATCTTCTTCTTTAAACCAATATATTCATCACTTACTTCATAGCCAAAACATCATGTGCAAATATATATATACAATATGAGCATGGCCGAATTTCAAGATGTCCATAGCCATCCAAAAATACAAATTTTAACTAACATGCAAGAAGCATGAACCATGTTCATGAATGCATCATGGCGAATATGAAAATCATGCTCCATTCAACTTCAATCATGGTTAAACACAAAAAGAAAACTCAAAATCTTACTCACGAGTAGACAATCCATCATTGCATGCATCATCATCAAGCTTCACACTTAGCATGCAATGGCTTTATCACCATAACAACTTTGGCCAAATACCATTTCCATGGCATAACAAGGATTTGAGCCATGGCTAACATGCACATCAAATTAGTAACCAAACCATGCATGAAACTCCCAACACAACCTCATACATACCTTAATCTTGATGTAAACTTAGCCAAATCTCCTCTAGGTCTCTTCCAACCCAAGCATGAAGCAAAAATCCTCCCCTTTTCCCTTAGTATTTTCGCCAAGAAGATGAGAAAGGATGAACAAATTTTCTTTTCTTTCCTTAGGACATTCGGCCAAGCCTATGGAGAAGAATGAACACTGTTTTTTTTTTTCATACTCTTATTTTATCATTTCTAACATCGTCCATTAGTAAAACATGTTGGGAACATGTTTCCCCTTGCCCATAATTTGTCATGGCCGGCCATCCACCTTAGGGAATGGGATAATTGACATGCAACTCCATTTATTTCACTTCATGCATTATTAGGCCACTTAAAATACACCTATCACATTTTCAAGTCCTAGCACATGGGTCCTTTCTTATAAATTTGCACCTAATTAATAAAAATCAAGACACGAAATATTTACGCATACCAATTCCACATACAATAAGCACGGAATATAACACTTAATTATTCTTGTGACTCGGTTTCGTGGTCCCAAACCACTCCCGACTAGGGTCACATTAGGGTGTCACAACTCTCCCCACTTAAGAGATTTTCGTCCCAAAAGCTTACCGGTAAATAGGTTCGGATATCGCTCTCTCATAGAGTTCTCGGTCTCCTAAGTAGCTTCTTCTATCCCGTGCTTGAGCCATAACACTTTCACTAGCGGAACCCGCTTGTTTCGCAACTTTTCACTTCTCGTGATAGTATCTGAATCGGTTCTTCCTCATAACTCATATTAGCTTGAATTTCAATTTCGATGGACTAATCACGTGCGATGGATCGGATCTATAGCGTCGAAGCATCGAAGCGTGGAAGACATCGTGAACCTTTTGAGTTCGAGGGCAAAATCAAACGATATGCCACCGGACCGACTCGCTCGATATCTCATATGGCCCAATGAACCTCGGGCTCAACTTGCCCTTACGGTAGAACACGAGTATCTTTTTCCAAGCGATACCTTGAGAAACACTTTATCACCCACGATACTCAATATCCTTACGCTTCATATCCGCGTCGACTTCCGACGATCGAAGGCTATCTTGAGACTTTCACGGATTACTTTCACTTTCTCGCTCAGCATCCCTAATCAAATCCACCCGAAAATCTTGCTTTCACCAAGCTCGGTCAAAACAATGGTGTACGGCATTTACGCCCGTACAAAGCCTCGTAGGGTGCCATCTTAATACTTGATTGAAAGTCGTTGTTGTGGCGAATTCAATCAACGACAAATACCGTTCCCATGAACCACTAAACTCGAGGACGCAACATCTTAACATATCCTCAAGTATCTGAATTATCCGCTCGGATTGACCATCGGTTTGGGGGTGAAAGGCGGTCTTGAAATACAACTTGGTACCCAAAGCTTCTTGCAACTTTTTCCAAAATCGCGAGGTAAATCTCGGATCTCTATCCGACACGATGGAAATAGGCACCTGTGTAATCTCACAACTGAGAAACGTACAATTCCGCTAATTTGTCCATTGAAAATCCGTGCGTCGGGGACAAAGTGGGCCGACTTAGTCAATCGATCTACCACGACCCAAACCGCATCCTTCTTACTTGCGGCAATGGCGGTCCGGATACAAAGTCCATTGTGACTCGATCCCATTTCCACTCGGGTATCGTGATTGGTGAAGTAATCCTCAAGGCACATGATGTTCCGCTTTCACTTGTTGACATATTAAACATCTCAAACAAAGTCGGAGATGTCTCGCTTCATACCATGCCACCAAAATCGACGTTTCAAATCATTGTACATCTTCGTACTCCCGGGTGGATTGCCATTCGGCTACAATGGGCTTCATTCGAATTATCGAAATGAGTTTGAATTCTTTGGGACACACAGACGACTTTTGAACCTCAAACAATCGTCATCGTCGATTTGAAACTCCGAGTCCTTGTTCGAACACACGCAGCCGTTTTGCAACCAACTCGTCATCGACTTTCTCGAGCTTCTCGAATTTGGTGTGTCAATAATGGTTTGGCTTTCAATTCAGCCACTAACACACTTGTCGGATCGGATAGACAAGTGCACATTCATCGTCAGTAAAGTGAATAACGATTTACGACTCAAGGCATCCGCAACCACATTCGCCTTTCCGGGTGATAGTCAATGATCACTCATAATCCTTTAACACTCAAGCCAACGTCTTTGTCGCAGATTTAAGTCTCTTTGGGTCATCAAATATTTGAGACTTTTGTGATCCGAGTATACATGGCACCTTTCACCAAATAAGTAATGTCGCCAAATCTTTAAAGGCGAATACGATGGCGCCAATTCGAGATCATGAGTCGGATAATTTTTCTCATGTGGCTTTAATTGCCTCGACGATAGGCCACAACTCGACCTTCTTGCATTAATACGCAACCTAACCCAAGTAGAGAGGCGTCGCTATAGATGACAAACTCCTTACGGGACTCGGGTTGCACTAGAATTGGGGCTTCACCAAATAAGTTTTCAGTTGATCGAAACTTTTTGGCATTTCTCCGTCCATTCAACTTAACGTCCTTTTGGAGTAGCCGTCATCGGCGTGGCTATCGTTGAGAAGCCTTTACAAATCGTCGGTAATAACCGCAAGCCCCAAAAGTCTCGAACCTCAAGAATATTTCTGAGGCTTCCAATTAAGTATGGCTAAAATTTTATTCGGTCGACTCGAATACCGTCTGCGATACCACATGACCCAAGAAGCTAACCTCTCTTAACGTAACTCACACTTGCTGAACTTAGCATATAGTTGCTTATCCCGTAAAATTTGCAAAGCACTAACCGCGGTGTTCAAGATGTTCGGTCTCATTTCTTGAATAGACCAAGATGTCATCAATGAACACGACTACTGAATCGATCCAAATATGGTCTAAAGATCCGATTCATTAAATCCATAAATACCGCGAGGGCATTAGTGAGCCCAAACGGCATCACTAGGAACTCATAGTGACCATATCTCGTTCTGAAGGCAGTCTTGGGCACGTCCGAATCTCGGATTCGCAATTGATAGTAGCCCGATCTCAAATCTATTTTTGAGAACACCGAGGCTCCCTTCAGTTGATCGAACAAGTCATCAATACGTGGCAACGGATATTTGTTCTTTATCGTCGCTTTATTAAGCTGACGATAGTCGATGCACAGTCGCATGGTTCCATCCTTCTTCTTCACGAACAACACTGGCGCACCCCAAGGCGAAAAACTCGGGCGAGCAAAACCTCTATCCACCAATTCTTGCAACTGAGCTTTCATCTCCTTTAATTCCGTTGGTGCCATACGATACGGAGCTATTGAAATTGGAGTGGTACCGGTACCAATTCGATGCCAAATTCTATTTCCGAACAGTGGTAAACCCGCAATTCTTGGAAAACATCCGGTATTCACAAACCACGGGCACAGATTCGGGTTTCTTTTCGATTCCTTGTCATCAAGCACGTCGCAAGGTACGCCGCACCCTTTTCTTACATATTTACGGGCCAACATCGGCGATATTACGGTGGCAACCCTTTAAGTCCGTAGACTCAACCCGAATTATTTCATTGTTCGTGCACCTCAAATCGATAGTCTTGCTCTTGCAATTTACAACAGCATCGTGCATGGTCAACCAATCCAAACCAAGAATAACATCAAACTCATCGAACGGCAAAAGCATCAAGTCCGCCGGAAAACAAGAACCTCGGAACACTAGGGGACTTTTCTTGCACACTTTGTTGACAAGCACGTAATGACCTAAGGGGTTTGACACCCGAATTACAAACTCAGTAGACTCAATGGGCAAAGTCTTACTTTGGGCGCTAAGGTTTCACATATATATGAATGAGTAGAACCAGGGTCAATCAAAGCAATCACATTTGTATTGAAAAGAGTGAAAGTACCGGTAATAACATCCGGAGAGGCAGCATCCTCGGCGTGCGCGTATGGCATAAGTCCTAGCAGAGCACGAGCCTCGGATCGATGGTAGCATCTCTAGATCCTCTCGACCGCCACCGACATTGCCCATATTTCTAGGTGGCCTACCTCGGCGAAGTGGTAGCACCCGGGTTTGCACTCGACTTACATTCTGCTCATGCATCCTCGGGCAATCCTTCATAAAGTGGTCGGCCGATCCACACTTATAGCGAGAGCGATCATGAAACCAACAGCTCCCAATGCCATTTTCCACAATGTGGACACTCCGCCCTCTCTCGGCGATCATTTCCACCACCGGCGATCGAGGTGACTCATGTGGTCACAGGGGTCGATCGCGTCCTCGTCTAGAAAAGCCCAAACGCCTCTAGACCGGCTCGCATCATCTCAAATCTCTTCGATGGTTGTTGAAGAGACTTTCCGAGGACCTCTTCGAATTCTCCGGTTCCCACATCAGCTTTTTGTTTCTCCTTTCTAAGCTCTTCGACTTTACAAGCTCGCTCAACAAGTACTACGAACTCTCGTATCTCGAGAATGCCAACAAACATCCTTATATCATCATTCAGCCCATCCTCGAAGCGTTTACATAATAGCTTCAGACGAAATGCATTCTCGCAGTCTGGCTAAGCCTCACAAACTTTCGTTCGTAGTCGATAACGGACATAGAACCTTGCTTAAGATCAAGAAATTCCCTCCGCTTTTGGTCGATGAATCTCTGACTGATATACTTTTTTCGGAACTCGGTTTGAAAGAATTCCCAAGTCACTTGCTCTCTAGGCACCACAGAAGTCAGAGTACTCCACCAATAGTAGGCGGACTCGCGTAGCAAGGAGATGGTACACTTTAAGCACTCATCGGTGTGCAGGATAGCTCATCAAGCACCGGATAGTGTTATCTAACCAAAATTCAGCTCGCTTCGGCATCATCATCATCCGTAGCCTTAAATTCAGTGGCCCCATGTTTTGAATCCTATCGATGGGGGCTTACTTGACCTTATTTGGTTAGTCACCGGAGGTATTGTAGGTGCGGGGTTGCATTTGTCGGGAATGGAGGTTGTGGAACAGTAGTGTTGGTTCGAATGTATTGATTAAACCATTCGTTCATCACACTATAAAAGGCTTGCCTAGCCTCGTCATTAGGATTGCTGGCCATAGGTTGAGAGTCCGCCGCGCTGTCCCTTGCGCGGAGCAGCGCCACACTCTCCACATCGTCAGCTATCGCTTCGGTTGGGATCGGGATCCATTGCTATAAACAAACACAAAGTCAAATTGTCAGAAATCACCACACTATCGATTCATCATTTAATGGCATGTATAGCTAGACCCCAACACATCACGGTAGTCCTAGAATCGACTAAACCGTGGCTCTGATACCAATAAATTTGTAACACCCCGAACCCGAGACCATCGCCGTTGTCGGACACGAGGGGTTAACAAGCCAAGTTCACTTGTTTTGCCCATCCATTTGACATTTTCAGTCAGGCTGGAAAACTGCGTCACTGTCGCCTTAAAAATCATATCTCGATTTTCAAAACTCGGAAACTGGTTTTGTAAATTTTCCCTGAATTTAGACTCATATATCCATCTATGGATTTATTTCTATAATTTTTGGTTGGGCCAATTGGTACAGTTTATTAGTTAAAGTCACCCATGTTACAGGGATCGACTGCTCTGACCTTCGCGCGGTATAACTTGAATATCTCTCTGTACAGGGCTTTAATGCTGGTGTCGTTTGTTTCTAATGAAACTAGACTCAAAATGGAATCTGTACATATAAGGTATGTCTCCTAATTCTTTTGGATAATTTATAGTAAATTTTAAATTTGCGACAGGGAACCCAGAAACCGTTCTGGCCCTGTCTCACAATAGCTTTAATATCTCTTAACATGTAACTCCTATGACCATTTCGTTTCTTCCATATGAAAATAGACTCATCAAGGTTCATTTACATAGCTTATTCACTATTTAATTCCATTCCTACGAATTTTGGTGATTTTTCACATTCACGTCACTGCAGCTGGCAGCATCTGTTTTAAGGTAGGTCTTACCTATTTGGTAGTCTCCATGAACCAACTAGTCTTGCCATACATAGGTTCATATATGATCATTTTAACCATGCCAATGGCTGATCATATGACCAACATTCCCATTTCCAAGCCATAGCCACATCATGACACCAAATATATACATACAAACCACAATTAGTCTAAGTTCATGCTTCTTTTTTGAGCCATTTTAGCATGGCCGTACATATATACATCACAACATATTTAACCAACAAGGGGTAGTCCTATACATGCCATTTCAAGTTCAACCAAAATTTATACCAAAATGGAGGCTTGATAGTGTGGATGACTTGACTTCAACGATCCCAAATCCGATTGCTTGAGCGAAATCTAGAAAACGAGAGCCAAAGCAGCGGGTAAGCATTTTTATGCTTAGTAAGTCTCAAGGAATATAATCAACTCTAATTACAGCAATACATTCACATAGCCAAATGCATCATTTCATTGATACACATTCTTACTTCACACTTCATCATTATATAATTTCACAAAGTATCAATCAATTCAATAACTGAAATTCATTAGTCGGTTGAGCGAATGTTGCTCAAACATGTCGACTTTCAATGCACATATAACGTACCTTATCCTTTGGGCTTTTCGAGTGTACTAATTGAATTCATTACAGCAACCAACACTCACCTCCAGCCCAAGATTCTTCGAATATAACCGGATATAATCACGTGCACAAATGCCTTGGGTCCTAGCCGGATAGAATAACTTCATACGAATGCCTTGGTCTTAGCCGGATATAGCCACTAGCACAATTGCCTTGGGTCTTAACCGGATATAATTTCCAGCATAATTGTCTTGGGCTTAGCCGGATATCATTCAATTTCTCATGTACACATACATCAATAATCATTGGACATACATATTTCATTTTCGTTACTAAGGCTCAAACGCACATATATTCACAAGCATATTCGCCTTGGGACTTAGCCGGGTATCATTCAATTTCTCATACACACATAAATCAATAATCATACACATCCATACTTCATCTCACATAATTCAAGTAAGGTCACTTCTTGAGGACTTACCTCGGATGTTGTCGAACGGCTTTTTCGGCTATTCGATCACCTTTTCCTTCCCTTGTCCAATTGTGGCCCTCTTAGCTCTTGAGCTAATTCAAACAAATTCAATTTATTAAAACCTCATTGTGCTTGCTTATGGCGAATATGACAAGGAGTTTTAAATGGTCATATGGCCACTCTTTAGCTTGAATACACAATGGTCATGCACATTTTATACTACATCAAGCAATTCAATACAATTTATTTGAGCATCAAGGAAAAGCTAAGGCCTTCAATAGGCTACTCAAGGCCGAATATTCATGTACATGTTGAGGTCAATTTTGCACTTAATACCTCACAAAAACAGCATGCATTTTACTAGTTAATGCTTTGCACATTGTGGCCCAAAACTTATAATATAGCATCAAGCACTTATATGTGTGCTAGGCCGAATTGTGCTTGCAATTTCACAAGCATTCTTCCACATCTTCTTCTTTAAACCAATATATTCATCACTTACTTCATAGCCAAAACATCATGTGCAAATATATATATACAATATGAGCATGGCGAATTTCAAGATGTCCATAGCCATCCAAAATACAAATTTTAACTAACATGCAAGAAGCATGAACCATGTTCATGAATGCATCATGGCGAATATGAAAATCATGCTCCATTCAACTTCAATCATGGTTAAACACAAAAAGAAAACTCAAAATCTTACTCAAGAGTAGACAATCCATCATTGCATGCATCATCATCAAGCTTCACACTTAGCATGCAATGGCTTTATCACCATAACAACTTTGGCCAAATACCATTTCCATGGCATAACAAGGATTTGAGCCATGGCTAACATGCACATCAAATTAGTAACCAAACCATGCATGAAACTCCCAACACAACCTCATACATACCTTAATCTTGATGTAAACTTAGCCAAATCTCCTCTAGGTCTCTTCCAACCCAAGCATGAAGCAAAAATCCTCCCCTTTTCCCTTAGTATTTTCGGCCAAGAAGATGAGAAAGGATGAACAAATTTTCTTTTCTTTCCTTAGGACATTCGCCAAGCCTATGGAGAAGAATGAACACTTTTTTTTTTCATACTCTTATTTTATCATTTCTAACATCGTCCATTAGTAAAACATGTTGGGAACATGTTTCCCTTGCCCATAATTTGTCATGGCCGGCCATCCACCTTAGGGAATGGGATAATTGACATGCAACTCCATTTATTTCACTTCATGCATTATTAGGCCACTTAAAATACACCTATCACATTTTCAAGTCCTAGCACATGGGTCCTTTCTTATAAATTTGCACCTAATTAATAAAAATCGAGACACGAAATATTTACGCATACCAATTCCACATACAATAAGCACGGAATATAACAATTAATTATTCTTGTGACTCGGTTTCATGGTCCCGAAACCACTCTCCGACTAGGGTGACATTAGGGGTGTCACATAATTCATGCACATGATATCATACATGGGCCAAGAAACACAAATAAGTTTATCACAATCCATACTTTTACCTCGTACACTATCATTTAGACATATCGTTACAATCATATGAATCAGTCCAAGCAATTTAACACATTTACTTAAGCTATACGAGCTTATCAACCATGATTTTTCATATAAGCGTACGTGAATATTCATTCCATCTATATCTTTGGTAAGTTATCTAAACACGTGCATTCACTCAAGCAAATCAACCATTTACATCATAGAATTATCTATTAATCATAGATAAGCTCATTTCACAATGTACACATTTCATGAATCCTCATTCGTACCTTTCCAAGTTTTAGTTCATCATGACTATACTTTACTCGAATATTTTAGCATCACATTCAACATGGTCGGTGTAGCTCGGTTGGAGTGTACCTTTGTCTAAACAAAATGGCTTTCATATGCATCGGGAGACATCACACTATCACGGATCGGTGGCATGAATAGTTGGACTTTTACACATGCTAGGTTAGTCCAAGAACCGACTAAACCATAGCTCTGATTCCACCAAATGTAACACCCCTTACCCCTATCCAAGGCCGGAACAGAGTACGAGGCATTACCAGACTTAACCATACACATAGACGAAAATCGGGCCATAAAATTTCATTTAATTCAAAACTTTTCGAACACATGCATAGACTCATATTTAAAGACATATAACGTGGCATAAATGATGTAACACCTCAAACCTGGCCTAGACGTTATTGCCAGATCTGACGTGTCACATGGACTTACGACTTAGTATGCATTCGTTGGTTTAAGTGATTGGGGTGGTCTTTGTAAAAACAGCGGTTGAATGAAAAGCTGGTTTATCAATCTTTAGGCTATCCATTTGTTGTGCTTATTGAGTCTTAGAAACGTTCATTAATTTTGAAAACCCGCGCAGCTTAATACTAGCAGTTTCGACATAGTATAAATATAATTAGAAAATAAAACCATAGCGGAAAAAGAAATTTAAATAGTAGCCTTATTACAACTTAAAACCCAAAATTAAATTAGAATATAAAAATAATAAAAATAAACTAACTTAGAAAACCAACTTTGCAGATGATGTGGCCACTCTGAATCCCTCATGACTCCAAGCCCACTATGGTTGGGGATTTCCTCTGAGATGAAAATAAAGGTGAGTTCGGTAAACTCGATGTGTAACATAACCCAACCATAGCCCAAAACAGATCAAACCTTAGAGTCAGACTTATCTGGGCCTTGGCCCAGTATAGAAATCAGAACGAAACCCATAGGCCTAGAGCAGATACAGGACAAATATATCGTAGAAATCCCAACCCAGAGCCATCCATAACACCCCCGTACCAGCCTTACACCATGTGGGGAGACTACTCGACCCACCCAATCGCTACACACCACAAAAATTGCAGCGAGGCTGCGAGATATAGTGACAAAGTCACGGAGATACGAATATTGTGGCTAGGCCACGAGCAGAGATATATATATGTGAAGCCACCGATTGCAATGAGGAGGTGCCAAATATTGTGACGAAGTCATCAGAACAGATATATGTAGCGAGGCCACCAGATTGCAGCGAGGTTGCCAGAACGCTTCCTCCATCAATATAAACCCATGTCCCATGCAACAGAAATAATATGTCATGGCATATGTATACAAAAATAGAACATCATGCTTTTTAGAAAAAAAATAACCCTAGGGGGAAAATCGTAATTTTGCATGCATAAAGGTATTTCAGTAATTATTACCTATTGCTAAGGTTTCATGCTCATTCTAACGTTTACCAAGTAATCAAAAGTACTTACCTTGTCTTTTTACCAAAGTGGGCCCGTTGGCCCATTGGCCCGTTTTCGGCCCATTAAGCCCAAAAATACTGTTGTAACACCCCGAACCCGAGACCATCGCCGGTGTCGGACATGAGGGGTTAGCAAGCCAAGTTCACTTGTTTTGCCCATCCATTACACAAATTTTAACTAACATGCAAGAAGCAAGAACCATGCTCATGAATGCATCATGGCCGAATATGACAATCATGCTCCTTTTCAACTTCAATCATGATAAAACAAAAAGAAAGCTCAAAATCTTACTCAAGAGTAGACAATCCATCATTGCATGCACCATCATCAAGCTTCACACTTAGCATGCAATGGCTTTATCACCATAACAACTTTGGCCAAATACCATTTCCATGGCTTAACAAAGATTTGAGCCATGGCTAACATGCACATCAAGTTAGCAACCAAAACATGCATGAAACTCCTAACACAACCTCATACATACCTTAATCTTGATGCAAACTTAGCCAAATCTCCTTCTAGATCTCTTCCAAACCAAGCATGAAGCAAAAATCCTCCTTCTTCCTTAGTTTTGGCTCAAAGAAAGGATGAACAAAATTTTTCTTTCCTTCTCTACAACTCACGGCAAAGGGGGATTACCACACTCACACACATTTTTTTCATTTTTTATCACCCATACACCTTTGTTTATTATTTCACCCTAATGCACCAACAAAACATGTTTCATGACATGTTTAGCCCATCCTCCTTGTCATGGCCGGCCACCACCTATAAAGGGGAATTTGACATGCAAGTCCATTATTTTGCATGCATGCTTTAATTAGTCATCACACATTTCCTATCATACTTTCAAAGTTCATTACTAAGTCCTTTCTTGTGGAATTCACCCTTATAACACTAAATCAATCATCATAAAATGTCATACATGAGCACACATATTATAGGCATCAAAATAAATTTTAATTATTTTTATGCCTCGGTTTTATGGTCCCGAGACCACCTTCCGACTAGGGTCAATTTTGGGTGTCACAACTCTCCCCACTTAAGAAATTTTCGTCCCGAAAATCTTACCGTAAATAGGTTTGGATATCGCTCTTTCATAGAGTTCTCGGTCTCACAAGTAGCTTCTTCTATCCCGTGCTTGAGCCATAACACTTTTACTAGCGGAACCCGCTTGTTTCACAACTCTTTCACTTCTCGTGATAGGATGCGAATCGGTTCTTCCTCATAACTCATATTAGCTTGAATTTCAATTTCGATGGACTAATCACGTGCGATGGATCGGATCTATAGCATCGAAGCATCGAACGTGAAAGACATCGTGAACCTTTTCGAGTTCGGGGCAAAATCAAACGATATGCCACTTGGATCGACTCGCCGGATATCTCATATGGCCCAACGAACCTCGGGCTCAACTTGCCCTTACGGTAGAATCGAGTATCTTTTTCCATGGCGATACCTTGAGAAACACTTTATCACCCACGATACTCGATATCCTTACGCTTCAGTCCGCGTCGACTTCGGCGATCGGAGGCTATCTTGAGACTTTCACGGATTACTTTCACTTTCATTCAGCATCCCTAATCAAATCCACCTCGAAAATCTTGCTTTCACCGAGCTCGGTCCAAAACAATGGTGCACGGCATTTACGACCGTACAAGGCCTCGTAGGGTGCCATCTTAATACTTGATTGAAAGTTTGTTGTTGTGGCGAATTCAATCAACGGCAAATACCGTTCCCATAAACCACTAAACTCGAGGACGCAACATCTTAACATATCCTCAAGTATCTGAATTATCCGCTTGGATTGACCATCGGTTTGGGGGTGAAAGGCGGTCTTGAAATGCAACTTGGTACCCAAAGCTTCTTGCAACTTTTTCCAAAATCGCGAGGTAAATCTCGGATCTCTATCCGACCACGATGGAAATAGGCACCCGTGTAATCTCACAATCTGAGAAACGTACAATTCAGCTAATTTGTCAATTGAAAAATCCGTACGTACGGGGACAAAGTGGGCCGACTTAGTCAATCGATTTACCACGACCCAAACCGCATCCTTCTTACTTGCTGACAATGGCAGTCCGGATACAAAGTCCATTGTGACTCGATCCCATTTCCACTCGGGTATCGGGATTGGCTGAAGTAATCCTGAAGGCACCTGATGTTCCGCTTTCACTTGTTGACATATTAAACATCTCGAAACAAAGTCGGAGATGTCTCGCTTCATACCATGCCACCAAAATCGACGTTTCAAATCATTGTACATCTTCGTACTCCCGGGTGGATTGCCATTCGGCTACAATGGGCTTCATTCAATTATCGAAATGAGTTCAATTCTTTGGAACACACGACGACTTTTGAACCTCAAACAATCGTCATCATCGATTTGAAACTCGAATCCTTGTTGAACACACTCGGCCCGTTTTGCGACCAACTCGTCGTCGACTTTACGAGCTTCTCGAATTTGATGTATCAATAATGGTTTGGCTTTCAATTCAGCTACTAACACACTATCGGATTGAGCAGACAAGTGCACGTTCATCGCTCGTAAGCGAATAATGATTTACGACTCAAGGCATCCGCAACCACATTCGCCTTTCCGGGTGATAGTCAATGACCAGCTCGTAATCCTTTAACAGCTAGAGCCAACGTCTTTGTCGCAGATTTAAGTCTCTTTGGATCATCAAATATTTGAGACTTTTGTGATCCGAGTATACATGGCACCTTTCACCAAATAAGTAATGTCGCCAAATCTTTAAAGGCGAATACGATGGCGGCCAATTCGAGATCATGAGTCGGATAATTTTTCTCATGTGACTTTAATTACGTCGACGCGCAGGCCACAACTCGACCTTCTTGCATTAATACGCAACCTAACCCAAGTAGAGAGGCGTCGCTATAGATGACAAACTCTTTGCTTGGACTCGGGTTGCACTAGAATTGGGGCTTCATCAAATAAGTTTTCATTGATCGAAACTTTTTGGCATTTCTCCGTCCATTCGAACTTAACATCCTTTTGGAGTAACCGTCATCGGCGTGGCTATCGTTGAGAAGCCTTTACAAATCGTCGGTAATAACCGGCAAGCCCCAAAAAGCTCGAACCTCGTAATATTTCTGAGGCTTCCAATTAAGTATGGCTGAAATTTTATTCGGGTTGACTCGAATACCGATCTGAATACCACATGACCCAAGAAGCTAACCTCTCTTAACCGAACTCACACTTGCTGAACTTAGCATATAATTGCTTATCCGTAAAATTTGCAGCACTAACCGCAGTGTTCAGCATGTTCGGTCTCATTTCTTGAATAGACCAAGATGTCATCAATGAACACGACTATGAATCGATCCAAATATGGTCTAAAGATCCGATTCATTAAATCCATAAATACCGCAGGGGCATTAGTGAGCCCAAACGGCATCACTAGGAACTCATAGTGACCATATCTCGTTCTGAAGGCAGTCTTGGGTATGTCCGAATCTCGGATTCGCAATTGATAATAGCCCGATCTCAAATCTATTTTCGAGAACACTGAGGCTCCCTTTAGTTGATCGAACAAGTCATCGATACGTGGCAGCGGATATTTGTTCTTTATTGTCGCTTTATTAAGTCGACGATAATCGATGCTGCAACCGCATGGTTCCATCCTTCTTTTCACGAACAACACCGGCGCACCCAAAGGCGAAAAACTCGGGCGAGCAAAACCTCTATCCACCAATTCTTGCAACGAGCTTCCAACTCCTTTAATTCGTTGGTGCCATACGATACGGAGCTATCGAAATTGGAGTGGTACCGGTACCAATTCGATGCCAAATTCTATTTCCGACGGTGGTAAACCGGCAATTCTTGAGGAAAACATCCGGTATTCACAAACCACGAGCACAGATTCGGGTTTCTTTTCGATTCCTTGTCATCGAACACGTCGCAAGGTATGCCGCACTCTTTTCTTACATATTTTCGGGCCAACATTGCGATATTACGATTGGCAACCCCTTTAAGTCCGTAGACTTAACCCGAATTATCTCGTTATTCGCGCACCTCAAATCGATAGTCTTGCTTTTGCAATTTACGACCGCATCGTGCATGGTCAACCCATCCAAACCAAGAATAACGTCGAATTCATCGAGCGGCAAAAGCATCAAGTCCGCCGGAAACAAGAACCTCGGAACACTAGGGGACTTTTCTTGCACACTTTGTTGACAAGCACGTAATGACCCAAGGGTTTGACACCGAATTACAAACTCGATGAGACTCAATAGGCAAAGTCTTCTTTGGATGCTAAGGTTTCACATATATAAGATTGAGTAGAACCGGGGTCAATCAAAGCAATCACATTAGTATTGAAAAGAGTGAAAGCACCAGTAATGACATCCGGAGAGGCAAGATCCTCGGCGTCGGCGTATGGCATAAGTCCTCGCGAGAGCACGAGCCTCGGATCGATGGTAGCATCTCTAGAGCCTCTCGACCACCACGACATTGCCCATATTTCTAGGTGGCCTACCTCGGCGATGGTAGCACCCGAGTTTCCACTCGACTCACATTCTGCTCAAGCATCCTCGGGCAATCTTTCCTAAAGTGGTCGGCCGATCCACACTTATAGCGAGGCGATCACGAAACCAACACTCCCGAATGCCATTTGCCACAATGTTGACACTCGCCCTCTCTCGGCGATCATTTACACCATCAGCGATCGAAGTGACTTGTGTGGTCACGGGTCGATCGCGTCCTCGTCTAGAAAAGCCCAAAGCGCCTCTAGACCGGTTCACATCATCTCGAAATCTCTTGATTGCTGTTGAAGAGACTTTCCGAGGACCTCTTTCGAATTCTCCGGTTCCCACATCAGCTTTTTGTTTCTCCTTTCTAAGCTCTTGACTTTACAAGCTCGCTCAACAAGTACTACGATCTCTCGTATTTCGAGAATGCCAACGAACATCCTTATATCATCATTCGTAGCTTTAAATTCAAGTGGCCCCATGTTTTGAATCCTATCATTGGGGCTTACTTGACCATATTTGGTCGATTCTGGGAGGTATTGTAGGTCTGGGGTTGCATTTGTCGGGAATGGAGGTTGTGGGACAGCCGTGTTAGTTCGAATGTATTGATTAAACCATTCGTTCATCACACTATAAAAGGCTTGCCTAGCCTCATCATTCGGATTCTGGCCATAGGTTGAGAGTCCGCCGTGTTGTCCCTTGTCTTGGGAGCATCGCCACACTCTCCACATCATCAGCTATTGCTCGGTTGGGATCGGGATCCATTGCTATAAACAAACTCAACGTCAAATTGTCAGAAATCACCACACTATCGATTCATCATTTAATGGCATGTATAGCTAGACCCCAAACACCTCACGGTAGTCCTAGAATCGACTAAACCGTGGCTCTGATACCAATAAAATTGTAACACCCCGAACCCGAGACCATCGCCGGTGTCGGACACGAGGGGTTAGCAAGCCAAGTTCACTTGTTTTGCCCATCCATTACACAAATTTTAACTAACATGCAAGAAGCAAGAACCATGCTCATGAATGCATCATGGCCGAATATGACAATCATGCTCCTTTTCAACTTCAATCATGATAAAACAAAAAGAAAGCTCAAAATCTTACTCAAGAGTAGACAATCCATCATTGCATGCATCATCATCAAGCTTCACACTTAGCATGCAATGGCTTTATCACCATAACAACTTTGGCCAAATACCATTTCCATGGCTTAACAAAGATTTGAGCCATGGCTAACATGCACATCAAGTTAGCAACCAAAACATGCATGAAACTCCTAACACAACCTCATACATACCTTAATCTTGATGCAAACTTAGCCAAATCTCCTTCTAGATCTCTTCCAAACCAAGCATGAAGCAAAAATCCTCCTTCTTCCTTAGTTTTGGCTCAAAGAAAGGATGAACAAAATTTTTTCTTTCCTTCTCTACAACTCACGGCAATGGGGGATTACCACACTCACACACATTTTTTTCATTTTTTATCACCCATACACCTTTGTTTATTATTTCACCCTAATGCACCAACAAAACATGTTTCATGACATGTTTAGCCCATCCTCCTTGTCATGGCCGGCCACCACCTATAAAAGGGGAATTTGACATGCAAGTCCATTATTTTGCATGCATGCTTTAATTAGTCATCACACATTTCCTATCATACTTTCAAAGTTCATTACTAAGTCCTTTCTTGTGGAATTCACCCTTATAACACTAAATCAATCATCATAAAATGTCATACATGAGCACACACATATTATAGGCATCAAAATAAATTTTTAATTATTTTTATGCCTCGGTTTTTATGGTCCCGAGACCACCTTCCGACTAGGGTCAATTTTGGGCTGTCACAACTGTTGTGCATGAAAATGCACATGCTGCACTCTAATCATCCAAATGAACCATATTCATTAACAACTGTCTTACGAGCACTCGCACGCTCGCGATTTTACAAAATACCAACGTTTCGGTATTTCGGCTTTTACTGATTCAGTCTAAGGGAGGGTGTCGTTTACACACCTGGTTGATGACGATTGATGATGATATCTCCCACGTGATAATCGTACAATCGATCACTAACACATTAGACTTACGAATTAACGATAACTAACTTAAATCCACGTCAACTAACCCAATCATTACACAAGTTAGTCATTTACGCACGAGGGGCAAAATAGTCATTTAACACCCTAGGGGCAAAATGGTAATTTTACCCTATAAGGGTATCTCAGTAATTCTACCCTACAGGGGTATTTCAATAATTCTAAAACTTATCTACTTGGGCCTACGGACCCATTGGGACCACATGGCCCATTTCAGCCCATCGCGGCTCGAAATAGTCGTCCTACTGCTAGAGTAATGAGAAATACACACCTATTAGGAGACTGCAGTTAATCCGTGCTCCAAACACTCTTAGCTGACGCCCAACCCAAACGAACATGTCACAAAGCGAAAGGGATCAGCCAAGAAAGGTATGCCTACTCTCCTCATGGTTTGCTCTATTTAAAGCCAGCTCTCCATCTACTCTTATGTTAGCTTCTCGATGTGGGATCCCTCCATCACCAAAGTTTAAAACCAACACCAACTCTTGCCGTCCCAACATAGCAAAATAATCAACCTTTGCGTGCCAAGGGATTCCAACCAAAGTCCTCTCACATGCCAACTCACGCCACCACCACTAGGCCATCAACTCATTTGTGTCATAAACCCAGCACATTAAACTTTAAAGCACACCTACTTGCTTCCAGATTTATTGAAAAGAAAAACCAAAATATATTGCAAGAGCCAAGACTTGAACCTTGGACCCCTTGCTTCCTCTATGGCGTCATTCCTTGTCCCCTAAGTGGCGCCACCTTGCCACTACATCACACTCCTTTTTGTGTCATCTTTTACCCCTTTACTCTTCAAAGCCCAAATGGCAATTGCATCACCTGTTCATAAAATTAAAATTTCGAAGACTACCACGGATTTAACTTAAGTTTGGGCCTTTCAAAGGCCCACTAACCTACTAAAATATATATATTAACCAACCAGAACATACACAAATTTTAAAAATCACAGAAACACAGAAAACTCGAAAATTGGGGTGTTACAAATGAGCACTTACACATCCATAATTATGCAATAACATGTCTTTCACTTTAAACATATTTGCTTACTATCCTGTATATAATATACATTCTTACATTAACTAGAACTAGACATGCTAAATCTTATACTCATTTTATACCATCATAACGTAGTTACCAATTTGTCCATTAAACATCCATATTCAAGGCAACATTACTCATTTTCATTTAATTCATGATCCACTGGCCTACATTTAACTTACCTGATGTATTACCAATCATGCATAACAAACAAAGCTAACTATATCATTACATCAAAACATAGGACATGGCATGATTAATTAAACTTATAAGCCATAATGGATAAGAACCACATCTCATGATCATATATGATAACTCAATGCAGACTGATACGTATGGTCAAAATCATAATAATAATACATATCACAAAACCAACTTTCTATACATGCCACTCACTTGATATTTCTAATATTTGAATTAATTCTCCCAAAAATGATAGTTTGATAGTGTGATTTTACCTCCGACGATCTCCAACCCCGAGCAGACCTGCCAATACTAAAGAAATGGAGAGGATGGGTAAGCTTTAATCTTAGTAAGTCCATATGAAATTAATAAGCAATTACTAACATGCTTTTCAAGATAAAATAGTACAATTACACATGTTCAGGTTAAGCTATTTTATCGAGTTACAGTTACTAAATCATTCATATATGAAGATAAAAAAACTTCAAATTTAGTTTCGTTAATTTTCCTTGAAACTAGATTCATATAACTTTCTCCCATAAAATTTTCAGAATTGTTGGTTTAGCCAATTAGTACAGCTTATTCATTAAAGTTTCCTCTGTTTTGTTGTCCAACAGTTCTAACCTCTCTTCACTAAAAATGATTTATCTCATATTTTGGGACTCTAATGATGTTCTCGTCAATTCCTCCTGAAAGTAGACTAATTTAATATTCTATTAATATAAATTTTAACTCATAATTATTTTTGTACAATTTTTGAAAATTTTCCAAGTCAGAACAGAGGATCTCGAATTTATTCTAACATTGTCTCACAAAAATAAGAATATCACATAATATAGAACTCTTTTTCTCCCCCTGTTTCTTTTATATGAAAATAGACTCATTAATATTTACTTCTATAATTTTTTTTGAAATTTAATTCAACTTACACAATTTTTGGCAAATTTTCAAAGTCACGCAATTGCTGCTGTCCAACACTTTTTTACTACTAAAATTCACTCTTACATAATTTCACTTAATCCATTTTCTCTTATCGAAGCTCACTCAAATATCAAGCACATTGCTCATAATTTTCATAAACATATACCTGCACTTATTCATCATATAATCATGTTCACATGTATTTTTACTTAATCGATTTTCCCGTTGAACTCTTCGGAATAATAACTGATACTCAGTTGCCTGCACATATTTTTACACTTGTAGACAAGGCTATCTAGTACGCATAGTAGCCTGCACTTAGTACTACACATGCGACCAATTATTCGGTACACGTAGTAGCCTGCACTTAGTACTACACACGTGACCTCACAATAGATCATTCGTATCGTTTCTATTCCGAAGGCTCAACTGGGAAATTCCTCACTTTTCAACATGTTACAAATTTATTCATAGTCCTTTTTCAATTTGCAATTTACAACAAATAGTCATTCTATAGGCAACCACATTTCATATGATAACAAAATATAATAAAATAAAATGAATCGATAAATTATTTACATACAAACTTGTCGAAATCTCATCAAGTACAACCATGTAGCAATTCATACAACCCAGGTAATATTAATTTAACACTCAATTCATGTAACAATAATTTGCCATTCAATTTCACATGACACAACAAGCATTACATTTTTCCATATCATACATACCATCCATCAACTTCTCTTAAACATATTAACTCATACAATTTATGCCATATCAATAGAGAATTACAATTCATGCATGGTATTGCATTATTATTAACACACGAACTTACCTCGCTCCCAAAACGACAATTTACCATTTTAGTCCATAACCTTGTATTTTCCCGATTTAAGCTCGAATCTCGATTTCCTTCATCTATAATATCACATTTAGCCTAATAATTAGTCACATTATTCATACGGGGCCAAAAATCATATTTTTACAAATTTGCATTTTGACCCCTAAACTTTTGCATATTTTCACTTTTTCCCCAAGGTTCGGAAATTAAACTTCATCCCATTTTCTTATGTTTTATGACATGCTGATCATTTTTCTCTATGGCAACATCAAATTCTCACTCTAACATGTACTTATGAACATTAGGTATTTTTACCGATTATGCCGTTCTACTTATTTTCACGTAAAATCACTTAGCAAAAGTTGTTTAACACAATTTCAAGTTCATATTCTACCATTAAACATCAAAATACATGCATATCATTCATGGGTAAATTTTTAAACACAAACCCTAGCTCAAAATAATGGTAGAAATAGCTAGAACATGTTACCGGGACTTCAAAAATGTAAAGAACATTAAAAACGAGGCTCGGGATCACTTACAAATGAGCTTGGAAAGCTTGAAAACCCTATCCATGGTGTTTTTCATGAAATATTCGTCCATGAGGAAGAAGATGAGCAAATTTGGCTTATTTTGGCATTTTTAATTCATTTAATTACAAATTTACTAAAATGCCCTTAATGAAAAACTTTTAGAAACCTATCATACCATGTCCATTTTTGTCCACAAACTTCAAAATGGTCTAATTACCATTTAAGGACCTTTAAATTAAAAAATCATAACAATTAGACACTTCTAACATGTAGAACTCAACTTTTGCACTTTTTACAATTTAGTCCTTTTGACCAAATTGAGTGCCCAAACGTCAAAATTTTCGAACGAAATTTTCATGAAATCATTACATGAAATCGTAGACCATAAAAATATAATAAAAATAAATTTTCATCAAAGGATTTGTGGTCCCAAAACCACTGTTGTTCCAACTAGGCCCAAAATCAAAATGTTGCACATAACGTACTTAGGCAACAAATACCATCATTACTGAGGCTTAACACATGTAATTTAAAAGCCAACATGTATCATGCTTAAAACATCATACTTTGCCAAACTCAAACATATCACAAGCACATCCATAATCGAGACAATAACATAACATTCTCATGTCATTATTTATCATACTTAGAATATCAACCTTTCCACACCAAATTATGAAAATTTTCACATTCACAAATGGTATTAATATATGAATATACTCATAACCAATATTAGCCAACTTCCATTGCAAGCCAACACATATGGCCAAAGTTAATCATGACACATAATAAATGACCAAGTTCCTATACATGCCATAAACTTAAAATACTTGAATTCATTTATACCCAAAAATGATAACTTGATAGTGTGATAGTATCTCCAGCGATCTCCAACCTGAGCTAGCTTAATAACCCTATAAGACATGGGAAAGGAAGTGGCTAAGCTATATAGCTTAGTAAGTTCATATGCAAATAATAAGCAACCTCAACTATACATATATCATACAATTAACATAATGTAAAACCATAAGAATGTCATTTAAATCTCATAAATATAACTTACTCATTCATATCTTACCAAGTGTTTTCCATGTTCAACAATATGAACTCACATTATTATAATCTACCCTAATCTCATGGTTATAATTTATTCAGTCACAATGCATACCCCTTTCAACTTATAAGCATAATTTAACATATTTTGGCTTTAGCCTAACAACCATGATCTTTCGTTTATAACATATTATAGCAATTAACAAATCACTTCAAATCTCATAAGAAACATGCACATTAATTATGTGTACTCATATTTCCAAGCGTATGTCTTAATATCCTTCGATTTCATAATCTTTTATCCTCCCGTACTTTCATAACCATTTTCAATAGGCAATTATGCCAATCTTTCATTTTTCTCATATCCGATAAATAGCAACTTAAGTGAATAAGATGTGCAATATCACAGCTCGATTTGGTCTGAAAGCAAATCACATAATCTTCAATCAAATTTACCATGTATTTCATATATCACAAGTATAGACCAATAATCACAAGGTCATCACAAAGTCATCCTTATAGTAAACATAAACTGTGACAGCCCCAAATTGACCCTAGTCGGGAAGTGGTTTCGAGACCACAAAACCGAGTCATAAAATTTATTTAAAATTTTATTTGCATATCTTATATGTGTGGTAGTACTTGTATAAAAATTTGATGTTTTAATTTTATAGGAGGAATGTGAATTTTGCTTGAAAGGATTTAGTTGAGAGACTTAGAGAATTATGATAGGTAAATGAGTAAGGACCAAATAGTATTAAAATAGGAAAGATTGGATTTGCATGTCAAAATGCCCAATCCATGTTAAGTGGCCGGCCAAGCAAGGCTTCATCCCACCAAGTTATGTTGTTTATCATTTTATATTGGCAAGTAAAATTAAAATAGATGAGAAATAGAGATTAATAAAAGAGATAATGGAAGAGGAGTGTTCATCTTCTTCTCCATCTTGCCAAAACCGAAACTAAGGGAAGGAAATAGAGAGGTCTTCATTTATGAAGTTCGGCAACCCTTTTGCTAGTTGGAGGTGAGTCTTGAAGTGTTGTTTAAACCTTTGTTTATACATGTTTATCCAATTGTTGCATACATTTTAACAATGTCAAGAAACTCAAGACTACTATGGAGATTTGGAGCACTAAGCAGTACATCAAGAGTTAGGGGTAGAGGTTGTTTTCATGTTATATGGCATAAGTAGAGGTTGAAATGAGGTTGGAATTGTGAAATCATTAGTTGGGTAGCAAATGGTGCATTTGGCCACATGGGGTAAAATGGGATGTTCATCTTATTTGTTGTTTCATTCTCATGAGAAATGGGTCAAGTGTTCATGAGATAAAATTTTGTGATTTGATGAGTTAAAGGTGATAGCATAGTTGATATATATATATATATATAGCATCGAGTAGTTGAGTTGGAACCGTTTTACCTAACACAAGGTAAGTCATTAAGCATATATTTGTTATTGATTAAATGATCGTAATATCTATGCAATTGTGTTAGTCGAACTCTGAAACAGGGGTGACTTGAACTAATAAACTGTACTAATTGGCTTGACGAAAAATTCTAGAAAAAAATGTGTAGATGGGATTATGAGTCTAGTTTGAGTAAAATTGACAGAACTGATTTTGAGTTACGGAACTCGAGATATGACTTTTAAGGTGACGGTGATGCGATTAACTAGCTTTGCCTGGAACAGCAATCAAATATTTCGAGAGAGACAAATAAAGGGAAGTAAGCCGGATAACACCACGTGGTCAAATCCGGTGACGGTCATGGGTTTGGGGTGTTACATAAACTCACAATATCATGAAATCATTTATTATAAACCTTACGTATGTGACAGCCCAAAATTGACCCTAGTCGGAAGGTGGTCTCAGGACCACAAAACCGAGGCATAAAAATAATTAAAATTTATTTTGATGCCTATAATATGTGTGCTCATGTATGACATTTTATGATGATTGATTTAGTGTTATAAGGGTGAATTCCACAAGAAAGGACTTAGTAATGAACTTTGAAAGTATGATAGGGAAATGTGTGATGACTAATTAAAGCATGCATGCAAAATAATGGACTTGCATGTCAAATTCCCCTTTATAGGTGGTGGCCGGCCATGACAAGGAGGATGGGCTAAACATGTCATGAAACATGTTTTGTTGGTGCATTAGGGTGAAATAATAAACAAAGGTGTATGGGTGATAAAAAATGAAAAAAAATGTGTGTGAGTGTGGTAATCCCCCATTGCCGTGAGTTGTAGAGAAGGAAAGAAAAAATTTTGTTCATCCTTTCTTTGAGCCAAAACTAAGGAAGAAGGAGGATTTTTGCTTCATGCTTGGTTTGGAAGAGATCTAGAAGGAGATTTGGCTAAGTTTGCATCAAGATTAAGGTATGTATGAGGTTGTGTTAGGAGTTTCATGCATGTTTTGGTTGCTAACTTGATGTGCATGTTAGCCATGGCTCAAATCTTTGTTAAGCCATGGAAATGGTATTTGGCCAAAGTTGTTATGGTGATAAAGCCATTGCATGCTAAGTGTGAAGCTTGATGATGATGCATGCAATGATGGATTGTCTACTCTTGAGTAAGATTTTGAGCTTTCTTTTGTTTTATCATGATTGAAGTTGAAAAGGAGCATGATTGTCATATTCGCCATGATGCATTCATGAGCATGGTTCATGCTTCTTGCATGTTAGTTAAAATTTGTGTTTTGGATGGCTATGGACACCTTGAAATTCGGGCATGCCCATATATGTATATATATGTTTGCACATGATGTTTTGGTTATGAAGGAAGTGATGAATAAGTTTGTTTAAAGAAGAAGATGTTGAAGAATAATTGTGAAATTGTAAGCACATTCGCCTAGCACACATATGAGTGCTTGATGCTATATTGTAAGTTTTGAGCTACAATATGCAAAGCATTAACTAGTAAAATGCATGCTGTTTTTGTGTGGTATTAAGTGCATAATTGGCCTCAACATGGACAAGTATATTAAATACCTGGGTAGCCTATTGAAGGCCTTAGCTTTTCCTTGATGCTCGAATAAATTGTATTGAATTGCTTGATGTAGTATAAAATGTGCATGACCATTGTGTATTCAAGCTAAAGGGTGGCCATATGACCATTTAAATTCCTTGTCATATTCGGCCATAAGCTAGCACAATGAGGTTTTGATAAATTGAATTTGTTTGAATTAGCTCAAGAGCTAAGAGGGCCACAATTTTACAAGGGGAAGGAAAAAGTAATCGAATAGCCGTAAAAGCCGTTCGACAACATCCGAGGTAAGTCCTCAAGAAGTGACCTTACTTGAATTATGTGGAATGAAATATGGATGTATTGATTATTGATTTATGTGTGTATGAGTATTGAATGATACCCGGGCTAAGTCCCGGCGATTATGTTAGTGATTATAATTGTGTTTGAGCCTTAGTAACGAAAATAAATATGTATGTCCAATGATTATTGATGTATGTGTGCATGAGAAATTGATTGATATCCGGGCTAAGCCCAAGACAATTATGCTGGAAATTATAACCGGTTAAGACCGAAGGCAATTGTGCTAGTGGCTACATCGGGCTAAGACCGAAGGCATTCGTGCGAGTCATTCTATCCGGGCTAAGACCGAAGGCATTTGTGCAAATCGTGATATCCGGGTTAAGTCCGTGAGGCCTTGGTGCGGGTTACCATAACCGGCTATGTCCGAAGGCGATTGATCGAGTAGCGACATCCGGTTAAACTCGAAGGTATGTGATTTGAAAATTATAAGCTTGCTGGAAAATTTCAGCTAATGCACTTGTGAAATTTCCCAATGACAAGGTAAGTGCGGTGTGTGCTTTGCGCGCTAGGAGTAAGGCGTGTGAATATCCGCTCCTATGATGGAACGAGTTATCGGCCTTAATGAAGCCGTTATTTGTGTATGAACATAAGAGTTGGGATGGTGAAGTAAGTATGATTATGTGAATGTGCATTAATGAAATGATGCATTTAACTATGTGAATGTATTGCTGTAATTAGAGTTGATTATATTCCTTGAGACTTACTAAGCATAAAAATGCTTACTCATTGCTTTGGCTCTCGGTTTTCTAGATTTCGCTCGATAGCAATCGGATTCGGGATCGTTGAAGTCGAAGTCATCCACACTATCAAGCCCCCATTTTGGTATAAATTCTTGGTTGAACTTGAAATGGCATGTATAGGACTACTCCTTGTTGGTTTAAATATGTTATGATGTATATGTGTACGGCCATGCGAAAATGGCTCGTAATAGTGAAGTATCAACTTAAACTATTTGTGGTTTGTATATATATATATGGTGTCATGATGTGACTATGAATTGGAAATGGGAATGTCGGTCACATGATCAGCCATTGGCATGGTTAAAATGATCATATGTGGACCTATGTAAGGCAAGACTAGTTGGTTCATGGAGACTACAAAATAGGTAAGACCTACCTTAAAACAGATGCTGCCAGCTGCAGTAACGTGAATGTGAAAATCACCAAAATTTGTAGGAATGGTATTAAATAGTGAATCAGCTATGTAAATGAACATTGATGAGTCTATTTTCATATGGAAGAAACGAAATGGTCATAGGAGTTACATGTTAAGAGATATTAAAGCTATTGTGAGACAGGGCCAGAACGGTTTCTGGGTTCCCTGTCGCAACTTTAAAATTTACTATAAATTATCCAGAAAAATTAGGAGACATACCTTATATGTACAGATTCCATTTTGAGTCTAGTTTCATTAGAAACAAACGGCACCAACATTAAAGCCCTGTACAGAGAGATATTCAAGTTATACCGCGCGAAGGTCAGAGCAGTCGATCCCTGTAACATGGGTGACTTTAACTAATAAACTGTACCAATTGGCCCGACCAAAATTCTAGAAATAAATCCATGGATGGATATATGAGTCTAAATTCAGGAAAATTTACGAAACCAGTTTCCGAGTTTTGAAACTCGAGATATGATTTTAAGGCGACAGTGACGCAGTTTTTCCAGCCTGACTGAAATGTCCAATGGATGGGCAAAACAAGTGAACTTGGCTTGCTAACCCCTCGTGTCCGACACGGCGATGGTCTCGGGTTCGGGTGTTACAATTTATTGGTATCGAGCCACGGTTTAGTCGATTCTAGGACTACCGTGAGGTGTTTGGGGTCTAGCTATACATGCCATTAAATGATGAATCGATAGTGTGGTGATTTACGACAATTTGACTTTGAGTTTGTTTATAGCAATGGATCCGATCCCAACGAGCAATAGCTGATGATGTGGAGAGTGTGGCGCTGCTCCCTTTGACAAGGGACAGCACCGGCGGACTCTCAACCTATGGCCAACAATCCGAATGATGAGGCTAGGCAAGCCTTTTATAGTGTGATGAGCGAATGGTTTAATCAATACATTCGAACTAACACGGCTGTCCCACAACCTCCATTCCCGACAAATGCAACCCCGCACCTACAATACCTCCGTGAATCGACCAAATAAGGTCAAGTAAGCCCCAATCGATAGGATTGAAAACATGGGGCCACTGAATTTAAAGCTACGGATGATGATGATGCCGAACGAGCTGAATTTTGGTTGGACAACACTATCCGGTGCTCGATGAGCTATCTTGTACACCGATGAGTGCTTAAAGTGTACCATCTCCTTGCTACGTGATTCCACCTACTATTGGTGGAGTACTCGACTTCTGTGGTACCTAGAGAGTAAGTGACTTGGGAATTCTTTCAAACCAAGTTCAAAAAAAAAAAAAGTATATCGATCGAGATTCATCGACCAAAAGCGAAGGAATTTCTTGATCTTAAGCAAGGTTCTATGTGGTTACCGACTATGAGCGAAAATTTGTGAGGCTTAGCCGATCTGGCGAGAATGCATTTTGTCCGAAGCTATTATGTGTAAACGCTTCGAGGATGGGCTGAATGATGATATAAGGATGTTCATTGGCATTCTCGAAATACGAGAGATCGTAGTACTTGTTGAGCGAGCTTGTAAAGTCGAAGAGCTTAGAAAGGAGAAACAAAAAGCTGATGTGGGAACTGGAGAATTCCGAAAGAGGTCCTCGGGAAAGTCTCTTCAACAGGAACCGAAGAGATTTCGAGATGATGTGAACCGGTCTAGAGGCGCTTTGGGCTTTTCTAGACGAGGACGCGATCGACCCCCTGTGACCACACGAGTCACTTCGATCGCCAGTGGTGGAAATGATCGCCGAGAGAGGGCGGAGTGTCAACATTGCGGCAAATGGCATTCGGGGAGCTGTTGGTTTCGTGATCGCTCCTGCTATAAGTGTGGATCGGCCGACCACTTTAGGAAGGATTGCCCGAGGATGCTTGAACAGAATGTGAGTCAGAGTGGAAACTCGGGTGCTACCATTGCTCGAGGTAGGCCACCTAGAAATATGGGCAATGTCAGTGGCGGTCAAAGAGGATCTAGAGATGCTACCATTAGATCTGAGGCTCGTGCTCTGCGAGGACTTATGCCATCTGCCGCACGCGAGGATCTTGCCTCTCGGATGTCATTATCGGTTCTTTCACTCTTTTCAATACTAATGTGATTGCTTTGATTGACCTGGTTCTACTCAATCTTATATATGTGAAACCTTAGCATCCATGAAGTCTTTGCCTATTGAGTCTACTGAGTTTGTAATTCGGGTGTCAAACCCCTTGGGTCATTACGTGCTTGTCAACAAAGTGTGCAAGAAAAGTCCCCTAGTGTTCCGAGGTTCATGTTTCCCGGCGGACTTGATGCTTTTGCCGTTCGATGAATTCGACGTTATTCTTGGTTTGGATGGGTTGACCATGCACGATGCGGTCGTAAATTGCAAAAGTAAGACTATCGATTTGAGGTGCGCGAATAACGAGATAATTCGGGTTAAGTCTACGGACTTAAAGGGGTTGCCAGCTATAATATCAGCAATGTTGGCCCGAAAATATGTAAGAAAAGAGTGCGAAGCGTACCTTGCGTATGTGCTCGATGACAAGGAATCAGAAAAGAAACCCGAATCTGTGCTCGTGGTTTGTGAATACCCGGATGTTTTCCCTGAAGAATTGCCGGGTTTACCACCTGTTCGGGAAATAGAATTTGGCATCGAATTGGTACCTGGTACCACTCCAATTTCGATAGCTCCGTATCGTATGGCACCAACGGAATTAAAGGAGTTGGAAGCTCAGTTGCAAGAATTGGTGGATAGAGGTTTTGCTCGCCCGAGTTTTTCGCCTTGGGGTGCGCCAGTGTTGTTTGTGAAAAAGAAGGATAGAACCATGCGGCTGTGCATCGATTATCGTCAGCTTAATAAAGCGACAATAAAGAACAAATATCCGTTGCCATGTATCGATGACTTGTTCGATCAACTAAAGGGAGCCTCAGTGTTCTCGAAAATAGATTTGAGATCGGGCTATTATCAATTGCGAATCCGAGATTCGGACGTACCCAAGACGCCTTGAGCGAGATATGGTCACTATGAGTTCCTAGTGATGCCGTTTGGGCTCACTAATACCCTATGGTATTTATGGATTTAATGAATCGGATCTTTAGACCATATTTGGATCAATTCGTAGTCGTGTTCATTGATGACATCTTGGTCTATTCAATAAATGAGACCGAACATCTTTGAACACCGCGGTTAGTCTTTGCAAATTTTACGGGATAAGCAATTATATGCTAAGTTCAGCAAGTGTGAGTTCTGGTTAAGAGAGGTTAGCTTCTTGGGTCATGTGGTATCTGCATCGGGTATTCGAGTCGACCCGAATAAAATTTCAGCCATACTTAATTGGAAGCCTCCGAGAAATATTATTGAGGTTGAGCATTTTGGGGCTTCTTAGGTTATTCTTGACGATTTGTAAAAGGCTTCTCAACGATAGCCACGCCGATGACGAAGCTACTCCAAAAGGATGTTAAGTTCGAATGGACGGAGAAATGCCAAAAAAGTTTCGATCAACTGAAAACTTATTTGACTGAAGCCCCAATTCTAGTGCAACCCGAGTCCGGCAAAGAGTTTGTCATCTATAGCGACGCCTCTCTACTTGGGTTAGGTTGCGTATTAATGCAAGAAGGTCGAGTTGTGGCCTATGCGTCGAGGCAATTAAAGCCACATGAGAAAAATTATCCGACTCATGATCTCGAATTGGCCGCCATCGTATTCGCCTTAAAGATTTGGCGACATTACTTATTTGGTGAAAGGTGCCATGTATACTCGGATCACAAAAGTCTCAAATATTTGATGATCCAAAGAGACTTAAATCTGCAACAAAGACGTTGGCTCGAGTGTTAAAGGATTACGAGCTGGTCATTGACTATCACGGGAAAGGCGAATGTGGTTGCGGATGCCTTGAGTCGTAAATCATTATTCGCTTCTGAGCGATGAGCGTGCACTTGTCATTTGATCCGATAGTGTGTTAGTAGCTGAATTGAAAGCCAAAACACTATTGATACATCAAATTCGAGAAGCTCGAGAAAGTCGACGACGAGTTGGCTGCAAAAGCGGGCTGAGTGTGTTCGAACAAGGATTCGAGTTTCAAATCGATGATGACGATTGTTTGAGGTTCAAAAGTCGTCTGTGTTCCAAAGAATTGAACTCATTTCGATAATTCGAATGAAGCCCATTGTAGCCGAATGGCAATCCACGGGAGTCTGAAGATGTACAATGATTTGAAACGTCGGTTTTGGTGGCATGGTATGAAGCGAGACATCTCCGACTTTGTTTGAGATGTTTAATATGTCAACAAGTGAAAGCGGAACATCGGTGCCTTGAGATTACTTCACCAATCACGATACCCGAGTGGAAATGGGATCGAGTCACAATGGACTTTGTATCCGGACCGCCATTGTCGACAAGTAAGAAGGACGCGGTTTGGGTCGTGGTAGATCGATTGACTAAGTTGGCCCACTTTGTCCCCATACGCACGGATTTTCAATGGACAAATTAGTTGAATTATACGTTTCTCGATTGTGAGATTACACGGGTGCCTATTTCCATCGTGTCGGATAGAGATCCGAGATTTACCTTGCGATTTTGGAAAAAGTTGCAAGAAGCTTTGGGTACCAAGTTGCATTTCAGCACCGCCTTTCACCCCAAACCGATGGTCAATCCGGCGGATAATTCAGATACTTGAGGATATGTTAAGATGTTGCGTCCTCGAGTTTAGTGGTTCATGGGAGCGGTATTTGCCGTTGATTGAATTCGCTTACAACAACAGCTTTCAATCAAGTATTAAGATGGCACCCTACGAGGCCTTATGCGGTCGTAAATGCCGTACACCATTGTTTTGGACCGAGCTCGGTGAAAGCAAGATTTTCGGTGGATTTGATTAGGGATCTTTGAACAGAAAGTGAAAGTAATCCGTGAAAGTCTCAAGATAGCCTCCGATCGTCGAAGTCGACGCGGACTGAAGCGTAAGGATATCGAGTATCGGTGGGTGATAAAGTGTTTCTCAAGGTATCGCCTTGGAAAAAGATACTCGATTCGGCCGTAAGGGCAAGTTGAGCCCGAGGTTCGTTGGGCCATATGAGATATCCGAGCGAGTCGATCCGATGGGATATCGTTTGATTTTGCCCCCGAACTCGAAAAGGTTCACGATGTCTTTCACGTTTCGATGCTTGACGCTATAGATCCGATCCATCGCACGTGATTCGTCCATCGAAATTGAAATTCAAGCTAATATGAGTTATGAGGAAGAACCGATTCGTATCCTATCACGAGAAGTGAAAGAGTTGTGAAACAAGCGGGTTCCGCTAGTAAAAGTGTTATGGCTCAAGCACGGGATAGAAGAAGCTACTTGGGAGACCGAGAACTCTATGAAAGAGCGATATCCAAACCTATTTACGGTAAGATTTTCGGGACGAAAATTTCTTAAGTGGGGGAGAGTTGTGACAGCCCAAAATTGACCCTAGTCGGAAGGTGGTCTCGGGACCACAAAACCGAGGCATAAAAATAATTAAAAATTTATTTTGATGCCTATAATATGTGTGTGCTCATGTATGACATTTTATGATGATTGATTTAGTGTTATAAGGGTGAATTCCACAAGAAAGGACTTAGTAATGAACTTTGAAAGTATGATAGGAAATGTGTGATGACTAATTAAAGCATGCATGCAAAATAATGGACTTGCATGTCAAATTCCCCCTTTATAGGTGGTGGCCGGCCATGACAAGGAGGATGGGCTAAACATGTCATGAAACATGTTTTGTTGGTGCATTAGGGTGAAATAATAAACAAAGGTGTATGGGTGATAAAAAATGAAAAAAAATGTGTGTGAGTGTGGTAATCCCCCATTGCCGTGAGTTGTAGAGAAGGAAAGAAAAAATTTTGTTCATCCTTTCTTTGAGCCAAAACTAAGGAAGAAGGAGGATTTTTGCTTCATGCTTGGTTTGGAAGAGATCTAGAAGGAGATTTGGCTAAGTTTGCATCAAGATTAAGGTATGTATGAGGTTGTGTTAGGAGTTTCATGCATGTTTTGGTTGCTAACTTGATGTGCATGTTAGCCATGGCTCAAATCTTTGTTAAGCCATGGAAATGGTATTTGGCCAAAGTTGTTATGGTGATAAAGCCATTGCATGCTAAGTGTGAAGCTTGATGATGATGCATGCAATGATGGATTGTCTACTCTTGAGTAAGATTTTGAGCTTTCTTTTTGTTTTATCATGATTGAAGTTGAAAAGGAGCATGATTGTCATATTCGGCCATGATGCATTCATGAGCATGGTTCATGCTTCTTGCATGTTAGTTAAAATTTGTGTTTTGGATGGCTATGGACACCTTGAAATTCGGGCATGCCCATATATGTATATATATGTTTGCACATGATGTTTTGGTTATGAAGGAAGTGATGAATAAGTTTGTTTAAAGAAGAAGATGTTGAAGAATAATTGTGAAATTGTAAGCACATTCGGCCTAGCACACATATGAGTGCTTGATGCTATATTGTAAGTTTTGAGCTACAATATGCAAAGCATTAACTAGTAAAATGCATGCTGTTTTTGTGTGGTATTAAGTGCATAATTGGCCTCAACATGGACAAGTATATTCGGCCTTGGGTAGCCTATTGAAGGCCTTAGCTTTTCCTTGATGCTCGAATAAATTGTATTGAATTGCTTGATGTAGTATAAAATGTGCATGACCATTGTGTATTCAAGCTAAAGGGTGGCCATATGACCATTTAAATTCCTTGTCATATTCGCCATAAGCTAGCACAATGAGGTTTTGATAAATTGAATTTGTTTGAATTAGCTCAAGAGCTAAGAGGGCCACAATTGGACAAGGGAAGGAAAAAGTAATCGAATAGCCGTAAAAGCCGTTCGACAACATCGAGGTAAGTCCTCAAGAAGTGACCTTACTTGAATTATGTGGAATGAAATATGGATGTATTGATTATTGATTTATGTGTGTATGAGTATTGAATGATACCGGGCTAAGTCCCGAAGGCGATTATGTTAGTGATTATAATTGTGTTTGAGCCTTAGTAACGAAAATAAATATGTATGTCCACCGATTATTGATGTATGTGTGCATGAGAAATTGATTGATATCCGGGCTAAGCCCGAAGACAATTATGCTGGAAATTATAACGGGTTAAGACCGAAGGCAATTGTGCTAGTGGCTACATCCGGGCTAAGACCGAAGGCATTCGTGCGAGTCATTCTATCCAGGCTAAGACCAAGGCATTTGTGCAAATCGTGATATCCGGGTTATGTCCGTGAGGCCTTGGTGCGGGTTACCATAACGGGCTATGTCCCAAGGCGATTGATCGAGTAGCGACATCCGGTTAAACTCGAAGGTATGTGATTTGAAAATTATAAGCTTGCTGGAAAATTTCAGCTAATGCACTTGTGAAATTTCCCAATGACAAGGTAAGTGCGGTGTGTGCTTTGCTGCGCTAGGAGTAAGAGCGTGTGAATATCCGCTCCTATGATGGAACGAGTTATCGGCCTTAATGAAGCCGTTATTTGTGTATGAACATAAGAGTTGGGATGGTGAAGTAAGTATGATTATGTGAATGTGCATTAATGAAATGATGCATTTAACTATGTGAATGTATTGCTGTAATTAGAGTTGATTATATTCCTTGAGACTTACTAAGCATAAAAATGCTTACTCATTGCTTTGGCTCTCGGTTTTCTAGATTTCGCTCGATAGCAATCGGATTCAGGATCGTTGAAGTCGAAGTCATCCACACTATCAAGCCCCATTTTGGTATAAATTCTTGGTTGAACTTGAAATGGCATGTATAGGACTACCCTTGTTGGTTTAAATATGTTATGATGTATATGTGTACGGCCATGCGAAAATGGCTCGTAATAGTGAAGTATCAACTTAAACTATTTGTGGTTTGTATATATATATATGGTGTCATGATGTGACTATGAATTGGAAATGGGAATGTTGGTCACATGATCAGCCATTGGCATGGTTAAAATGATCATATGTGGACCTATGTAAGGCAAGACTAGTTGGTTCATGGAGACTACAAAATAGGTAAGACCTACCTTAAAACAGATGCTGCCAGCTGCAGTAACGTGAATGTGAAAATCACCAAAATTTGTAGGAATGGTATTAAATAGTGAATCAGCTATGTAAATGAACATTGATGAGTCTATTTTCATATGGAAGAAACGAAATGGTCATAGGAGTTACATGTTAAGAGATATTAAAGCTATTGTGAGACAGGGCCAGAACGGTTTCTGGGTTCCCTGTCGCAACTTTAAAATTTACTATAAATTATCCAGAAAAATTAGGAGACATACCTTATATGTACAGATTCCATTTTGAGTCTAGTTTCATTAGAAACAAACGGCACCAGCATTAAAGCCCTGTACAGAGAGATATTCAAGTTATACCGCGCGAAGGTCAGAGCAGTCGATCCCTGTAACATGGGTGACTTTAACTAATAAACTGTACCAATTGGCCCGACCAAAAATTCTAGAAATAAATCCATGGATGGATATATGAGTCTAAATTCAGGGAAAATTTACGAAACCAGTTTCCGAGTTTTGAAACTCGAGATATGATTTTTAAGGCGACAGTGACGCAGTTTTTCCAGCCTGACTGGAAATGTCCAATGGATGGGCAAAACAAGTGAACTTGGCTTGCTAACCCCTCGTGTCCGACACCGGCGATGGTCTCGGGTTCGGGGTGTTACAACGTACGTACCTGTACCGTTTCAACATAATCTCATATTCATCTTTGTCTTTGACATAATCGTTGAATTTCCCGTTGAACCACTTGGAATACTAAAGGATACTCGGGAATCACATACACATGGAATCATACCAATGCCATATCCTAGATATGGTCTTACATGGAATCTCATATCGATGCCAATAGCCCAGCTATGGTCTTACACAATTCTCATATCGATGCCATGTCCCAGACATGGTCTTACACGAAATCTCATAACGATTCTATATGCTAGTTATGGTCTTACACGTAAACTCATAACCCTAATGTCATGACATTTGTATCCTAACTATTCCTAAGGTTCAACCGGAAATTTCGTCGTATCGATTCTTTGTTGAACAAAATGATAATTTTACAAGTCATGCAATAACAAAATATTAAATACATAATATAAGTTGCATTATTTACACATGAACTTACCTCAAATGCGACAACGGTGAAAAAGACCTATTTGTCCAATATTTATTTTTCCCCGATCTAGACTCAAACTTTGTTTTCCTTAATCTATAATATCAAATTTATACCAGTTGTTAGTCACATTATTCAATGTGACCCAAAAAATATATTATGAAAAAAATTATGTTTTTGTCCCTAAAGTTTGACACATTTACATTTTTTCCCTTAAGCTCAAAAAATGAAATTTATGCCTAGCTAAACCTCTTTTATACTTATAGCAGCCCACGGTTTTCACTAAAACACACTTTTATTACATATTTTATAATTTTTACAAATTAGTCCTTTTAAGCATTTTCACCGAAAATCACTTAGCAAAAGTCCTTTATCTAACATTAAACTTGCATAATCTACCATTAAACATCAAAATACACAAATTTCTAACATGGTTCAAAACCTAGACCTTCATCATATCTCAAATTAATGGTAGAAATAGATAGATCATGATATAAGGATTTTAAAAACATGAAAATCATTAAAAACGGGGCTAGAACAGACTTACAATCAAGCTTGAAAGCTTGAAAAACCCTAGCCATGGTTTCGCCTTGTGAAATTCGGCCATGGGGTTTAATATGGACAAAATTTGGCTTTTAATTTTGTTTTTAATTCATTTTAAATGCCAAATGACCAAATTGCCCTTAATGAAAAACTTAAGAAATATACCAAACCATGTCCATTTTTGTCCACCAACTTAACCAATGGTCTAATTACCATAAGGACCTCCAATTTAAAATTTCATAACAATTTGACACCTCTAACATGTAAAACTCAACTTTTTCACTTTTTACAATTTAGTCCTTTTGACTAAATTGAGTGCCCAAACGTCGAAATTTTTGAACGAAATTATCACAAAATCATTTCGTGAAACTGTAGACCATAAAAATATAATAAAAATGAACTTTACTATGTCAGATTTATGGTCTCAAAACCACTGTTCTAACTAGACCCAAAATTGGGCTGTTACAACTCTCCCCCCTTCAGGGATTTTCGTCCCCGAAAATCTTACCAGAAGAGTTTGTTTTCAGCTTCTCATGAAACATTTTTTCACTAACTTCTTAAAATCACAAATTAATTTAACCTCGTATATCTCTTTCCAATAACCTTTGAACTTTAGCACACAATGCCATAGTATATCGTCAAAGATCTAAATTACTCTCTCAGGAACACATATACTCAGTTGATCTGTCAAACAAGGACTTAGTAGATACTGAAACAATCATGCAGATTTTGTCAAATGATCAACATTCAAACAACATCATCCATTTCGGGGATAGAGGTAGTCCCGATATGAAATCTATAGTGACTCTATCATATAACACACAAGTATTATCACTGACTGCAACAGTCCTGAATGCCCTTGATGTTTGGCGTACTTGCTAACAAATAGACATCTGAACATAAATTCAAAAATATCATGGTACATACTCAATCACCGGAACATCTACTTCATATAACTACACATGTTATTACTCTTGGATGAACAGAAGTGTTACTACTTGGCCTCGTACAAAAACTTCTACATAAGCTTTGGATTCATTTGTACACAATTTCTATCTCAGATCAATAACATCAGTCATTAGGTCAGACCTGAAATTCAGAATCGAAAGTCGATGCATACTGTACTCATTTAGCTTACCATTCACTAACACATTTTTGAGCTTCTCAAACTCACAAGGAAAGCATTGATTTAGCTTTTAACTTAGCTAGAATCATACCATCATCAATAAGATAAATCATTTAACAATACTCACAAAATAAATAAAGAATTTTCAATTCAGGCATCTGTAATTATACTTGCTTCCCAAAGGTTAATCGATAACTGCTCACAGTCCTTTAACATCTCAAAATCTTCATGTTGTCTTAAATTTAGATCTTTCTGCGACATTAGATAATTAACCCTTTGGACCAGGTAGTATGGGACATTTGCCGTCAAACACATGAAGTCATCAAATTCACAACACATGCATAGAAGTGGCAGTGTCTAAATCAACAGTCGAACAGTTCTTTTTAATGTGACTTTAACTGTCTGAAAATACAATCTATCACTTTACATTCTTGTATTAAAACATATTCCAATCTGTTCAATTGTACATCACTGAAAAATCACAAATTCTTTTCTCAATTCAGACTAAACTCAAAACCAGTGCTTTAGTTACTAATAACTTCAACTGTTTTCAACTTTGCTAACATGCAACAGACCATTCAAACTTTCACAACTGTGATAACGTTATCATCAATTGGGACAGCTTTAACTCGTAATGACATCATTCGGTTAAAGTAATCCAATAAGTATATCTCTATATCATACTTGCTAAAATATAGATTTTTCATTCTGATTTTTGTCTTCATACTCGTGAGTGCATAAAATTTATTCTCTTAGCTGAGGACATGCTTAAATACATATAACTCAAATCACATCTCAACAAATCAGTTCACTCTAATAAAAACAACTGAGTTGATTTCAACTATTGAATAATAACATATCAAAATACACTTTTTCTTCATGCTGAGAAAACAACTCAAACACACAATCTTTCAAAATTCTCTTAACATGCTAATCAAAGATCTTTTCAACCATATTAGCTCGAGGAAACAAATATCCTGATTGAACTCATCAACTTTAATCAAACTTACCTGAGGAAAGAAAACTATTATACAATTTAAGCTTGTGCTCTCACCATTTATACCCTTGTCGATGTCAATTTCTTCCACGAAAATTAGAGAAATCTTGATACCAGAATCACTACATTCCTATTACCGAATCTAGAAATACAATCATAATAAACATAGCCATCACAGACCAAAGAACATCCTTTAAAGATGAGCCATGTTCAATAATTTACACAATAAGAATGATAAGAAAATCCAAATACGATACTATACTGGAAGTCCGAAAACATAACTCATAAGAAAATAATAAAGATCTGGATAATTTCTCAGAGAAAACCAAAAGAAAAACAATACTTTCCAGCTCTAGAATTCCATCGTAACAGAGTTAATACACTTTCCAAATATTTATATATATGACAGCACAACATCCAGTAGGAGCAGAAGAATGGCCTCACATAAGTTTTTACCATCGAAATCATTTCAACATATGAGAATAGAATCTTGAAAAGATAAGGTAATGCCAATCATAAACCAGTCAAACTAACAGTGCTTTCGTCTAGCATTAGAATTAGCTAACATTCTCACTCAATAAGAATTTCATCAGAAAATAGATAATCACATAAATCCCTGAGGATGAATGAATATATATACAGAATACTCAGAACAGATCATTGTAATCTATTCAACTATAATTGTTATACTCAGACATCTTTACAATTCAGGCATCATTTCTCTGACTAATTTTGTTATCATGAACCCCGTATTATTCCACTCACTAACGAAAACCAATTCAGGAGAAATTTCAACAAACATATCTTTAGACTTCATACCTAATTGAGTCGATTAGCCGAGACTAACTTCTTCTTTATCTGTGACATTGCATATTCTGTATAATCTTTAAAACATTCTGATATTTTTTCCAAAACTGTTTTCACTTTCCAAACTATTCTCATCTCTTTATGCATTACTACTTATTTCACCACTGAACTCCTTAATTTCACACTTATGAACTTATTCAACATGGTTCTCGTGAATTTTCGTTATAAAGCAACATTGGTAAGGGGGTGAGGTCGTAAAGCCTCTAACTTGACTCTTATAAATACACACATATGACTTTGCATTCATCATCAACATAATATCATCATAATCACATAATTCTGTAACAACCTGATTTAGACCCTAATCGGAACGGTGGTTTTGGGACCACAAATCCGAGTCAAAAAAATATTTTAAAATTATTTTATGTTTATTATATTTGAATTTGTGTGTGTGAAATTTTCGTGATTTAATTTTGTCGTTTGAGTGCCCGATTAAATAAAAGGACTTAATCGCGTAAAATTTAAATTTGATGGTTAATTATAAAAGGGCCAAAATGAATGTGTCTTTATAAGAGGAAGTGCTTATGTTGCAATTATGCCATTGATTTTATAAGTGGACGATTTTTAACATGTTAAATATGGTTTTCTAATTAATTTTAAAAGGTTAAATTTGTAAGATAATTAATAACTTATATATGATATAATATATCATAATTAAGAACCATATTCATTATCTTTCTTAGTGATCAAATATCATAGAAAAAATAAAAGAATATGTAACACCCCAAACTCGGCCCAGACGTTATGGCCGAATTCGACGTGCCACATTGAAGTTACAAATCCATGTTTCATTTTAGTGTTTTAAATAACCGACTTTTGTTAAGCTAACAAAGTGAATGGAAGCTGTGCACCAGGTAGGTATTCGAAACAGAGGAGGTAAGCCATTAAGGCTGCTTAAGTACCAAGCTCTTCGATTGGATCCAATCCTTATAACGAGTTGAAATCTATTTGAGTGGATATCTTTGATAAACCAAATAATCGTGATGTTGTGTTATTTTGAAAACAAGTATCGTTTTGAAGACGCGCCCTAGGTCTAGCCCATTTGATTTGTTATCAAAAAGTTTAAAGTTATTAAAAATTAAATAATCCCAAAAAAGAAAAAAAAAAGTTAAAATGGCCTCATTACAACCCAAAAATAAATCGTAAATAAGGTAAACCAAAGGAAACCAGTTACTTATTTTAAAGTCCAAAAAGGACCACCGTGGCCACTCTGAATCCCCTCTGGCTCCAAGTCCCCACATCAAGGCTCACCTGCAAGGTTAAGGAAAGGGGTGAGTTTGGAAACTCAGTATGCAACAAGCCCCTTTCAGAGCCTAAAACAATATCAGCATACTGGGCCTAAGCCCAAAATCAGTCTCAACATATACTGGGCCGAAGCCTTTTCATAATTCATATCACTGGGCCGAAGCCTTTTCATAATTCATATCACTGGGCCGAAGCCTTTTCATTATTCATATCACTGGGCCGAAGCCTTTACTGTAAACGGTATGGCCCATAGGCCCAAATCAATACCACATGTACTATTAATGGATGTATGCAAGCCCGTTTGGGGAGACTACTCAACCCACCAACTGCTACTCTCCACCCGTACCAACCAAGCTCTCCATGTGGGGAATAACTCAACCCACCCAACCAAACTCTCCACTGGCAGCATAACTGCTTTATCATATAACTGGAGGCCTAGCCTCTTTTAATAACTGGGGCAAAGCCCATTCAGGTAAACTGGGGCATAGCCCTTTTGCACTTCCTCCATTCATAAAAACCCAACCCATGCATATATGAATACATCATGTGCATATCATGTCAAATCATGTACATCAAAATCTCACGCATCAAATTCATAATTAACCCTAGGGTTATAATGGTCATTTTTACCTAGGGGTAAAACAGTCATTTTCGATATTATAAGGGTAATTTCATAATTTTACCAAAATATTAGGGTTTCTCATGTTCATTAACAATTATCAATAACTTCAAGTGTTTAAACAATGATTTTAACGCACTTTATCAAACTCAGGCTTTTGGGCCCAAAACCCTAATGGGCCCTACGAATGCCGATCTAGCCCTTTAAGCCCTCATAACCCAAATTTTACATCCGATCCACTCGTTTAACAAGCAGTATATCCAAGTTCCATTTTCTATCAAATTTACCCCAAATCGGCCCGAAAGCCCATGGGTACGATTTCAGCCCCTCGAGGCCCATCTCACTATCGTGCACAAAATCGTGCCCTTACTTGTTCAAACGATCCCAATTATCGAACTTAGCGAATCCAACTAACCTATGAGCATTCGCGTGCTCACGAGTCCTCGAAATGCCAGAATTTCGACATTTCGGCTTTTCGGCATATATCGATTTAAGCTACGAAATTGGGTTCGTTACACACTTGTTTTGTGACGTTCACCAACAAAGTCTCCCACGGCAACCTACAATTATCCACCTCCACTTTTAGTGTACAAATCATACTTATCAAACCCAAAATCTACCTTACCACATTCGGCCAAAGACCCCTAATGGCCATAGTTCACTTACCTTCACAGGGTCTGACGATATGATCTAAGCTTATCCAAATTGACACCCCACGCCTTGCTGCTCCTCCAACGTAACTATTCCACTATACAAACCATAAAAATCAAATGAAGAAGCCCAATAAGGCTTATATCTCTAATCGGCCACCTCCATAGCTATAGGGGTTTCGGCTTTTGTCAACAGTTACTACTGAATCGATTTAGAGTACGAATACTTACCACAGTCTCCTTTCTCGAACCATTTAAAGCTTAGAAGATAAAGGGATTGGCCACCAAAAAGTGAAGGGAAAAAAAAAGGGTTTCTGGTCAATAAGAAATTGGCACCACCTAGCTTCGGTGGTTTCGGCTTTTGCGGCTTTTCGGCAGATGTGGAGGTAAGGAAAGAAGTAGTAGATGAACGGAAGGGAGTAGTAGCTGGTTTTGGAAAAAGAAAAGGAAGGAATGATGAATGGAAGGGTGGTAGTTTCGGCTAGAGAAGAAAAAGAAAAGAAAAGACTAGTCCTAAAGAAGAAAACGGCACAACCTAAGTCCCTAATGCCGAAAATACTAACCTAATACCCCTCTGCCGAAATCCCCTATCTAATCCCCTTTATTCGGCTAACTCTATCTCCCTCTCAAATCCCTAAAATCTCTCCTTTTATCACTCCTTAATCCAAGCATTTGACTGATTCAAACTCTCTCCCATAGAGTTCCATTCGACTACAACTCCTGCATGCTCAAAGCATAAAAATAACACCACATTTGCCATCATAGGGAATCGAACCCAGGTTTCACCCAACCACTTACACGCCACCTCTTTAGTTCCTTAGTGGCGTCACTTAGCCACTTTACCAGAGGCTCTTTTGTGATACTTTTTACCCACAATTTCTAATAAGGCCACCTATCCAAAGCCCCTAACTTCTTAAGTCCAAAATTCAAAAATTCTACTGGGTTTTGGCCATCACATGGGCCTTTCATAAGCCCATTTACACACTCCCATTATGAATTCACAACCAAATATAAAATTTTAAAAAACTTTACCAAAATCTTGAGAATCACGAAAAACCGAAAATCAAGATCTTACAACTCTACCCTCCTTAAAGAGATTTCGGCCTCGAAATTTTACCTGATCCCAAACAGTTGAAGGTACTGTTGACGCATCGCCTCCTCGGTCTCCCAAGTTGCCTCTTCTTTGCCATGGTTTCTCCAAAGTACCTTCACTAATGGGACTGACTTCCTTCTCAGCACCTTGACGTCGTGATCAAGTATCTGCACAGGTTCTTCTTCGAAGGTCAAATCCGACTGTACTTCGATTTCTGCAACTGGCACAATATGAGTTGGGTCAGAACGATATCGCCTTAGCATGGACACATGAAAAACGTCGTGAATACGATCCAGCTTTGGAGGTAACTCTAGCTGATAAGCCACCGGCCCTATCCGCCTAATAATTTGATAAGGCCAATGTAGCGTGGACTCAACTTGCCCTTCTTACCAAATCTTAATATCTTCTTCTAAGGTGAAACTTTCAAAAAGACCATGTCCCCAACCGCATATTCAATATCCTTACGCTTCATATCGGCATAAGACTTTTGTCAATCTGCTACCTCCTTTAACCGATTCCTGATCACCTTAACCTTGTCTGCAGTATCCGTTACCAACTCTGGCCTAAGTACTTGCCTTTCCCCCAACTCTGCCCAACAAGTAGGCGAACGACACCTTCACCCATATAGTGCCTCATAAGGAGCCATCTGAATACTTGCTTGGTAACTGTTGTTATACGCAAACTCCACCAATGGCAAGTAATCCTCCCAACTGTCCCTAAATTCAATAACACAACCTCTCAACATGTCTTCTAGAATCTGAATGACCCTCTCTGACTGCCTATCCGACTGAGGGTGAAAAGTCGTGCTAAAATCCAATCGCGTTCCCAACGCCTCATGCAACTTCTACCAAAATTGAGATGTAAACCTTGGGTCTCGATCAGAAATTATCGATACTGGCACCCCATGCAACCGCACTATCTCCGCCACATACAACTTGGCCAACTTCTAAAGTGAATAATTAGTTCGGACAGGTATGAAATGGGCAGATTTCATCAACCTATCCACAATCACCCAAACTGAGTCCTTCTAGGAAGGTGTCAATGGCAAACCACTTACAAAATCTATAGTTACCCTTTCCCATTTCCAAAGTGGTATCTTTACTGGCTGTAACAATCCTGAAGGTAGTTGATGCTCGGCCTTTACTTGCTGACACGTCAAACATTTCCCCACAAATTCGGTCACTTCTCGCTTAAGCCCAGGCCACCAATATAGCTCTCGCAAGTCTTGATACAACTTACTCCCTCCTGGATCCATAGCACATGGTCCACTATGTGCCTCCCTTAAAATCATCAACCTCAAATCTAAGTCTTTCGGCACACAAATTCTTCCTCGAAAACAAAGAACCCCATCATTATTTAACCCAAAATCTGGATTCTCCCCCTTCTCAACTTGCTGAATCCAAGAAACCAACGTCTCATCCTCCAACTGCTGCTTCTTAATCTGCTCTACCTAAGTTGGTCTCACTTGTAACTCCGCCAATAAGCTTCCATCGTCATACAAACTTAAACGAGCAAACATTGCCTTCAATTCTGCCACAATCCTTCGACTTAACGCATCAGCCACAACATTTGCCTTACTTGGATGGTACTCAATTGAACAATCATAGTCCTTTAACAACTCTATCCACCTTCGCTGTCTAAGATTCAGCTCATTTTGAGTCAGTAAGTACTTAAGACTCCTGTGATCCGTATAGATAATGCATCTCTCCCTATACAAGTAGTGCCTCCATATCTTAAGTGTAAAAATCACCGCTGCCAACTCCAAGTCATGAGTAGGATAGTTCACCTCATGAGGCTTAAGCTGTCGTGACGCATAAGCGACCACTTTACCCTCTTGCATCAACACACAGCCCAAACCTACATGTGATGCATCACTGTACACAATGAAATCCTTACCAGACTCTGGCTGAATTAACATTGGCACTTCTGTCAGAACTTTCTTTAACTTCTCAAAAGCCTCTTGCTGCTTATTTGTCCAAACAAATGGTGCTACCTTCCTTATAAGTTTAGTTAACGGTGCTGCCAATACAGAAAATCCTTCCACAAATCTTCGATAATAACCTGCCAACCCCAGAAAACTTTGGATTTCTATTTCTGACCTCGGTGACTTCCATTCTAGAATTGCCTCAATCTTTCGAGGGTCCACCTTGATCCCCTCAGCAGGTACGACATGCCCCATGAAAGTGACTTCCTTCAACCAAAACTCACACTTACTAAACTTCGCATAAAGTTGCTTTTCCCTTAGCACTTGTAGCACAATACGAAGATGCTCATCATGCTTCTCTTCCATTTTCGAATACACCAAGATATCATCGATAAAAATGACTACGAACCGGTCCAAGTACGGCTAAAACACCCGATTCTTTAAATCTATGAATGCTGCTGGTGCATTAGTCAAACCAAAAGGCATAACCAGAAACTCGTAATGACCATATCGAGTCCTAAATGCTGTCTTATGAATATCAACTTCTTTGACTCTCAATTGATGATATCCTGACCGAAGGTCAATCTTAGTAAATACCAAAGCTCCTTTCAGTTGGTCGAACAGATCATCAATTCTGGGCAAATGATACTTGTTCTTGATCGTCAGCTTGTTCAACTGCCGATAATCAATACACATCCGCATGGTCCCATCTTTCTTCTTTACGAACAGCACTGTGCGCCCCACGGAGAAATACTTGGTCGTATAAACCCTCTATCCAACAGTTCCTGAATCTGAGCTTTTAGTTCCACCAACTACTTTGGTGCCATCCTATAAGGCGCAATGGACACTGGAGCTGTTCTAGGTAACAAGTCGATTCTGAACTCTACTTCTCTGTTCGGAGGTAATCCAGGAAGTTCTTCCGAAAATACATCTTGAAATTCTTTGATGGTCCTAACCGATTCCACAATTATCCCCTCAGGTTCAACTTGACTCACAAATGCTAAGAACGCCTCACAACCTTTCCGAATCCACTTCTCAGCCCTTAAGGCCGAGACAAAATTGGACAAATAGTTCTTTCGCTCCCCTATGACTATTATCTCCTCATCCTTGGCAGTTCTTAGCACCATTCTCTTAGCAGTACAATCCAACGTCACCCTATGCTTAGTTAGCCAGTCCATTCCCAAGATAAGACCAAAATCCCCAAATGGCAGCTCCACCAAATCTCCTACAAATATCTTATCTTGTATCTCTAAAGGCACTGCCCTAAAAAGTTTATCTACCTTAACCGAGTGTCCTAAAGGGCTTATCACTGATACCCCATTCACAGTCTCCTCAGGAAGCACACCCAATGCCCCAGATACATCACAAGCAATATACGAGTGAGTGGAACCCACATCAATCAAAGCAGTGTAAGGTGTGTTATGAATGAATAACGTACCGGTTATAACATCAGGAGCGTCACCCTCCTCAGGACGCCGTGCAGCATAAACCAACATCGGCTGTCGAGCTTCAGCATTTCCAGTACCCCTGCCAGGTGCCCCACGTCTACGTCCATTACCATTGCCACCTCTACTTTGCCTACAGCCTCTCTATGGTGGTGGTCCTCCACGCTGTGGTTGGACACCTCTTTGCTCCGCAGCTAGATCCTGGGTTACTCTCCAAGGACATTCTCTGAACTTATGCTCCTTTGACCCATATCGAAAACATGCTCCAGCCTGTTTCCAGCACTGCCCCATATGCACTCTACCACAGTCTCTGCAAGCCTGCGGTCTAAAGGTATTCACTGGAACTGCTCAGACCGGTTCCTCCATTCTAGCTCTTTTAACATTCCTATTTGTAACACTTGGGGGTCCAGAATCCCTCCTAAATCTGGGTCAATCCTTCTCACGATTCTGCCGTTCAGTCTGTTTTACTTCCTCAGCTATTTTAGCCTTTTCTACCAATGCAGCAAAATCACGCTCCCTCTGTGGAGCTATCAGTATCCTAAACTCATCGCGGAGGCCATCCTCAAATTGAACACTGCGCTTATATTCAGTCGCAACTATCCCGCTGGCGTATCGACTTAGCCTCAAGAATTTCGTCTTATACTCCGCGACAGTCTTATTACCCTGAGTCAGATTCAAAAATTCCTTTTGACGGGCATCCACATAACTAGCTCCAACATACCTCCCCTTAAAAGAAGTCTTGAACAATTCCCAGGTTACTCGTTCAATCGGGGTACTCTCCCTTACGGTGATCCACCATCAGTATGCCTCGTCTCGTAGCAATGACACAGCCCTCTTCAGCTTTTGCTCCACAGAGCAATCTAAGTCATCCATAATCCGCTCTGTTGCTTCCATCCAATATTCAGCCACATTTGGGGCTACTCCAAATACGCCCCTAAAATCTTCTGTTCCATTAGCCCGGAGTCACTCCGAGATGGATCCCCTATTTACTGTCCCAGTGCTAGCTCCAACAACTCTTTCTAAAACCCTTAACATGGCTTGGGACAAAGCATCGTCCCCCACAGCCCGATCATATGGCCTAGTCTTAGTTGCTTGTGGCATGAATGCCTCCTCAACTGGCCTATGCCCTGAGGATGAAGATCCCGCTTGCACCCTTCCGCGACCACGTCCGCGGCCCCGTCCTCGAGTTCCTCTCGTACTCATATCAAATTATCTGATTACAAATTTTATGACATTAGTTTAATATTCGATAGTTTATTACGAGATGTCTTATGGAAATATAGCAGTTCAAGGATTGTTTTTGCAACGTTGTAGCCTAGCTACAGTCTCAATCCCATCGTTTTACAGCTCTACCCTATCTAAAGTATCTTAGTAGGGTCTCAATTCTATTCATAGCATCATATCAATATCGCATAACGTAAAAGAGAGTATAATTACAGACTTGGTACCAAAGATTCAGTGTGCCACTTCTTTCTCCAAACCATTTAAAACCAAAAACCATGTATTTGGTCACAGAAAATAGAAATTCTTAAAATTTGATTTAAAATACCTTTGTTTTGAAACTCTTGATTTTAGACCTGTTTAAAAACCCACAGCCGAGTTGTTGCAACTTGGCTCTGATGCCACTAAATGTAACACCCAAACTAGGACCAAATGTTATGGCCGAATTCGACATGCCACATTGAAGTTACAAATCCATGTTTCGTTTTAGTGTTTTAAATAACCGACTTTTGTTAAGCTAACAAAGTGAATGAAAGCTGTGCACCAGGTAGGTATCCGAAACAGAGGAGGTGAAGGCTGCTTAAGTACCAAGCTCTTCGATTGGATCCAATCCTAAACATGCCCACAACCATTGCCACACTTGGTTATAACGAGTTGAAATCTATTTTAGTGGATATCTTTGATAAACCGAATAATCGTGGCGTTGTGTTATTTTGAAAACAAGTATCATTTTAAAGACGCGCCCTAGGTCTAGCCCAATTGATTTGTTATTAGAAAGTTTAAAGTTATTAAAAATAAAATAATCCCAGAAAAGAACAAAAAAAAATAAAGTTAAAATGGCCTTATTACAACCCAAAAATAAATCGTAAATAAGGTAAACCAAATGAAACCAATTACTTATTTTAAAGTCCAAAAGCGATCACCGTGGCCACTCTGAATCCCCTCCGGCTCCAAGACCCCACATCATGGCTCACTTGCAAGGTTAAGGAAGGGGGTGAGTTTGGAAACTCAATGTGCAACAAGCCCCTTTCAGAGCCCAAAACAATATCAGCATAGTGGGCCTAAGCCCAAAATTAGTCTCAACATATACTGGGCCGAAGCCTTTCATTAAACGACTATTGGCCCGAAGCCTTTTCATAATTCAATCATTGGGCCGAAGCCTTTTCATTATTCATATCACTGGGCGAAGCCTTTACTGTAAATGGTATGGCCCATAGGCCCAAATCAATACCACATGCACTATTAATGGATGTATGCAAGCCCGTTTGGGGAGACTACTCAACCCACCAACCGCTACTCTCCACCCGTACCAACCAAGATCTCCATGTGGGGAATAACTCAACCCACAAAACCAAGCTCTCCACTGGCAGCATAGCTGCTTTATCATATAACTGGAGGCCTAGCCTCTTTTAATAACTAGGGCAAAGCCCTTTCCGGTAAACTGGGCATAGCCCTTTTGCACTTCCTCCATTCATAAAAACCCAACCCATGCATAAATGAATACATCATGTGCATATCATACATATCATGTGCATATCATGTCAAATCATGTACATCAAAATCTCACGCATCAAATTCATAATTAACCCTAGGGTTATAATGGTCATTTTTACCTAGGGGTAAAACAGTCATTTTCGATATTATAAGGGTAATTTCATAATTTTACCAAAATATTAGGGTCTCTCATGTTCATTAACAATTATCAATAACTTCAAGTGTTTAAACAATGATTTTAACGCACTTTATCAAACTCAGGCTTTTGGGCCCAAAACCCTAATAGGCCCTACGAATGCCGATCTAGCCCTTTAAGCCCTCATAACCCAAATTTTACATCCGATACACTCGATTAACAAGCAGTATATCCAAGTTCCATTTTCTATCAAATTTACCCCAAATGGGCCTGGAAGCCCATTGGGCCCGATTTTAGCCCCTCGAGGCCCATCTCACCATCGTGCACAAAATCGTGCCCTTACCTGTTCCAACGATCCTAATCATCAAAATTAGTGAATCCAATTGACCTATGAGCATTCGCGTGCTCACGAGTCCTCAAAATGCCAGAATTTCGGCATTTCGACTTTTCGGCATATATCGATTTAAGCTACGAAAGTGGGTTCGTTGCACACCTGTTTTGTGACGTTCACCAACGAAGTCTCCCATGGCAACCTACAATTATCCACCTCCACTTTTAGTCTACAAATCATACTTATCAAACCAAAAATCTACCTTACCACATTCAGCCAAAGACCCCTAATGGCCATAGTCACTTACATTCACAAGGTCTGACGATATGATCCAAGCTTATCCAAATCGACACCCCACGCCTTGCTGCTCCTCCAACGTAATTATTCCACTATACAAACCATAAAAATCAAATGAAGAAGCCCAATAAGGCTTATATCTCTAATCGGCCACCTCCATAACTATAGGGGTTTCGGCTTTTGTCAACAGTTACTACTGAATTGATTGATAGTACGAATACTTACCATAGTCTCCCTTCTTGAACCGTTTAAAGCTTAGAAGATAAAGGGATTGGCCACCAAAAAGTGAAGGAAAAAAAAGTGGGTTTTTAGTCAACAAGAAATCGACACCACCTAGCTTCATTGGTTTCGGCTTTTGCGGCTTTTCGACAGATGTGGAGGTAAGGAAAGAAGTAGTAGATGAACGGAAGGGAGTAGTTGGCTAGTTTTGGGAAAAGAAAAGGAAAGAATGATGAATGGAAGGGTGGTAGGTTCGGCTGGAGAAGAAAAAGAAAATAAAAGACTAATCCTAAAGAAGAAAATGGCACAACCTAAGTCCCTAATGCCGAAAATACTAACCTAATACCCCTCTCTCGAAATCCCCTCTCTAATCCCCTCTATTCGGCTAACTCTATCTCCCTCTCAAATCCCTAAAATCTCTCCCCTTATCACTCCTTAATCCAAGCTTTTGACTGATTCAAACTCTCTCCCACAGAGTTCCATTCGACTACAACTCCTGCATCCTCAAAGCATAAAAATAACACCACATTTGCCATCACAGTGAATCGAACCCAGGTTTCCCCCAACCACTTACACGCCACCTCTTTAGTTCCTTAGTGGCGTCACTTAACCACTTTACTAGAGGCTCTTTTGTGATACTTTTTACCCACAATTTCTAATAAGGCCACCTATCCAATGCTCCTAACTTCTTAAGTCCAAAATTCAAAAATTCTACCAGGTTTTGGCCATCACATGGGCCATTCATAATCCCATTTACACACTCCCATTATGAATTCACATCCAAATATCAAATTTTAAAAAACTTTACCAATATCTCGAGAATCACGAAAAACCCAAAAATCAGGATGTTACAGAAGAAACCAAGCTTAAGGTTTGGCCATTGTTGTAGCTCAATCAAGGTATGCAACGAGCTCAGTTTTTTATAATATTTACATTTTTGAGATCGTTGCTAAGTTATCTACAAGACCCATGCTTGAATTTTTTATTTTGGTGAATATTTTGATTTATGCCATTGTTAAAAGCTTGTGATTTTTGTTGTTTGATGATGAAATATGAAAGATATGTTTTAGATTAACATGTTTTGTATTGGATTTTTTGATGATTTTGAGTAATTAGGACTAAATTGCAAAAATAATAAATTGAGGGACTAAAATATGAAATAAATGAAATATATGGACTTGTATGAACAATAGGAACATTCGGCCTAACATGGGTGAATTAAAATTTTGCATATTTTGTGTTTTCTGCAATAGGGACTAAATTGTAAAAAGTGTAAAATGTCAGGGGTAAAATGCTAATTTTTCCATTTATGTGTTTTTGGACTAAATTGAATGAAAATATTTTTGAATGAGTTTAATTTTAATTTGTTTAGATTAAGAACCAAGGAAATCAGATTTGGATTGGGGAAAAACTAAAGTTGTCGACTAGTCGTCCCGTTTCATTTTTCATCATCCGATGTAAGTTTATAAGCAAATTGATGTTGTTAAATTTCAATATAGGTGATCTATAAATAATTGTAGTATTTAGTTGTAAATTATAAATTGGCATTGAGTAATGAAAATAATTTATGTTTGATGATAAAGTAATGAATAAGTTTTGGTAGTTGAAGTAAAGACATGAACTATATATGTTAAAGTGTTGGTTATATGTATATTAATTGCAAATTTAAATTCGGCAAAATGATATATGCATATGATATTAAGGTATGAATCATGAGTATATATATTCGATTATATGATGATTTTGTGACTAGAAAGTGAATAATAATTTTATTAATGAACATATTTGTGTTTTGGCCAAGTTAAAATTGATAAATGGATATATATGAGACTTCGACTTGTGATTATGTGTAAGACCACGTTTAATACGTTGGCATCAATATGTGATTCTGATATATATGTGTGAGTAAGACCACATTTAATACATTGGCGTCGATATGTGATTCTGATATATGTGTGCGAGTAAGACCACATTTAATACGTTGGCATGGATATATGACTCTGATATATGTATGCGAGTAAGACCCTGTCTGGGACAGTGGCATTGATATGTGATTACATGTAAGACCACGTCTGGGACATTGGCATTGTACGATATGTGTGGTTATCCTAGTATTTTATTTAATTTTGAAGGGTTCAATGGGTAATGATAATTGTGATTGAATGTGTAAAACGAGCTAAAGTGAACAGGTATGTAATAGCTTATTTCTTATTTGAATTAAGGTAAGTTGGTTATTTGTTACGTGTTATAAAATGATAAAAACAAATATATGTATATGAACTTATATATAATCGGTTATATGATGGTATTAAGGATTTAAAGTTGAATGTTATTTAGATAAAAGAAATACATGAATATTCGGCCAAGGTTAAATTTGAATATGAAACTATATGTTATATATATATGAAATGTTGAGTTTGGGAATAAATGTGATCATGATAGTATAATTAGCTTGATTAAAATGAGTTGATATTGATATTGAGTTATTTATTTGCTTATGACTTACTAAGCTATGATAGCTTACTGTATGCGTTTATGTTTGTCTCTGTTTTATAGATTTTGAAGTCAAATTACGAGCTCGTGGATCATCAGCAAAGTCCATCACACTATCGACTGTTTTTGGTACTTTATAAATTTTAACTCGAACCTATGGCATGTATAAGCTATGATGTTTTTGGTCAAGTTTGAAGTATGTATATATAATGAGCCATGCGAAAATGGCTTGTTTATTTTGTTAAGTTCAGTTACAAGGCTTGATCATTATGCTTATTTTCGGTTATATTTGACCATAATTTATGTTTATTTTGGTAAGTATGCTTTGTGACAGATAGGATTGATGTTTGGTTTTAAGTTGTAATATGCTATGGATATGTTTGGTTGTGGTTATGATGTTTTGGCTATTATATGTGTTTATATGTAAACTATGGCTAGTATGTTATATGAGTACATGAACCCTTAATCAAGTTTATATGTGTTATGTGCATTGAAGATGGTTGAAGATTTTGGATGTGTATAAATGATTGATTCGGCTTCAGTTAATGCATGGATAAAAGTGAATGTGAATTTAGTTGATATGTTTAGTTAAGGCGATATTAGGTGATTTGGTATTAAAGAATATTAGGTTATACCCAAACATGGTTGGATTTTATTCTGATATACATGTTATATGGTATAAATTGTTTTTATGAATGGTTTATTATTTCCAAATTAATGAAAAGCAAGTTGGTTTTGAGTTGTATTTAGGTAAATGTATAGTATATGTATTTAACATGATTCGCCTATATATATATATATATAAACATATGTTGTAATAAATTTGATATGACATAAATCTTAGTAAAATGTATACTTAAATACTTAGTCAAATATATGGTTTTAAATTAGTTATAATTATGATCTTTGTTATATTGCTAATAGGTAATATTATCATGTTTTTATTCGGTTATGAGATGTGAAAATGTTATACAAATTTTGTTTGATATATAAATAATTATATGTATTAGTTTAGACCTTTGAAATGTATAGATTTGTAAATTGATTGAATAAAGTTGAAAGTGAACAATCGTTAAAGCATATTTGTTAAACAAATTTATATTTGGCTAAATACATTGAAAAATGACCAAATGTAAGGTGACTTGTGCATTAGTAAATCATGAAGATAATATGAGTTTTTATGTGATGTATAAATTTCCTACTTGATAATTGATGAATGTTGAGTAATGTATAAGTCAGTCCCTAAATTATGATTATAAACTGGTTGATTATGTGGTAATATACATGAGTTGAATATGATAAGATCAAATTGATAAGATTATGTGTACTTGGTTCTGTAAGTTCTATTTATGTATGATTTTTAATATCTGTTTGAAGTGTACTATAGTTTGTATATTTTAATCATTCTATAAGTTGCATTAAACTTTATATTCGGCTAAGGTTTAAAAAAGAAAAAGAAAGGCCAAATGAATAATAATTCAAGTTATAAGGAAACATGATTATTTTTTAATATAACAGGGTTTGAGTATGAAATGAGATGTTTATTTAATGTTAATGTTAATGTTTTGTAAACTTTTACTTTGTGATTTAATTATTATTATATATGCATTCATAATGACCTAAGAGTTTATGTAATCATTCGGAAGTTGTGTCTGGTCTGCTAATGCCTCGTAACCCTATTCCGGCAATGGATGCAGGTTAGGGGTGTTACAAATTTACTCTAAGCAAATTAATATTTATTTATTTTTACAAATATTTTCTGTCATCCATAATTTCAAACGATGAATTTACTTAAGTAAATTCAATTACAATATTTAATTAAACTCCAACACATAACTTCAGTATCACTTACCAACACTTGTCAAATTAGAGAATATCTTACGGGTTCGAGTACTTCGTTTATTTGACACCATAGTCCAACTATGGCCTTACACATATTTTGCTATGGCCCTGCAAGAGTCTTACGTGTATCACAATGCCACAACCCAGTTATGGTCTTTTCACTAAAATGCCATAGTCCGGCTATGGTCTTACATTCCATACTTTGCCATGGTCCAACCATGGTCTTATCCTCAATTCATCATTGAACGATTGTACTCATTTTCTGCGTTCTACTCAATTTGATCTTCCAATTCAATTTTCATTCTATTATAAAATTCATGGTTCAATAACAAAGACAAAAAAAACAAAACATTATATTATCTCTAATTTAACAATTAAACATAAGATTCAACCATATGAACATACTTGTAACGCCCCAATTTTTGGGTTTTCTGTGTTTCTGTGATTTTTAAAATTTGTGTGTGTTCTGGTTGGTTAAAATATATATTTTAGTAGGTTAGTGGGCCTTTGGAAGGCCCAAACTTAAGTTAAATCCGTGGTAGTCTTTAGAATTTTAATTTTATGAAAAAGTGATGCAATTGGCGTTTAGGCTTTTAAGAGTAAAGGGGTAAAAGATGACACAAAAAGGAGTGTGGTGTAGTGGCAAAGTGGCGCCACTTAGGGGACAAGGAAGTGACGTCATAGAGGAAGCAAGGGGTCCAAGGTTCAAGTCTTGGCTCTTGCAATATATTTTGGTTTTTCTTTTCAATAAATCTGGAAGCAAGTACTTACGCTTTAAAGTTTAATATGTTAGATTTATGACACAAAATGAGTTGATGGCCTAGTGGTGGTGGCGTGAGTTGGCATGTGAGAGGACTTTGGTTTGAATCCCTTGGCACGCAAAGGTTGATTATTTTGCTATGTTAGGACTGCAAGAGTTGGTGTTGGTTTTAAACTCTGGTGATGGAGGGATCCCACATCGGGAAGCTAACATAAGAGTAGATGGAGAGCTAGCTTTATATAGAGAAAACCATGAGGAGAGTAGGCATACCCTTCTTGTCTGATCCCTTTCGCTTTGTGACGTGCTCGTTTGGGTTGGGCGTCAGCTAAGAGTGTTTGGAGCACGGATTAACTGCAGTCTCCTAACAGGTGTGTATTTATCATTACTCTAGCAGTAGGACGACTATTTCGGGCCGTGATGGGCTGAAATGGGCCATGTGGTTCCAATGGGTCCGTAGGCCCAAGTGGATAAGTTGTAGAATTACCAAAATACCCCTGTAGGGTAGACTACCGATTTACCCCTAGAGGGTAAAATAACTATTTTGCCCCTCGTGCGTAAATGACTAACTTGTGTGATGATTGGGTTAGTTGACGTGGATTTATGCTAGTTATTGTTAATTCGTAAGTCTAATGTGTTAGTGATCGATTGTAGGATTATCGCGTGGGAGATATCGTCATCAATCGTCATCAACCAGGTGTGTAAACGACACCCTCCCTTAGACTGAATCGGTAAAAGCCGAAATACTAAAACATTGGTATTTTGTGAACTCGCGAGCGTGCGAACGCTAGTGAGACAGTTGTTAATGAATATGGTGCATTTGGATGATTAAAGTGCAGAATGAGCATTTTCGTGCACAACAGTATTTTTGGGTTTAATGGGACGAAAAAGGGCCAATAGGCCAACGGGCCCACTTTGGTAAAAAGACGAGGTAAGGACTTCTGATTACTTGGTAAACGTTAGAATGAGCATGAAACCTTAGCAATAGGTAATAATTATTGAAATACCTTTATGCATGCAAAATTACGATTTTACCCCTAGGGTTATTTTTTTTTTGAAAAGCATGATGTTCATTTAGATATCGTATGCCATGACATATTATTTCATTGCATGGGACATGGGTTTATATTGATGGAGGAAGCGTTCTAGCGACCTCGCTGCAATCTGTGGCCTTGCCACATATATTCGTTCGGTGACTTCACACAATATCCGCACCTCATTTGCAATCTGGTGGTTTCCGCCATATATATATATATATATATATATATATATATCTGTTCGGTGACTTCACACAATATCCGGCACCTCGCTGCAATTTACGTAATGTGTAGCGGTTGGGTGGGTCGAGTAGTCTCCCACATGGTGTAAGGCTAGTACGGGGTGTTATGGATGGCTCGGGTTGGGATTTCTGCATTCATGATATATTTGTTTTGTATCTGCTATGGGCCTATGGGTTTCATTCTAATTTCTGTATTAGGCCAGGGCCCAGATAAGTTTGACTCTGAGGTTTGATCTGTTTTGGGCTATGGTTTGGTTATGTTACACACTGAGTTTACCGAACTCACCCTTTATTTTCATCTCTGTAGGAAATCCCCAACCATAGTGGGCTTGGAGCTGTGAGGGATTCAGTGTGGCTACATCATCTGCAAAGTTGGTTTTTCTAAGTTAGTTTATTTTTATTATTTTATATTCTGATTTAATTTTGGGTTTTAAGTTGTAATAAGGCCGTTATTTAAATTTCTTTTTCCGCTATGGTTTTATTTTCTGATTATATTTATACTATGTCGAAACTGCTAGTGTTAGGCTGCGCGGGTTTTCAAAATTAATGAACATTTTCCAAGACTCAACAAGCACAACAAATGGATAGCCTAAAGATTGATAAACCGGCTTTTCATTCAACCGTTGTTTTTACAAAGACTACCTCAATCACTTAAACCAACGAATGCATACTAAGTCGTAAGTCCATGTGACACGTCAGATCTGGCAATAACGTCTGGGCCAAGTTTGGGGTGTTACATTTAGTGGTATCAGAGCCACGTTGCAACAACTCGGCTGTGGAACGGGTCTAAAAACGGGAGTTTGTAAAGAAACACTGAATAAAGGTTTTCGAAAATCATTTTTTTTTGGAACTTGATTATAAATTGTTTTCGAGAATGTTTCCAATATTTTCTCTTTACAAATAGGTGATTTTAAATATTAAAATCGATTTTCTAAAATTAGGTTTTTTTTAGAAGGTGGCACACTGAATCTCCGCCCAAGTCTGTAAGTTTTCTGAGCCTTTCTGATTGTTTTTGAAATTTCTGTTATATGCTTGTACAAAACCTTATCATGGTACTTTAGTTAGGGTAACACTGGAACCGTAGAAACTCTGATAAGTAGACTGAGACTGTAGCTAGGCTACTGCAAAATGAAACAAACTCAAACTCTGAATTACTGTTATTCATAAGACATCTGTAATAAACACTGAAATATTAAACTGATTCATAAAATTCTTAACTAGATAATACGAAATAAGTACACGAGCAGCTCATGGAAGAGGCCGTGGACATGGCCGAGGTAATGCTCAGGCTGAATCTTCATCTTTAGGACATGTGCCGACAGTAGATGCCACCAGCAACGGAGGTAGAGTCTCATGATCGAGGTGTCGGGGACGATTCTCTGTCCCAGGCAATGCTTCGAGTTTTGGAATGGGTTGTTGGGGCAAGTACGAGAAACGAAATTCGGGGGTCTATTTCTGAGCCGCTCCAGGCCAATGGAGCAGAGATATTTAGGGGCGTATTTGGTGTAGCTCCGAATGTGGCTGAGTATTGGTTAGAAGCCACAGAGCGGATTATGGGTGATATGGACTGCTCTGTGGAGCACAAGCTGAAGGGAGCCATATCGTTACTCAGGGATGAGACTTATTAGTGGTGGCTCACGATGAGAGATGGAACTCCTGCTGACAGTGGATAAAATTAGAACTGTCAAGGATTTTCAAGATGTTTTTCCAGAGGACCTTTTGGGTTTACCCCCGAATCGAGAGGTTGAGTTTGGAATCGACTTGTTGCCTGGAATAGCACCAGTGTTTATTGCACCTTATAAGATGGCACCGAAGGAGTTGGTGGAGCTGAAAGCCCAAATTCAAGAGTTATTGGATAGAAGCTTCATTAGACCAAGTGTGTCTCCCTGGGGAGCACCAGTGTTGTTCGTAAAGAAGAAAGATGGGTCAATGCGGATGTGCATCGATTATCGGGAGTTGAACAAACTGACAATTAAGAACAAGTACCCACTGCCGAGAATCGATGATTTATTCGACCAACTTAGAGGAGCTTCAGTATTTTCCAAGATTGACCTTCTATCTGGGTATCATCAATTGAGGGTTAAGGAGGTGGATATTCACAAGACGGTATTCAGAACTCGGTATGGTCACTATGAGTTCTTGGTTATGCCATTTGGGTTGACGAACGCACTTGCGGCATTTATGGATCTGATGAATTGAGTGTTCCAGCCATACTTGGATCGATTCATGGTCATCTTTATCGACAATATTCTAGTTTATTCTGAAACTGAGGAGAAGCATGATGAGCACTTTCTTATTGTGCTGCAAGTGCTGAGGGAGAAGGAGCTTTATCCGAAATTCAGTAAGTGTGAGTTCTGGTTGAGAGAGGTAACTTTCTTGGGGCATGTTGTCTCTGCTGAAGGGATCAAGGTGGACCCTCGAAAGATTAAAGCGATTCTGGAATGGAAGCCACCAAGGTCAGTGTCGGAAATTCAAAGTTTTCTGGGTTTAGCTGGGTACTATAGAAGGTTTGAAGAAAGATTTTCTGTGATGGCAGTGCCTTTGACAAAGCTTATAAGGAAGGAAGTACCGTTTGTTTGGACTAAAAAACAACAGGAACTTTTGATAAGCTGAAGAAAGTTCTGACCGAGACACCTGTACTGATTTAGCCAGAGTCTAGAAAAGATTTTACCATATACAGTGATGCATCACATGTTGGGTTGGGCTGTGTGCCGATGCAAGAGGGTAAAGTGGTTGCTTATGCATTGCAACAGCTTAAGCCACATGAAGTTAACTATCCTACTCATGATCTGGAGTTGGCAGCGGTAATCTTTACGCTTAAGATTTGGAGACATTACCTGTACGGAGAAAGGTGTATTGTATACACAGATCATAAGAGTCTTAAGTACTTGTTGACTCAGAAGGAGTTGAACCTTAGGCAGCGGAGATGGATAGAGTTGCTTAAGAATTATGACTGCGAGATTGAGTATCACCCAGGCAAAGCTAATGTGGTGGCTGATGCCCTAAGTCGTAGAATCAGATCGATCCGAGAGCCATGTTTGCTCGTTTGAGTCTGTATGACGACGGTAGTCTGTTAGCAGAACTGCAAGTTAGGCCAACCTGGGTGGATGAAATTAAGGAAAAACAGTCGAGGGATGAGTCCCTAGTTTCTCGATTTTGGCAGGTTAAGAATGGGGATACTTCTGAGTTTGGACTGAACAGTGAGGGAGTTTTGTGTTACCAAGGTAGAGTTTGTATTCCGAAGGACTCTGACTTAAGGCAAGCAATTTTGAAAGAAGCTCATGGAGGTCTGTGTGCTATGCATCCTGGAGGGAGTAAAATGTATCACAACTTAAAGGAATTGTATTGGTGGCCTGGATTGAAGCAAGAGGTAACGGAAGTTGTGGGAAAATGTCTGACTTGTCAGCAAGTGAAAGCTGAACATCAATTACCTTCCGGACTTTTGCAGCCAGTGAAAGTACCACTTTGGAAGTGGGAGAGGGTAACCATGGATTTTGTGAGTGGGTTACCCTTGAAACCGTCGAAGAAGGACTCGATTTGGGTAATTGTGGATAGGTTGACCAAATCTACTCATTTCATACCTATCCGCACTGATTATTCACTTCAGAAGTTAGCCAAATTGTATGTGGCATAAATAGTGCGACTTCACGGAGTGCCAGTGTCGATTATTTCTGATCGAGATCCTAGTTTCACATCTCGATTTTGGCAAAAGTTGCATGAGGCATTGGGTACACGGTTGAACTTTAGTACAACCTTTCATCCTCAGACTGATGGTCAGTCGGAAAGGGTTATTCAGATTCTGGAAGACATGTTGAGGGGATGCGTTATAGACTTTCGAGCCAGTTGGGAGGATTACTTACCGTTGGCAGAGTTTGCATACAACAACATTTATCAGGCAAGTATTCAAATGGCTCCTTATGAGGCACTGTATGGGCGAAGATGTTGTACACCTAGTTGTTGGACCGAGTTGGGTGAACGATAGGTTCTTGGACCTGAGTTGGTGGCAGATACTGAGGATAAGGTCAAGTTGATTAGAGACCGGTTGAAGGAAGCATCTGATAGACAGATGTCATAAGCAGATTTGAAGTGCAAGGAAATTGATTACTCTGTGGGTCATATAGTCTTCTTGAAGGTTTTACCTTGGAAGAAAATATTAAGGTTTGGGAGGAAAGGCAAGTTAAGTCCGTGGTTCATTGAGCCTTATCGGATTCTTAAGCGAGTGGGTCAAGTGGCTTATCAGTTGGAGCTACCTCCAGAGTTGGATAGGATTCATGATGTCTTCCATGTCTCCATGTTAAGACAGTATCGTTCTGACCCTACTCATGTTGTGCCGGTTGCAGAGATCGAGGTCCAAACAAACTTGACTTTTGAGGAAGAGCCTGTGAAGATTTTGGATCGAGATGTTAAGATTTTGAAGAGGAAATCAGTTCCGCTAGTAAAGATGCTATAGCGTAATCATGGTAGAGAGGAAGCCACTTGGGAGCCAGAAGTGGCGATGCGTCAACAATATCCTCATCTGTTTAATTCAGGTAAAATTTCGAGGACGACATTTCTTTAAGGAGGGTAGTGTTGTAACGCCCCAATTTTTGGGTTTTCTATGTTTCTGTGATTTTTAAAATTTGTGTGTGTTCTGGTTGGTTAAAATATATATTTTAGTAGGTTAGTAGGCCTTTGGAAGGCCCAAAATTAAGTTAAATCTGTGGTAGTCTACGGAATTTTAATTTTATGAATAGGTGATGCAATTGGCATTTGGGCTTTTAAGAGTAAAGGGGTAAAAGATGACACAAAAAGGAGTGTGGTGTAGTGGCAAGGTGGCTCCACTTAGGGGACAAGGAAGTAACGCCATAGAGGAAGCAAGGGGTCCAAGGTTCAAGTCTTGGCTCTTGCAATATATTTTGGTTTTTCTTTTCAATAAATCTGGAAGCAAGTAGGTGCGCTTTAAAGTTTAATGTGTTGGATTTATGACACAAATTGAGTTGATGGCCTAGTGGTGGTGGCGTGAGTTGGCATGTGAGAGGACTTTGGTTCGAATCCCTTGGCACACAAAGGTTGCTTATTTTGCTATGTTGGGACGGCAAGAGTTGGTGTTGGTTTTAAACTCTGGTGATGGAGGGATCTCACATCGGGAAGCTAACATAAGGGAAGATGGAGAGCTGGCTTTAAATAGCGCAAACCATGAGGAGAGTAGGCATACCCTTCTTGGCTGATCCCTTTCACTTTGTGACGTGCTCGTTTGGGTTGGGCGTCAGCTAAGAGTGTTTGGAGCGCGGATTAACTGCAGTCTCCTAACAGGTGTGTATTTGTCATTACTCTAGCAGTAGGACGGCTATTTCGGGCTGCGATGGGCTGAAATGGGCCATGTGGTCCCAATGGGTCCTAGGCCCAAGTGGATAAGTTGTAGAATTACTAAAATACCCCTGTAGGGTAGGACTACCGATTTACCCTTGGAGGGTAAAATAACTATTTTGCCCCTCGTGCGTAAATGACTAACTTGTGTGATGATTGGGTTAGTTGACGTGGATTTATGCTAGTTATCGTTAATTCGTAAGTCTAATGTGTTAGTGATTGATTGTAGGATTATCGCGTGGGAGATATCGTCATCAATCATCATCAACCAGATGTGTAAACGACACCCTCCCTTAGACTAAATCGGTAAAAGCCAAAATACCGAAACGTTGGTATTTTGTGAACTCGCGAGCGTGCAAGTGCTCATAAGACAGTTGTTAATGAATATGGTGCACTTGGATGATTAGAGTGCAGAGTGTGCATTTTCGTGCACAACGGTATTTTTGGGCTTAATGGGCCGAAAACGGGCCAATGGGCCAATGGGCCCACTTTGGTAAAAAGACGAGGTAAGTACTTCTGATTACTTGGTAACGGTTAGAATGAGCATGAAACCTTAGCAATACGTAAAATTACTGAAATACCCTTATGCATGCAAAATTACGATTTTACCCCTAGGGTTATTTTTTTTTAAAAGCATGGTGTTCTGTTTCTGTATACGTATGCCATGACATATTATTTCTGTTGCATGAGACATGGGTTTATATTGATGGAGGAAGCATTCTGGCAGCCTCGCTGCAATTTGGTGGCCTCGCCACATATATTCTGATTCGGTGACTTCGTCACAATATCCGCGACCTCATTGCATCCGGTGGCTTCGCCACATATATATTTCTGTTCTGGTGGCCTAGCCACAATATCTGAATCTGGTGACTTCGTCACAATATCTGGTAGCCTCGCTGCAATTTTTGTGGTGTGTAGCAGTTGGGTGGGTCAAGTAGTCTCTCCACATGGTGTAAGGCTAGTACGGGGGTGTTATGGATGGCTCTGGGTTGGGATTTCTGCATTCATGATATATTTGTTCTGTATCTGCTATGGGCCTATGGGTTTCATTCTGATTTCTATACTGGGCCAAGGCCCAGATAAGTCTGACTCTGAGGTTTGATCTGTTTTGGGCTATGGTTGGGTTATGTTACACACTGAGTTTACCGAACTCACCCTTTATTTTCATCTCTGCAGGAAATCCCCAACCATAGTGGGCTTCGAGCTGTAAGGGATTCGGAGTGGCCACATCATCTGCAAAGTTGGTTTTTCTAAGTTAGTTTATTTTTATTATTTTATATTCTGATTTAATTTTGGGTTTTAAGTTGTAATAAGGCCGCTATTTAAATTTGTTTTTCCGCTATGGTTTTATTTTCTGATTATATTTATATTATGTCGAAACTGCTAGTGTTAGGCTACGCGGGTTTTCAAAATTAATGAACGTTTTCCAAGACTCAACAAGCACAACAAATGGATAGCCTAAAGATTGATAAACCGGCTTTTCATTCAACCGTTGTTTTTACAAAAACCACCCCAATCACTTAAACCAACGAATGCATACTAAGTCGTAAGTCCATGTGACACGTCAGATCTGGCAATAACGTCTGGGCCGGGTTTGGGGTGTTACAATACTGATCACACTTATTCAAACAAGTGTACATAAACACACATTCTATCAATTTGTGTAATTGTACTTATCATATTCACTTAATCAAATATGTTGGGCACATAACATCATATGAATACCAAACAAACATGGATGGGCTTATCACCATATAAACTTTCATTTCATTCTACGTTTCAACATTTCTTAACTTATGGTTATCTCATTTCGTACATTATCACATACATATCATGAAATTCTATTCATACCTTTCTTAGTTCCATTTCATCATAAACACATTTCAAATATCTCAATATCACTGTTAGCACTATCGAAAATAGCTCAGTTTGTAACACCCCTAACCCATATCCATTACATGACTAGGGTTAGTCGCATTACCAGACAAAACGAAACAAATAACATACATTTCATAAAATTCAAAGCATCAGAGATTAAACATCAATATAGAGTCCCTTATATAGGTCATCGAGACCATAAACATGCATTTGAAAAGGGTTGAGACTAAACAGAACACCGAAAATTTTTTTCCAAAACTTAAACATTTCTCAAAGTAATACAGGCCACATGCCCGTGTGAATAGGCCATGTGCCTCACACGACATTAGACATGCCCATGTGTTTAGGTCGTGTCAGAATAGAGTATACATACTGATTGCTCACATGGCTACAAGACACGCTCGTGTGCCTTGGCTGTGCTTGAGCCTGACTTATAATTGTAGGGTACCCTAGGGGACCCACAACTGTGCCATATAGCCGTGTGCTGAGACACACACCCGTGTCTCTACCTGTGTGGATAAAAATAGGCCATTTGAATAGCCAATTTTCCACCCCAATTTGGGTCAACCTACAAACACCAAACCAAATACATATGCACAACCATTTCAGCCAATATCTATACCAAATCATACATAATTCATGCTATAACATTATAAATCATTTCAAATCTCAATTCATCAATCAATTCCTAAGAGAAACTTAAAACTAAAATCATACCAAAACTTGCCAAACTTACCATTTCTCTTAGCCATTCATAAACACATCAAATAGATCATTTTGCATCACATTTCATATACCAAAATCAAAAGATAAACACAAACTAGCCATATCATATGGCTAAAAATGTACAATTCAAAACATAATTCCACAACTTCTAACCTATACATGACATACTTTTATACATACATTTTCAAAGTACCAGAATAAGGTTCGATAGTGTGGTGACAATCCTCGTCGATCCCCGAACTCACAATAGCTTCAATATCTATAAAACAATGCAAACACACAAAAAGTAAGCTTTCAAAAGCTTAGTAATCCATATACAAATAAACATATGATTCAAAGCAAATAAGTATCATCAAATCATTTATACTTTGTATACTAATGCTAACTCAAATCTCATATTCAAATTGTAACAGTCCGATTTAGACCCTAGTCGGAATAGTGGTTTTGGGACCACAAATTTGAGTCTAAAAAATATTTTAATATTATTTTCTGAGCCTGTGATATGTGAATTTACATCTGTGAAATTTATGTGATCTAATTTGTCTGTTTCTGTGCTTAATTATGAAAAAGGATTAAATCGCGTAAAGTGTAAAAGTTGAATGCTAGATGCTAAAGCACCTATTTGGCTTGGCTTTTACAATAAAGGTCCTTGCGTGTCAAATTGACCATTTATATTAATGGTAGACAATGATGGACATTAGTGGTTGAAAATTTGATGATATATGCCAAGGGCAAAATGGGAAAATGATTATTAAAGTTATTAAATGAAAATAAACATGAAAATAAAGCCATTTTCATGCATGTATTGCCGAAAATACAAAGAAATAGAAAGAATAAGACCATCCTAGGGTTCGACAATTGATTTGGTTGATTAAGGTATGTATTTTGGTCTGTTTTTGATAATTCTACGTTGCTGTGATTGTTGCTTCGTGTTCTACCAAGCCCATGTCTGAATTTCTGTTTCTGTTAAAGATTTCATGAAATTTCATTGTTGATATCATGAGTTTTGTTATGTTTTTGGATGAATTATGAAGGCTTGGTAGATGAGTTATAAGTTTTGTCTTTGAATTTTGATGAAATAGAGCTATTTGGGCTAATTTGTGAAAATGGGGTTTTGAAGGACTAAATTATGAATTAAGCATGTTGTATGGGCTTATATGGAAGCCATGTATATTCGGCCAAGCTATAGTCTTGGTGAATTTTGCATATTTGTGATTTTGTGAAAAATGGACTAAATTGTTAAAGTGTGAAAACGTAAGGGCTAAAATGCAAAGTGCCCTAAATATGTGTATATGGATTATTTTGAATGAAATAAATGATTGAATGGTTGAATTTGGATTTAAATAGATCAAGAACAAAAAAAAATCGAACTTAGATCGAGGGAAGTCCAAAGTAGTGGAATAGTTGACTCGATTCGTCCAAAATCCGAATGAGGTAAGTCAAACTACACTTATATGTTAAGTTGATTAAATTCTGTGTTTATAAACTGCTATCTGCATTGGACGACCTTGAGAGCCTGATAAAAGAACGTTAGTATTGATCTGAATTATCGTGTAATACCATGTCTAGGACATAGGCCTCGATGTGAAAATTTATGTGTAAGACCATGTCTGAGACATCGACATCGTATCTGATTTCATATAAGACCCTATCTGGGACAGAGGCATCGATACTAAATTACATGTAAGACCACGTCTGGGACGTCGACATTGTACTTGTCTGTGAATGTCTACTCTGTTTCTGGATTGTCGATGTTAAAGTATGAGATATGGAATGTATAATCTATTCAGGTACGTATGTATCGTACTGAATCTCTGAATATGAAAGGCTCTGTTTGGTGATATAATGAATGTGAGGCATGTACAAAATCATGAATTACTCTGTTAAATAACTATGAAGTCTTACAATTGACTTTTACTTGTATGTTTTAATAGATGGACTAGTTGTAATTGACTTACTAAGCTCTTTGTAGCTTACTCTGTGTGATTTCTATCTATTTTACAGTTATCGTAGCTACTGAAGGCTCGGGATAGTTGAGGATTGTCATCACACCATCAAATCTCATTTTGGTACTTTTGAAATATGCATATTCTTAAGTATGGCATGTATAGGCTAGAATAGGGTAGTTTGATATGTATATATGTTACGCCATATGAATTGGCTAGCAAATGATAAGTTTGTGCATAGTTGTGGTGTATTTTTGTAATGTGCCATGTTCTAATATGAATTAGTCATCTTTAAGCATGGAATTGGTTGAAAATGTTGGTTTGAATGTTTTATATTGTTGCTAGTAGGATTGGACCCAAAAAGGGTTGGCAATTTGGCTTAAACCAAGCCTGCATTGTGCCACACGGTCAGGGAACACGGGCGTGCATTGTGGTCGTGTGAAAAAGTCAGTAGTTAGCTAAATTTTACACGGTCTGGCACACGGCTATGTCTGTTGGCAGTGTTAAAAAGTCAGTATAGGACCTATTTTTGGCACGGTTGGACCACATGGGCGTGTCTTTTGCCCGTGTGAATCACACGGCCTAGTCACACAGGCGTCTGACTTTGTCAGTTTTGAAAAGTTTGTATAAGCTCTGAAAATTTTGAACGGGTTCGGTTTAGTTTCGATCCCTCCTGAATGTATGTTGTTGGTCTAGTAGACCATTTTATTGGATGAATTGTTACTGAATGCATATGTATTAATGTTATCTGACATATATGTGATTTGATATTGTTCTGGTATGCTATGTCTGTCTGGTAATGCCCCTTATCTATTCCGGCAACGGTTACGGGATAGGGATGTTACACAAATACTTGCCTTTCATTCTCAATTAGGCTATACAAAGTAAACATACCTGAATTTGATATGATTTCAATGCTCGTTCGAACCGTTTGGAAACGTAAGGATACATGGATTGCTCAGAGAACATATAGAATGCCAATGTCCCAGACGTGGTCTTACATGTAAGCAAACATCGATGCCACTATCCCAGATAGGGTCTTACACAAAATTAGATAAATCGATGCCAACGTCCCAGACATGGTCTTACACGTAAAACATAAATCGATGCCAATGTCATAGATGTGGTCTTACACGGAAACACATATCGGATCCTATGTCATGACATATGTATACTATCTATTCCTATGGTTCATACGGGCTTTTCGAACGTCATCATATTATCAGAAATTTCTTGGATTTTCTCGTATTCAATTCATATTGCCATTCATCAATGTTCAATAGCATATAAACATTAATATTCCAATTCAAATCACATTTACTTGTATATAGACTTACCTCATACGGATTCGAATGAATGAAATCAGTTACTCGACAACTTTCGACTTTCCCCGATCTAACTCTGTTTTCTTTAATTCTTGATCTATATAAATTCAAATTTAACAATCATAAATTCTTTCAAAACAATCCATAAACACATATGTAGGGCAATTTGCAAACTAGCCCTCACATTTTTACATTTTGACATTTTAGTCTCTCATTCACAAAATCACAAAATACACATAATTTGCTTGTACACAAGCTTAGTCGAATTTTCATAGCTCTCATACAAGTCCATACATTTCATTTATTTCACATTTTAGTCCCTCAAAATAACATTTTTACAATTTATCCCATTTTATTCAAAATCATCAAAAATCCAAAGATAAAACATATAAACACAACAACTTTCATATTTCATCAATTAACAACATAGAGCTCATGAATTCATCCATGGCACATTTCAAAATCATCATCAAAATAAAAAATTAAGACATGGGCTTGATATTATACCAAGCAACGATTACAAAAACGTAGAAATTATCAAAAACCGAGTCAAAACCATACCTTAATTAAAGAAAATTAAAGCCGAACCCTAGCTTGTATTTCTTTTTTTTTTTTTGATGAATTCGGCAATCACATGAATAAAATGGCTAATTTCATGCTTTTAATTTTATTAAACATATATTAATTCTTCAATTACTATTTTACCCTTGCATTATAATTATTTAAAACATTTACTTATAAGGTCATAAATGTCCACTCATATGTTCAATGGTCAAATTGCATGATAAGGACCTCTCATTTACAAAGAAAAATCAAATAGGAACTTTTAACATACCGTAGTCAACTTATATATTTTACGCGATTAGGTCCTTTTAACGAATTGAGCACACAAACAATTAAATTCTTATACGAAACTTTCACACATGCTAATTCACACCTCATAAACACGAAATATAATATTTAAATATTTTTCTGACTCAGATATGTGGTCCCGAAACCACAATTTTGACTAGGGTCTAAACCGGACTGTTACACGGTTAGAAAGCATCCCTATCTCAGCAAGACAGCTCTCGTCAGAGTCGGGAGATATCACACTATCACAGGTGGTAATATGGCATGTATAGACTAACGTACACTATGTTAGCCCGGGAATCAACTAAACCATAGCTCTGATACCACTAAATATAACACCTCTTACCCGTATTTGACGCCGAAATAGGGTACGACGCATTACAGGACTTAAACTTAAGTAAACATACAAAATCAAGACGTAAATTTCCATCCAAATTTAAAACTTTTCACATACATTCATATCGTCCCTAAAACGAACCTACGAGGCCCAAAACATTCATTAGGAATGGTTCAGGACTAAACCAAGAACTTTAGAAACTTTTAGGAAACTTAGAAAATTTTTCATAAAAACAGGGGTTACATGTCCATGTGGCTTGGAACACGCCCGTGTGGGTAGGCCATGTGGTCACACATGCCTGTGTCCCTAACCTGTGTAACTCTCTTTTTATGACGTCATCAACAAATTGAAGTCACACGGCCAAGACACACACCCGTGTCCCAAGGTTGTGTCCTTCACACGACTGAAGCACACGCCCATGTCTCTGCCTTTGTGGTCGATATTGAGCATTCTGTTTTACAACAATTTAGGTACATGGGACACACGGCCGAATCACACGCCCCTGGGGCTGACCATGTGTCACACACAGCCTGGACACATGCCCGTGTGTCTACCCGTGTGGACAAAATAAAGGCTATTTTCCGAGCCATTTGCCACCCTTATTCACACATACTTATATTAATTCAAAGGCACCAAACATAACATACTTCGGCAACCAATACCATCATAAATGAGGCTTAAACATGTCATTTAAAAGCCAACATCTATCATGCTTAAAACGTCATACTTTTCCAAACTCAAACATACCATAAGCACATCCATAATCGAGACAATAGCATGACATTCTCATGCCATTATTTATCATACTTAGAATATCAACCTTTCCACACCAAATTATGCAATTATGCCATTTTTAATAGGCAATTATGCCAATCTTTCATTTTTATCATATCCGATAAATCGCCACTCAAGTGAATAAGACGTGCTATATCACAACTCGATTTGCCCCGAAAGCAAATCACATAATCATGAATCAAATTTACCATGTATTTCATATATCACAAGTATAGACCAATAATCACAAGGTCATCACAAAGTCATCCCCATAGTGATCATAAACTCACAATATCATGAAATCATTAATTATAAACCGTATGTACATACATGTACTGTTTCAACATAATCTCATATTCATCAAGGTCTTTGACATAATCGTTTAATTTCCCATTGAACCACTTGGAATACTAAAGGATACTCGGGAATCACATACATATGGAATCATACCAATGCCATATCCCAGATATGGTCTTACATGGGATCTCATATAGATGCCAATAACCCACCTATGGTCTTACACGATTCTCATATCAATGCCATGTCCCAGACATGGTCTTACACAAAATATCATAACGAGGTCATATCCCAGATATGGTCTTACACGTAAACTCATAACCCTAATGTCATGACATTTGTATCTAACTATTCCTAAGGTTTAATCGAGAATTTGCCGTATCAATTCTTTGTCCAAAAAATCCATGATGATAATTGTACAAGTCATGCAATAACAAAATATTAAATACATAATATAAGTTGCATTATTTACACATGAACTTACCTCGAATGAGACAACGGCAAAGAGGACCTATTTGTCCAATATTTATTTTTCCCCCGACCTAGACTCGAACTTCATTTTCCTTGATCTATAATATCAAATTTAGCCCACTTATTAGTCACATTATTCAATTGACCCAAAAATCATATTATGGAAAATTACATTTTTACATATTTACATTTTTTCCCCTAAGCTCGAAAAATGAAATTTATTCAACTTCTTCGATTCCCAAGCCTAGCCGAACCTCTTTTATACTTATAGCATCCCACATTTTTAATTAAAACACACTTTTACTACATATTTTATAACTTTTACAAATTAGTCCTTTTAAGCATTTTCACTGAAAATCACTTAGCAAAAGTCATTTTTCTAACATTAAACTTACATAATCTACCATTAAACATCAAAATACACAAATTTATGACATGAGTCAAAAACTAGACCTTCATCATATCTCAAATTAATGGTAGAAATAGATAGATCATGATACAAGGATTTCAAAAACATGAAAATTATTAAAAACACGGCTAGATAGACTTACAATCGAGCTTGGAAGCTTGAAAAACCCTAGCCATGGTTTCCCCTTGTGAAATTCGGCCATGGGGTTGAAGATGGACAAAAATTGGCCTTTAATTTTGTTTTTAAATCATTTTAATTACCAAGATACCAAATTGCCCTAAATAAAAAACTTTAGAAATATACCAAACCATGTCCATTTTTCTCCACCAACATAACCAATAGTCTAATTACCATTTAATGACCTCCAATTTAAAATTTCATAACAATTGGACACCTCTAACATGTAGAACTCAACTTTTGCACTTTTTACAATTTAGTCCTTTTGACTAAATTGAGTGCCCAAACGTCGAAATTTTTGAACAAAATTTTCAAAAAATCATTCCTTGAAACTGTAGACCATAAAATTATAATAAAAATGAACTTTACTACGCTAGATTTGTGGTCCCGAAACCACTATTCTGACTAGACCCAAAATCAGTTTGTTACATGAAGAGTCAGTTAGTTTCGGCACCTATAATCATCACACCAGATTGTGCTTTGCCATTTGAATTGATGTGTGATGCAAGTGACTTCGCGATAGCAACTGTCATGGGCCAACGAAGGAACAAAGTTTTTCATCCCATCTACTACGAAAGTCAGACTTTGACAAGAGCTCAACTGAATTATACGGTAACAGAAAAACAGTTACTTACTATTGTTTGATTTTGAAAAAATTTCAATCTTATATTGCAAGAACTAAGTGACTGTTTATACGGACCACTTGGCAATTAAGTATTTACTTGCCAAGAAAGATGTTAAGCTGAGACTGATCCGATGGGTCCTTCTACTTCAAGAGTTCGATCTAGAAATTCAAGATCGAAAGGGAGTAGAAAACTAAGTAGCAGACCACTTGTCCATATTGGAGCCGCAAGAAGGGAATTCTCCACTTATACCTATTCAAGAGACATTTCCAGATGAACACATGCTGAAGGTAAATCATGTCTATAATACCTCTTGGTTTGATGATATTGCTAACTATTTAGCTTGCAGTTTGATGCTGATTGATAAGACTCATCATCAAAAGAAAAAGTTTCTTCATGATCTGAAGTACTATTTCTAGGAAGAACCATACTTGTTTAAAAAATGTGTAGATCAAATGATCAGGAGATGTGTGGCAGAAGATGAAGCACATAAGATTCTATATCATTGCCACTCATCTCCAAGTGGGGGACACTTCAGAGGTACACGTACTGCAGCCAAAGTATTGCAAACGGGGTTCTTTTGGCCAACACTATTTAAATACGCGTATGTTTACGTAAGGAGCCGTGATAGATGTCAAAGGGTTGGAAACGTCACAAACAGAAATGAGATGCCTCGAACAAACATCATTGAGGTAGAATTATTTGATGTTTGGGGTATTGACTTTCTCGGTCCTTTCCTTCTGTCTTTTCGTCACAAGTACATATTGGTACCAATAGACTATGTGTCTAAGTGGGTTGAGGCTAAGGCATATCTGACGAACGATGCTAAGGTTGTGATGAAGTTTTTGCAGAAGCATGTGTTCACAAGGTTTGGAACCCCAAGAGCCATCATCAGTGATGAAGGTCCCATTTTGTGAACAAGTGGTTTAAATGGTTACTCGACAATCATTTTATACTTAGTAAGTTTGTATAACAGAAAATAAACTTATCGGTCATATTTCTTAATAAAAACATACATAAATTTACATACCATCGATTTTGGGTAAGTTACCTAAACACATACACTTATTCAACAAGTTAGTCACATAATCTCATATGAATATTCAAGTGAACATAGATGAGCTCATCACTATTAGTTTCAGCTTTACACACTTCAAGGGTCTTTTTCGTCAAACTATTGAAATCTCGACGGATGTTCAGGTAATATACACATTTGCAAAAGTACCCATTAGGGTACATAATGGAAATGCACACTCTTGAGTTGTACATTTTATAGTAGGATTATCAGTCTTGGCTAAATCCTATCCGTAGCATGTGCTCTAGAGAGCTTAATATGGATTACCCGTCTGGGCTAAATCCAATTTATAACCTAAGCTCAAGAGGGCTTACATTAGAATTACCCGTCAGGGCTAAATTCTATATGCAACATATGCACTATTATTTTTAACCCATCAGAATTCAACATTCAACTGAATCATGACAATTTGTCTATTTTTCACAACTTATGACTATTTCATTATGTGTATCATCTCATACATATCAACACAATCATACAATTCAATTCAAGTATATTAACATGCATATTTAAGTTACATGAACTTACCTTGAAAATGATTCGTATTTGAATGTCAACTAATCTGAAACCTTTTGCTTTCCTCGATCTAGTTCTGTAGTTGGTCTTTCCGGATCTATATGGATAACTTTAACTATTAATCCATCACATTTCATTTATATTTTCATTTTATTACATCCTAGGCAAAATTATCATTTTGCCCCTATCATTTTCAAAAATTCTATTTTTGTCCCTAGGCCCAGAAAATGAAATTCATGCAATTTACTCCCTATTCCAAGCCTAACCAAAATTTCAACTTAAAATTTACAACACTTATTTTCTATAATTTTCAGAATTTTTCATGGTTTTTTACCACTTTTTCATTTTCGTCCCTAAATCAAGTTTTCATCAAAAATTACTTTGTAAAAGTTGATAGATACTTTTCATTTTCTACCATAAATTTATAATTTTTAGCATATTCATCCATGACCCAAATTTCATACCTTGATAACTTTTCAAATAAATCCCCTAAATAGAAAGATTAGACTATCCCGATTCCAAAAATATAGAAATTACTAAAAACGAGACTTGATTTCATACCTTATTGAGCTTGAAAAGTTTTCTTCCTCTCTCCTAGGGTTTCCATAGAAAAATTGGGGAAGATGATATCAAATTAGATGATTTTGTTCTGTTTAATTAATTATCATCTAATAATTTTATTGATTTCCAATTTAGTCCCAACCCTTTTCTAATTTTTCCATGGATGAGTCATTAAAATATCTACTAATTACTCTTCAATGGTCTAATTACCATATAAGGACCTTAAGTTTTGAATTCCATAGCTATTTGATACCTATAGCTACTGTAACACCCCAAACCCGGCCCAGACGTTACGACCGAATCTGGCGTGTCACATTGAAGCGTTACTAGAAAGTCATGTTTTATCTAAAGTCTTTCTTAGTGTTTAAAAAATATCTTCGTTAAAGGTTAAAGTGAATGGAAGCTGTGCACCAGGTAGGATGCCAGAAAAGAGGAGGTGAATCAATTAGACTGCTTAAGTACCCAGCTCATCACGGATGCAATCCTAGACATGCACATAACCATTGTCACACTTTAACTGAGTGATTGTTCAGGGAAAACCAATTCGTTTAAAACCATTTGAAAAGGTTATTAATTTTGAAAACGTTTTCGTTGCGGAAGCATTGCTTTGTTATCGCGATATTTTGAAATCAAGTAACCTTTTTAAAACGCGCCCTAGAGCTATTCAATTTCATACAGTTAAAACAATATCATATCTAAGCTAACAAAACATACAAAAAACAACTAAAAATAATTAAAGCGGCCTTATTACAAATTAAAACCCGAAAACATAAAGGAAATAATCTAAAACAAAAGTGAAGGTATAAACACTTATTTTAAACAGTCCACATGGCCACTCTGAATCCCTCCAGCTCCAAGTCCACCGATCTAAGGCTCACCTGCAAATATGGGAAAAAGAGGGTGATTTTAGAAAACTCAGTGTGTAAAGTATCCCAACCAGAGCCCAAATCAGTTCAAGCTTTACTGGGCCAAAGCCCTATTCAGAAATCAGAGTTAACTGGGCCTTAGCCCATATCAATATTATTCTGGGCCATAGCCCCTTACAGTGTCAGAGTATACTGGGCCTAGCCCATATCAGTGTCAATCTGGGCTGTAACCCTATTACAAGTCGAGATATGTTGGCTTACCCATATTAACACTGTTGGGCCCATTTCAATACAGTTGGCCCATAACAAAACAGTCTCATATAATTAATGCATGATAACCCCATTCAACCCTGCACTTGCCTCCATCCATCCCTATACTTCCTGTGGAGAATAAATCACCTACGCCATCCCTACACTTACAGTGTTAGCACCGGTTACGGCACAGCTATAATCAGCAGCAAAGCTGCTTATATCAGAATTTGTGGGACAGCAATCAGAACGGGTTCTTCCTCCATAACAAAACCCAACCCCATGCAATATGACATGTATGCAAAGTATATATAATTAACAAGGCATGCTTCAGAAAGACAGTCAGATTATAGCGTAAGAACAGTTATTTACCCTCGAGGGGCGTAATCGTAAACTTACCCCTTTAAGGGTATTACGGTAATTCTGCCTTACAGAGGTATTTCAGTAATTTTATTAGTTTTTTTAGGGTTTCATGCTCATTACAGTTATTAACTTGTCTTCAGAATACTTATCGGACGTTTTTACCGAAATGGGCCCGTTAGCCGATTACCAATTTCGGCCCATCCAAGCCCAAATTCACCGAGGTGCACGAAATTGCACACTTTGCAATCTTACTGTTGAAGTTACCAAAATTATCAATACAAACAATCCCACGAGCGTTCACACGCTCGCAAGTTCTCGAAATGCTGGTTTTTTGGCATTTCAGCTTTTCAGCTTTTACCGATCTAATCTACTAGTGGGTGTCGTTTACACACCTGATTTGCGACAACTACTACCGAAATCTCCCATGATATCCTACAATCGGTCACTAGAAATATCAGATCCAAAGTATAATGGCAAACATCATAAACTTACTTACCATAATCGGCCATCAATCATATGGCCCTTGAGATCCTACCTTTGCAAAAACTAGTGACTAGATCTTGATCTAGTCGTTCCACTTGTCCAAGCCTTTGATCAGCAGCCTCTAGATCACACTAACACCAAAACAAATCTATTGTTACAACCCTTAGAGCCTTAAGCTCCATTCGACAGCCTCCCTATGCCTTTAGGGATTTCGGCTTTTCTAAAACCCGAAATAAAGAATAGATCTGAATACTTACCACAGGTTCTTTCAACCAAAACGATTCCACTTCAGTTTCTACTTAGATATGATATAGATCCAGCCCTTAAACACTTGCAGAAATCGAATCTTAGAGATCTAAAGATTCGGCTATATGTCCTTAAAAACTATGGTGTTTTCAACTTTTAGAACTGTGAAGAGGAAGATGATTTGGTATGGTGGTTTTTGCAGTGGTATTGCCGACAGGGGTTGAGGTTTAGAGGATGAGAAAATTTACCAAAAGAGATGAAGAAAATAGGAGGATTTTGACTAGAAGAAATTGGCACAAAAAACAACTTTCGGGATTTCGGCTTTTATGGCAATCGGCTATAGAGGTTTAGAAAAGAATGGGAATGGAAGAGGAGATGAGTAGAATGGTAGGAATGTTTCGGCTAGAGAAGAAAAAAAGGAGAAAAAGAAAATAGAATAAGAGAGGAGAAGAGAAGAAAGAATTCGGCACTCAAGAGATCTAACTTCGCGTTTTTTGGCTTTTTGCGATATTGAGAAGAGAATAGAATGAAAGGGAAGGCTCTAGGTGGCTAACCCTAATTCGGTAAAACAAAAAGAAAATAAAGCTTGCCCTAATGGCCATTCAGACCCACAGCCCAACCTTCCTAAAGCCTTAGCTGAATTTCCAATTAAGCTCTATCACATGCCCGGCGCATGCACAAAAAAGAATAAAAGTAACAACACGCTTACCTTGTGACTTGAACTCTGGCTCCTCCTGAACATCCACACGTCACTCCCAAAACACCTAGGTGGCGCCACATGCCACTTTACCACAGATCTTTTTGTGTCCTATTTTACCACCTCAACTTTAAAAGCCCATATCGCCAAAACCCTCTCTCCCAAAATTAAAATTCAGGAATTGCCTCGAATTAAATTTACTCTTGGGCCTTTTTTCCCACACCATAAACCCTTCGTAATTTATTTAATTACTAAACTAAACATACGAAATAATAATAACATCCAAATTATTCAAGCCATTTTCCACCCGAACCCAGACTCAAGGCCCAATACTTCTAGGCCCAAAAATCGGGGCGTTAAAGATACTAGAACCCAACTTTTGCATTTTATGCAATTTAGTCCTTTCCCTAGTTGAACACACAATCTATAAAATTTTCTTACCAAAATTTTCATGTGATCTTTCTATCACGATACCAACCATAAAATAAAATAAAATAAATTTTTAATTTTGGTTCGGATTTGTGGTTCCAAAACCACTATTCTGACCACACCAAAAATGGGTCGTTATAACTCTCCCCCCTTAGAATTTTCGTCCTCAAAAATTCTTACCAGAAAAGAGGTTAGGGTATTATTTCCTCATGGTATCCTCAGGCTCCCAGGTAGCTTCCTCTAATCCATGCCGTTGCCAGAGAATTTTTACCAATGCCACCTTTTCATTTCTTAGCTCTTTCGTCTCATATGCCAATATTTTAATCGGTTCCTCATTGTAAGTCATATCAGGCTGAATCTCAATTTTTGTTGGAGTAATAACATGTGAAGGATCCGATCGATATCTTCGTAGCATGGGCACATGAAACACATAATGAATTTTATCAAGCTCCGGTGGTAATGCTAACTGGTATGCAATAGGCCTAATTCTTTCAATGATCTCATATGGCCCGATGAACGTGGACTCAATTTTCCTTTACGGTCAAATTGGAGAACTTTCTTCCAAGGTGACACTTTCAAGAATACCTTATCACTAACCTAAAATTCTATCTCTTTTCGCTTTAAATCGGCATAAGACTTTTGACGGTCTGAGGCCGCTTTTAACTGTCTCAAATTATCTTCACCTTATCTTCGGTTTCCCAGATCAAGTCAACTCTGTGTATCTTTTTCTCACTTAACTCTTTCCAATACAATAGAGTTCTACATTTACGACTATATAGATGTAACACTCCCAACCCATACCCATCGCCGGATTAAGGTTACGAGGCATTACAAAACAAAATACCACTTAGAACAAACTTTCATTTTAGTATTAATTATCTAAATAAAATTTTAATCCAAACAAACGTACTTCAATTCTATAATTCATATAATTTCCAAGTTTTACATTTAATAAATACAATCAAAGAATCAAGAAACTCGAATGTTAAATTCATAACCAAGTATATGTGTCATTTCACATACCAAACATATATATATACTTAACATTTAAGGCATTGGAATAAATTTTAATATAAAATAACTATTATTTCAGTTCAATACTAAACCAAATTAATAAACCATTTACAAAGACAAAACATACTATACATCAAACTTACCAAAAATAAGCTAAACATAGGCTATTTATGATACTTTAACAAAGCACAACAATCAAGTACTCATATAATTTTTATCTATGCACGAACCATAGCCGAATCAACCAAACACATATCCAAAATTATCAGCCATTTTTAGTGCATAAAACACATAAACTTGACTAAAATTTCATATATTCACATCACATATTAGCCAACCAATTAATCCTAAAACATGCACATACTTTTCCATCCTTTACATCATCTCATACGGCCAATATATATATAACATCCACATAGCATGTTTATCATACTTTTATATTAATATCACATAACAAGCAATATATTAAAATTAAATATTTCTTTCTACTCATCACAAATTTATGCACATATAGTTATATCAATTTGAGTCATACTTAAATAATCATATTAAATCATATCGTATATATATAACATAAACTTTTTACCAATTTACTCATATCATCTCACATGACTATACCATCATCAATATACTAAATATACCATATACAAATAGCATGCGTGAAGCTTCCAAAATAGGCTTAAATCATAGCCATAATTACACAACCATTAGCAAATATGTCAAATACCTTACATACATATATATGTACCAAAACCGAAATATGCTTAAACTTAAACTTTATACTTAGCCATTTTCACATGGCTTAATATATATACAACTTCAAATTCAAACATATAACTATCATATACATGCCATAGTTTCAAATTTAAACTTATCAAATACCAAAAACAGTCGATAGTGTGATGGACTTTGTTGACGATCCCTGAGCTCGTAACTAGATCTCAAAATCTATAAAACAAAGTTAAACATAACACATAGTAAGCTATTAAAGCTTAGTAAGTCATAAGCAAAAAACAACTCAATGACATTATTAACCTATTTTAACCAAACCAAGTTATATTAACATAGTCACATTTAATCTCAAGTTTAACATTTCATAATTAACATATGCTTTCATAAATAGCTTTATCTTAATCGATTGTACATATATACATATTCCAAGTATCATTCAATTAAATAAATCAACTCATGCATTTTTAATCACATATAATTTCAAGCTTTAAATTCCATACATATATAGCATTTACTTTTATAGAATAATTTCTCCTTGGCCAATATACATGTATACCTCATTAATATTTTCTCAAATTTCAAAACCATATTGTCTTATATAATCGAATATATACATATATATTTATAGACATATATTCATCACTCAAACTTTAACATTACATCCATATACAACTATAAGGCCAAATATACTTTTCATATTAACACATGTACTACCACACTTCATGTATCCTTTTTCATCACATATCAAGAAATCAATTCACCCTATTTTCAAATAGGAAATCAACTATCATGTAACTGATCATTTTAGTTCGTTTAACGTATTCAATTACTACATCAGCAATAAATCTTTTAGGCATAAACTTATAATAATTTACTGGCATAAAGCCTGCTAGGCCTAAGCCTGTATCTCACACCGGCATAAGGCCTGCTAGACTCTAAGTCTGATTTTATACACTGACAATAAGCCTACTAGGCATGAGCCTGATTTAATTCACCAGCACAAGGCTTGCTAGGCTCAAAGCCCGAATATCACTATTATAAAGCTGTCTCAAAACAATTCATATATCAAAAATTCCAGATATTTGATATAGTTCATACGGACTTTCAAACGTTATAACTCAGTCAGATTAAACTCAAATATATTATTTCCATGCTTAATCATAATCGGCTAACTCTACTATAAATCTATGAATTCCAAATCAGCATATTAACTCATACATAATTAGAATTAAAGATATCTATTTGCTTATAAACTTACCTCGGACGATGAAAAATCGGTACGGATCGGCTAGTCAACAACTTTAGTTTTCCCCCGATCTAAATCCGATTTTCCCTTTTCTTGATCTAAATTAATATAAATTAAACTTATTAAATCAAATATTCAACCAAATTCATCCAAAAACACACAAATGGGCAAATTACACTTTTACCCTGATATTTCACATTGTTCACAATTTAGTCCCTATTGCATAAAGCACAAAATATGAAAAATCTCACAACAACATAGTTAGGCAGAATTTTCCTTATACTCATACTAGTCCATATATTTCATTTATTTCACATTTTAGTCCCGCAATTTATTATTTTTACTATTTAGCCCTAATTACTCAAATTCATCAAAAATTCCAATACAAAACATATTAATCCAAAACTTATATTTCATAATTCATCATCAAACATCATAAAACACAAATATTCATCAATGGAATAATTCAAAATATTCATCAAAATCATAAATTCTAGCATGGGCCGATAGTATTCAAAGCAACGATATCAAAAACGTAAAAATTATCAAAAATCGAGCTAGTTACATACCTTGATTGAGCTTTACTAATGACCGAACCCGAACTTGTTTCTTTCTTTTCTTATTTTGTTAATTCAGCAAGAAGAAAGATGTATGAAAGCTTATTTTATTTATGATATATATTATAACATATATATTAACATATTATTTAATTTACCTAATTAACCTTTAAAATAAAATATGAAACAATTATAATGGTTGTCTACAACCATCCACACTTAATATTTTTGGTCTAATTGCAACGTAAATGCCTCCACTTAAAAAGACAACAACAATTTGGCCCTTTTTCAATTGACCATCAAAATTTTATTTTACCCGATTAAGTCCTTTTATTTAATCGGGCACCCAAACGACAAAATTATTTCACAAAAATTTAACACATATAAATTCACACATAATAAACAGAGAAAATAATTTTTAAATATTTTTTAACTCAGATTCGTGGTCCCGAAACCACCGTTCTGATTAGGGTCTAAATCGGACTGTTACAATAAAGCCTCATACGGCGCCATTCTAATATTGGACTGATAACTGTTATTGTAAGCAAATTCAATCAAAGGCAAGTATCTTTCCCAGTTACCTCCAAATTCAAGTATACAACACCGAAGCATGTCTTCTAAAATCTGTATCACACATGCAGATTGTCCATCTGTTTGAGGATGGAATGCAGTACTAAAGTTTAAATGAGTGCTTAGAGCTTCTTGCAACTTACTCCAAAATTGGGATGTAAACCGAGGATCTCTATCTAAAATAATGGACGTTGGCACTCCGTGCAGTCTTACAATTTCAGAAACATATAATTCAGTCAATCTATCCAATGAAAAATCCATATGTACCGAGATAAAGTGTGCAAACTTCATTAAACGATCAACAATTACCTAGTCGAGTGATAAAGGTAATCCCATTACAAAGTTCATAGTAACTCTTTCCCATTTCCATTTCGGTATTGTAATTGGCTGCAATAATTCCAAAGGTACTTGGTGTTCAGCCTTCACTTACTAACATATCAAACACTTCGATACAAATTTAGAGATATCCCGTTTCATTTTCGGCCACCAATACATCTTTTTCAGATCGCTATACATCTTATTACTACCAGGGTGGATAGACATGTTACCATTATGAGCTTCATTCAAAATCTTCTGTACTAGTTCTGAACGTTTCAGTACACATACTCTGCCTCTAAATAATAAACAATCATCAGTCTCGACATGGAATTCTAAGTCAGGAGTCAATTCACTTTGTATCCATTTTTCTTGCAACTTACTATCATTTTTCTGAGCTTCAGAGATTTGTTGCAAAAATGCCAGTCTAACTATTAACTCAGCTATGAGTGAACCATCATTAGATAAAGACAACTAAGCATTCAATGCTCGTAAGGCAAATAAGGATTTTCGGCTCAAGGCATCCGCCACTACATTAGCTTTCCCTAAATGGTAATCAATAACGAGGTCATAATCTTTCAATAATTTCAACCACCTACGTTGTCTCAAATTCAATTCTTTCTGTGTCATTAAATATTTCAGACTTTTGTGATCCATAAATATGAGACATTTTTCACCAAAAAGATAATGCCGCCATATTTTCAGCACAAAAACAATAGCTGCTAATTCAAGATCATGTACCGGGTAATTTCTTTCATGCAGTTTTAGCTGCCTAGATTTATAAGCCACTACTTTACCATCTTGAATCAATACAAATCCCAAACCATTCAATGAGGCATCGCTATAAACTTGATACGAACCTGTCAAGGAATGATTCGAGCCGTAATGTTTCTCGATCGTGAATTTGAGTAAATCTGAATGGCTTGGCAAAAATAGACTTAAAATGATGAAAGATAGGCTCAAATGGAATAGTTTGAAATGGTTATGGAAGCAAAGAATGGGATTCGGCTAAGGATTAAAAAGTGAACCAACACAATTGGACGTGTTGACCCGAAATTTAGACAAGCACGTGGGTTTTTAAAGGGTTGAAAGATAAGATAATTTAATAACTAACCTCAACCCACTATCAATGGTTGATAGGAACCTTGGTATAAATGAACCATGACCCTCTATCAATGGATAATAGGAATCGAAGGTATATGAATGCCACACTTTAGAAGTGATAAGTTCAGTAACAAGGAAAGGATAGATGTCACAAGCTAAGCTTGATAAGTCAAATCAATTCCAAAAGGACAAAGAGAATTGGATAGCTCACAATTCAAATATAGTTCAAATATTTAGCCAAAAAGATCTCTTCAAAAAGGCTGATTACACACATATTTATAAGGCTAGGAAAAGTCTAGCTGAATGGTCACAAGTATTCATCTTAAAAGCTGAAATAAAACTCAAGTCTCTTGGGATTCTTGAACCAAATAACTCTACCATTTAATTCACTTCAATTCAGCTGCATATTTGACCTTAAATGCTTGAAAAGTGACTCTTGAAGGGTCCTTTGGTTAGCTGAATAGTCACCAGCACCTTAATAGTGTTTTGAATAATTGAATTAATTCTTTTGAAGTAGCAAAATGGTTGGAAGTTGCCAAATTTAAAGAAGTAATAATCCACTCTTAAATTCTTTTAAATGATGTGTTAAATCTTATTTGTAACACCCTCTTGCTTAAAACCAAAAATGACTTGAAAAGCCACTTCATTGAATGTGTAACAACATATAATCGAAAACACTTGAAAAGCCTCTTTATTGAATTTGTAACGATTGTGAGCTGAAGAGACACCTGCAATAAACACATTAAAGTGAACTTATTAAACACTAATTAAACTCAAACACATTAAATACTTAATCTCAATAAATGAACTAAAACTTATTCATCAATTATTCCAGCAACTAGTTTAATTAAATAAAGCATAATTAATTAAACTTAAACTCATGCATCAATAAATTATCCTAGTAACTAGATTAATTAAAGAAACATCTATTAAATGAAGTTCAATAATAACTCAATTATTAAAACTACGATGAGTTGAATTAATGACCAGCAACTCATTTATTAATCTAAGATGAGTTATTAACTAAGATGAACTCAATTAACTGAAATGAACTCAATTAACTAACATGAGTAATTTATTCAAGCAACTTAATTAAAAATAAAGTCCAACAACTCAGTTTATTAACAAACTGAAATTAAACGTCTCATTTTGCACTTGGGCTCCTTGAGTGGCCAATCTCGATTTCATCGAGATGTATCGAAACATGATGCAACCGGGATCGCATCATACCCTCCCTCTTGAAGATGATTTGTCCTCAAATCGGGCCACTTGCTCGAAAGAAAATTTTCAAGATAACAAATCAGATTATTTGCAGACCCTCCCTTTTTAAGAGGGTACCACCTCACATCATCGCCTACAGAAGAATAAAATGAATTAGTGACACAATGAAGGTTAAACCAAAAGAAATTTTCCAAGACTTTATTCATATTCGATAACAAGAAAGGTTTATGCGTCAATCTCAAATGGTAATCAAAATACATTAAGAATGCTTCCAAACAAACATGTAATCCAAGCATCTTTTATTCAGAACATGCATGATTCATATCAAAAGGCAACTTCCATACACCATCGTCATAATCAATTGAGCAGAACTTTTTACAAGTTAATGCCTTATCACATAATTGAATCAAAAACATACATGTTTTGAAACATACAATTATCTCAAATTGCACCTGCAAATCATTATTTAAACAAATTGAATTCGTGCAATAAATAAAGGAACGCATATCAACAACAATACCTTTTTGAGTAATAGTCTCATTATCTTTTTTCAAAACAAAAATCTATTACTAATCAAAGAAGGAAAATAAACCTCATCAAAGTACGAATGTGTTTCAGAAAACAAGACATCAACAATGTTTCCATTAATGATCGAAGGGAACGATTGAGTCTTAAAAGATTTAGAAAACTCACCTTGTTTACCCATATGAATGAATGCATGGGAATCGATTTGAATAGTACCTTTTTAGTCAATGTAAACCTCATCTCTTTGGAAAGATAGTAAAGTCAAAGCTCTTTACTCAAACTAACCTGAAATGTAGGAGAAAAACAACTCGCACTTCTCAAAGTGTCACCTTTACAAAAAGAAAAAGGGTTTAGTGACACCATAATTGATAAACTTGAAAGGACATGCTAAATCAATGCCAGGATCAAAAGTAGAAGTGGATCTTACCTTATCATTATGAAATAGAGAATTCATTGATAGCAACCAACCAAAATCAAAAATTTGATTTTGACCTTTTCTTAACAACTTAGAAAAAGTTCTCCGGGTTTGAACATGTGATTTTGATCACACATTTTCAAAAACAGCAAAAACTTTTCTTTTATCAACAACTCACTCTCTTCAATCACGCAAGACTTAAGCATGTAATCATTCAAACCATTATAGCTTTCACAATTCATCCGAAAAGGTAAACTTATACAAAATGAGTTCGCACAAAAACTCAAAGATCTCACATAACAATCACAATTAAACAAGTCAAGATTTGTATGTGGATAATCTTTAACACACACATTAAAAATTTGTATATGCTGAATCAAAGGTAATTTAGGCATGCATATATTCAAGCATTCATGCTTTGTTTAAGTACGCGGTTTTTCCATAACAAATCAAAGAATGCACATCAACACCAAAATCAAAGTAATCAAATTGCATACTTGGACATCCACTATCGCACACAACCAAGTTTTGCAATGGCCGTTCGAATTTTACTTCACCATCATGCTCGTCAATACCACGATTTTCATTAAAGATACTCGCCTTACCAATATTTAAGACAAACGCGTCTTTATTAACCAAAGAATGACAATCAACTATATCATCAATATAATCACAAGCATTCAAATAAGTTGATGAAGACTTAGAGACGATTATATCCTTACCTAACTTACCTTTAGGCACTTGTGGTATAATGTCACTTTCATTCTTACCTTCCTTGATCAATTTAAACAGTCTCTCCTTGGGCAGATAATGTAGTTGGAACTTGTCAAATGAACCTTGAGAAACCTGAAAAGAAGACAAAATACAAGGAGAACTAATAGGGTGGTTAGTAAAAAAAGTCCTCATTTTTTCTTGTTCACTCTTTTCACTCATTGCTTTTTTAAACTCATTTTCAAGTCCTTTCTCTTTACCACAACACTCGTTTCTTTTACACTCTTGTTTCGTACTTCAATTTCTTTCTCTTTTTCAATTTGCGTTTCTTGCTCACACTCTTTTTCAAACTCAATCTCATTTTTCTTTCTCTCATTCTTTTTCATTTTCTTTTTCTCGCAACTCTTTTTCTCTTCTCTCAATTTCTTTTAGGATCCGCTCATTTTCTCGCATCAACTTTTCTTGCCTCTCTTTCCTTTTGATCTCTTTTTGTCTTGTTTTTTTGTTATAAGAAGATGATATCATAAAAGAATCAGAATGACGGGCTTTTAGTTGAAAAAAAGTGAAGGAATCTTTATATAAGTTGCATTCATCTCTTCATGAATGAGCCTTTATGGACGAGTATGAAACACACTCACTTTTTCATAAGGACTTCTCCGTAGATAAATACTTTGAGGCACTTGAAGAGAAATTCCTACATTCTCGTTTGTCACCTTGAAAGGTTTCAAACTTGTGATTCACCTCATTTCGTCTTGTATTCCTGGATGAATAAGAATCTCGATATGAGTCTCTTCCTACATAGTCATTGAAAGTTTGTCTCCGTGAAAATCTTGACTCTGTCTTTTGACTGAGAAATTTGCTCTAGGTGGGCTCTTGCTCGATGGCCTTGCTCTTTGACACGTTCCAATCGTTTTTTGATGGGTTTAAGTTTTCGATCAAATAGATGCTCCATTTCACTTGTAAAGGTTTGGAGTGTAAAAATTTGGCACTCCTCCTCTAGTTGCCACATTTCTTTCGAAACTTATTGACATAGTACTTTACTCACACAAACCTCATCACAAATTCTCACAAGTTCACTTGAAAAGAATAATAATAGATTTTCATTCACACTCATGTTTACACTCTTTAAAAGGCTTTTTCTTCTCTCTAACGAACTCACATGCTCTTTGCCTTTTACCGCTCACTCCACCTCTCTAAGTTCTTAAGCAATTATTTGAACTTCAAAGTTATTGTTGTGGGTTGGCTTACAAACTTGATGTTCGGGTTTGGTAGGATATTATTTTAGGACAATAGGTAGGCTTGAAATAAAAATTTCAGTGTGGCTGAATGGTAAATATTGATTGAGTGTTTCAGAGCAGCAAGCAAAAGTTTAGAAAACTCGGCAATGAAGAACTTGAACAATTTTTTTTCACTTGAAATCTTAATATTCACTTCTTGAATGCAATGACTTTTTTTTCAAAAGAAAATTACTATACTGGGATGGCGAAAATGTTGATTCTCACTTCAAATTCTCTAGCTCTAGTACCAAATGATACGAACTCATCTCGAAATGATTCGAGCCGTAATGTTGGCCGATCGTGAATTTGAGTAAATCTGAACGGGTTGGAAAAAATAGACTTAAAATGATGAAAGATAGGCTCAAATGGAATAGTTTGAAATGGTTATAGAAGTAAAGAATGGGATTCGGCTAAGGCTTAAAAAGTGAACCAACACAATTGGACGTGTTGACCCGAAAGTTAGACAAGCACTTGGGTTTTTAAATGGTTGAAAGATAAGATAATTTAATAACTAACCTTGACCCACTATCAATGGTTGATAGGAACCTCGGTATAAATGAACCTTGACCCTCTATCAATGGATGATAGGAACCGAAAGTATATGAACACCATACTTTAGAAGTGATAAGTTCAGTAGCAAGGAAAGGATAGACGCCACAAGCTAAGCTTGATAAGTCAAATCAATTCTAAGAGGACAAAAAGAATTGGATAACTCACAATTCAAATATATTTCAAAGATTCAGCTAAAAAGGTCTCTTCAAAAAGGCTGATTACACACATATTTATAAGGCTAGGAAAAGGCTAGCTAAATGGCCGCAAGTATTCATCTTAAAAACTGAAATAAAACTCAAGTCTCTTGGAATTCTTGAACCAAATAACTCCACCATTTAATTTACTTCAATTCAATTGCATAATTGACCTTGAATGCTTGAAAAGTGACTCTTGAAGTGTCCTCTGGTTAGCCGAATAGTCACCAGCACCTTAATGGTGTTTTTGAATGCTTGAATTAATTCTTTTGAAGTAGCAAAACGGTTGGAAGTTGAAAAGCCTGTTGCCAAATTTAAAGAAGCAATAATCCACTCTTTAAATTCTTTTAAATGATGTATTAAATCTTCTTTTAACAGCCCCTTTCTTAAAACCAAAAATGACTTAAAAAGCCTCTTTATTAAATTTGTAATGGTTGTGAGCTGAAGAGACACCTGCAATAAACACATTAAAATGAACTTATTAAACACTAATTAAACTCAAACACATTAAACACATTAAACACTTAACTTTAATAAATGAACTAAAACTTATTCATCAATTATTCCAGCAACTAGTTTAATTAAATGAAGCATAATTAATTAAAATTAAACTCATGCATTAATAAATTATCCTAGTAACTAGATTAATTAAAGAAACATCTATTAGATGAAGTTCAGTAATAACTCAATTATTAAAACTAAGATGAGTTGAAATAATGACCAGGAACTCATTTATTAATCTACGATGAGTTATTTCCTAAGATGAACTCAATTAACTAAGATGAGTAATTTATTCAAGCAACTTAATTAAAAATAAAGTCCAACAACTCAATTTATTAACAAACTGAAATTAAACGTCTCATTTTGCACTTGGGCCCCTCGAGTTTAGGCCAATCTCGATGCCGTCGAGATGTACCGAAACATGATGCGACCAGGATCGCATCAAAATTATAAATTCCTTACCTGATTCAGATTGGACTAATACGAACGCTTTATTCAATAAAGCTTTCAATCTATCAAAACTTTACTGGCACTTATCAGTTCACTCAAATTTCACTTCTTTTTGCAGTAATCGAGTCATTGGAGAAGCTATCATTGAAAAACCTTTAACAAATATCTGATAATATCCTGCTAGTCTCAGAAAACTTCTGACTTCTGAAACTTTCATCGGTGACTTCCAACTTACAATAGCTAAAACTTTGTTCGGATCCACCCGAATACCCTCTGTAGATGCAACTTGCCTAAGGAAACTAACTTCTCATAGCTAGAATTCACATTTACTAAATTTAGCATACATCTGTTTCTCATGTAGAGTTTGCAAAACAATTTTCAGATGCTCAACATGCTCATTCACATCCCGAGAGTAAACCAAAATATCATCAATAAAAACAACCATGAACCTATTTAAGTATGGTCTGAAAATTCTATTCATTAAATCCATAAATACCGCCGGGGCATTTGTTAATCTGAATGGCATCACCAAAAATTCATAATTCCCATATCTGGTTCTGAAAGCTGTCTTCGGTACATCTGCATCTTTTACTCGTACCTGATAGTAACCAGATTGTAAATTAATTTTTGAAAATATAGTGACACCTCTTAATTGATCAAACAAGTCATCTATATGAGGCAATGTGTACTTATACTTTACTGTGACTTTATTAAGCTGTCTATAATCGATGTATAATCTCAATGATCCATCTTTCTTCTTTACAAACAATTTCAGTGCACCCTATGGTGAAAAGCTGGGTTGGGCATATCCTCTATCAATCAACTCTTGCAACTGTACCTTTAGCTCTTTCAATTCAGTAGGAGCCACTCTATATGGTGCTATAGATATCGGCGTCATCCTTGGCACAAGGTCTATGGAAAATTCCACCTCTCTAGCTGGAGGTAAACCAGGTAGTTCTTTTGGAAAAACCTCAGGAAACTCACAAACAACCGGCACCGACTGGATTTTCAACTCTGATACTTTGGTATCCAGTATAATAGTAAAATAAGCCTTATACCCCTTTTTAATATATCTCTATGCTGATATTGTTGAAATCACATTAGAAAACTATAACGTGTAGGTTTGTGCAAGTGTACACAATCGTTATCAAGTAATAAGTAAGTATCGAGTTATCGTCTCCACAAGGATTGTATTTGTGTTAAATCACTTAATTGTAAAATAATACTAATAACTTGGTAAATAAAAACACAATATGGTTGCAAAGTGATGATTAAAATTAACTATATTAAACTAAAAGCAATGATCCCTAATGCATGTTATCCTAAGTAAACTATATGAATGGAATAGATTTTAGCAAAATTAAACACAATTTGCAACAATTATAACATAAATAAACTAGGACAATTACTTTAATTAAACATAATTTATTATCAACATGCTTAATAACATTCAAAAAAACATTCCATGGCAACTCGATCTTTCATGAGTTTGGAAACCATATTAGGTACTTTCGGAATCCTTTACTTAGTAAATACGCATTTTACTGATCCTTATTTACTAAGGGTTTCTTAGCATTCATGTGAGGTTGTAACCCCTAAATTTTTGGCCTAGAAGTATTAGGTCTTCAGCATGGGAACAGTTAGGAGGTTGCACATAAATGTTTAGTTGAGCAAGAAAGTGACACAAATATGTATCTACTCTAGTGGTTAAGTGTTCTGGAGTGTAGGGATGGGGGGTTGATTATATCCCCATATAAAGTGTAGGGTTGGACGGAGATGGAGTGTAGAGGCTAGATGGGTAGGATATGTTTACTGTTACTAAACTAATTACTATTACTGCATTTTTGATTGTTACTACAATGGGCCAAGGCCCGAACACATGACTATTTCTGTATTGAGTTGGGCTAAGGCCCTAACTGAAACTGAACTGTTACTGATAAGGGCTTAGGCCCAGAATGCTTGTTTTTTAACTATTTGCTTATATGGGATTACACACTAAGTTTTCGTAAACTCACCCATTTGTTTATCTATACAGGTAATCCCCAGCCTTAGACGGATCAGTGCTACGAGGGACTCAAAGGTGGCCACACAACTGCAAATACTTTCTTATTTAATTTTTAAATTATAAGTAATTTTAATTTGGTACCTTTTTATGTAATAAGGCCTCTATAAACTTTTAATCTTTAATTTGGGCTTTTAAATATTTTGATTCATAAATGCTAGAAGTAGGATAAGATGCGTTTTTTTCAAAAGACCAATGATTTTCAAAAATATCAAGAATACGTAATTGTATAAGAGCTTTCATAAGAGACAACATTTTAAAAATTAAAGACTTTTTAACATGAGTAACATTTTATGAACAACATGTTTTAAAAACATTGTTAAGAATACGTAACAAAGGTAAATATGGAAAAAAGGGTTTTTCTTTCGATATCAAGCTTTACGAAAATCACTCTTATGTGACATCGCCAGATTCAGCCATAATGTTCAGGCCGAATTTGTGCTGTTACATTTAGTAGTATCAGAGCCTGGTTGCAAAACTCAACTGTGGATTTGGGTTCTTTTAAAACTTGGAATTTCTAAAAGAACTGTTTCAAATGATTTGAGGTAGTTTGAAATGTTTTACTAAACGTGTGGTACACCGAGTCTCCGCGCCAATCCTATAAGTTCTCTCTAAAAACTATATTTTGATTTTGACTAAAACTGCCATAGGTAGGATTATTGAGATTACTGTAGGTAGTAAACTGTACTGAAATATCCTAATTAGGGTAAACTGAAAACTGTAGTAAGACTACGATCCGCGAAAACAAACTCTATATTATTGATACTATTTTTCATAAAATATCCGTTAATAAACACTGGAACTGTAAACTGATCTACATAAAACTATTAATTCGAACACAATTCGATAATGAGCACCAGGGGTATTGGGTCTCTTGATCGTGCGGCTGGGGACGACGCACTGTTCCAAGCTATGTTGCAGATTCTAGAAAGGGTTGCTAGGCCTAATAATGGATCTGGGGGCTGAGGGTCGGTTACTGAATGACTCCAGTCCAATGGAGTTGAGGTCTTCAGGGGGAGTGTCACTGGTGTTGCCCCTAACGTGGCCAAGTATTGGATTGACGTATTATCTCAGTCTATTTATAGATTGTACTGAAAACACTCAAGTTAAATATGGTAGTGTTTTGGAACTAGAGTGCACAGCGGGAACGTAGTGATGTAGTCTATGTAATGCGACTGATCTGATAGTTGGAAATTTCGGGGACAAAATTTCTTTAAGGAGGGGTGAATTGTAATGCCCTGAATTTTTGGCCTAGAAGTATTAGGTCTTCAGAATGGGAACAGTTAGGAGGCTGCACATAAATGTTTAGCTGAGCAAGAAAGTGACACAACTATGTATCTACTTCAGTGGTTAAGTGTTCTGGGAGTGTTTGAGAAGTCATGGGTTCAAGCCTTGGCTTGTGTAAAAATTTTGTTTTTATTAGTTGGTAGGCTTTTAAATAAATATGAGTATTTCATATCAGAATGGGCCTCTGGTTTGGTGGTTAAGTGGGGTGTCAAAATGAAAGTGGTCTTGAGTTCGAGTCCTTGGCCGTGCATGAGTGTGTTTTATTTTGCTGTTTGGCCGTGTGGTGTGGTGGTGTCCTGGTTAAATTGAAACTGTGAGAGGTGGAGTTGTTGTGGGAGGTTAAGGAGAGTTTTAAGGAGAAAAGTCACCACAATTTTAGGCATTTTTTATTTTATTCACACAAAGTTCGGTTGTTCCTAATTTTTGACGTTTTGGAATTTATTCTCTCGGCCAAATCTCCTCTTTAGCTTCCGTTTCTCCTTTCTTTTGTTTCGGCGACTATTCCTAGCTTGTTGATGCCGATTGTGTTGTTCTTTTTTTAAAGAAGAAGTATTTTCTCTCTGTTCATTGCTCGTCCTTTCTCCATATTTTTTTCCTTTTTGTTTTTTGTTTTCTCTATTGTTTTCTCCCCCACCTTGCTGTCGAATTTTGGTTCTTGGCACACCACCCTTCCTTTCTTTCTCTTTATTCGTATAGTCTTTCAGTGGAACTTTGAGTCTTGCACACACGATAAATTCAATTTCGGTTAATCTATAGATGTATTTTGATCAAGCATTAAAGAAAGTGTTCATTTGATGTTAGGTGTTAATCAAGAGGCTGACCAGAGGTCTTAAACGTTTTAAGTATATAGGATCTCTATTGATAAACTGAAGGTAAAACATTTTTGTGATTCTAATTGGTTTTACCCATCCAATTTTGGGTAATTATCTGTTAAAGGTGACTAACTAGAGGGTTAATCTCTGTTTGACAGCAAGGGATTTTGGGTGAAACGGGGTTGTTATAACACCGTTTGGGTTGTTGGATAGTTGAAGTGTTAAGGGTTAGTGAACTTTGAATAATTGTTGTTGTTGCCAGTTACACTACCGCATTTCGATCATGAATAAACCTGAACTAAACTCTAGCTTGATGTTTTTAGGGTGCCGGAGTGAGTGTGGTGGAGTTAGCATAAAAGAATATTTCAGGTGTGTAACAACACTTCCATAATCGTAAGTCGACAAAAGTAGAAATAGGTGGCCGTTGGCGCTACATGAGCGTGCGCTCACTCGTGTGGTAATCTGAATGCCTAAACGTGGGCGTAAGATCGTTAAGGCTGGCCATGAGCAATCTTATGGCCTGAGTCTGAATTGGGCCATGGTGAACTGAAATTAGCCGTGTGGGCCTCGGGCTATGGGCCCCATAAGGGTTTATCACACGGAAGTGTGAAGAATATTGAGTCAGGCTGTGTAATTAACATGACCAAGGCCATTTTTGGGCTATGTGGACCCCACGGGCGTGTGGGCCAACATGGGCCCATTTTTACTATTTGACTGTTAAGGTTGCACGGGTCGTCGAGACAACTGTGGACCTACTATTGGGTTGGTAAGTGTGCCTGGACCCCTAATTGATAAAATAAATGTTTTGCCGTTATGTGGTACGATGACTGTTTTGCCCTTATGTGATAAGATGGCTGTTTTGCCCTTATATGGTAAAATGACTATTTTGCCCTTATGTAGTAAAATGACTATTTTGCCCTTATGTGGTAAAATGATTGTTTTTCCCTTATGTGGTAAAATGATTGTTTTGCCCTTATATGGTAAAATGACTGTTTCACCCTTATGTGGTAAGATGACTGTTTTGCCCTTACATGGTAAAATGACTGTTTTACCCTTTATGTGATAAAATGACTATTTTGCCCTTATGTGGTAAAATGATTGTTTTGCACTTATGTGGTAAAATGACTATATTGGCCTTATGTGGTAAAATGACTGTTTTGCCTTTATGTGGTAAAATGATTGTTTTGCCCTTATGTGCTAAAATGACTGTTTCACTGTTATGTGGTAAGATGACTGTTTTGCCATTATGTGGTAAAATGACTATTTTACCCTTATATGGTAAGATGACTGTTTTGCCCTATTTGATGTATATATATGTGCATGTATGACCGTATTTTAGCATGTTATTTAAACTGTAATGGATACATGTATGATTCTATGGTATGACATGACATGACTGTATGATGCATTGCATACGGACGGGTTTATACTAATCGGAGGAAGTGTACTGAAAGGCTTTGAGGCTAAATTACTGGCAAACCAGTTGCATATTACTATTTAAGGTGCTAATTCTGGAGTGTAGGAATGGGTGGGTTGATTATATCCCCACATAGAGTGTAGGGTTGGATGGAGATGGAGTGTAGAGGCTGTATGGGTAGGACTTGTATATTGTTACTACATTGATTACTGTTACTGCACTGTTTATTGTTATTGCAGTGGGCCAAGGCTCGAACACATGACTATTTCTATATTGAGTTGGGCTAAGGCCCTAACTAAAACTGAACTGTTACTGATAAGGGCTTAGGGCCAGACTGTGCTTGTTTTCTGACTGTTTGCTTATATAGGATTACACACTGAGTTTTCATAAACTCACCCATCTGTTTATCTGTACAGGTAATCCCCAGTCTTAGGCGGATCAGTGCTGCGACAGACTCAAAGGTGGCCACACAACTGCACATACTTTCTTATTTAATTTTTAAATCATAAGTAATTTTAATTTTGTATCTTTTTATGTAATAAGGCCTCTATAATTTTTTAATCTTTAATTGGGATTTTAATTATTTTGATTCATAACTACTATTAGTAGGATAAGACACATTTTTTCAAAAGACTAATACTTTCCAAAAATATCAAGAATACGTAATTGTTTAAGAGCTTCTGCAAGAGACAAAATTTTAAAAATTAAAGACGTTTTAACATGAGTAACATTTTATGAACGACATGTTTTAAAAAGTCATTATGAATACGTAACAAAGGTAAATACGGAAAAAGGGTTTTTCTTCTGATATCAAGCTTTGCGAAAATCACTCCTATGTGACATCGTCCGATTCAGCCATAACGTCCAGGCTGGGTTTGGGGTGTTACAGAGGTAACAGAGACGTGCTAGGTTTGAAACATTTTAATCACACAAATCTAAAAACTATGCAGATAACAGAGCTTGGTTAGAGTAGTTATGCAACCTGCAATTTAATCAGGTTAGAATCTAAATTGAGCATGCACATTTCAATTATGTGTCCACTAGTCGTCGTTTGGTTAGGATCACTCAGCTAATTCAGGTGCATTTCGATCATGTATGAACGAAATACAAACTCGATTTTAATTGAAAACATGATCAATTGAGGCACAAACATTACAAGCATGAATCAAATAAATATTATTTAATCAAAGCAATCATCCTAGCTTAAATAAAATTAAGCTAACATTGTTGTACATAAGAACAAAGAACACATAACAAACATTTTTAGATTAAATTAAAGAAAAGAAAGATTAAACCCAAATAAAAGTAGTTGTCACCCAAGAATCTGACTGACGAGGCTCCCTCGCTTCTTCGCTTTGCTCTTTTGCTGATGGCTCTCCAAGGGCTCTTTAAGAGGATTTAATTGCTAAAATCTCTATGAAGAGATGATTCTAGGTGTGGGAAATGGAAAATGCTAAAGAGAACTTAGAGAGAAGAGAGAATGACGATGGATGACGAATGATGAATGAGGGAATGAAGGGGTCTTATTTCTAGGTAAAGAGAGGTGGGTAGTTTGATAAAAATAGATAGGTTTAATCTCTTTAAAATTCTTCCATGAGTAGCCAGCCACAATAACTGGAATTTGAGCTAATTTTTGCTTGATTTTTAAGCAATTTAAATGCCATAATAACTCAGGACTGAGACTCGATCAAATGTGAATCATCAGGCAAATCTCTAATTTCTTCAACAATGCAAGGACCTTGTGTAATTAAACCAAAAAGTGGTTTAAATGGACCGCCATGTATAGCCAAATTTGGGTTGACTTGGTCTTCAATTTGGATGGATTTTGTAATCCAACAAAGCTATCAGATCTGTCCAAAATAAATTAATAAGTTAAAGGACCAAGAATAAAATTTATCCAATTTAAACAATTAATTACAACCCAAATTATTAATGAAATATTTAAAATGATTTATTAAATATAATTTTATATTTTATTATTTAATTTAATCATGCATGGCCTATTTTATGTCTTGAAAAATGTAATATGTTCAAATCAATACAAAATAAGCCATTTTGATGCATGAAAACTATATAATAAAGCATAAAATCACATTTTAATAATTTCTATGTCCTAATTTCATATTTTCACATATTTCATTAATATATTAAACAATGACTTAGTTTTTAACAACGAATTTAAGTAAAAAGGTGATAAATTACATAGGAAAAATCCTATATATTTTTTCAGTTTACACACCCCCAAACTTAAATCATTGCTCGTCACGAGTAATGTTTATGCACAGCAAAAAGGTCTTGCTAAGGAAAAATTGCTAACTGTGTAAGCAGCATCAATCTTTGTCCCATTATCATGCATTAATAACTTCATATTCATAGATCTTCTTTATTAACAAGTAATTCATATGCAAACATTTATAGAATTTCATATGATGTTTCAAAATATGCCAACGTGAATCATAGTTTGTATGTATGTCACAGCTACAGATAACATTCTTCATTCAGCATAATTTCTTATCAATCAAGCAAACTACCATAATGCTTATATATGATCTTCATTTGTTGAACTTAGTACTTCCTCTCCACTAATGTAGGTGACATAATCATCAAATCAATAGGTCTTTTATAAGGTTGAAATGGGGCTCGGTTAAATGTAGGAATTTTAAGAGATGAGACATTTTGGCTTCAAAATCTTAACCTTTAACTTTGTCTTGGATTTCTCGAAATACAACCTTTGTCTTTAAGTGAACCTTTGGAACACCCCCAAACTTATTTTGAACTCAAGTTTATACATTTTTCCTTTTTGAGCAAACTTTTCTTCGCCTTTCATTCGTTTCTTTTTTTTATGCATGAGCACATGCATCTTTTTGAAAATTTCCTCAAATGTTGATTACCAAGACAACTTTAGTTAAGATGGGTGCACAAAATTAGGATAACTTTAAAAGATGGTAATGTGGCTTATAATGTAGGTTCATTGCAATAAACAGGCCTTTAAGCTCAAAATTACAATTTCAAGGGTCTAATATCATAGTGTTGGCTTGAAAAGGCTCAAACAATCCAAAGAAATAGTGCCTATATCATTTTAGATTTTTATGTCCCCTAAGATTTCGCCTCAAGAAAGTTACTAAGTCAATTCTAAGGATATAAACCTTCATGCATGTCTAATCTCAAAAGAAACTAAGTTTTGATGGTAAATATTACTAAGGCTAAGATCATACAAGCATTCCATTCTTAATGATAACATACTTTCACTCAGATAAAATCATCATTCATACTTGTATACAAACTATCTCATTAACAAAAAATGTCTTTAAACATTCATTTATTAAAACATACTTATGAAAGAAATGATTGAAACATACTTAAAATTTTTAAAAATTTGAGCAATTTATTTGCCTTACACCCCTTTAGAAAGAAGCAATGTCCTCATTGCAAGAACAAGTAATGAATGAAAATTGAACACCAGGTAGGGTTGAAAAGAAAGAGAGGTGAGTCATTAAGACTGCTTAAATACCAAGTCTTTCCTAATAACCCAATCCTAGACATGTTCATTCCCATTACCTCATCACTTAGTCTTTTTCTTTCTAAAGAAGTGTTAAGTTTATTTATACTTGCTATGTTTTATTCTGCAGAAATTAAATCCTAATTACGAAAGAAATAAATTCCTAAAGACTACAAAATAATTAAATAAATAACAAGAAAAGAATCCCCCTTCTATTTTTCTGACTCATTCCCCTTGTCTTTTTCAGCTTCATCTCCGCTTGCATAGTCAGTACCTTTCGTCCATGTCTCAAAGATAGCAGCTGGGAACTCAGGAACAAAAGTATTAGAGATATTCTTAAAATTATTTTGAATTGATTCATCTCTAATTTTTGCATATTTCTAGTAAGTTTGTTGGTAATTGCGAATGAACTTGCACATATCCATCAAAATTGACAACTCCGATTTCTTTGAAGTACTTGCAGAAGTCGGCATAGGAGTTGTAGATTCAGATTCAACACTTAGCTTGACTGGCTCTTCTTATGGCTCAATCCTTGGTTCAGATGTTGCAGATCCTTCAACTGGTTTAGGATTGTTCGGTTCCTTGTCAGATTCTTCTTCTTCAGTACCTATAACTGAATTAGCTTTAGTTTCAATTTTATTTGTTGACTCCACGATATCTGGCTCAGTTGGCTCTTCTTGCTCACCTTGATTTAGCTCATGCACCTTCTCTACTAACCTTTCAAGATCATGATTTGTAATGTACCCTTGAACATATCACCCCTTTAGATTTGCTTGTGTTTTAACATGGGCCCCTTAAGCAAAGTGAAGTGATTAATGATGAGAAATAAGCACTTCCTATCTTCTTTTTAGCACAATCATGAATCTCCTTGATAATAATTTTCCCAACATTAATGGACTTTTCTGTCAAGATTGCATATAACAAGAGCATCCGTTCCATCAAGATGGTGGAACTATGTGAGGTAGGCATAAAACTGTAGTGAACGAAATAAAACCATACCTTTATAACTGGTTTTAGGTATTCCCTTTGGCAAGAATGGCTCTCATAGTTTCTTATAATCCATTGGGGTCCTGGATTTGTCACAACATCAAGCACTTGTTGAAGAAAATCCCAATTGATATTGTTCATCATAGGGTAGTACTCATCTTCTTCAACATCAGGTATGTTAAACAAATCATTGATGGACCTAGAAGTAAGAGGTACCTTTTTCTTTCGAACGATGACCTCAGTAGCATCTTGCATAGTCAAACTAGTATAGAATTCTTGAACTAGTTCATCATCAGGAAGTGAATGAGCATCACAAAATTGTTCCCACTTGAGAGCATTGTTTTTCTTTCTAATAAGTATAGGAACAACCATCAAATCATTACTTGTAACACCCCGTACCCGAGACCGTTTCCGGAGTCGAACACGAGGTGTTAACGGACTTAATTCATTAATTAAACAGCTCATACAATTCATTTTAAAATTTCCAGACAAGCTGGCTAACTGCATCACAGTCGCTTTAAAAATCATATCTCGAGTTACGAAACTCGAAATCCAATTTCGTAAATTTTTTCTAAAACTAGACTCATATATATATCTACTAATTTTTTCTAGAATTTTGGTTGGGCCAATTAGTACAGTTTATTAGTTAAAGTCTCCCTGTTTCAGGGTTCAACTACTCTGACCTCTGTGTATTACGAATCAGATATCTCCTGTACAGAGCTTCAATGACTATGCCGTTTGTCTCTAATAAAACTAGACTCAATAAGGAATCTGTACATATAAAGCATGACTTCTAATTATCTTTGTAAAATTTATGGTGAATTTCCAAAGTCAGAACAGGGGATCCAGAAATCGCTCTGGCCCTGTTTCACAAAAATTTAAACATCTCATAAAATATAGCTTATATACCTGTTTTGCTTATTCCATATGAAAATAGACTCATCAAGCTTCGATTCCATCACTTATTCATTATTTAATTCCATTTCTACTATTTTTAGTGATTTTTCAAACTCACGTCACTGCTGCTGTCTGAATCTATTTTATGGTAAATTTTACCTATTTCATGGTTTCCATGGATTAGCTAGCAATTTGACATACATAATACCAAATATGATCATGATTAGCCATTCCAATGGCTAATCATTACCAAGCATTTCTATTTCCATACCACTCAATAACCATATCATAAGACCATACATATAAAATGATTATAATGCTATACATGCCATACTCAAAATATACAAGCCATTACGCCAAGATGGTATACGGATAGTGTGAGCGTGCCTCCGACCGCTTCCGATTTCGAGCTGGCTTGTCAACACTACAAGGAATGAAAAGGAGGAGTAAGCATAAATGCTTAGTAAGCTCACATGCAAATAGCAAGTAACATAACCATATAAGCAAACATAAAACATCATTTGCATAATCATCACCAAGACATTCATATCACCTTTTCATTTATCATCTTACCATATTGTTGTTATATCGAGTTTTCAACCCGAGGGTTAAGTACATACCTGTTCAAAGTATCCATTTCACAACACTTACCAATACGTCCCTTTCATCTTGAGTATTCCTCCATTTGAGTAGAACTTTACCCGTTGAACACATCGGAATATAATTCGGATACATGGATAACTTGCACATAAGTGCCACATATGTAGCCAAGCTACCATGTAACCCTCCCATAAGTGAACTCGGACTCAACTCAACGAGCTCGGGCGTTCGCATCCATAAGTGAACTCAGACTCAACTCAACGAGTTCGGATGCCTAGTTACATCTCACGAACTCGGACTCAACTCAACGAGTTCGGACGCTCGCATCCATAAGTGAACTCGGACTCAACTCAACGAGTTCGGATGCCCAAATATCCCAGTGACATGTCACTTGTATCCTAATCCATTCCTGAGGTTCAACGGGACCTTTTTCCCAATCATGTGTCTCAACCATATTCTACGGAATGCCGATACCGATACTCGGTAGTATTTCACATTTTCCAAGTATATCACATAATTTGACATATTATCAAACAATTATCACAAGTATAATATTTCATAATAATTATCATATCATTTAAAAACATTAAAACATTTAAAATAATAACTATGTTACCAACATTTACATATGAACTTACCTCGTATGCTAAAATGGCTATTTTACCATTTCGCCCACCACTTGGTATTTTCCCCATTTTAGCCCGAATTTCAGTTTTCCTTGCTCTATCATTTAAAATATAGTCTAATTAGGACTCACATTATTCAAATTGACCCAAAATCATATTTTGGAAAAATTACAATTTTGCCCCTAAACTTTTGCATATTTACACTTTTGCCCCAAAGCTCGTAAATTAAAATTCATCCTATTTTCTTATGTTTTATGACATGCTGATCATTTTTCCTTCTATGGAAACATCAAATTCTCACTCTAACATGTACTTATGACTATTAGGTATTTTTACCGATTAAGCCCTTTTACTCGCTTTTCACTTAAAACCGAGTAGCACAAGTTGTCTAACATAATTTAAAACCTCATATTCTATCATAAAACACCAAAATACACAAATTTCACCTATGGGTATTTTTCCAAATATAAACCCTAGGTTAAATTATTGCTAGCATAAGCTAAATCGAGCTAGGGACTCTAAAAACGTAAAAATCATTAAAAACGAGGCTAGAACGGACTTACAATCGAGCTTGGAAGCTTGAAAACCCTAGCCATGGTTTCTCCTTGCTATATTCGGCCATGGGGTTGAAGATGAGCAAAATTGGCTTTTAATTTTGTATTTTAATTCATTTTACCCTAAATGACTAAAATGCCCTTACTACTAAACTTTCCAAAAATTCCTTCCATGTCCTAATTTTGTCCATGAACTCAAAATTGGTCAAATTTCTATTTAAGACCTCCTCATTACTATTCCAAAACAATTTCATACTAGAAACTTCTAGAATGCAAGTTTTGCAATTTATTCGATTTAGTCCCTAATTTCAATTTAAGCACTTTATGCATAAAATTTCTTCACGAAATTTTCACACAATCATGAAATCATATCATAGACCTTAAAATAATCATAAAATAATTATTTATATCTCGGATTTTGTGGTCACGAAACCACTATTCCGACTAGGCCCAAAATCGATATTACAACTCTCCCCCTTCGAGGATTTTCGTCCCGAAAATCTTACCGAAAAAGTGGTCTTCACTTTTAATCTCATATTTGGTGTCAAGAACTTGCACTTAGACTGTACCTCCAATACATCTCTTCAATTTCTCATATGATCTAAAAGCTTACAGCCTCAACTCTCAACTGTTCTTAAATTTTCAACCCTTCTCAATTTCCCATGATATCATTACATAAAACCCGGATCTCAACTTGATTTAATGGAGACCGAATTCCAAGAAATCCAACAATCAAAGAGACACGAAATTCCATGAATCTGATGAGTAGAAATTCATTCAATACAGATATGATTTATAGATCTTGCCAAACATTTAACAATAGAATACATCACATTTTCCTCTTTCCGCCATATAAATAATTCTGATATGGCCTCAAGAATAATCCTTCTCATTTCCATCCCAATATCAACATTGACAAGGATAATTTTGATAGATCCCAATGCTCGGCTTTAACCCCTTTAACAACTCCGATTTTATGTAACATCGGATGCTCTAAACTATCACATTACCTCACTGTCTTGAAACACATCACAGTTCATACAACAATACATTACCGAAAGTCGAAGTCATTGCTCAATGTAGATCGGTCTAGTTCGACGCCTTGGTTACCAATATTCTCATCTATCCGAACTCACAACATGTAATAAACTTTTCAGCTTTCACAAGATGGAAACCTTATCATTCGTAGTGACTTAAACTAATATTCAACTCTTTCTATTAAATATAAACTTCGCTCAAACTATTTACTCTTTGATCTGTACAAAATGAAATTCTATTATCGACTTGGGAAAAATAATCCCGACATAATTGTCACATGAAATCTTTCAAATAAATAATTTACCATACCGACTAAAACTCGCGCTTTTATCACCTATGCCTTTACTGATGTCAAATCCTTACACAGAAATTAGAAAAAATCCCAATACTAAAATCACCACATTACCAAGATCAAATTAGAAGTATAGTCATATTTGACATGATTATCACGAAATGAAGAACGATTGAACACGAGTCATAATTGACAAATTATGGAACAAAGATAACAAGGAAACCGAATAAAGAAATCCAAGATAGAGAAATCCAGAATAAGGAAATCCAGAATAAAGAAACCCAAGATATGATACTATGCCGAGAATCGAAAACCAAACTCATAGAGAAAATACGAATACCCGATAATTCTTCAAAGAAAGAAAGTCCAAAAGAAAACATCATTTAATCCCAATCAGTAATCAAATATAACAAGATCAATATATCTTCCCATACATATATATCGATGAAGCATCAAGTAGAAGAAACATAATCATAATATCATATGTATTCTCTCATCAATTCTTATCGATTTAAATGAAATAGAATACCCGATGAAATAGAGCAATATAAATTATAAACCGGTCAGACTACCAATGCTTTCATCCAACACCGTGATTAAAAGACATTCCCATATAACAAGAATTTCTTCAAAGATCAATAGCCATAGAAATATTTCGAGAACGGGTAAACACATAGAACATCTCAAAAGAGATCGCTAAATCATCCAAATCATAACTGTCACACTCAGATAGTTCACATTTCAATTATCATTTCCCCAACTAGTTCTCGTCACAAATTTCATATTAAACCATTCACTAAAGAAGGCCGATTCAAATAAATTTCGATTTACGCTTTCTCGACCTTGCACCTGAGTAATTCGATTTACCAAGGAGAATCCCTTTTCTAACTGGGACAGTGCATAATTCCAATAATCTTTACGTCAATCCGATACTTTACTGGCTCTGACTTTACTTATGAGCTCATTTTCAATCTCTGATCATACTTATAATTATTCTATCACTGAACTCTTTGGGTTCTCAACCGAAAACTTATTCAATACAAATCGCATGAAATTCCATTATAAGTACCACTTTGGCAAGGGGGAGGGGTTGTAGGACCTCTAACTCGACTTTCTTATACATACACATATGACACAACTTCCATCATCATAGTAACATCATCAAAATCATGTCATTCATTCATGTTGGCTTACACCAATTTTCCTATTGTCCCATTTAGACAATATACTATGCATACATTCTATGTTTTCTAGACAGCTTTACTTATCCATTCATTTAATTAAATTAATTCATGCTCATGACATTATATAAGGCCAAACAAACATAAATATTTGCATCACAATCACAACTTTCATTTCGTGCATCATCATGTACATATCATTACAATCATACAATTCAGTCCAACAATTTAACATAGATAAGTTCATTTCATTATAATCCTTTACCTCATAAAAAATTGTATATCATTAACATTCATCAACATTCAACGTCCAATCAAGACAAGGACATTTTCATTCAGATATGATATTATGACCTTTATTCATACCTCTACTACTTTTTATTTATTCCGTTCATCTTATCAAGTAAGCCACATACACTACATCATATGAGCATTAAGCAAATATGAATATTTATCACAACATGAACTTTCATCTCACATATTATCACATATGTATCATAAACATTTATTCATACTTTTCTGAACCGAGACTTATCATAATCATAATTTTACTCAAATACCTTTACTTAACATTGAACATGGTTGGCGCAGCTCGGTTGGAGAGTACCTGCCTAAATAAGACGGTACTTATACGCGTCGGAAGACATCACACTATCACGCATCGGTGGCATGTATAGCTAAACTTTTACACATGCTAGGTTAGTCCGAGAACCGACTAAACCTGCTCTGATACCACTAAATGTAACACCCGCACCGAGACCGTTTCGAGTCGAACACGAGGTGTTAACGGACTTAATTCATTAATTAAACAGCTCATACAATTCATTTTAAAATTTCCAGACAAGCTGGCTAACTGCATCACAGTCGCTTTAAAAATCATATCTCGAGTTACGAAACTCAAAATCCAATTTTGTAAATTTTTCCTAAAACTAGACTCATATATATATCTACTAATTTTTTTCTAGAATTTTTGGTTGGGCCAATTAGTACAGTTTATTAGTTAAAGTCTCCCCTGTTTCAGGGTTCAACTACTCTGACCTCTGTGTATTACGAATCAGATATCTCCCTGTACAGAGCTTCAATGACTATGCCGTTTGTCTCTAATAAAACTAGACTCAATAAGGAATCTGTACATATAAAGCATGACTTCTAATTATCTTTGTAAAATTTATGGTGAATTTCCAAAGTCAGAACAGGGATCCAGAAATCGCTCTGGCCCTGTTTCACAAAAATTTAAACATCTCATAAAATATAGCTCATATACCTGTTTTGCTTATTCCATATGAAAATAGACTCATCAAGCTTCGATTCCATAACTTATTCATTATTTAATTCCATTTATACTATTTTTAGTGATTTTTCAAACTCACGTCACTGCTGCTGTCTGAATCTATTTTATGGTAAATTTTACCTATTTCATGGTTTCCATGGATTAGCTAGCAATTTGACATACATAATACCAAATATGATCATGATTAGCCATTCCAATGGCTAATCATTACCAAGCATTTCTATTTCCATACCACTCAATAACCATATCATAAGACCATACATATAAAATGATTATAATGCTATACATGCCATACTCAAAATATACAAGCCATTACGCCAAGATGGTATACGGATAGTGTGGCGTGCCTCCGACCGTTTCCGATTTCCGAGCTGGCTTGTCAACACTACAAGGAATGAAAAGGAGGAGTAAGCATAAATGCTTAGTAAGCTCACATGCAAATAGCAAGTAACATAACCATATAAGCAAACATAAAACATCATTTGCATAATCATCACCAAGACATTCATATCACCTTTTCATTTATCATCTTACCATATTGTTGTTATATCGAGTTTTCAACCCGAGGGTTAAGTACATACCTGTTCAAAGTATCCATTTCACAACACTTACCAATACGTCCCTTTCATCTTGAGTATTCCTCCATTTGAGTAGAACTTTACCCGTTGAACACATCGAATATAATTCGGATACATGGATAACTTGCACATAAGTGCCACATATGTAGCCAAGCTACCATGTAACCCGCCCATAAGTGAACTCGGACTCAACTCAACGAGCTCGGGCGTTCGCATCCATAAGTGAACTCGGACTCAACTCAACGAGTTCGGATGCCTAGTTACATCTCACGAACTCGGACTCAACTCAACGAGTTCGGACGCTCGCATCCATAAGTGAACTCGGACTCAACTCAACGAGTTCGGATGCCCAAATATCCCAAAGGACATGTCACTTGTATCCTAATCCATTCCCGAGGTTCAACGGACCTTTTCCCAATCATGTGTCTCAACCATATTCTACGGAATGCCAATACCGATACTCGGTAGTATTTCACATTTTCCAAGTATATCACATAATTTGACATATTATCAAACAATTATCACAAGTATAATATTTCATAATAATTATCATATCATTTAAAAAACATTAAAACATTTAAAATAATAACTATGTTACCAACATTTACATATGAACTTACCTCGTATGCGAAAATGGCTATTTTTACCATTTCGTCCACCACTTGGTATTTTCCCCATTTTAGCCTGAATTTTAGTTTTCCTTGCTCTATCATTTAAAATATAGTCTAATTAGGACTCACATTATTCAAATTGACCCAAAATCATATTTTGGAAAAATTACAATTTTGCCCCTAAACTTTTGCATATTTACACTTTTGCCCCAAAGCTCGTAAATTAAAATTCATCCTATTTTCTTATGTTTTATGACATGCTGATCATTTTTCCCTTCTATGGAAACATCAAATTCTCACTCTAACATGTACTTATTACTATTAGGTATTTTTACCGATTAAGCCCTTTTGCTCGTTTTCACTTAAAACCGAGTAGCACAAGTTGTCTAACATAATTTAAAACCTCATATTCTATCATAAAACACCAAAATACACAAATTTCACCTATGGGTATTTTTCCAAATATAAACCCTAGGTTAAATTATTGCTAGCATAAGCTAAATCGAGCTACCGGGACTCTAAAAATGTAAAAATCATTAAAAACGAGGCTAGAACGGACTTACAATCGAGCTTGGAAGCTTGAAAAACCCTAGCCATGGTTTCTCCTTGCTATATTCGGCCATGGGGTTGAAGATGAGCAAAATTGGCTTTTAATTTTGTATTTTAATTCATTTTACCCTAAATGACTAAAATGCCCTTACTACTAAACTTTCCAAAAATTCCTTCCATGTCCTAATTTTGTCCATGAACTCAAAATTGGTCAAATTTCTATTTAAGACCTCCTCATTAATATTCCAAAACAATTTCATACTAGAAACTTCTAGAATGCAAGTTTTGCAATTTATTCGATTTAGTCCCTAATTTCAATTTAAGCACTTTATGCATAAAATTTCTTCACGAAATTTTCACACAATCATGCAATCATATCATAGACCTTAAAATAATCATAAAATAATTATTTATATCTCGGATTTTGTGGTCACGAAACCACTATTCCGACTAGGCCCAAAATCAGGATATTACATTACTCTTCAAGTCAAAACCTTTTTTGGCGTCATAGGTTGATGCTTGAAGATTGAATCAAATTTCTCTTTCACTTCTTCATCGATCAAAATCGGGTTTTGAGGAGTAGTCTTTGAAGATCTAGTTCTTCTACAAGACATGGTATCTTTTCTTGAAAATTGGAAAAGTTTCTGTACAAGGGGAAAAAAGAAATCGGCAAAGCGGTAAGGACTTGCTATGACAAAAATCTTGTGACGAAAAGAATAGTGTGACGGCAACGACGGCGTGCAATAGCAACAGCAGTACTTCGACAATCTTCTTGCGACGGCAGTAGATGGTCTCTGCAAAAAGGGAAGAAAACTAGGGTTCCTTTTGGGATTTGAGGTTGACGACAGAAAAAAAAGATTTACGGATTTTTTTAGGGGTTAAGCGAATTGCTTTGAGGGATATGAAAATTAGTAGAATGGAGAGGGGTTTGTATAGGGAATTATTAAGGAAACATGTAGTGAAAATTTAGCTACATTAGGGTTACTTGGGCGGAAAACAATGGGAGTGGCGGCAAAGTGTGGATTTTTCCCTTCTTTTTCCTTCCTTGGGCCTCAAACTCAAATTGTATTTACAAACTTACTAAAAAATTTTGATTAGTACTTGGGCCAAATTTGACCCCCTTTATTAACATAAAAATTTAAAATTTAAATAGAAAAAATGAAACATAAAAAAATTTAAATCTTAATTAGAAAATTTCTTATTAACAAATTACATTAAATTAATTCCTAGGAAAGGTTGGAGGGGTCACAACGGTCCTGCTTAAGTTCCAATCTCCTTAGACAGAATTAATTAAATGTAATAAGTTAAGAAAAGAAGTTCTAATTATGTATTTATTTACAAAATGATTTCATGAAAAATCAAGGGTCTGTTAATTTGAACGAGGATTCAACTCGCTCAACTTCACCATCCCAATAGTGTTTGAAACATTGACCATTAACTCTAAACGTACCTCCGCAATTGTCGTATAATTTAATAGCTTCATAAGGGTAAACTCGATAGATGGTATAGGGTCCATTCCATCAGGATTTAAGCTTCCTAGGAAATAACTTCAACCTTGAATTAAATAACAAAACCTTCTAACCTTCTTTAAACTCGCAAGGTTGTATCTGACTATCATGCCATCTCTTTGATCTTTCTTTACACATTTTGGCATTCTCATAAGAAAACAACTTCAGCTCTTCCAACTCATCAAGTTGTAACATCCTTCTCTCATCGTCTTTCTTAAGATCAAAGTTCAACTACTTCAAAGCCAGTGAGCACTATTCTCCAACTCTAATGGCTAATGACATGCCTTTCCAAAGACTAATCGATAAGGAATCATTCCTAATAGTTTCTTAAATGTTGTTCGATAGGCCCATAATGCATCATCAGGCCTTCGAGACCAATCTTTCCTACTAGGGCGTACTATTCTTTCAAAGATACCTTTAATTTCATGGTTCACTCTTTCAACTTGCCCATTAGACTAGGGGTGATAGGCAGTAGCAATCTTGTGCTTCATATCATATTTTTCAAGTAACCACTTAAGCCATTTGTTCACAGTGAGAACTTTCATCACTAATAATAGCTCTTGGTGCCCCAAATCGTGTATGTAATGTGACAGCCCAAAATTGACCCTAGTCGAGAAGTGGTTTCGGGACCGCTAAACCGAGTCACCGAAATGTTGGAACGTAATATTTATTTTCTAGAATATGTAATTATGAATGTGTGAAAATTTCAAGCTTCGATTTAGTCGATTGCATGTGAATTCAGTTAGTAGGACTTGTGTGACACTTTTGAAATGTGATAGGCTAATCTATAAGGACCTAATAGTGCATGTAATCAAAAGGGGGGGACTTGCATGTCAAATTTCCCCCCCTAATTGGTAGTGGCCGGCCATGGCAAGGGATTATGGGCAAAAACATGTCATAAAACATGTTGTGACAATGGTGTATGTAAGAAAAAAATAAAATAATGAGCATGGGAATTGAATAATGAAAAGGAAAAAAAAAAAAAAGAGAATGGTGTGAGTGTCCCCCCTTTTGCCGTGAGTTGAAGAAAAGAGAAAAAAAAAATTTGTTCATCCTTTTCATTCTCTCTTGGCCAAAAATTCTAAGGAAGAAGGAGGGAGTTTTTGCTTCATGTTTGGTTTGGAAGAGGATTAGGAAGAGGTTTGGCTATACTTGTATCAAGATTAAGGTATGTTTGATGTTGTGCCATGATATTCATGCATGTTTTTAGTTGCTAGCTTGATGTTCTTATTAGCCCATGGTTCAAATCCTTGCTATGTCATAGGAATGGTATTCGGCCAAGGTGGATTTTGTGTTAATGCCATTGCATGCTAAATATGAAGCTTGTTAATGATATATGTGATGGTGGGTTGATGACTCTTAGATTTTCTTTTTAGCATTTTTAGTGAGACATTAAGTTCTTTGTTTAACCATGACCAAAATTGAAATGGTATGGTGTTGTGATGTATTCGGCCATGGTATATCCATAAGCATGATTTATACTCATTGCATGGTAGGTAAGATTTGTGTTTTGGATATATTTTTATATTTAGTTATAATCAACTTGAGATTCGGCCCTTGCACCTATATGTATGTATGTTTGCACATGATGTATTGGTATGACATATATACTATCTCAAGGTATATATTTTCTTATGATGATGTTTCGGTTATGAAGTAAATGATAGATGTGTATTGAGCTACAATATGTAATGCATTAGTTAGTAAAATGTATGCCATTCATGTGTGGTATTAAACATGTAATTGGCCTCAACATCAACATGCGTATTCGGCCACATGAATGAGTACATAGGTTGATGTGTTGTTCGGCCATAAGTAAGCATGTTGAAGGCTTTATCTTGACTTAGAAAATTCGGCTAAGGAGAGTACTAACTAATGTGTTGAGTTTGATTCATGATATCCGTACATATGTGACTTTAATATCTAATGAATATATGTGGGCTAAGTACCTTGAATTCCTCTTTTCGATGCTCAAATGATTAAATCAATTTATTTGTTAAATTAAGCTCAAGAGCAAAGGGAACTAAATCCGATAAAGGGAAGGAAAAGTGGTCGAATAGCCATCGGAATCGCTCGACAACATCCGAGGTAAGTTCTTGAGTAATAGAGCTTAAATTATGATTTGATTAGATCATGTTTTAAGCAAATCAAATCATGCTCCTTGTGTGTGGATATTGAGCGAAATTGCAAGAGTGATAAGTGTCTTGTGTTTGAGTTTTGCTAATGAAAATGAAATACAAATGTGTCATGATTTAGTGTTAAATGTGCATGATGATTCGAATGATGTCCGGGCTAAGTCCCGAAGGCTTTGTGCTAAGTGACTATATCCGAACTAAGATCCGAAGGCATTTGTGCGAGTTCCCAAATCCGGACTAAGATCCGAAGGCATTTGTGTGAGTTCCCAAATCTGGGTTAAGTCCTGAAGGCATTTGTGCGAGCGATTATAACCGGGCTATGTCCCGAAGGCTTTTGAGCGAGTCACTATATCCGGATAAGATCCGAAGGTACGTGATTCGGGAATGAACGATCTTGCTGTAAAAATCCCAGTTAATACATTTAAAAAAAATTCCAGCAATGAGGTATGTTCGTATGTGCATTGGAATAGTTGAGTTCCTTCGAATAATATTCGCTCAGTTGAGTAATGAGCTTACGATATTTGGCTAAGATGATCCCTTATGTATGAACATAGGGGTTGGAATGTAAAATAGAAATGATTTGAATATATGAATACGCGGAATTATCCGTTTAATTATGTGAATGCTATACTTGAGTTGTGTTTAAATTCTTGCTCAAAACTTACTAAGCATAAATTGCTTACTCCGTTTCTTTGTTTCTCTGTTTTATAGATTTTGGCTCGTCACCATCGGACTCGGGATTTTTGGAAGTCGAAGTCTCCCACACTATCAAAGCCCCTTTGGTACAATTTTGGTTGAGCTTTGAAATGGCATGTATAGGACTACCCTTTGTTGATTTTCAAGTACTTTTGTGATGTATGTGTACACCACCATGCGAAAATGGCTCATAGAAGTGGAGTATGGCATTAGACCATTTGTGTTTATGTATGTATATATGGTTTCATGATGTGACTATGGACTGGAATGGAAGTGTTGGGCAATGATCAGCCCTTGGAATGGCTAAATATGATCATATGTGGACCTATGTATGACAAAACTCTAGTTGGTCCATGGAAACCACGAAATAGGTAAAGCTTACCTTGAAAACAGATGCTGACAGCAGCAGTGGTGTGGATGTGAAAAATCACTAAAAATAGAAGGAATGGAATTAAATAGTGAATAAATTATGTAAATGAACCTTGATGAATCTACTTTCATATGGAAGAAACGAAACAGTCATATAAGTTGTATGTTAAGAGATATTTAGGTTTTCGTGAAACAGGGCCAGAACGGTTTCTGGATTCCCTGTTCCGACTTTGGAAATTAATTATAAATTAACTAGAGATAATTAGGAGTCATGCCATATATTCATAGATTCCTCTTTGAGTCTAGTTTCTATAGATACAATTGGCATCAGTATTGAAGCCCTTTACAGGGAGATATCCAATTCGTAATGCGTGAAGGTCAGTGTAGTCGAACCCTGGATTAGGGAAGACTTTAACTAATAAACTGTACTAATTGGCCCCACCAAAAATTCTAGAAAAAAAATATGTAGATGGACATATGAGTCTAGTTTCAGGGAAAAATTACGAAACTGATTTTCGAGCTTTGAAACTCAAGATATGATTTTTAAGGCGACAGTGATGCAGTAACCAGCTTGTCTGGAAATTGTTTTTTATGGACTGTGAAAATAATTAAGTCTGTGTGCACCTTGTGTTCAACTCCGGTAACGGACTCAGGTACGGGGTGTTACAATTTTATTGGTATCAGAGCCACGGTTTAGTCGATTCTAGGACTACCGTAATGCGTTTGGGTCTAGCTATACATGCCATTTTATGTGATTATTTGATAGTGTGGTGATTTCTGACAATTGTAAATGTGTTTATTTATAGTGATGGATCCCGATCCCGACCGAGCGGTAGCTGATGATCTTGAGAGTGTAGCGCCTGCTCCCGCACAAGGGATAGCGCCAGCGGACTCTCAACCTAATGCTAGTAATCCAAATGATGAAGCTAGACAAGCTTTCTATAGCGTGATGAATGATTGGTTCAACCAATACATTCGAACTAATACGGCTGTTCCACAACCTCCATTCCCAACAAACACAACCCCCGCACCTACAATGCCTCCGGTAACTGACCAAATAAGGTGAAATAAGCCCCCAATTGATAGAATCCGAAAACACGAGGCTACTGATTTTAAGGCTACGGATAGTGATGATGCCGAGCAAGCTGAATTTTGGTTGGACAACACTATTCGAGTACTCGATGAACTATCTTGCACACCCGATGAGTGCCTAAAGTGTACTATCTCCTTGCTACGTGATTCTGCCTACTATTGGTGGAGTACTCTGACTTCTGTTGTGCCCCGAGAGCAAGTGACTTGGGAGTTTTTCCAAACTGAGTTTCGGAAAAAGTATATCAGTCAAAGATTTGTTGATCAAAAACGGAAGGAATTTCTTGAGCTTAAGCAAGGTTCTATGTCGATTCTCGATTCTGCGAAAATTTGTTAGACTTAGTAGATACGCCGGGAATGTGTTTCGTCCGAGGCTATCATGTGTAAACGCTTCGAGGATGGGCTAAATGAAGATATAAAAATGTTCGTTGGCATTCTTGAAATACGAGAGTTCGTAGTACTTGTTGAGCGAGCTTGTAAAGTCAAGAGCTTAGAAAAGAAAAACAAAAGTTGATGTGGGAACTGAGAGTTTCGTAAAGATCCTCGGAAAGTCTCTTCAACAGCATCGAAGAAATTTCGAGATGATGTGGGCCGGTCTAGAGGCACTTCGGGCCTTTTTAGACGAGATCGTGATCGACCCCCTGTGGGTACACGAGGCACTTCAGTCGCCAGTGTTGGGAATGAACGTCGAGACAGAACGGAGTGCCAGTATTGTGGCAAATGGCATTCTAGAAGTTGTAGATTCCATGACCGCTCCTGTTACAAGTGCGGATCAGTTGACCACTTCATTAAAGATTGCCCAAGGTTGCCTGAACAGAATGTAAATCAGAGTGGGAAACCGGGTGCTACCACTGCTCGAGGTAGACCATCTAGAAATACGGGCAATGCTAGTGGTGGTCAGAGAGGATCTAGAGATGCTACGACCAGATCCGAGGCTCGCGCTCCTACTAGGGCTTATGCAATACGCGCATGCGAGGATGCTTCCTCACCAGATGTTATTACAGGTACTTTCACTCTCTTTGATACTAATGTGATTGCTTTGATTGACCTGGTTCTACTCATTCTTATATATGCAAAACCTTAGCATCCAAAGAAGACTTTACCTATTGAGTCTCTTCGAGTTCGTAATTAGGGTGTCAAATCCTTGGGTCGTTCGTGCTTGTTGACAAAGTGTGTAAGAAATGCCCCTAGTAATTGAGGTTCCTGTTTCCCGGACTTGATGCTTTTGCCGTTTGATGAATTTGATGTTATTCTTGGTTTGGATTGGTTGACCGTGCATGATGCGGTTGTGAATTGCAAAAGCAAGACTATGGATTTGAGGTGCGCAAATAACGAGATGATCCGAGTTGAGTCTACGGACTTAAAGGGGTTGCCAGCTATAATATCATCAATGTTGGCCCAGAAATATGTAAGAAAGGGGTGCGAAGCATACCTTGCGTATGTACTTGATGACAAGGAATTGGAAAAGAAACCCGAATCTGTGCCGGTGGTTTGTGAATACCCGGATGTTTTTCCCGAAGAATTACCGGGTTTGCCACCTGTTCGGGAGATAGAGTTTGGTATTGAGCTGGTACCTAGGACTACACCGATTTCGATAGCTCCGTATCGTATGGCACCAACCGAGTTAAAAGAGTTGAATGCTCAGTTGCAAGAATTGACGGACAAAGGTTTCGCTCGACCGAGTTTCTCACCTTGGGGTGCACCAGTATTGTTTGTGAAAAAGAAGGACGGAACCATGAGGTTGTGCATTGACTATCGTTAGCTGAATAAAGTGACGATAAAGAATAAATATCCGTTACCGCGTATTGATGATTTGTTTGATCAACTAAAGGGAGCCTTAGTATTTTCAAAGGTAGATTTGAGATCGGTTTATTATCAGTTGCGGATTCGAGATTCGGATGTACCCAAAACTGCTTTCAGAACGAGGTACGGTCACTACGAGTTCTTAGTGATGCCGTTCGGGCTCACTAATGCCCCTGCGGTATTTATGGATTTGATAAATCGGATCTTGAGATGATTTAGACCGGTTCGTAGTTGTGTTCATTGATGACATCTTGGTCTATTCAAGAGATGAGACCGAACATGCTGAAAACCTGAGATTAGTGTTGCAAATTTTACGGGATAAGCGGTTATATGCTAAGTTCAGCAAGTGTGAGTTCGGTTAAGAGGTTAGCTTCTTGGGTCACGTGGTATCACATCGGTATTCGAGTCGACCGAGCAAAATTTCAGCCATACTTAGCTGGAAGCCTCAGAAATATTATCGAGGTTCGAGCTTTTTGGGACTTGCTTACACTACCGAGGGTTTGTAAAGGTTTCTCAATGATAGCCACACCCATGATGAAGCTACTTCAAAAGATGTTAAGTTCGAATGGACGGAAAAATGTCGAACAGTTTTGATCAATGAAAACTTATTTGACTGGAAGCTCCAATTTTAGTGCACCCAAATCGTGCAAAGAGTTTGTCATCTATAGTGACGCCTCCTACTTAGGTTAGGTTGCGTATTGATGCAAGAAGGTCGAGTTGTGGCCTATGCGTTGAGACAATTAAAGCCACATGAGAAAAATTATCCGACCCATGATCTTGAATTAGCTGCCATCGTATTCGCCTTGAAAATATGGCGACATTACTTATTTAGTGAGAAGTGCCATGTATTTTCGGATCACAAAAGTCTCAAATATTTGATGACTCAAAGAGACTTGAATCTGCGACAAAGACGTTGGCTCGAGTTGTTAAAAGATTATGAGCTTGTCATTGATTATCACCCGGGAAAGGCTAATGTGGTTGCGGACGCCTTAAGCCGGAAATCACTGTTCGCTTTGCGAGCGATGAATGTACACTTGTCTGTTCTACCCGACAATGTGTTAGTAGCTGAATTAAAGGCCAAACCATTATTGATTCATCAAATTCGTGAAGCCCAGAAAGTCGACGATGAGTTGGTTGCAAGACGGGCTGAATGTGTTCCGAATGTGGAATCGGAGTTTCAAATTGATGATGACGATTGTTTGAGGTACAGAAATCGGTTGTGTGTTCCAAGAAATTCAGAACTCATTTTGATGATTCTGAACAAAGCTCATTGTAGCCGAATGTCAATTCACCTGGGGAGTACGAAGATGTACAACGATTTGAAACGTCGATTTTGGTGGCATGGTATGAAACGAGACATCTCCGACTTTGTTTCGAGATGTTTAATATGTCAACAAGTGAAAGCGGAACATCAAGTGCCTTCAGGATTACTTCAGCCGATCAAGATACTTGAGGATATGTTGAGATGTTGCGTCCTTGAGTTTAATGGTTCATGGGAACGATATTTACCTTTGATTGAATTCGCTTACAACAATAGTTTTCAGTCAAGTATTAAGATGGCACCTTACGAGGCTTTATGCGGTCGAAAATGCCGTCGCCATTGTTTTCGACGAACTTCGGTGAAAGTAAAATTTTGGAGTGGACTTGATTAAAGATGCTGAATGTAAAGTAAAAGTAATCCGTGAAAGTCTAAAGACACCGCAGATCGTCAAAAATCGTGACGCGGATCTGAAACGAAAAGACATTGAGTATCGTGGGAGATAAAGTGTTTCTTAAAGTTTCGCCTTGGAAAAGATACTCGATTTGGTCAGTAAGGCAAATTGAGTCCGAGGTTCATCGGGCCATATGAAGTCTCCGAACGAGTCGGTCCGATTGCATATCGATTGATTTTCCTCCGAACTTGAGAAGATTCACGACGTCTTTCATGTTTCGATGCTTGACGCTATAGATCGATCCATCGCACATAATTAGTCCATCGAGGTCGAAATTCAAGCCGATATGAGTTATGAAGAAGAACCGATTCGTATCCTAGCTCGTGAAGTGAAGGAGTTGCGAAACAAAAGGGTTCCGTTAGTAAAAGTGTTGTGGCTCAAACACGGGATGGAAGAAGCTACTTGGGAACCCGAGAACTCTATGAAAGAGCGATACCCAAACCTATTTACCGGTAAGATTTTCGGGACGAAAATTTCTTAAGTGGGGAGAGTTGTGACAGCCAAAATTGACCCTAGTCGGAAGTGGTTTCGGACCGCTAAACCGAGTCACCGAAATGTTGGAACGTAATATTTATTGTCTAGAATATGTAATTATGAATGTGTGAAAATTTCAAGCTTGATTTAGTCGATTGCATGTGAATTCAGTTAGTAGGACTTGTGTGACACTTTTGAAATGTGATAGGCTAATCTATAAGGACCTAATAGTGCATGTAATCAAAGGGGGACTTGCATGTCAAATTTCCCCTAATTGGTAGTGGCCGCCATGGCAAGGATTATGGGCAAAAACATGTCATAAAACATGTTGTGACAATGGTGTATGTAAGAAAAAAATAAAATAATGAGCATGGGAATTGAATAATGAAAAGGAAAAAAAAAAAAAAGAGAATGGTGTGAGTGTCCCCCTTTTGCCGTGAGTTGAAGAAAAGAAAAAAAAATTTGTTCATCCTTTTCATTCTCTCTTGGCGAAAATTCTAAGGAAGAAGGAGGAGTTTTTGCTTCATGTTTGGTTTGGAAGAGGATTAGGAAGAGGTTTGGCTATACTTGTATCAAGATTAAGGTATGTTTGATGTTGTGCCATGAGATTCATGCATGTTTTTAGTTGCTAGCTTGATGTTCTTATTAGCCCATGGTTCAAATCCTTGCTATGTCATAGGAATGGTATTCGGCCAAGGTGGATTTTGTGTTAATGCCATTGCATGCTAAATATGAAGCTTGTTAATGATATATGTGATGGTGGGTTAATGACTGTAACACCCCTAACTCGTGACCGACGCCGGTGTCGGACACGAGGGGTTAACGGCCAAACCCTCTCTAAATACCAACCAATTTGACGTTACCAGTCAGGCTGGAAAACTGCGTCACCGTCGCCTTAAAAATCATATCTCGAGTTTCAAAACTCGGAAACTGGTTTCGTAAATTTTCCCTGAATTTAGACTCATATACCCATCCATGGATTTATTTTTAGAATTTTTGGTTGAGCCAATTGGTACAGTTTATTAGTTACAGTCACCCATGTTACAGGGACCGACTACTCTGACCTTCGTGCGTTACAACTTGAATATCTCCCTGTACAGGGCTTTAATACTGGTACCGTTTGTTTCTAATGAAACTAGACTCAAAATGGAATCTTTACATATAAGGCATGACACCTAATTATTTCTGGATAATTTATGGTAAATTTTCAAAGTCGAGACAGGGGACCCAGAAACCGTTCTGGCCCTGTCTCACGAGAACCTTAATATTTCTCAGTATACCGCTTGTATGGTCGTTTCGTTTCGTCCATATAAAAATAGATTCATCAAGGTTCAGTTCCATAATTTACTAACTATTTAATTCTACTTCTACTATTTTTAGTGATTTTTCAATCTCATCTCACTGCTGCTGTCCGCAACAGTTACTGCAGTAGACTATGCCAATTTCATGAATTTTTCCTTGGCCTTAATCATCCACCATACATGACACAAATTATGGCCACCTTATCAAAATTTGAGTTTCTAAGACTCGTGGCTATAGGTTCTAGCATCCCACTCGACGACCACATAGGCCATTTTCACATGGCTTAAAGTTTACAACCCACAATTCGACAAAATATAATAGCCTATACATGCCAAATGTTCTTCAACAACAAAAACAATACCACAAGATTTCAGCCGGTGTGATGACTTCAACGACGGTCCCGATCACGCAAACAATACGAGTCCGAGAGACCTAAAATGGGTGACAAGAAAAACACGAGTGAGTTTACAACTCAGAAGTCATAAGCATTCATCAATCCACCGATAAAGTTACTACAACATGAAACAATAAACGAGGCTAGGTACTCATCCATATCGAATCTATACCATAATTCCTCGGACCTTTCGGTCCAATCTCATACCAAGTCATACATCCACATTTCATATTCTACACAACAAGATATTTGAGGCATTTTCACACACTAACTCATTTCCACCACAATCATACAATTTCAATCATCACATAGATTTAAGGCTTACCAAATTCAACCCCGAGCATGAACATATTTTCTATTCGTCATGAGCTCGAGGTACTTACCTGATCCGCTGTCCGGATTAGCTCGATGATGTCGCACACTCAGTGCCAATTGTAATGCAAGAGCATATAGTGAATCCGCACACTTAGTGCTATATGTATTCAACTCGCACACTTAGTGCTATATAATCAAACTCGCACACTTAGTGCTGTACAATTTAAACCCGCACACTTAGTGCCAATCTTGTCACCGTGTCCATTTATACCCGCACACTTAGTGCGAGACCAATACCTTATGTATTTTGCTGCCTTTATACATTCAACAATGGCATCATTCCATACACATACATTTCCATTTACACACCAACTCATTTAAACACATTTGCATATATATATTGATCATTTAAATCAACACCAAATATACGCTTAATGACTTACCTTGTGTTGGGTAAAACATTCCAAGTCGGCTACTCGATGACCTTCGTCTTTCCCTTGCTTGATTCTCCTTCTTTAACTCCTTGAGCTTAATCAATAAATCAACTAGTTTAACCCTCTTGCTAAACATTCATAATTCAATTACACATGCATATGTATGTTTGTATATTCGCAACCATCCTCACTTATTACCCATTTGGTCAACAATCTAAGCCAAGATAAGGCTTCAATATGGTTGCCTCTAACCGAATACATGCACACCAATCTACTTCCTTTGGCCGAATATGCATGTCTATGTGGAGGCCAATTTTACACTTAATACTACACAAAAAAACAGCATACATTTTCCTAATTAACGATTACATATTGTAGTTCTATACACATCTCTCATTTATTTCATAACCAAACAACATCACAAGCAAATAGACACCTTAAAATAGTATACATGTCATACCAATTCATCATGTGCAAACATATATTCATGTAGGTGCAATAGCCAATTCTCAAGTGGCTTATATCCAAATATACACACATATCCAAAGCTTAAATCTTACTTACCATGCAACATGCATGAATCATACTTATGGATATAACATGGCGAATACCACAACACCATACCGTTTCAATTTGGTCATGGTTAAACAAAGAACTTAGTATCTCATTCAAAATGCTAAAAGAAAATCTAAGAATCCTCAATCCACCATCACATGAATCATTATCAAGCTTGATATTTAGCATGCAATGGCATTAACACCATATTCACTTTGGCGAATTTCATTCCCATGACATAACAAAGATTTGAACCATGGGCTAACAAGAACATCAAGCTAGGAACTAAAATATACATGAATCTCATGGCAAAACATCAAACTTACCTTAATCTAGGTACAAGTATGGCCAAACCTCCTCCTAAACCTCTTCCAAACCAACATGAAACAAGAATTCCTTCCTTCTTCCTTAGAATTTTCAGCCCAAAGGAAATGAAAATGATGAACAAAATTCTTCTTTCCTTCTCCACACTCACGGCAATGGGCATGCATGAGACCATTTTTTTCTTTTTTTTTTGTTCCTTTCATTATTAAATTCCCATGCTCACTATTTTATTTTTTCTTACATACACCATTGTCCCAACATGTTTTATGACATGTTTTTACCCATAATCTCTTGTCATGGCGGCCACTAACTATTAGGGGGAAATTTGACATGCAAGTCCTCCCTTTGACTACATGCACTATTAGGTCCTTATAGATTAGCCTATCACTTTTCAAAAGTGTCACACAAGTCCTACTAACTGAATTCACATGCTATCGGCTAAATCGAAGCTTGAAATTTTCACACATTCATAATTACATATTCTAGACAATAAATATTACGTTCAAACATTTCGGTGACTCGGTTTAGCGGTCCCAAACCACTTCCCGACTAGGGTCAATTTTGGGCTGTCACAACTCTCCCCACTTAAGAAATTTTCGTCCCAGAAAATCTTACCGTAAATAGGTTTGGGTAACGCTCTTTCATAGAGTTCTCGGGTTCCCAAGTAGCTTCTTCCATCCCGTGTTTGAGCCATAACACTTTTACTAATGGAACTCTTTTGTTTCGCAACTCCTTCACTTCACGAGCTAGGATACGAATCGGTTCTCCTTCATAACTCATATCGGCTTGAATTTCAACCTCGATGGACTAATTACGTGTGACGGGTCGATCTATAACGTCGAAGCATCGAAACATGGAAGGCGTTGTGAATCCTTTCAAGTTCGGGGGCAAAATCAAACGATCGCGATCGGACCGACTCGTTCAGATATTTCATATGGCCCGATGAACCTCGGGCTCAATTTTCCTTACGGCCAAATCTAAGCACCTTCTTCCAAGGTGAAACTTTGAGAAAGACCTTGTCTCCAACCCGATATTCAATATCTTTTCTTTTCAAATCCGATACGACTTTTGGCGATCCGGCGACTTTCAAGCTTTCCGAATTACTCGAACTCTTTGCTCGGCATCCTTAACCAAATCAACCTCAAGAATTTACCTTCACTAAGTTCACCCGAATAATGGGGTACGGCATTTACGACCGTATAAAGCCTCGTAAGGCGCCATCTTAATACTTGATTGAAAGCTATTGTTGTAGCGAATTCAATCAAAGGCGATAATCTGTTCCATGAACCACTAAACTCAAGGATACAACATCTCAACATATCCTCGAGTATTTGAATTATCCGTTCGGATTGACCATCCGTTTGGGGTGAAAGGCGGTCTTGAAATGCAACTTGGTACCCAAAGCTTCTTGAAATTTCTTCCAAAATCGCGAGGTAAATCTCGGATCTCTATCCGACACAATAGAAATCGGTACCCGTGTAATCTCACAATCGAGAAACGTACAATTCGGCTAGTTTATCCAATGAAAAATCCGTGCGGGATAAAGTGAGCCGACTTAGTCGGCCTATCAACAACAACCCAAATCGCATCCTTCTTACTAGTCGACAATGGCGGCCGGACACAAAGTCCATTGTGACTCGATCCCATTTCCACTCGGGTATCGTGATCTATGAAGCAATCTCAAGGCACTTGATGTTCCGCTTTCACTTGTTGACATATTAAACATCTCAAACAAAGTCGGAGATGTCCCGTTTCATACCATGCCACCAAAACCGACATTTCAAATCGTTGTACATCTTCGTACTCCCCGGGTGGATTGCCATTCGGCTACAATGGGCTTCGTTCAAAATTATTGGAATAAGTTTCGAATTCTTTGGGACACACAGACGACTTCTGAACCTCAAACAATCGTCATCATCGATTTGAAATTCCGAGTCCTTGTTCGGAACACACTCATCCCGTTTTGCAACCAACTCATCGTCGACTTTCTCGAGCTTCACGAATTTGACGTATCAATAATGGTTTGGCTTTCAATTCAGCTACTAACACATTGTCGGGTAGGATAGACAAGTGTACATTCATCGTCATAAAGCAAATAGTGATTTCCGCTTAAGGCATCCGCAACCACATTAGCCCTTCCCGGTGATAATCAATGACGAGCTCATAATCTTTTAACAACTCGAGCCATCGCCTTTGTCGCAGATTTAAGTCTCTTTGGGTCATCAAATATTTGAGACTTTTGTGATCCGAATACACATGGCACTTCTCACCAAATAAGTAATGTCGCCATATCTTTAAGGCGAATCGATGGCGACCAATTCGAGATCATGGGTCGGATAATTTTTCTCATGTGGCTTTAATTGCCTCGACGCATAGGCCACAACTCGCCCTTCTTGCATCAATACGCAACCCAACCCAAGTAGGGATGCGTCACTATAAATGACAAACTCTTTGCCCGATTCGGGTTGCACTAGAATTGGGGCTTCATCAAATAAGCTTTCAGTTGATCGAAACTTTTCGACATTTCTCCGTCCATTCGAACTTAACATCCTTTTGGAGTAGCCGTCATTGGCGTGGCTATCGTCGAGAAACCTTTACAAATCGTCGGTAATAACCGCAAGCCCCAAAAAGCTCCTAACTTCGTAACATTCCTTGGTGGTTTCCAATCGACTATGGCGAATTTTGTTCGGGTCCACCTCGACACCGTCACGGACACCACGTGCCCCAAAAAGCTAACCTCTTTCAACCAAAATTCACATTTATTGAACTTTGCGTATAATCGCTTATCTCGTAAGATTTGCAACATTAGCCTCGGTGTTCAAAGATGCTCGGTTTCATCTCTCGAATAGACCAAAATGTCATCGATAATAACCGATCCAAGTATGGCTGAAAATTCTATTCATTAAATCCATAAACACCGAGGGCATTAGTGAGCCCAAACGGCATCACCAAGAATTCGTAGTGACCGTACCTCGTTCTAAAAGCGGTTTTGGGTATGTCCGATTCTCGGACCCTCAACCGATAGTACCCGACCTCAAATCTATCTTTGAAAACACCAAGCTCCCTTTAATTGATCAAACAAATCGTCAATTCGTGGCAATGGATATTTATTCTTTATCGTCACTTTATTGAGTTGACGATAGTCGATGCACAACCTCATGGTTCCGTCCTTCTTCTTCACAAACAATACAGTGCACCCCATGGAGAAAAACTTCGAGGCGAAACCTCTATCCGTCAATTCTTGCAATTGAACCTTCAATTCCTTTAATTCCGTTAATGCCATACGATACGGGGCTATTGAAATCGGCGTAGTACCGGTACAACTTCGATGCGAATTCCACTTCTCGAACCGGTGGCAATCCGGTAACTCCTCGGAAAAACATCGAATACTCACAAACCACTGGTACCGATTCGAGTTTCCTTTCCGTCTCTTTACTTCCAAACACATACGCAAGGTATGTTTCACACCCTTTTCACATACCTCCGGCGGTCATAGAAGATATTATCGTGGCGCTCCTTTTAAATCGAGAGACTCGACTCGGACAACCTCATTATTTGCACTCCTCAAATCAATGGTTTTCCTTTTGCGATCCACCTTGCATCATGTACGGTCACCAATCCATACCAAGAATAACATCGAATTCATTAAATGGTAGAAGCATCAGATCGGCCGGAAAACAGGACTCTCGAATTATTAGGGGGCATCTCTTGCACACTTTATCAACGAGCACGTATTGACCCAAAGGGTTTGACACTCGAATTACGAACTCAGTAGACTCAACGGTAGAGTCTTCTTGGATGCTAAGGTTTCACATACAAATGAGTGAGTAGAGCGGGGTCAATCAATGCAATCACAATAGTATCAAAGAGAGTAAAAGTACCATGATAACGTCAGGGGAGGATGCCTCCTCTCGTGCGCGGATGGCATATGCTCTAGCAGGAGTACGGGTCTCGGATCGGACAGCCGTATTAGAGGCTCCTCTCTGATTACCACCCCTACCTCCAGAGATTCTCGGGGGCCTACCTCCAACCGTCGTTCCACTAGGTCTTGCACCTTGCGTCTTATTCCTCTCATCTAGCTCCGTGCAATCTCTAATGAAGTGGTCCTTGAACCGCATCCATAACAGCCCTATTAATGAGACTTACCCCAACATTCACCTAGGTGTCGTCTTCCACATTGGGGGCATTCAGGTCTCTCTTGACGATTATTGCCCACACTAGCTAATGAAGTAGCTCAGAGTCCGTCAATGGTCGGGCTCTAATGGAAATTCTGCATCGTCCTCGACTTCTTGGTGTCCTCCACGAACCTCTTTACAGCCGAGAACGGAGCTTTACTCGTCGATCTTTTACGGTAATCTCTTGCTTCAAATTCAGCCTTCTTCTTCTCCTTCCCAAGTTCTTCCGCCTTGCGGGCTCGTTCGACTAGTGTCACGAACTCCTTTATCTCCAAAATTCCCACTAGTAATTTTAACTCTTCATTCAATCCTTCTTCAAATCTTTTGCACATCGCAACCTCATCAGCCACACAATCCCGAGCATACCGACTAAGTCTTACGAACTCATGTTCAGATTCAGATCTGATCATCCGGCCTTGCTTGAGTTCCAAGAATTCCTTACGCTTCGATCGATGAACCGTTGACTAATGTATTTCTTTCAAATTGGATTGGAAGAAATCCCAAGTAACTCGTTCATTTGGGACTATGGAAATTAAAGTCGTCCACCAATAGTAAGTCGAGTCTCATAACAAGGATATAGCACACTTAAGACATTCATCGGTGTGCATGACAGTTCATCTAACACTCTAATGGTGTTATCGAGCGAACTCGGCCTTTTCGGCATCATCAAGAACTATGGCCTTGAACTCCTCGGCCCCACGCTTCCTAATCAAGTCCACGGTGGTTTACTCAGCCTCACAGGATCGATGAATCGGAGGCATTGCGGGCTCTTGGGTGGAGTATTTAAATTCGGGAATGGTTGGACAGCCGGGTTGGTTCGGGCATATTATGCGACCCACTCATTCATCATGGTGAAGAAGGCTTGTTTCGCCTTCATTTTGATTATTCGCGGATGATCGAGGCTCAACGGGCGGTGTCCCTTACGCAGAGCAGCCGCTACACTTTCAACGTCATCCGCCAAGGGTCTCTCTACCCCGGGTTCCATTGCTAATCAAAACAAAAATTCCAACCGTCAGAAGTCATCACATTATTAAGCGCTAACAATTTGGCATGTATAGCTAGACTCACACGCGCTATGGTAGTCCTAGAACCGACTAAACCATAGCTATGATACCAATAAAATTGTAACACCCCTAACTCGTGACCGACGCCGGTGTCGGACACGAGGGGTTAACGGCCAAACCCTCTCTAAATACCAACCAATTTGACGTTACCAGTCAGGCTGGAAAACTGCGTCACCGTCGCCTTAAAAATCATATCTCGAGTTTCAAAACTCAGAAAATGGTTTCCTAAATTTTCCCTGAATTTAGACTCATATACCCATCCATGGATTTATTTTTAGAATTTTTGGTTGGGCCAATTGGTACAGTTTATTAGTTAAAGTCACCCATGTTACAGGGACCGACTACTCTGACCTTCGCGCGTTACAACTTGAATATCTCCCTGTACAGGGATTTAATACTGGTGCCGTTTGTTTCTAATGAAACTAGACTCAAAATGGAATCTTTACATATAAGGCATGACTCCTAATTCTTTCTGGATAATTTATGGTAAATTTTCAAAGTCGAGACAGGGGACCCAGAAACCGTTCTGGCCCTGTCTCACGAGAACCTTAATATTTCTCAGTATACCGCTCGTATGGTCGTTTCGTTTCGTCCATCTAAAAATAGATTCATCAAGGTTAAGTTTCATAATTTACTCACTATTTAATTCTACTTCTACTATTTTTAGTGATTTTCAATCTCATCTCACTGCTGCTGTCCGCAACAGTTACTGCAGATGAACTATGCCAATTTCATGAATTTTCCTTGGCCTTAATCATCCACCATACATGACACAAATTATGGCCACCTTATCAAAATTTGAGTTTCTAAGACTCGTGGCTATAGGTTCTAGCATCCCACTCGACGACCACATAGGCCATTTTCACATGGCTTAAAGTTTACAACCCACAATTCGACAAAATATAATAGCCTATACATGCCAAATGTTCTTCAACAACAAAAACAATACCACAAGATTTCAGCGGTGTGATGACTTCAACGACGGTCCCGATCACGCAAACAATACGAGTCCGAGAGACCTAAAATGGGTGACAAGAAAAACACCGAGTGAGTTTACAACTCAGTAAGTCATAAGCATTCATCAATCCACCGATAAAGTTACTACAACATGAAACAATAAACGAGGCTAGGTACTCATCCATATCGAATCTATACCATAATTCCTCGGACCTTTCGGTCCAATCTCATACCAAGTCATACATCCACATTTCATATTCTACACAACAAGATATTTGAGGCATTTTCACACACTAACTCATTTCCACCACAATCATACAATTTCAATCATCACATAGATTTAAGGCTTACCAAATTCAACCCCGAGCATGAACATATTTTCTATTCGTCATGAGCTCGAGGTACTTACCCGATCCGCTGTCCGGATTAGCTCGATGATGTCGCACACTCAGTGCCAATTGTAATGCAAGAGCATATAGTGAATCCGCACACTTAGTGCTATATGTATTCAACTCGCACACTTAGTGCTATATAATCAAACTCGCACACTTAGTGCTGTACAATTTTAAACCCGCACACTTAGTGCCAATCTTGTCACCGTGTCCATTTATACCGCACACTTAGTGCCGAGACCAATACCTTATGTATTTTGCTGCCTTTATACATTCAACAATGGCATCATTCCATACACATACATTTCCATTTACACACCAACTCATTTAAACACATTTGCATATATATATTGATCATTTAAATCAACACCAAATATACGCTTAATGACTTACCTTGTGTTGGGTAAAATAGTCCAAGTCGGCTACTCGATGACCTTCGTCTTTCCCTTGCTTGATTCTCCTTCTTTAACTCCTTGAGCTTAATCAATAAATCAACTAGTTTAACCCTCTTGCTAAACATTCATAATTCAATTACACATGCATATGTATGTTTGTATATTCGCAACCATCCTCACTTATTACCCATTTGGTCAACAATCTAAGCCAAGATAAGGCTTCAATATGGTTGCCTCTAACCGAATACATGCACACCAATCTACTTCCTTTGGCGAATATGCATGTCTATGTGGAGGCCAATTTTACACTAATACTACACAAAAAACAGCATACATTTTCCTAATTAACGATTACATATTGTAGTTCTATACACATCTCTCATTTATTTCATAATCAAACAACATCACAAGCAAATAGACACCTTAAAATAGTATACATGTCATACCAATTCATCATGTGCAAACATATATTCATGTAGGTGCAATGGCGAATTCTCAAGTGGCTTATATCCAAATATACACACATATCCAAAGCTTAAATCTTACTTACCATGCAACATGCATGAATCATACTTATGGATATAACATGGCGAATACCACAACACCATACCGTTTCAATTTGGTCATGGTTAAACAAAGAACTTAGTATCTCATTCAAAATGCTAAAAGAAAATCTAAGAATCCTCAATCCACCATCACATGAATCATTATCAAGCTTGATATTTAGCATGCAATGGCATTAACACCATATTCACTTTGGCGAATTTCATTCCCATGACATAACAAAGATTTGAACCATGGGCTAACAAGAACATCAAGCTAGCAACTAAAATATACATGAATCTCATGGCAAAACATCAAACTTACCTTAATCTAGGTACAAGTATGGCCAAACCTCCTCCTAAACCTCTTCCAAACCAACATGAAACAAGAATTCCTTCCTTCTTCCTTAGAATTTTCAGCCCAAAGGAAATGAAAATGATGAACAAAATTCTTCTTTCCTTCTCCACACTCACGGCAATGGGCATGCATGAGACCATTTTTTCTCTTTTTTTTTTTGTTCCTTTCATTATTAAATTCCCATGCTCACTATTTTATTTTTTCTTACATACACCATTGTCCCAACATGTTTTATGACATGTTTTACCCATAATCTCTTGTCATGGCGGCCACTAACTATTAGGGGGAAATTTGACATGCAAGTCCTCCCTTTGACTACATGCACTATTAGGTCCTTATAGATTAGCCTATCACTTTTCAAAAGTGTCACACAAGTCCTACTAACTGAATTCACATGCTATCGGCTAAATCGAAGCTTGAAATTTTCACACATTCATAATTACATATTCTAGACAATAAATATTACGTTCAAACATTTCGGTGACTCGGTTTAGCGGTCCCGAAACCACTTCCCGACTAGGGTCAATTTTGGGCTGTCACAATGACTCTTGGATTTTCTTTTTAGCATTTTTAGTGAGACATTAAGTTCTTTGTTTAACCATGACCAAAATTGAAATGGTATGGTGTTGTGATGTATTCGGCCATGGTATATCCATAAGCATGATTTATACTCATTGCACGGTAGGTAAGATTTGTGTTTTGGATATATGTTTATATTTAGTTATAATCAACTTGAGATTCGGCCCTTGCACCTATATGTATGTATGTTTGCACATGATGTATTGGTATGACATATATACTATCTCAAGGTATATATTTTCTTATGATGATGTTTCGGTTATGAAGTAAATGATAGATGTGTATTGAGCTACAATATGTAATGCATTAGTTAGTAAAATGTATGCCATTCATGTGTGGTATTAAACATGTAATTGGCCTCAACATCAACATGCATATTCGGCCACATGAATGAGTACATAGGTTGATGTGTTGTTCGGCCATAAGTAAGCATGTTGAAGGCTTTATCTTGACTTAGAAAATTCGGCTAAGGAGAGTACTAACTAATGTGTTGAGTTTGATTCATGATATCCGTACATATGTGACTTTAATGTTTAATGAATATATGTGGGCTAAGTACCTTGAATTCCTCTTTTCGATGCTCAAATGATTAAATCAATTTATTTGTTAGATTAAGCTCAAGAGCAAAGGGGAATTAAATCCGATAAAGGGAAGGAAAAAGTGGTCGAATAGCCATCGGAATCGTTCGACAACATCCGAGGTAAGTTCTTGAGTAATAGAGCTTAAATTATGATTTGATTAGATCATGTTTTAAGCAAATCGAAATCATGCTCCTTGTGTGTGGATATTGAGCCGAAATTGCAAGAGTGATAAGTGTCTTGTGTTTGAGTTTTGCTAATGAAAATGAAATACAAATGTGTCATGATTTAGTGTTAAATGTGCATGATGATTCGAATGATGTCCAGGCTAAGTCCCAAAGGCTTTGTGCTAAGTGACTATATCCGGACTAAGATCCAAAGGCATTTGTGCGAGTTCCCAAATCCGGACTAAGATCCGAAGGCATTTGTGCGAGTTCCCAAATCCAGGTTAAGTCCCGAAGGCATTTGTGCGAGCTATTATAACCGGGCTATGTCCCGAAGGCTTTTGAGCGAGTCGCTATATCCGGATAAGATCTGAAGGTACGTGATTCGGGAATGAACGATCTTGCTGTAAAAATCCCAGTTAATACGTTTGAAAAAATTCCAGCAATGAGGTATGTTCGTATGTGCATTGGAATAGTTGAGTTCCTTCGAATAATATTCGCTCAGTTGAGTAATGAGCTTCCGGTATTTGGCTAAGATGATTCCTTATGTATGAACATAGGGGTTGGAATGTAAAGTAGAAATGATTTGAATATATGAATACGCGGAATTATCCGTTTAATTATGTGAATGCTATACTTGATTGTGTTTAAATTCTTGCTAAAAACTTACTAAGCATAAATTGCTTACTCCGTTTCTTTGTTTCTCTGTTTTATAGATTTTGGCTCGTCACCATCGGACTCGGGATTTTTGGAAGTCAAGTCTCCCACACTATCAAAGCCCCTTTTGGTACAATTTTGGTTGAGCTTTGAAATGGCATGTATAGGACTACCCTTTGTTGATTTTCAAGTACTTTTGTGATGTATGTGTGTACAGCCATGCGAAAATGGCTCATAGAAGTGGAGTATGGCATTAGACCATTTGTGTTTATGTATGTATATATGGTTTCATGATGTGACTATGGACTGGAATGGAAGTGTTGGGCAATGATCAGCCCTTGGAATGGCTAAATATGATCATATGTGGACCTATGTATGACAAAACTCTAGTTGGTCCATGGAAACCACGAAATAGGTAAAGCTTACCTTGAAAACAGATGCTGACAGCAGCAGTGGTGTGGATGTGAAAAATCACTAAAAATAGTAGGAATGGAATTAAATAGTGAATAAATTATGTAAATGAACCTTGATGAATCTACTTTCATATGGAAGAAACAAAACGGTCATATAAGTTGTATGTTAAGAGATATTTAGGTTTTCGTGAAACAGGGCTAGAACGGTTTCTGGATTCCCTGTTCCGACTTTGGAAATTCATTATAAATTAACCAGAGATAATTAGGAGTAATGTCATATATGCATAGATTCCTCTTTAGTCTAGTTTCTATAGATACAAATGGCATCAGTATTGAAGCCATGTACAGGGAGATATCCAATTCGTAATGCATGAAGGTCAGTGTAGTCGAACCCTGGATTAGGGAAGACTTTAACTAATAAAATGTACTAATTGGCCCGACCAAAAATTCTAGAAAAACAATATGTAGATGGACATATGAGTCTAGTTTCAGGGAAAAATTGCAAAACTGATTTTCGAGCTTTGAAACTCAAGATATGATTTTTAAGGCGACAGTGACGCAGTAACCAGCTTGTCTGGAAATTTTTTTTTATGGACTGTGAAAATAATTAAGTTAAGTCTGTGTGCACCTTGTGTTCGACTTCGGTAACGGACTCGGGTACGGGGTGTTACATGTAACACCCTAAATTTGGGCCTAGAAGAAATGGGCTTGAAGTATTGGAGGAATTGGAATGTAGTTGTGCAAGTGAATAACACAACTGTGTATCTGCTTTAGTAGTTAATGGCCCTGAGAAGTGTTGGAGAAATCTTAGGTTCAAACCTGGGCTTTAGCAAAAATTTTAGTTTTAAGTGAATAAAACCCTGGATGCTTGGAAGTAGGCCTTTTAAATTAGTGTTAAATAAATGACACAAGGAAACTTGTGGTCTAGTGGTTGTGGCGTCATTAAGGTTGCAAGGGAACCTATGTTTAAGTCTTGGCTCTTGTAATTTATTTTGGTTTTTCTTTTAAAGGAACCTGGACTTTGGCCTATAGACCTTATAATTAATTGAGGATATTTTGTGACATAAAAGAGCTTGTGGCAAGGAGGCAAGTGGCGTGTTGAGCTATTGAGGGGGGCTTGGGTTCGAATCCCCTTGCAAGCAAAACGCAATTATTTTGCTACATGGGGATGGTAAGTGGTTGAATTGGATTGAAACTCTGGAAGGTTGTTGTGGACTTGGTAAAAGGGTGAAGTTTGAACTGGTCATGGTTGTTGAATTGAGTTTGAATTGGGGGAAGCTGGAGTAAGTTAAGGAGGGATTTGTAGAGAAAATCAAGGAAATTGAAATTGGGAGAGTTGTAGCCGAATGGGGAGGTTTGTGTATGACAAATTTGGCTAAGGGTGCTCAAGAGCTATTATTTTTCTTGTGGTCGAATGGTGTTGGGGAGGGGTTTTCTTTCGGGTTTTGGCATTTTGCTTATTCGGCTTTTACCAGTTAGTTCTGTCACTTTTTGCACTTTCAGGTTTTAACTATTGGTTTCATCTTTGGCTGACTTCTCCATCTTTCCCTCCCTCTTCTAATTTGTTGGTGACCGAATAACTTGTCTCTCTTTTCTTTCTGCACCTCTTTTCTTCTGTTAACCACTTCTCTTATCAAATTCCCTTCTTTTGATCCTTTACCAAATACTTCTTATTTTCTCTTCTCTCCTCTTATAACCTTTTCACCCTTTGGTACCATAACAGTGGCGGCATAACTCTTTTTCCCTACCTCTACTTTCGGCTTTTGCAACTGATTTTGGGAAATCGGCAGGTGGTTGTCTCCCTCTCTGTTCTTTTCTTTTCGTGGTGTAGTAATCTCTCTTACACCTTCTTACTACCATTTATGGCTAAGAGCGTGTGGGTACTAAACCTTGCCTCTATCTTTTGGATTCTCACTTCAGGAATAGGGATGACTGATTTATTTCCACAACCGATTTCACATTTTTGGTAAGTGATTATATTGGTTCAATCTATATGTGATCGATATTGATCTAGGTTAATAGATTTCGATTATATGCAGTTCAGTCAAGGAGTGGTATTGAACCTTTTCCAACAGTTCATTCAGGGTTAATCTCACTCTTGCAAGTAAGGCAAGTATTGGTGTAGTAATTTTAATAAGAGTAGAAAGGGGATGTTAATCCTATTGCTTTGACTAATGGAGTATTTTTGGTTAAGTGTAGGCTTTGGACTCGAGGGCTATTTGCGTAACTTTGTTTAAGGTGTGTAATCACTGCCTCAACCGTTAATCAGCAAAAGCAGAAAAGTCGAAACTTCAGCGTGTGAGGCCTTACGAGCGTACGACCGCTCGTGTGGTAAACCGTGCCCACAAATCAGGGGCGATAGACTGTAGAGGCCACCACGAGCGTTCTTGTGTACTGGGGCTATTTTGGGCCTCGATGGGTCGAAATGGGTCGTGTAGGCCTAATGGGCTCGTGGGACCCATAAGGATATAATCTGTTGTAAGTGAAAAATAATGAAATGGGCTATGGTGTTCGCATAGTCGTGACTGAAATTGGGCTAAATGGGCCACACGAGCATGTGGGCCCATTTGGGCCGAGTAATTGGCCTTGGGCCCATTCTCACTGTTTTGACCATCTAGGTTACTTGAGTCACTCGAGGCAACGACAGACCATCTATGAGGTCGTAATCTGTGCTGGGACCCCAAAATTTGTAAAATAACCAAAATAGCCCTAAAGGGTAAAATGACTGTCTTGTCCTTCGAGGATAAATGACTGATTTGTCTGTTATTTGTATGACTGATTTTGTGCATGACATTCTTCATACATGACATACTGCTTGGGATTGGGATATTGTTATGGAGGAAGAAACTGTATTGGTGACTGTGCCACATATTCTGATATTAGCAGCTTTGCTACGACTTTGGTTAGTGCTGCAACCAGTGCTAACACTGTAAGTGTAGGGATGGCGTAGGTGATTTATTCCCCACAGGTAGTGCAGGGTTGGACGGAGGCAAGTGTAGGTTTGGATGGGTTGTCATGCATTATTCATATGGGTTTGATATTGAAATGGGCTAGGCCAACTAATACTTGTTCTGATATGGGCTAGGCCCAATTGATATTGATTTTGAGATGGGCTAGGCCCAATTGAGACTGTGATGGGTTGAGACCCAAATGTTATTGAACCGGGCTTTGGCCCACATATATTCTAAATTGGACTGTACTATTTCTGGATAGGGCTCAAGCCGAAAATGGTTCTAAATTCTATTTTTGACTGACTGTTTGGATGCTAGGGGATTACACACTGAGTTTTCGTAAACTTAACCTATTTATTAACTGTGCAGGTAATCCCCAACGATAGATGGATCGGTGCTGCGAGGGACTCGGAGATGGCCACACACTGCTTATGTTTTCAGATTTGTTTATTTACTGTTTCGTATTTTTTCTATATTTGGGTTGTAATAAGGCCTCTCTTAATTCTGGTTTTTATTTTAAACTTTTGGATTTTATCTACTATGTTTTATAATTGTTAGAAGTAGATCGCGGTTTTCCAAAGCAACAACTATTTTCAAAATACTACATTTTCGCAACTTAACTTTTAAACATCATGTTTTCGTAAATCGGTTACTTTCAAAATTAGCTTCCGCAACCCAAAAAGGAATTTTGGGAATAAAATTAATATGTTTTCAATGTACTATTTCAAATAAGAAGGGTTTCTAATGAAAACATGGTTTTCGAAAAACACTTCAATGTGACACGCCAGATTTAGGCCTTACTTGTGGGCCGGGTTTGGGGTGTTACAGTGTAAAACACATGCTTATGTAGGAGTCGCATGACTAACTTAGCATCATTTGTAGGGTATGTTTCAGCTTCAACCCACTTGGATACATAGTCCATAGCAACTAAGATATATTTGTTCCCATACGAAGAAGGAAACGGGCCTGATAAGTCAATGCCCCATACATCAAATAATTCAATCTCCAAAATGTTTTCCAAGGGCAATTCATTCCTCTTTGATATATTTCCGGTCCTGTGGCATTTATCACAGTTCTTTACATAAGCATAAGCATCTTTAAATAGTGTCGGCCAAAAGAAACCTGCTTACAAATTCTTTGCTGCTGTATGTGAACCACCAAAGTGTCCCCCACTTGGAGATGAACGTCAATGATATAAGATCTCAGTAATCTCACTTTCAACTACACACTTTCGGATTATATTATCTACACATTATTTAAACAAAAACGGATCCTACCAAAAATAATACAAACTATCATGAAGGATATTTTTTCCTTTGTTGGTATGCCATTTCTCGAGGAATTATTCAACATGCAAGATAATTGGCAAATCAGCAAACCAAGGTGTTTCATGAATTCGACTTACCTCAAATAAGTGTTCATCTGGGAAATTCTCGTTGATAGGCACACATGATCGAGTTACCTCGTCTTGCTCCAACCTCGACAGATGATTAGCTATTTAATTTTTGACACCTTTTCTGTCTTGGATCTCAAGGTCAAAATATTAAAGTAAAAGTATCCAACGAATTAGCCTCGGTTTCATATCTTTCCTTATAAGTAAGTATGTAATGGCTGCATGGTCAGTAAATACTATAATTTTGGTACCTATAAGATATGAGCCGAATTTTCCAAAAGCAAAAACTATAGCAAAGACTTCCTTTTCAGTTATCGTATAATTCAGTTGGGCTCCCGTCAAAGTTCTACTTGTATAGTAACTAGGGTGAAACACTTTGTTTTTTCTTTGACCCATCGCAACAAAAACAGCATAATCACTTGCATCGCACATCAACTTAAAAGGTGAGCTCCAATCAGGTGTAATGATTATTGGGGCTGAGATTAGCCATTTTTTAAGATCTTCAAAAGCTTCTAAACATGCTTTGTTGAAAACAAACACTATATCTTTCTCTAACAATAAACGCAACGATTTAGAAATTTTCGAGAAATCTTTGATAAACCTTCAGTAAAAACTGGCATGGCCTAAGAAACTTCTGACTCTTTTCACATTAATTGGGGCCGATAATCTTTCAATTACGTCCAAATTTGCTTTATTGACTCCAATTCCTTTCTTTGAGATTTTATGCCCTAAGACAATCCCTTCCTTAACTATAAAATGGCATTTTCCTAGTGAAGAACAAGATTCGTCTCTTCGCATCTCTTCAATACCTTAGCCAAATTACTCAAACGAATATCATAAGTGTTACCAAAAACAAAAAAATCATCCATGAAAACCTCAACAAAATTTTCAACCATATCAGTTAATATTGCCATCATGCATCGTTGAAATGTTGCAGGTGTATTGCATAAACCAAAAGCATTCACCTAAAAGCAAACGTACCGTATGGACAAGTAAAGGTTGTTTTATATTGGTCCTCCAGAGCTAAAACTATTTAGTTATATCCCGAATAGCTATCTAAAAAATAATAGAATTCATTTCCTACTAGTAGATCTAACATCGGATCCTTAAAAGGCAACGAAAAATGGTCCTTCCGAGTGGCTTTATTCAATTTTCTGTAATCAATACAGATTCTTCAACTAGTAACAATTCTCGTTGGAATCAACTCGTTACGCTCATTTTCAGCAATCGTGATTCCACCTTTCTTTGGTACATACTACACTAGACTTACCCGTAAACTATCTGAAATAGGATAGATGATTCTTGCATCTAACCATTTGATCACTTCCTTTCTCACAACTTCTTTCATAATAGGATTGAGCCTCCTTTGCCCATCAATTCAAGCTCTTTCACCTTCTTCTAAAATAATTTTATGTGACAGCCCAAAATTGACCCTAGTCGGATGTGGTTTCGGGACCACAAAACTGAAGCATAAAAATAATTAAAAATTTATTTTGATACCTATAATATGTGCGTGCTCATGTATGACATTTTATGATGATTGATTTAGTGTTATAAAGGTGAATTTCAGTAGAAAGGACTTGTGTGAGAAAACTTAGAAATGAGATAGGCAAATGTTGAAGAGGCCTATTGATGCACACTAGGAAAATGTTGTCCTTGCATGTCAAATTCCCCAAATTGACTATAATGGCCGGCCAAGGTGGGCATGATGGGCAAGGGAAAACATGTTTCCAACATGTTTGGCTAGTGAGTCATGTAGGAAGCATTATAATAAAAATAAGCATAAAAAAATGAAAAAAAAAAGAAGAGAAAGATGAGCTTGGATGCCCCCTTGCCGTGAGTTGAGAAAGAAGGAAGAAAAAAAATTTTTGTTGTGTTCATCCATTTTCACTTCTTGGCCGAAAATACTAAGGAAAAAGGGGGAGGACTTTTGCTTCATGCTTGGGTTGGAAGAGATCTAGAAGGAGATTTGGCTAAGTTTGCATCAAGATTAAGGTATGTATGAGGTTGTGTTAGGAGTTTCATGCTTCTTTTGGTTGCTAACTTGATGTGCATGTTAGCCATGGCTCAAATCCTTGTTATGCCATGGAAATGGTATTTGGCCAAAGTTGTTATGGTGATAAAGCCATTGCATGCTAAGTGTAAAGCTTGATGATGATGCATGCAATGATGGATTGTCTACTCTTGAGTAAGATTTTGAGTTTTCTTTTGTTTAATCATGATTGAAGTTGAAAAGGAGCATGATTGTCATATTCGCCATGATGCATTCATAAGCATGGTTCATGCTTCTTGCATGTTAGTTAAAATTTGTGTTTTGGATGGCTATGGACACCTTGAAATTCGCCATGCTCATATATGTATATATATGTTTGCACATGATGTTTGGTTATGAACTAAGTGATGAATATGTTTGTTTAAAGAAGAAGATGTTGAAGAATGAATGTGAAATTGCAAGCACATTCGCCTAGCAAGGAGAGGTTGAACCGTGTTTGATTGACAGGCAATTAAGGGAAAGGTAGTTTTATCATTAGCAATTGAAAGAGTTTGGTAATGTGGATTATTCTAGGGGTTTGGTTTGGGGATAAGGTGTTGAAAATGGAGCAATGAAGGGGAGTATTTTTGGAGGGGTTAGGTGGTTTTTAGCATGTTAAGAGTTTTTAGGTTTTGGTTGAAATTTGGAATTTTCCTTAAAAACAATTGGATAAAGTATCTCCCTGGAATCGAAGTGTTCTTTTCCTTATTCTTGGTTTACCAATCCCATTTATTTTTTCTTAACCATTGCCAACATAGGTTTTTAGTCTCGCAACCAAAATGGGATTGTTGGGCATTTTAAAGCTTCCTTCTTATTGAATTAAGTTTAATTTTTGCCCTGAGTTGAATTATTCACCATAATTGGCTCAATGGGGATCCAAGCAAAAAGGTTGTAAATAGTTTAGGGGATAAGTCCTTTCCTTGGGGTCATTGTTAAGAAAACACGATGTATGATTTCAAAAAAGGGTTCAATCTTAGGAATGATTTGATGGTGAGCTAAATTGGGTATCGTTGATAAAAGGGTTTGCATCAATTGTCTAATCTTTGGCGGATCAAGGGATCAGGGGTAAATGTTGGACCTTTTATGAAAAAGTAATCAACGGTTTATGGGAATGGTTGTTGGCGTCCGGAAGGTAATTTTGGAAATATTGTTAAATACATCTTGTAGGAAGAGGATTCTCTGATCTTAAGGAGGTTGACATGTTTTAAACCAGGAGGTTGAAGGTTGGGCATACTCAAAAGGGTTTGTGTTCTTAGGCCAAAGGTTCTGGATTGGGAGTCTTCGTTAAAGGGATAATGGATGGCCTCGATTTCTCGAAAAAGATAGGTCAAGGTAATCGAGTTTTGATAAGAGGGTAAATTTGTTTGTCAAACATTAAGGAAAGGGCATTCAAACAATTACTCGATTGACAATGAAAGTTTTCCACCTTGGAATTGGATTGTAAAAGATGGCGTTGGGTTATTTGCAACCCAATGGTTAATTGGATGGATTGGGGTGAGGGATTACAAAGCAATTTGAACCTGAATTAATTATTTTGGGCCAATTTGGGCCTTGTTCGAGAGATAGATTCCTTGGATCGGGGTCGATTTAAGGAATATGGAGTGTTACGATTTGGAAGATTGTCGGGAAAGGAATGGGCTAAAATATGGGATAGTAGTTTTGTTGGGCCCAAAGTTGAATGGATTAAGGTATTGGCGGCAAGGTTGGCCGGTGGTTGGGAAAATTGATTTAGGGACGATTGGGTTAGGTTTCTGATGGGGAAAGGAAATTAAAATAAGGGCCAGTTGGCAGGTTTGATTCCAAGGAGATAGGGTTATTTAGGTCAGGTTTGGATCAATTGGGAATAATTCAGATCGGGTTGCTTTGGAGGAAGGTGGCTAAAGAAGAGGTGATAGGCTGATGGATCTAAGGGACACCCAGATTGTTCGGACTGGGGTATTTTAGGGGAAAGATTGACACTGGAACTTTTGGGGAAGGGTTACTTTGACAAAGAAAATTTTGGGTAGAGTTGGAGGTTAAAATGGTCGAAGTGTAGATTTGGTTGCAACACGCAAAGTATTGTGCAAGGTTATCAGGATGAGTAGTTGATTGTAAACGTATCATCGACCCTAGAATCATAGCATTTTAGAATTGCGAGGTGTAAGGTTTATGCAATGAGCGTGAATTGAAATTGAGGGAATTTGTTTGAGTAGTGTACAGTTGATTTGAAGTGATTTGAGACTTTGCAATGGAAAGAGTATTACATGGACAGAATGTAAGCTAAAGATTCAGGGACAATGGCTATGTGGAGCGAAAAGTATATATGAATAAATCGTGCAGGTTGGACAAGTTGTATAGTGGGTGTTGGAATCATTAATCGATAATTTGATGAGATAAGATTGAGTTACGATATTTGGTATTGAAAGGTTTCATGGATTTAGTTTGAGAATTGGGGTTATAGACGGAGATTTGTAGGTTGTATTGTTCAATTGTTGAATTGCTTGGCGTGGCTTCACTTAAGGTGCCATGATAGTGATAGGCTTGAGTATCATGGATTGGAGAGTGATGAGTTGCCAACTTAGGAATTGAGAGCGTGGACATGATGTAAGTTTTAAGATTAAGAGGAGTTGATATTGATCTGTTAAGCAATGTTAGTTTGTTAGCATTGGTTGGAAGTTCTTGATTTAAGCAATATGGATCCATAGAGCTTATTGGATACATCGGTACGTCGTTCAGTTACTGATAATTACGGTTTGGACTTTGAGTTGCATAGAGGATCAAATTATTGCTAAACATTTGCATCTTGAGTAAAATCAGTTCAAATTTTTTGAGATTGTTATTTGAAGTATCTTATGATAAATCAGTAGAAGGTAACTTGGCAGGAGGCACTACAGTGTTTAACCCGTTGATATTTTGCAATTCAGACTTATACGTTTAAGTTTCCCATTTTGGTTATTCGAATATTTGGGAAATAAAATTTGATTTGAGTGAATATTTTACGTCAGTAGGCTTAAAAGGCTTGTGAACTGTGGGACATTGGACCGGTTTCCTGATGTGTTTAATAGGTTATTAGCAATGCTTAGTGTTGGTAGATGTCAATTCGACTTATGGGTCATTGTGGATTAACATTGGATTGATTGAATTTTAGAGTAAGGGTTTAGAGTCATGTGAAATGGGATTTGAGTTTTGTAGTCACTTGATAAGGAGGATATGGGGAGATTTATGTGGAAGAGTGGCTTAAATTCAATTGGGATTGACTTGTGGTTTAGTGCTTTGGGCACGATTCCACTACTAATCTTTTTCTTTTTTACTCTTCAATTCATCAACTCGTATTCCTTCAACCTATTTAGAATTCTAAGAACCGTGCATCAAGCAGTGCATTAGACTTGAAGGAAATCTTGTTTTAGATATGCTTTTAATGTCTTCTAATTCTTTCAAGTTTACTTAAGTATTCTCTTCAAACTCCTAATCTTACCATCTAAAGCATTATGCTATACGTGACTTTTCAATCTAGGAATCATGTACCATGGTTGGTATGAAATTACCTTGTAGTTTTTTGTTAATTTAGATAGAAGTAAAGTAGTACTTATCACTTTGATTTAGATTAGTTAGTAAAGCCCTAATAGTGCTGTCAAAGCAAGTTGAATATGTTTCTTCAAGGATTAAGGTTCTATGGATCAAAGTAATTCATGGATAGATCGATTGTAAGGAAATCAGGTTTTGAAATAGGTTAATGGTAATTTGGATGGTTTAGTGAAGTTGGGTTTGTAAGTTGAAGATAAATTGCATAATCTTAATTTGGTGACTCGATGTCTGTTAATGTTAATGTATGACATTTAGCTTTTAGATCTAATGCTAGCATTTTGATTCCAAGTATCAAGGTTAATGTTGTGAGTAGTGTTTGTCTAAGTGACATTGGTAAATTGTCTAATCAATGTAGCAATAAGGCCATTTGGAATATTTAGTGAATAGTAAGACTTTGCCTATAAAGTCTACTTAATTGTAATTAAAGTATCGAACCCTCTAGGTAAATGTGTTTTTGGTTTATAAAGTCTACAAGAATTGTCTGTTGATGTTTCGAGACATTTGTTTTTCGGCTGATCTGGTGCTATTACCTTTCGATGAGTTTGATATAATTCTGGGTATGAATTGGCTAACTTTGCACAATGCTATTGTAAAATGCAAATGGAAAACTATTGATTTGAGATGCAAGAATGATGAAATAGTTCGAATTGAATCCAGTGAATTGAATGGGTTACCGGCTGTGGTTTCGTCAATGAAAGCTCTAGTATTGTGAGAAAAGGTTGTGAAGCTTACTTTGCCTATGTGATTGATTCGAAAGTGTCAGAAAAAAGTGTTGAATCAGTGCTTGTTGTCTGTGAATTCCCTGATATGTTTCCTGAAGAACTTTCGGGATTACCTCTGATATGAGAAGTTGAATTTTGCATTGAGTTAGTACTGGGAACTACTCCAATTTTGATAGCTCCATATAGAATGGCTCCAACCGAGTTAAAAGAATTAAAGTCTCAGTTGCAAGAGTTGACCAATAGAGGGTTTGCAAGATTGAGTTTCTCACCTTGGGGTGCACCAGTTCTATTTGTGAAAAAGAAAGACAGTACGATGAAAACGTGCATTGATTATTGTAAGTTAAATAAAGTGACTATCAAGAATAAGTATCCTCTGCCTTGAATTGATGATTTGTTTGATCAGTTGAAAGGAGCTATCGTGTTTTCAAAGATAGATTTGAAGGTTATTATCAATTGCGAGTAAAAGATTCAGACATTCAAAAATTGCATTCAGAATGAGGTACGACCACTATGAGTTTTTAGTTATGCCTTTTCGGATTAACTAATGCACTTGCTGTCTTTATGGATTTGATTAACTGAATTTTCAGATTGTATTTAGATCTATTTGTTGTTGTATTCATTGATGACATATTGATTTATTAGCGTGATGAATCCAAGCATACAGAATATCTGAGAATAGTGCTACAGACTTTATGAGATAAGAAATTGTATGCGAAGTTCAATAAATGTGAATTCTGGTTACGAGAAGTCAGTTTTCTAGCCATATTGTATCAGCATCAGGTATCTCGAGTTGATCTGAGCAAAATTTCAGCTATTCTGGATTGGAAGCCTCCGAGAAATGTTTCTGAAGTCTGTAGTTTTTTGGGACTTGCTGGTTATTACCGAAGATTTGTAAAAGGCTTTTCTATGATTGCAACTCCATTAATGAAACTGCTTCAAAAAGATGTGAAGTTTGAATGGTCCGAAAAGTGTCAGAAAAGCTTTGATCAGTTGAAAACTTTCTTGACTAAAGCTCTAGTGTTAGAACGACCCGAATCGGGTAAAGAATTTGTGATCTATAGTGATGCTTCGTTGAACAGTTTGGGATGTTTTTGATGTAAGAAGGTAAATGTTGTGGATGCAAGTAGAGAAAATAAAAGTAGAAACAGAGAAAAAGATAGTAGATTGAGAATTGAAAAATTTCCAAGGATTTTTGATGGATTTTCCTTTACAAACCAGTCTTATTTATATGCTAAGTCTATCAGAAACGAAAAAAATCTATTAAGGCCTTAGGTGCCTTCCTCTCTCTCATGCTCCTGCGTAATTCATGGGTAGTCTGGCTAACCGTTCTTGGGTTGTTACTCCCCTCTCTAGGTGTATCATCAACATCCCTTGCCACCGCCTCGGTCCTTCTCGTAATGTGTTCCCTTCTCGAAGAATGACCTTGTCCTCAAGGTTGATAGATTCAGAGACTAGTAAGACATCCTTGCGCAACAATGGCAGTGGAGTGATTTGTTGCATCGGTTGACCCTTGTAGGACCTGAGTTGAGACACATGAAAAACAGGATGTATACGAGTCGAATTCGGTAAATCCAACTTGTATGCCACAGACCCAATGCATTTTAAAATGCGGTAGGGGCCAAAGAATCTTGGGCCAAGTTTGTCATGTTTCCTTAGGTGTAAAGAAAGTTGCCGATAAGGTTAGAGCCGCACATAGACCCATGTACCTTCTTCGAATTCTAACTCGTGACGATGTTTATCAGCTTGATTCTTCATGCGGCTTTGTGCTTAACCAAATTGTGCTTCAACACACGGAGTAAGTCATCTCTATCCTTCAAGGCTTGATCGACTTGAGTATTCGAAGTGCTACCTTCCAAATACGATAGAAGCGTGGGGGGATCTCATCCATAAAGTGCACAAAATAGAGTCATTTCCACAGATGTGTGATAAGCAGTGTTGTACCAATACTCTGCCCAAGCCAAATATGAGTCCCATCTAGTCGAATTGTCACCAGCCATACAACGGAGATACATTTCTAGGCAATGGTTCAACGCTTCAGTTTGACCATCTGTTTATGGGTGGTAAGCGGAGCTTAAACATAATTCTTTTCCCTAAAGCTTGGCTATTTCAGTCCACATGTCACTAAGAAAAATTCGATCGCGATCGTTGACTATCGTACGTGGGATACCATGCAATTTCACAACCCCCTGAACTAAAATTTGCGCCACATATTTGTTGTCATAGTGTCGAGGAAGAGTGAAGAAATGACCATATTTGGTCAGGCGATCAACCACAACCAAAATAATTTCTTTCCCTTTTGAATTCAACAGTCCTACAATAAAGTGTAAAGAAATGTCTTCGAATACCTGTTCAAGAATGGGAAGAGGCTGCAAAAGCCCAGCTCGTACCAAGCTGTTGCTTTTCATGCGTTGAAAAGTTTGGCATTTGGTAACGAACCATCGAACTTCCTTGTGCATACCCGACCAGTAGAAGTTGGCAGCCAAACATTGAAAAGTCCGAGTGATTCCGGAATGCCCCCCAACCACAGAACTATGAAACTCACGTAGGAGCAAGGATCGAAGGGCAGCCGTTCATGGGCACAAGGATTTTACCTCAAATAACAACAATCCATCATAGTCCGTAATCGGTATAATCTAAATGTCCTCGTTGATAGTCTGTTCAATAGTTACCAAGGCGTGATCGTAAGCGTGGCTCGCGAATATTGTCTAATACTCCAAATATTGGGCGAGAAAAGGCCATGAGAGAAACATCATTTGCATGGGAAAGAGCATCTACCACATTATTAAGCTTGCTGGGTCGATAATGAATTTCAAAGTCGTATCCCATTAACTTCAATAACCAGCATTATTGCTCCAGAGTTTGAATAGTTTGCCGATTTAATTCTCATAAGGAGCTTTGATCCATGAGAATAATGAATCAACGACCCATCAGATATTGACATCATTTACCAACAGCCTGAGTGATAGCAAACATTTTTCTACTGTATGTCGATGTACTCTGCATTTTGGGCTAAGTTTTTGGCTGAAATAGGCGAGAGGCTTACTATCTTGTGTCAAGACAATCCTGGTCTAGAAGCATCCGTTTCAATTTGAAATTCTTTATCAAACTGTGGAAGACTAAGAATTGGGGGAGAACAAAGACGATGTTTGAGTTGATCCATTGCTTGCTGAGCTACTGGAATCCACTCAAAAGTTTGTTTGTTGAGCAGCAAATTAGAAATTGGTGACGCCAAGGAAGCAAAGCCCTTGATAAATCTGTGGTAATAACCTACAATGCCCCAAAACCCTCGAACGTCCTTGAGGTTAGTGGGAACTGGCCAATTGCGGATGGCGTCGACCATGGTGGGGTCCATGGCGAGACCTTCCGGAGAGACAATATGACCCAAGTATTCAACGGATTGCTGGCCAAAGGTGCATTTACTACGTTTAGTGACAAACCCATTGTCTCGCAACATCTGCAAAACCAGTTGAACATGAACCAAATGTTCGTGCCAATGCTTACTGTAAACAAGAATATCATCTAGAAAAATGAGAACAAATTTGCAAAGAAAAGGCCGAAAAAGGTCATTCATTGTTGCCTGAAATGTGGAGGGTGCGTTGGTTAAACCGAACGGCATGACAAGGAATTCATAATGTCCTTCGTGAGTCCGAAATGCAGTTTTGTGAACTTCATCAGCTTTAACCCGAATTTGATGGTAGCCGTCCAATAAGTCCAACTTAGAGAAATACTGGGATGTGCCTAATTCATCGAACAACTCATCCGCCGTGGGAATTGGAAATTTATATTTAATTGTAATTGCATTCAAGGCCCTGTAATCGGCACAAAAGTGCCATGTGCCATCTTTCTTTTTGACAAGGAGCCTCGGAGAGGAAAATGGACTGGTGCTCTTGCGAATCAGATTATTGTCTAACATTTGTTGAACTTGGTGTTCCACTTCTGCCTTTTGAAAATAAGGATACTGATAAGGCCGAACGTTCACTGGTGTACTCATGGGCTACATATTTATAGCATGGTCAGTGTCTCGCGGGGGTGGGAGTCCCTACGGAGGCACAAACATAGTTGCAAACTTAGTCAGTAAGTCTTGCATCTCAGCAGAATCAAGTACCGGTGCTTCCACTGGTGGTGCCTCCAAATGTAAGCAATAACAAGCGACCAAGGCATTAGTTTAGGACATTCGATGCAAGGACTAAAATTTAACTTCGGAAGGAGCGAGACCTGATTCTCCTTGCCAATGATGATCCATAGTTCCCAATCGAAACTGAAATTGAAGTTTCACAAAGTCCATTGTTACAGGCCCGAGAGTGGCCATCCATGCTACTCCTAAAACCATTTCGGTGCCTTCCAAGGGAAGCACATAAAAATTAGTTACTAGCTGTGTTCCTTGCACCATTAATTGAAGGTTACGGACGCATCCTTCATTCTTCAATTTGTCCCCATTACCCACTAGCACCCAAAAATTAGGTGCAGATGTTATGGGTAATCCTAAATATTTAGCCACTCATGATTGAACAAAATTGTGGGTACTACCACCATCAATCAAGATTCGCACTGCTTTTCTCTGAATTTTACCGGTAAATCGAAGCGTATTAAGGGTGAAGCACCCAGCGAGGGCATTAAAAGAAACCAAAGGCTATTCTCGCACAGCTTCATCAGAACCGTCAGTTTCATTTGGAACCATTGTCAAGATTTGGGATTCTTCTTTAGCTTCATCATCGAGAAGAAAGAGCTGTGGATCTTTACACTTGTGGCCAGGAAAAAATTTTGTGTCGCAATAGTAGCAGAGTCCCTTTTCACAGCGTGCTTGAGCTTCAACTGTTGAGATACGACAAGGTTGTAAAGCAGGAGAAGAGTGAGAATGGGATTCTAAAGGGGGTGGTCTACCTGGTTTTGTATGTGGCCCAAATGTATTAGCAGTAGGAGATGGTAATAGTGGAGGTAACTTGGGTCCAAAAAATGGCCCATAGATTTTTTTGCTTTACCAAGACGGGCCTTATGGAAGCGGGCTAGAGACAAAATCTCATTCATGGAAGTTGAGCGGTGACGCAACACCTTATTTTTTATATCGGGGCGTAATCTGGAAAGAAAGCACTGAGTGAGAAATTCATCAAATAGATTAGATGTTTGTAGGGCCAAGTCCTCGAAACAGGTTTGATAGTCTTCCACCGTTGTGGTTTGAGCCAATTTTAATATTTGTCCTTCAAATGATTCCAGTTCTAGCATCGTGAAATGCCGTCTGATAGCACCAACCAAGTGATTCCAACTGGCTAACTGTCGTTGGCGCTGCATCCAATGAAAACATTTTTTTGCAATTCCTTCCATTCGAAAGGAAGCTATAGTGACTCGATGATGGTCTTTGGTTTCATAAAATTCAAAGAAATCATTTGCAGAGGCCAGCCATTCTTCTGGGTCGGTCCCGTTAAATACTGGTAACTCAACTTGCACCAGTCTCGGGGCAAACGGAAAAATATCATCAGAATCATAGTGTACCTTTGCCTTTTCTCGAGTGATCACACTATCGGTCGTGAGTTCACCGCCGGTAGATGTCATTGCTGAAATACCCAACTGGTGTGAAATAGCTTGTAACTGACAAGTCATTTCTTGGAGAGTGGATTGAGTGTTGGTATTCCACTGTTCTTGGTTTGAAGCATGGGCTTGGAGCGAAGTGAGGATTTGGTCATGGCGGCCGATTGTATCCTGAAGGGATTTGATGGCTTCTGTGTTATTTACCATATTGGTAAGGTCAATGAAAGCACCAAATATTGTGGATGCAGGTAGAGAAAGTAAAAATAGAAACAGAGAAGAAGATAGTAGATTGAGAATTGAAAATTTTCCAAGGATTTTTGATGGATTTTCCTTTATAAACCAGTCTTATTTATATCCTAAGTCTATCAGAAACAGACAAAATCTATTAAGGCCTTAGGTGCCTTCCTCTCTCATGCTCTTGCATAATTCATGGGTAGTCTGGCTAACTGTTCTTGGGTTGTTACTCCCATCTCCAGGTGTATCATCAACATCCCTTGCCACTGCTTCAGTCCCTTCTGTAATAGTAAAGTCCTTGGTTATGCTTTGAGACAGTTAAAGTCGCACGAAAAGAACTATCCTACGCACGACCTTTAGTTAGCTGCGATTGTATTTGCTTTGAAGATTTGATGCCACTATCAGTTTGGTGAGAAATGTCACTTATATTCTGATCATAAGAGTTTGAAATATCTGATGACTTAGAAAGATTTTAATCTACGACAGAGAAGATGGTTAAAACTGTTAAAAGACTACGAGCTTGTTATTGATTATCATCCGGGAAAGGAAAATGTTGTTGCTGATGCTTTGAGTCAAAACCACTGTTTGCTCTGCGTTCGATGAATACTCATTTTATTGTGTCTAATGATGGTTCAATTTTAGCTGAATTAAAAGCAAGGTCGTTATTCATTCAATAGATTATTGATGCTCAGAAGTTGATAATGATATAATAGCAAAATGAGCTCAGTGTAATTTAGATTTTGACTCAGAATTCAGAGTTGATAAAGATGATTGTTTGAGATTTTGAGATGGAATTTGTGTTTCGAGAAATCCAGAGTTGATTCAGATAATTTTGAATGAAGGTCACAATAGTCATTTATCTGTTCATCTGGGTAGTACGAAAATGTATAATGATCTGAAACATCTTTATTGGTGGCTTAGTATGAAGCGTGATATATCTGAATTTGTTGCAAAATGCTTAATCTGTCAGCAAGTTAAAGTTGAACATCATGTGCCTTCTGGTTTGTTACAACCGATTATGATTTCAGGATGGGCATAGGATAAAGTGAGAATGGACTTTGTTTCAGATTTGCCCTTATCTCCGAGAAAGAAAGATATAATCTAGGTTGTAGTTGATCAATTGACGAAATTAGCTCATTTTATTCCGGTATGATCTGATTACTCACTTGATTACTTATCTGAGTTATACATTTTCGATATTGTGAGATTGCATGGTGTGTCATTATCTATTATGTTAGACAAAGATCCGAGATTCACATTACGATTTTAAAAGAAATTGCAAGATGCTATGGGTATGAAATTACACTTCAGTACAGCTTTTCACCCGCAAACAGATGGTCAATCTGAGCGGATTATTTAGGTACTCGAGGACATGTTGAGATGTTGCATTCTTGAGTTTGAAGGTACGTGGGAACAGTATTTGTCTTTGATTGAATTCGCTTACAATAATAGTTTTCAATCGAGTATTAAAATGGCACCGTACGAAGCCTTATATGGTCGCAAATTTTGTACACCTCTGTATTGGACTAAGCTCAGCGAGAATAAGATTCACGGGATTGACTTGATAAAAGAGACCGAACAGAAAGTAAAAGTGATTCGAGATAGTTTGAAAGCAGCTTCTGATCGACAGAAATCGCATGCAGATTTGAAACGAAAAGACATTGAATTTGAGATTGGAGACAAGTGTTTCTGAAAGTATCCCCGTGGAAGAAAGTACTTCAATTTGGCAGAAAAGGCAAATTGAGTCCGAGATTCAATTGACCGTATGAGATTATCGGCCGGTTGCATATAGATTGTTGTTGCCACCAGAGTTAGAAAAGATTCATAATGTGTTTCACGTATCAATGCTTCGATGATACAGATCCAATCCTTCACATGTAATTTCTCTGTCTAAGATTGAGATTCAGTCTAATATGACCTATGATGAAAAGCTAATTCGTATTTTGACTCGCGAAGTTAAAGAGCTGCAAAACAAGAATATTCCATTAGTAAAAGTATTATGGCATCGACATGGTGTCGAAGAGGCTACGTGGAAGCCTGAAGATGCTAAAAGATAGCAATATCCGAACCTATTTGACAGTAAGTTTTTCAGGGATGAAAATCCCTAAGGGGGGAGAATTGTAACAGTCCGGTTTAGACCCTAATCGAAATATTGGTTTCAGGACCACAAATCTGAGTTAGAAAAATAATTTAATATTATTTTCTGTGATTATGATATGTGAATTAGCATGTGTGAAAGTTTCATATGAAAATTTAATTGTTTTTGTGCTCAATTTGATAAAAGGACCTAATCGCATAAAATGAAAAAGTGGCATTCTATTTGATTAAGTGCCTATTTGTTGTGGCTTTCTAAATGAGAGGTCCTTATGTTGATATTTGACCATTGGAAGTTTAAATGGACATTAATGACCATTTATTATGTGTTTAACATATGTTTCTTATAAGGTTAATAAGGTAAATTGTTAATTAAATGACTTATAATAAAACAAAGGCATGAAAATGGATCATTTGTGTTCAACAATAACCATGAAAATAAGCTTCCTAGGGTTTGGCTAAAGAAATTGATGATTAAGGTATGGTTTTTGATCCGTTTTTGATAATTCTACGTTTTTGTGATCGTTGATTGATATTCTATAAAGCCCATGTCTAAATTTTTTATTTTGTTGATAATTTTGAGTTATTCCATTGATGGAACTATGAGTTTCATGAAGTTTGATGTTAGTAAATGGAAGATATGTTTTGGGTTAACAAGTTTTGTCTTTGATTTTGATGAAATTGAGTAATTTGAGCTAATTTGTAAAAAGGAGATTTTGAGGGACTAAAATGTGAAATAATTGAAATTTTACGCTTATATGAACTCCTTGAAAATTCAGCTAAGCATATGTTTAAAGAAATTATGTGTATTTTGTGATTTTGTGAAATAGGGACTAAAGTGTCAAAATGTGAAAATGTGAGGACTAGGTTGTACAGTGCCCTAAATATGTGTTTCTGGATTGATTTGAATGAATGTGTGTCTGAATAAGTTAAATTTGAATTTATATAGACCAAGAATGTAATGCCCTGAAATTGGGCCTAGAAGGATTGGGTCTTGAGTGTGGGAACACACAAAAGTTTATGTGTGCGAGAAATATCACAAATTGCATGTTGGCTTTAGTGGCTAAGTATTTGGTCATATTTGGGAGTGTTGGAGAAGTCCTGGGTTCAAACCTAGGCTTTACCTAAATTTTTGTCTTAGTGAATAAAACACTTGGTACTTGGAAGTAGGATTTTTTAAATATTTATGGTTAAATATATCACAAAAGGAGTTTGTGGTCTAGTGGCAAGGTGGCGTGTGTGGTGTGCATGAGGTCTAAGGTTCAATTTGTGGCATAGGTAAAGGAATTATTTATTTTGTTGGCTGAGCTTAGAAGGAGGTGGAGTTGGACTGAGACTTTGAGGTTGAATTGGTCATGAGTGTTTCAAGGAAAGTTGAATTGGATGTTGAGTGATTTGGGGAGAAAATCAAGGAATTTGAAATAGGAGAGTTGCATGGGAGGAGTGTTTGTGCCGAATTGGGATGGTGGAAAGGGAGAATTTTGGCTAGGGGGAAATTGTTGTCACATTTCGGTTTTTCTTTGCTCAATTTTGGGTTTTTGGTGGTGTTTGACATCTAGTTTTGGTTTCTACTCCTTGTGTACGGAATTCTCTATTGCCTTTTCTCTTGTGTTTCTTGCTCAATTTTTGGGTTCGAATATTGACTTCTTTTCTTGCTTAGGCCGAATAGGCACTCTCATTTTGGGCATTCTTATTTCTTTCTTTAAGCCGAATTTGGTTTCTTCTTCTCAATCTATTCTCTTAATTACCGAATCTCTGCTCTCCTCCTCCTCTGATATTTCCTTTTCAATCATTGACTGAATACTCCTTCTTCTTTTTCCCCTCTCAAACCCCTTTCGGTTTATCCTTGGTTTTACAAATTCTCTACTTCTACATCACATACTCTCTCTATTTCTGTTCTCGATTTGGCAAGTAATCTCTGTTAATCGAACTCGCGATGAGCAAAAGGGGTTCTAGCAATAAAGTGATGACAGTGGTACCAACTAGGAGTCAACACGTAGCCTCTGCCCCTGAGTTTAAGCCACGTAGGGTATCGACGATTCAGGACTTTCCGTCAGGTTTCGAAAGCGTGTGTAACATCCTGATTTTCGGATTTATTCGCGATTTTCAATATTTTGTGAAGATTTTAAAATTTTGTATTTGGATGTGAAATTAATATTTTGAGTAGGTAAATGGGCTTATAGAAGGCCCATGTGTTGGCCAAAACCCGGTTGAATTTTTGAATTTTGGACTTAGGGGTTAGGGGTTCTGACTAGGTGGTCCTTGTATAGAGTTATGGGCAAGTTGCATCACAAAAAGAGCCTTGGTAAAGTGGCCAGGGTGACGCCACTAGGCTCCTAAAAAGGTGGCGTGTGGAGCTTTGAGGGAGGCATGGGATTGATTCCTTGTGTTGACAAATAGATGCATTTATTTTTAAGTGCAGGAGGGTAGTGTTGGAGTCCAGGTGGATTCTGCTAAAGGAGAGTTTGGATTAGTCCAAACGCTTGGATTAAGGAGTGATAAGGGGAGAGATTTAAGGGATATGGAAAGAGGCTAAGAATTGGCCGAATTTTGGGAATTGAAGAGGGAAAAATTGGTAGGGGGTTTTGAGGTTAGTATTTCGGCACCTAGGGTATTGAGTGGTGCCGTTCTCTTCTGCTCAGACATCACAAGGTTTTCTTTTCTCCTTTTTCCTCTCTAGCAAAACTACCACCTCCCTATTCTTCTTTTTTCTATTTTTCTTCTTCAAACCATTCATCAAACTCGCTATTCATCAAGACTTTGTCAAGTCGCAAAAGTCAAATCCTCGATCACCGCTTGTGCCAATTTCTTCAAAGCCGTGTCCTTCTATGTTCTTTTGTTTTTATTAAATCTACGATTATCTTTTCTTAATCCTAGATACCTGACGGCAATTCTACTTCAAGGTCATAGCCTCATATCGTCATCTCCTTCACCACTGAAAAGCCGAAAGTACCATTAGTTTAGGGGCTTATAGCTGAAACTTCTTCAACCCTTGGATTCGGGTTTTACCATTGTTCTAAGGATAAATCTGCACCAGATTGCATGGAAATCAAGTAGGAGTAAGGGGTACGTACCTATCATCTCAGATCTGTTCTTATTTTACGATGTTAGGAAAAACCGAAATCCCTAAAAATTAGGGAGGCTATCGATTTGAGCATAAGAATTTAAGGGTTTGTAACTGATGTTTTCTTTCAGTGATTAGAGTCTTCTTAAGCGTTGGATCAAAAGCGTGAATCATTGGAGCAATCGAATTCGGAGCTAGCTATCGATTTTGGCAAAAAGGTAAGGTTTCAAAGGCTTTTAGGGACATGGTTTGAGCGTGGATGAGTAAGTTTTGGGGTTTAGTGATTAGGGTTTGTAAATAAGAACTGTACTAATCAATTGTAGGACATCGAAAGGGATCTCGGTAGCAGTCGTCGCGAATCAGGTGTGTGTACCGAACACTCTTTCTTAGTTCAATTCGGCAAAAGCCGAAATGCCAAAATTCTGGCATTTCATGGGCTTGTGAGTATGCGATTGCTCCCAAGACATAGGGTAATTGTTAGATCTAGCACCATCAGAACTGTTAGGGAATTCTGGGACATTTTTCCGGAAGAGCTTCCTGGATTACCTCCGAATCGGGAAGTTGAGTTTGGAATCGATTTGTTGCCCTAACGGCCCAGATCTATTGCACCCTATAGGATGGCAATCAAGGAGTTAGTGGAACCAAGGCTCAAATCCAAGAGTTGTTAGATAGAGGCTTCATTAGGCCTAGTGTGTCTCCTTGGGGAGCACCCCATCCTGCTTGTGAAGAAAAGGACGGAACGATGCGTATGTGCATCGATTATCGCCGCTTGAACAAACCGACAATTAAGAATAAGTATCCACTACCATGGATTGACGATCCGCTTGATCAACCGAGGGAGCTTCAGATTCTCCAAAATCGATCTTCGCTCGATATCATAAGCTAAGGGTAAAAGAAGGGATATTCATAAAACAAAGATTTGAACTCGATATGGACATTATGAGTTTGTGGTCATGCCGCTTAATGACGAACGCACTGCAGCCTTTTATGGATCCGATGAATCGAGTATTCCAACCTTACTTGGATCGGTTGTAGTCATCTTTATCGACGATATCCTGGTATACTCTGAAACGGAGGTGAAGCATGATGAGCATCTCCGTATTGTGCTGCAAGTGTTAAGGGAAAATGAGCTCTATGCAAAATTCAGCAAGTGTGAATTCTGGTTGAGGGAGGTAACCTTCCTTGGGCATGTGGTCTCCGCCGAGAGGATTAAGGTGGATCCTCGTAAAATTGAAGCGATTCTGGAATGGAAGCCACCTAGGTCAGTATCGAAAATTTGGAGTTTCCTAGGGTTAGCAGGTTACTACAGAAGGTTTGTGGAGGGTTTCTCGGTGATGGCGGCACCCTTGACAAAACTCATAAGGAAAGGAGTACCATTTGTCCGACCGAGATACAAAAAAAGCTTTTGATCGGTTGAAAAAGGTATTGACCAAGCGCCAAGTGTTGATTCAACCTGTCCGGGAAGGACTTTATCAGATACAATGATGCGTCGCATGTGGGGTTAGGTTAGCGTCGATGCAAGAGGGCAAGGTGGTCGCTATGCATCGCGACGACTTAAGGCTCATGAGGTGAATTACCCTACGCATGATTTGGAGCTAGCAATGTGATTTTTATGCTAAAAATTTGGAGACACTACTTATATGGGGAAAAGTGCATCATATACACAGATCTTAAGAGCTTAAAGTATTTGTTGACTGAGAAGGAGTTGAATCTTAGGCAACGAAGATGGGTGGAGTTGCTTAAAGGCTACGATCGTTCGATAGAGTACCACCCAAAGAAAGGCTAATGTGGTGGCGGATGCGTTGAGTCAAGGGTTGTTATTGATTTGAGAGCCTTGTTCGCATTTAATAAGTCTGCACTGACGATGGAAGCTTGTTGGCGTAATCGCAAGTAAGGCCTACTTGGACCGAAAGCAGTTAGGGAAAAGTAGTTGAAGGACGATTCATTAGCTCTTCTGTTCCAAAGAAGTTAAGAATGGTGAGAACGAGGATTTTGGGTTGAACATCAAGGAGTTCTATGCTTTCGTGGAAGGGTTTGTATTCCAAAGGACCCCGAATTGAGGTAGTTAATTCTAAAAGAGGCTCATGGTGGACTCTCGTGCCATGCATCCCGGAGGAATAAGTTATATCGGGACTTGTGAGAAGTGTACCGGTGGCGGATTAAAACGAGAGGTGACCGAATTTGTTGGGAAATGTCGACATGCCAAAGTTAAGGTCGAGCACCAATTGCCTTCGGATTACCGCAACTCGTGAAAATTCCGCTATGGAAGTGGGAAAGAGTAACAATGGACTTTGTGAGTGGGTTACCTTTTGACACCCACCAAGAAAGATTCGGTGTGGGTGGTTGTGGATAGGTTAACAAAATCGCTCATTTCATACCTGTTCGCACCGACTACTCACCGCAAAAGTTGGCCAAGTTATATGTGGCGAGGTAGTGCGATCGCATGGGGTGCCATGTCGATAATTTCGATCGAGACCCTAGGTTTACATCTCGATTTTGGCGGAAGTTGCGAGAAGCGTTGGGTACACGATTGATTTTAGCAATTTTCACCCACGATAGATGGACAATGAAAAGGGTTATTCGTGTTCGGAGGATTTGTTGAGAGGTTGTATCATTGATTTTCATGGAAGTTGGGAGGACTACTTGCCATTGGCGAGTTTGCTTACAATAACAAATATCAAGCAAGTATTCAGATGGCACCATATGAAGCGCCTATGAGCGAAGATATCATACGTCGACGTGTTGGACAGAGTTGGGTGAACGACGAGTGCTTGGACCTAATTGGTGGCGTATAATCGAAGCAAGGTTAGGCTGATAAGGGATCGCTAAAGGAGGCATCCGATAGATGTAAGTCGATGCGATCTAAAGCGCAAAGAGATTGAGTTCACCGTTAGGGATATGGTTTTCTTGAAGGTTTCCTTGGAAGAAAATTTTGAGATTTGGTAAGAAGGGTAAGTTGAGCCCACGGTTTATTGGGCCTTACCGAATTGTTAAGCGGGTTGGACCGAAGGCTTATCACTAGAGTTACCACGAATCGCATCGTATCCACGACGCTTTTCATGTACCCATGCCGAGGCGGTATCGATCCGACCCAACTCATATCATACCGCTTGCGTAAATCGAGGTACAATCGATTTAACTTTCAAAGAGGAACTGTGCAAATACTTGATCATGACGCCAAGGTGTTGAGAAGGAAATCGGCCCATTAGTGAAAGTACTTTGGAGAAACCATGGCAAAGAAGAAGCTACTTGGGAGATCGAGGAGGCTATGCGTCAACAAGACCTCAATCGTTCTAATAAGGTAAAATTTCGAGGTCGAAATTTCTTTAAGGAGGGTAGAGTTGTAACATCCTGATTTTCGGATTTATTCGCGGTTTTCAATATTTTGTGAAGATTTTAAAATTTTGTATTTGGATGTGAAATTAATATTTTGAGTAGGTAAATGGGCTTATAGAAGGCCCATGTGTTGGCCAAAACCCGGTTGAATTTTTGAATTTTAGACTTAAGGGTTAGGGGTTCTGGCTAGGTGGTCCTTGTATAGAGTTATGGGCAAGTTGCATCACAAAAAGAGCCTTGGTAAAGTGGCCAGGGTGACGCCACTAGGCTCATAAAAAGGTGGCGTGTGGAGCTTTGAGGGAGGCATGGGATCGATTCCCTGTGTTGACAAATAGATGCATTTATTTTTAAGTGCAGGAGGGGTAGTGTTGGAGTCCAGGTGGATTCTACTAAAAGAGAGTTTGGATCAGTCCAAACACTTGGATTAAGGAGTGATAAGGGGAGAGATTTAAGGGATATGGAGAGAGGCTAAAAGTTGGCCGAATTTTGGGAATTGAAGAGGGAAAAATCGGTAGGGGGTTTTGAGGTTAGTATTTCGGCACCTAGGGTATTGAGTGGTGCCGTTCTCTTCTGCTTAGACATTACAAGGTTTTCTTTTCTCCCTTCTTCCTCTCTAGCCGAAAATACCACCTCCCCTATTCTTCTTTTTTCTATTTTTCTTCTTCAAAACCATTCATCAAACCTGCTATTCATCAGCACCTTTGCCGAAGTCGCAAAAGCCGAAATCCTGTGATCACTGCTTGTGCCGATTTCTTCAAAGTCAGGTCCTTCTATGTTCTTTTGTTTTTATTAAATCTACGATTATCTTTTCTTAATCCTAGATACCTGACGGCAATTCTACTTCAAGGTTATAGCCTCATATCGTCATCTCCTTCACCACCTAAAAGCCGAAAGTACCATTGGTTTAGGGGCTTATAGCTGAAACTTCTTCAACCCTTGGATTCAGGTTTTACCATTGTTCTAAGGATAAATCTGCACCGGATTGCTTGGAAATCAAGTAGGAGTAAGGGTAAGTACTTATCATCTCGGATCTGTTTTATTTTACGATGTTAGGAAAAGCCAAAATCCCTAAAAATTAGGGAGGCTGTCGATTTGAGCATAAGGCTTTAAGGGTTTGTAACTAATGTTTTCTTTCAGTGATTAGAGTCTTCTTAAGCGTTGGATCAAAAGTGTGAATCATTGGAGCAATCAGATTCGGAGCTAGCTATCGATTTTGGCAAAAAGGTAAGGTTTCAAAGGCTTTTAGGGACATGGTTTGAGCATGGATGAGTAAGTTTTGGGGTTTAGTGATTACGGTTTGTAAATAAGAACTGTACTAATCAATTGTAGGACATCGAAAGGGATCTCGATAGCAGTCGTCGCGAATCAGGTGTGTGTACCGAACACCCTTTCTTAGTTCAATTCGGCAAAAGCCGAACTGCCGAAATTCCGGCATTTCATGGGCTTGTGAGTATGCGATTGCTCCCAAGACATAGGGTAATTGTTAGATCTAGCTCCGCAAGGTGGTAAGTAAGTTCGTGTGACATTTTAGCGTACTTCGGAAAAAGGGGCCAAATGGGCCAAAACTGGGCCCAATGGGCTTACTGACCAATATGGGTAAGATATGGGCAAATTAGCCTGTTAGTTAGATGGTGGAACCAAATTGCATAAAAATGTTGAAAATTTCTGAAGTAATTTGTGTAGTTGCTAAGTTACGAAAATGACCCCTAAAGAGCAAAATTACCGATGTACCCCTAGGGTTTAAATTAACTAAACTGCATGATTGATTAATACTGTATTGTACATGATATGCTTTATTAATATCTGTTGCATGGGATTGGGGTATTGATGGAGGAAGTATTGAAAGTGGTTCATCCACGTACTAGAGGCTTTGCCTCAACTTATTGATATTTGAGCGGCATTGCTGCAACTGTGGAGTGTAGGGCTGGGTGGGTTGAGATATTCCCCACATGGAGTGTAGGGCTAGTACGGGGCAGTGTAGCGGTTGGTGGGTTGAGTAGTCTCCCCAGATGGGTTTGCATGCATTACTACTATTGTTACCTATGTTACTGAACTGGGCCTATAGGCCACACTGTTATGTTAAAATGGGCTAAGGCCTTGCTACTGTGTTCTAAAAAGGGCTTCGGTCCACTGTGTACTGTTATCTGGATAGGGCTTAGGCCTAATGGGCTCAAGCTGATTTGGGCTTTGGATGGGTTTCTATATACACTGAGTTTCCCAAACTCACCCCCCTTTTCCCTTCCATCCTTGCAGGTGAGCCCTAGTTGGTGGACTTGGAGCTGGGCGGGATTCGGAGTGGCCACACGTTTTCTACAAATTCATTTTCTTCTGGTGAACTAGATTTTCCATATTTTCGTTTATGGTTTTGTTTTTTTTTTTTTGTAATAAGGCCGCTAATTATTTTTATGGTTTGGGTTGTTTCTTTATTATTTAATTCTATTATGATAAAACTGATCTATGATAACTAACGAAATAAATTAGCTCTAGGACGCGTTTTCAAAAACATTAAGTGATTTCAAAATAACACGAATACGAGTAAGACTTCCGCTAAGCAAACGTTTTCAACCTTAATCACTTTCTTAATATGGACATAACCAAACGGTTTTCTCAAAATTATACGAGATGTTAGAGTGTGGCATTGGCGGTGTGCATGTCTAGGATTGGATCCGAAGGGAGCTTGGTACTTAAGCAGTCCGACGGACTCACCTCCTCTTCTTCCTGGTTTCCTACCTGGTGCATGACTTTCGCTCACTTTAACCTACTTTTAAAAGTGTCTTTACAACACCAACTAAGTTTTCCAAACTAAGTAATACGGAATGTTTTGAACGCTTCGATGTGGCGCATCAGATCCGGTCATAACATCTAGGCCGAGTTTGGGGTGTTACAGGGTGACTGTACCAAACTTTGGATTAAGTAGGCGAATCACAGTTGACCGTTCGAGTCAAGGCAAGTGGTAGTCGATCCTTCGAATAGGGGTTTGGTTAATATTCTTTTAACTTTGTTAATAAGTGATTAACAGTTGTTATGGTTGAATAGGTTCTGGTGCTCGGGAATTCTTAGTACTCTATGTGATCAGGTGTGTATCCGTACTATGTAAGCGGTAATAGGCGTAAAGTCCGTAAATATGTGTGTAACCATATGCCTTGTTTTGATAATCGGCTGAAAAGCCAAAAATGTGTCTGTTGTTTACTCTGCTATGACTGTAGATCGGTAAAATTCTGAAAAGCCAGAAATATGGCATATGATGCCACACGAGCGTGCGATCACGTGTGTGGTGAACCGAGCTCACAAAATATAGGCGTACGACGAAGAAGGCCACCATGAGCGAATTGTGGGCTTAGGCCGTAGTGGGCCACTTGGGCCACGAAATGGGTCGAATAGGCCCAATGGACTCGTGGGCCCATTTGTGTCAAATCAACTTTTAGGTGGAATATGGTTGGGCTTGTCATGTCGTGTACATGGCATAGGCCGTTCTGGGCCACGTTGGGCCGGACTAGGCTGTGTGGGCCGAAGGGCTTGTGGGCCCACATGGATAAAATGTATGTTATGTGGTAAATTTTGGACTGGGTTACGTTGTTCTTACAGCCGTGAATAGTTCTGGGTGAAAATGTTATGGTGTACACATAGCCGTATCTAAACTTGGGCTAAATGGGCCACACTAGCGTGTGGGCCCACTTGGGCCGAGTAATGGGCCTTAGGCCCACTTTCACCATTATGTCTACCTAGGTTACTTAGGTTGCTCGAGGTGACAATGGACCCTCAGTTGGGTTGCTAATACCCCCGGTTTGTAAAATTATTGAAATACCCCCGGTTTGTAAAATTATCAAAATACCCCGATTTGTAAAATTACCGAAATACCCCAATTTATAAAATTTCTAAACTACCCCTGGTTTGTAAAATTACCGAAATACCCCAGTTTGTAAAATTATCCAAATACCCAATTTGTAAAATTACTGAAATACCCCTAATTTGTAAAATTACCGAAATACCCCTGATTTGTAAGATTATCGAAATATCCTCAATTTGTAAAATTATTGAAATACCCTTGTAGGGTAAAATTATTGAAATACTCCTGTAGGGTAAAAGTACCAAAATACCCTTGTAGTGTAAAATTACCAAAATACCCTTGTAGGGCAAAATGATTGTTTTGCCCTTGTGGGTAAATGACTGGCTTAGACTATGAATTTGACTGTGATTGTATGACTATTTTTAACTGACTTGACGGTGGTTGTACGACTAATATGCTTGTAATATATGGTTAAATGATTGTTACTGAGCATGGCCATTTTGCATACACGTGTGATGATTGAGCATGACATACACGACATATTGCATGGGGTTGGGACCTTGATACAGAGGAATTCTGATAGGATTACACAAGTCGCACGAGACGACTATGGATCCAGTATTGATCTGTTAAGGTCACAACTGATGGACGGCTTAGTTTCGCGCCATCTTGACTATGGCTTTGTGCCAAACGTATTCACCCTTGGCTATGTGCCTGACATACTTATTGAAGACTCTATGTCGATCATATTTACCCAAGGCTGTGTGCCAATTATATTATTGTTGCTGATGGTTATGTGCCAAACATAATACAGTTACCGATGGCTTTGTGCCAATTATAATACCGCTACTGAAGGCTTAGAGCCGCATATATACTAGCAGCTTTGCTGCGATTTCTGTTAGTGCCGCAACCGGTACTAACATTGATGTGCTGGCTGGGTGGGTCAATTTTTTCCCCATGTAAGGGTAGGGTTGGTACGGGTGGTGTATTGGCTAGATCGGGGTAGGATGCATCCTCGTACTATTGCATATCTATTTATGAGATCTTTCGCTGTATTGGGCTTAGGCCCACTTGTTCTGTTATTGGTTTAGGCTAAGCCCAAATGATTCTGTTATGGGTTGTGACCCAAATGATATTGTAATAGGCTTTGGCCCACGTATGCTCTGAACTAGACTGTACTCTTACTGTTAAAAGGCTCTAGCCCAGACTGTTTCTGTTTTTGTTTCGGTATACTGATTGTTACTCTAGTAAGGGATTACACACTGATTTTTCATAAACTCACCTCGTTTATTAACTGTGCAAGAAATCCCCAGTAGTAGGAGGATCGGTGCTGCAAGGGACTTGGAGATTGCCACACGACTGTTTTTGGACTTTATTTGTGGTTTAGATTCCGTTTTGGGTTTTCAATTTCTGTAATAAGGCCTCTTAATGTTTTTGGATTTTAACTTTGGGTTTTATTTACTTCGATTTATAACTTTTTTTAAACAACACTACGTTTTCACAACATTCTCAGAACGGTTTCGCAACTTAGTTTTTAACATCACGTTTTCGTAAATCAGTTACTTTTAAAATTAGCTTCCACAACTTAAAAGAAATTTTGGGAATAGAATTAATAACTTTTCAAAGTACCACTTTATAAAATAAACTAACGTAACTGAGATTTTACTCAAGTTTTCAAATAAGAAGGGTTTTCAATGAAAACATGGTTTTCGAAAAACACTTCAATGTGACACGTCAGATTCGGGTCTAACTTTTAGGCCAGGTTTGGGGTGTTACATTTAGTGGTATCAGATCTAAAACTCGACTATGGAATGGGTTTTCAAAATTTAAATTTCAAAAAGTTGTTTTCACATATGTGATATGTTTGAGATATTTCTTCTGAAAAGTCTGGCACACTGAGTCTCCGACGCTGAATCCGTAAGTTTCTGAAACTGGTGTTGTTTTCATTAAAAAAATAGTAGATAGAAATACTGTGATTTCTTAGATATTAGACTGTATTGTTGCACTTAAAGTTAGAGTTTGTATTTATTCTGTGTGTGTTCTAGAAACGGTATACATGAGATATCTATCCGCTCTGATGGATAGATGGTTTGGTGTGTGCTTGTATTATTAGGACTAGAGTGCACAGTGAGAGCGTAGTGTGGTAGGCTAGGATGTACGACTGTTTTGATGGTTGGAAATTTCGAGGACAAAATTTCTTTAAGGGGGTAGAGTTGTAACGCCCCAAATTTGGGCCTAAAAAGATTGGGCCTTGAGCGTGGGAACACACAAAAGTTTATGTGTGCGAGAAGTATCACAAATTGCATGTTGGCTTTAGTGGATATGTATTTGGGCATATTTGGGAGTGTTGGAGAAGTCCTGGGTTCAAACCTGGGCTTTACCTAAATTTTTGTTAGTGAATAAAACTCTTGGTACTTGGAAGTAGGATTTGTAAAAATTTGTGGTTAAAATATATCACCAAAAGGAGTTTGTGGTCTAGTGGCAAGGTGGCGTGTGTGGTTTGCATGAGGTCTAAGGTTCAATTCGTGGCATAGGTAAAGGAATTATTTATTTTGTTGGTTGAGCTTGGAAGGAGGTAGAGTTGGACTGAGACTATGAGGTTGAATTGGTCATGAGTGTTTCAAGGAAAGTTGAATTAGATGTTGAGTGATTTGGGGAGAAAATATAGGAATTTGAAGTAGGAGAGTTGCATGGGAGGAGTGTTTGTGCCGAATTGGGATGGTGGAAAGGGAGAATTTTAGGGGGAAATTGTGGTCACATTTCGATTTTTCTTTGCTCAATTTTAGGTTTTTGGTGGTGTTTGACATCTAGTTTTGGTTTCTACTCCTTGTGTGCGGAATTCTCTATTGCCTTTTTTCTTGTGTTTCTTGCTCAATTTTTGGGTTCGAATATTGACTTCTTTTCTTGCTTAGGCCGAATAGGCACTCTCATTTTGGGCATTCTTATTTCTTTCTTTAAGCCGAATTTGGTTTCTTCCTTTCAATCTTTTCTCTTAATCGCCGAATCTCTGCTTTCCTCCTCCTCTGATATTTCCTTTTCAATCATTGACTGAATACTCCTTCTTCTTTTTCCCCTCTCAAACCCCTTTCAGTTTAGCCTTGGTTTAACAAATTCTTGGTTTAACAAAGTGATGACAATGGTGCCGACTGGGAGTGGACGCATAGCCTCTGCCCCCAAGTTTAAGCCACGTAGGGTATCGACGGTTCGGGACTTTCCGTTAGGTTGCGGAAGGGTGACTGCACCAAACTTTGGAATAAGTAGGCAAATCACAATTGATCGTTCGAGTCAAGGCAAGTGGTAGTCGATCTTTCGGCTAGGGGTTTGGTTAATATTCTTTTAACTTTGTTGATAAGTGATTAACTGTTGTTATGTTTAAATAGGTTTCGACGCTCAGGAATTCTTAGTACTCTATGTGATCAGGTACATATTCGTACTATGTAAGCGGTAATAGGCGTAAAGGCCGTAAATATGTGTGTAACAGTATGCCTTGTTTTGATAATCAGCTGAAAAGCCAAAAATGTGTGTGTTGTTTACTCTGCTATGACTGTAGATCGGCAAAATGTCGAAAAGCCTTTCTATGGCGTATGATGCCTCACAAGCGTATGATCCTGTGTGTAGTGAACCGAGCTCACAGAACATGGGCGTACGACGAGGAAGGCCACCATGAGCGAATTCGTGGGCTTAGGCCGTAGTGGGCCACTTAGGCCACGAAATGGGCCGAATAGGCCTAATGGGCCCGTGGACCCATTTGTGTCAAATCAACTGCTAGGTGGAATATGGTTGGGCTTGTTATGCCGCGTACATGCATAGGTTGTTCTGGGCCATGTTGGGCCAAACTGGGCCGTGTGGGCCCAATGGGCTTGTGGGCCCACACTGATAAAATTTATGTTATGTGGTAAGTTTTGGACTGGGTTACATCGTTCGTACAGTCGTGAACAGTTTTGGGTTAAATGGGACGTATGGGCCCAATGGGCCCGTGGGCCCGCGTGGGTAAATTTCGCTGTTAAGCGGGAAGTAGGTAGACTTGTCATGTCGCACATATAACTTAGGTTATTTTGGGCCTCGATGGGCAGGAATGGGCCGTGTAGGCCCAATGGGGTCATGGGCCCATATGGATAAAATCTACGGTAAGTGACTATTAATAAATCGGGCTATGGTGTACACATAGCCGTATCTAAATTTGGGCTAAATGGGCCACACGAGCGTGTGGGCCCACTTGGGCCGAGTAATGGCCTTAGGCCCACTTGCACCGTTATGTCTGCTTAGGTTACTTAGGTCACTCGAGGCGACAATGGACCCTCGATTGGGTTGTTAATACCCTCGATTTGTAAAATTATCGAAATACCCTCAGTTTGTAAAATTACCGAAATACCCCGGTTTGTAAAATTTTTGAAATACCCCCTATTTTTAAAATTACCGAAATACCCTAGTTTGTAAAATTACTGAAATACCTCAGTTTTTAAAATTACCGAAATACCCCCGATTTGTAAAATTATCAAAATACCCCCAGTTTGTAAAATTAGAGAAATACCCCCGGTTTGTAAGATTACCGAAATACCCCAAGTTTGTAAGATTATCAAAATACCCCAGATTTGCAAAATTACTGAAATACCCTTGTAGGGTAAAAGTACTAAAATACCCTTATAGGGTAAAAATACCAAAATACCCTTGTAGTGTAAAATTACCAAAATACCCTTATAGGGCAAAATGACTGTTTTGCCCTTGTGGGTAAATGATCGGCTTAGACTATGAATTTGACTGAGTTGATTGTGATTGTATAATTGTGTTTTAACTGACTTGGCGGTGGTTGTACAACTGATATGCTTTTAATATATGGTTAAATGATTGTTACTAAGCATGGCCATTTTGCATCTTTGGGCTCCCATGTAGCCTCTTGAACACCATGTCGATGCCATATTACTTTTGGTAACAGAATTTTCTTATTTCTAAATTCTTTAACCTCATGGCCAAGATACGGATCGATTATTCTTCATAGGTCATATCAGGCTGAATTTCTATCTCAGATGGGGAAATCATATGCGAGGGATCAGATTTGTATCTTCGAAGCATCGATATGTGAATTTCATTATGAATCTTTTCTAACTTAGGTGGCAATAATAATCTATATGCAATAGGTGAACCTCGGACTGAATTTACCTTTCCGACTGAACCGAAGTACTTTCTTCCACGGAGACACTTTCAGAAATACTTTATCACCGATCTCAAATTCAATATCTTTTCGTTTCAAATTTGCATATGATTTCTAACAATCGAAAGCTGCTTTCAGACTTTTTCAGATTGTTTTCACCTTATGTTCAGTCTCTTTTATCAAGTCTACCTCGTGTATTTTATTTTCACTGAGCTCAGTCCAATACAAAGGTGTACGACATTTTCTACAATATAAGGCTTTGTACGGTGCCATTTTGATGCTCGATTGAAAACTATTATTATAAGCAAATTCAATCAATGGCAAATATTGTTCCCACGTACTTTCAAAATCAAGAATGCAACATCTCAACATATCCTCGAGAATATGAATAATTCGCTCGGAATGACCATCCGTTTACGGGTGAAAAGTAGTACTGAAGTGTAATTTTGTACCTAAAGCCTCTTGTAGTTTCTTCTAAAACCATGAAGTGAATCTCGAATCTTTATCTGACACAATAGACAAAGGCACCTCGTGTAATCTCACAATATCATAAATATATAACTCAGCTAATTTATCAAGTGAGTAATCAGATCGTATTGAAATAAAATGAGCTGATTTCATCAATCGGTCAACCACAACCCAAATCGCATCTTTCTTTCTCAGAGATAAGGGCAAACCTGCAACAAAATCCATTGTCACTCTATCCTATTTCCACTATAGAACCATAATCGGTTGTAACAAACCAGATGGCACCTGATGTTCAGCTTTAATTTGCTGACAATCAAACATTTCAAAACAAAGTCAGAGATATCTCTTTTCATTCCAGACTACCAGTAATGATCTTTCAAATTATTATACATTTTTGTACTACCTGGATGTACAGATAAACGACTATTGTGAGCTTCATTCAAAATCATCTGAATCAACTCTGAATTTCTCGGAACACAAATTTGACCTCGGAATCTCAAACAATCATCATTATCAACTTTCTGAGCATTAATAATTTGTAGTAAAAACAATAGTCTCGCTTTCAATTCTACTAAAATCGAACCACCATCGGACAAAACTAAATGAGTATTCATCGTACGCTGAGCAAATAAATATTTTCTACTTAGAGCATCAGCAACAACATTGGCCTTTCTTTGACGGTAGTCAATTACAAGCTCGTAATCTTTTAACAACTCTAACCATCTTCGCTGTTGTACATTCAAATCTTTCTAAGTCATCAAGTATTTTAGGCTTATGTGATCGGAATAAACATGACATTTCTCACCAAACATATTATGGTGCCAAATCTTCAAAGCAAACACAATAGCCACCAATTCCAAATCGTGAGTCAGATAATTCTTTTCGTGCGACTTTAACTATCTCAAGGCATAAGCTATGAATTTGCCTTCCTGCATCAAAACGCAACCCAGATCATTTAACGAAGCATCACTATAAATTACAAATTCTTTTCCTGATTCTGGTTGTACTAACATTGGAGCTTCTGTCAATAAGGCTTTCAGCTGATCAAAGCTTTTCTGACACTTTTTAGACCATTCAAATTTAACATCTTTCTGAAGCAATTTCATCAATGGAGTAGCAATCATAGAAAATCCTTCCACAAATTGTCTATAGTAATCAGCAAGTCCCAGAAAACTGCAGAATTCAGAAACATTTCTCGGAGGCTTCCAATCTAAGATAGCTGAATTTTGCTAGGATCAACTCGGATACGTGATGCTGACACAATATGTCCCAGAAAACCAACTTCTCATAACCAGAATTCACAATTGTTAAATTTCGCATACAACTGTTTATCATGAAAAATCTGTAGCACTATTCTCAGATGCTCAGCATGTTCAGTTTCATCACATGAATATATCAATATGTCATCAATGAATATGACAACAAATCAATCTAAATACGGTCTAAAAATTCTATTCATCAAATCCATAAAAACAGCAGGTGCATTCGTTAATCCAAAAGGCATAACTAAAAACTCATAGTGTCTGTACCTCGTTCAGAAAGCAGTTTTCGAAATGTCTGAATCTTTTGCTTTCAACTGATAATATCCCAATCTCAGATCTATCTTTGAAAGCACAGTAGCTCCTTTCAATTGATCAAACAAATCATCAATTCAGGGCAGAGGATATTTATTCTTGATAGTCACTTTGTTCAACTGACGATAATCAATGGACATTCTCATCGTACCATCTTTTTTTTTTCACAAACAGAACAGGAGCACCCCAAGGTGAGAAACTCAATCTTGCGAATCCTCTATCAGTCAATTCCTGCAACTGATACTTTAATTCTTTTAACTCGGCCAGAGCCATTCTAAACGAAGCTATCGAAATCAGAGTAGCACCTAACATTAATTCAATGCCAAACTCAACTTCTCGAATCGGAGGTAATCCCGGAAGTTCTTCAGGAAACACATCAGGGAATTCACAGACAACAAGTACTGATTCAATTTTCTTTTCTATCACTTTTGAATCAATCACATAAGAAAAGTAGGCTTTACAAACCTTTCTCACATATTTCTGAGCTAACATTGACAATATTACTGTCGGTAAACTATTCAGATCATTAGACTTAATCCAAATATATCTCATTATTCTAACATCTCGTGTAACACCCTTAACCCGTATGAACCGCCGGACTAGGGTTAAAGGCATTACTAGACAAAATCTAAACAATTAATGTACATTTCATAAGTATTAAAGCATCAGAGATCAAATATCAATATAAAGTCCCTTATATAGGTCATCGAGACCTTAAACATACATCAGATAGGAGTCGGGATTAAACTGAATACATAAAATTTTTTTCAAAACTTAAACATTTTCAAAGAAGTACAGGTCAGATGCCTATTGTAACATCCTAATTTTCGGATTTATTCGCGGTTTTCAATATTTTGTAAAGATTTCTAAAATTTTGTATTTGGATGTGAAATTAATATTTTGAGTAAGTAAATGGGCTTATGGAAGACCCATGAGTTAGCCAAAACCCAGTTGAATTTTTGAAATTTTAGACTTAGGGTTAGGGGTTCTGGCTAAGTGGCCCTTAAGTAGAGTGGTGGGTAAGTTGCATCACAAAAAGAGCCTTGGTAAAGTGGCAAGGGTGACGCCACTAGGCTCCTAGAAAAGTGGCGTGTGGAGCTTTGGGAAGGCAAGGGATCGATTCCCTGTGTTGGCAAATAGATGCATTTATTTTTTTAAATGCAGGAGGGGTAAGTGTTGGAGTTCAGGTGGATTCTGCTAGAGGAGAGTTGGATCAGTTTAAATGCTTGGATTAAGGAGGGATAAGGGGAGAGATTTAAGGGATTTGGATGAGGCTAGGAGTTGGCCGAATTATGGGAATTGAAGAGGGAAAAATCGGCAGGGGGTTATGAGGTTAGTATTTCGGCACTTAGGGTATTGAGTGGTGCCGTTTTCTTCTGCTTTTGCACCCAAGGGTTTTCTTTTTTCCCTCTATTCCCTCCCTAGCCGAAACTATCACCTATCTTGTTCTTCTTTCTTCATCTTTCTTCTCCAAAGCCGTCCATCAAACCTGCTTATCATCAGCACCTTTGCCAAATCACAAAAGTCAAATCTCGTGGTCATTGCTTGTGCCGCTTTTCCTCAAAGCCGTGTTCTCCTATGTCTTTTGTTTTTATTAATTTACGATTATCTTATCTTAATCCTAGATACCTGACGGAAATTCTTCTTCAAGGTCATAGCCTCACATCTTCATCTCCTTCACCACCCAAAAGCCGAAAGTACCACTGGTTTAGGGGCTTATAGTGAAACTTCTTCAAACTCCCGGATTCGGGTTTTACCATTGTTCTAAGGATAAATCGCACTGATTAAGAGGAAATCAAGTAGGAGTAAGGGTTAAGTACTTATCATCTCAGATCTGTTCTTATTTTTCAAAATTAAGAAAAGCCAAGTCCTTAAAATTAGGGAGGTCATCGATTTGGGCATGTGGCTCTAAGGGTTTTAACGGTTGTTTTCTTTCGTGGTTAGTGCCTTCTTAAGTGTTGGATTGAAAGCGTGAATCATTGGAGCAATCGGATTCGAGCTAACTATCGATTTTGGCAAAAGGTAAGGTTTCAAAGGCTTTTAGGGACATGGTTCGATCATGGGTGAGTAAGTTTTGGAATTTAGTGATTATAGTTTGTAAATAAGCACCGTGCTAATCAATTGTAGGATATCGAAAGAGATCTCAAGAGCGATCGTCATGAAAAGGTGTGTAATAACACCCTTCTTTAGTTCAATTTGGCAAAAGCCAAATACCAAATTCGACATTTTATGGACTTGTAAGCATGCGAATGCTCTCAAGATGTAGAATAATTGTTAGATCTAGCACCGCAAGGTGGTAAGTAAGTTTGTGTGACGTTTTAATGTACTTCGGAAAAAGGGCCTCGATGGGTTAAAATCGGCCCAATGGGCTTACTACCAATATGGGCAAGAGGTGGGCAAAGTAGCTTTGTCAAATAGATGGTAGGATTAAATTGCATAAAATTGTTAAGAATTACTGGAATAGCTTATGTAGTTACGTAAGTTACGAAATTACCTCTGAAGAGCATAATTACCGAAATACCCCTAGGGTTTAAAATGACTGAAATGCATGAATAATTGATACTGTATTTTGCATATTATGCTTTTATTAATATCTGTTGCATGGGATTGAGGTATTGATGGAGGAAGTACTGAATGTGGTTCATCCATGTCCTGGAGGCTTTGCCTCAACTTTCTGATATTTGAGCAGCGTTGCTGCCACTATGGAGTGTAGGGCTGGGTGGGTTGAGATATTCCCCACATGGAGTGTAGGGTTGGTACGGGGACTGTGTAGTGGTTGGTGGGTTGAGTAGTCTCCCCAGTTGGGCTTGCATGCATTATTACTATTGCTACCTATGTTATCGAACGGGCCTATGGGCCATTCGATATGTAAAAGGGCTAAAGCCTTGTCACAGATTCGAAAAGGGCTTTGGTCCATGTGTAATCGTTATCCGAATAGGGCTTAGGCCCAATGGGCTCGAGCTGATTTGGGCTTTGGATGGGTTTTCAGATACACCGAGTTTTCCCAAACTCACCCCTTCCTCTTCCATCCTTGCGGTGAGCCCTAGATAGTGGACTTGAGTCAAGGGATTCAGAGTGGCCATGAAGCTTGATTGCCGATTTTTAAATAAGTTTAGCATTTAATTTGGATTATTTTATTGTGCTTGAAGTTGTAATAAGGCCGCTTTTTTTATTAATTTTATTTTGGGGATTATTAAACCGGTTAGCACTAGGGTTTGTTTTATAAAACTACTTGTTTTTAAAAGATCACGATGACGCACAAAGTTTCCATAAAGTAAATGTTTTCGGAGAATAAATATTTTAAGCAAACGTTTTTCAACCTTAATCAGTTTCTTAAAATGAGACATAACCAAACGGTTTTTTTTTCCAAAACATACGAGATGTTAGAGTGTGGCAATGGCGGTGTGCATGTCTAGGATTGGATCCGAAGGGAGCTTGGTACTTAAGCAGTCCGACGGACTCACCTCCTCTTCTTCCTGGTTTCCTACCTGGTGCACAGCTTCCGTTCACTTTAACCTACTTTTAAAAGTACCTTTTTCAACACCAACTAAGCTTTTTCCAAACTAAGTAATACGAAATGTTTTGAACGCTTCGATGTGGCGCATCAGATCCGGTCATATCATCTAGGCCGGGTTTGGGGTGTTACACCTGTGAAATCAGGCCATGTGCCTTACACGACATTAGACACACCCATGTGTCTAGGTAGTGCCAAAATAGGGCATACATATTGGCTTGCTCACATGGCCACAAGACACGCCCGTGTGCCTTGACCATGGTCGAGTCGGACTTGAGCCACACGGCTAGCCACACGCCCATATGCCTTGGCCGTGCTCAAACCTGACTTACAATTGTAGGGTACCCCAGATGACACACGACCATGCCACATAGGCATGTGTCACACACGGCTGAGGCACATGCTCGTGTCTCTACCCATGTGGACAAAAATAGACTGTTTGAATACCAATTTGACACCCCAATTTGGGTCAACCTACAAACACCAAACCAAACATATATGCACAACCATTTCAACCAATATCTATACCAAACAATTCATAATTCATGCTATAACATTATTAATCATTTCAAATCTCAATTCATCAATCAATTCATAACAACACTTAAACTAAAATCATACCTAAACATATGATCAATACATCATTCAATCAAATGCTCAAAACTTACCAAAACTTCTCAACATTGACAGTTTCTTTAGGCCAACCAAAACATACCACAATTTCACATTAGCAACACATATCATATACCATTATCAAACTATAAGTTCAAACACAAACTAGTCATATCACATGGCTAAATATATACAATCACCAAATATAATCTAAACACTTCTAGCCTATACATGCCATACTTTAATATATACATTTTCGAAGTACCAAAATAAGGTTTGATAGTGTGGTGACGATCCTAGACGATCCTCGAGCTCACGGTAGCCTCGATATCTATAAAACAATGTAAACACACACAAAGTAAGCTTTCAAAAGCTTAGTAAGCCATATACAAATAAACATATTATTCAAAGCAAATAAGTATCATCAAATCATTTATACTTTGTATACCAATGCTAACACAAATCTCATATTCAAATACTTACCTTTCATTCTCAAATGGGCTATACAAAGTAAACATACCTGAATTTGATATGATTTCACAAATTTATTCATTTTCTCGGAATGCCTGTTTGAACCGTTCCGAAACATAAGGATACGCGGATAGCTCAGAGAACATATACAATGCCAATATTCCAGACGTGGTCTTACATGTAATCAAACATCGATGCCACTGTCCCAGACAGGGTCTTACACATCAGATACGATGCTGATGTCCTAGACATGGTCTTACACGTAAAATATACGTCGATGCCAACGTCCCAGATGTTGTCTTACACAAAATCACATAACAAAATCCTATGTCATGACATATGTATCCTAACTATTCCTAGAGTTCGTACGGGGTTTTTCAGACGTTGAAACTTTCTCGAAACTTTCTCGAATAGAACATATTGAGCTTGAATATTCATTCATCACAACTCAATATCATATGAACAATAATAATTCAATTTGAACACGTTTATTGTATATTGACTTGTACAGATTCGGATGGATGAAATAGGTTACTCGATAGCTTTCGACTTCCCCTGATCTAATTTCAATTTCTTTAATTCTTGATCTATATAAATTCAAATTTAACATATTCAATCACAAATTCATTCAAAACAATCCATAGATACATATTTAGGGTAATTTTCAAACTAGCCCTCACCTTTTCACATTTTGACACTTTAGTCCCTAATTTACAAAATCACAAAATACACATAAATTGCATATACTTATGTTTGGCCAAATATTCATAGCTTTTATTCAAGTCCAAACATTCCATTTATTTACATTTTAGTCCCTCAAATTAAAAATTTTACAATTTAGCCCATTTTACTCAAAATCATAAAAAATCCAAAGACAAAACATATAAACCCAACATCAAACTTTCATATTTCATCAATTAACAACATAAAGCTCATGAATTCATCCATGGCACATTTCAAAATCATCATCAAAATCAAAAATTAAGGCATGGGCTTGTTAGTATACGAAGAAACGATTACAAAAACATAGAAATTATCAAAAACCGAACAAAATCCATACTTTAATCAAGGAATTCAGTGGCCGAACCCTAGGTAGTCTGTTTCTTTTATTTTTTTATGATTTTCGATGGATGAACACATAAAATGAGCTTATTTTCATGTTTATTTAATTAATAACTTTTAATTCACCATGTACCAATTTACCCTTTTTATAAACCATTATAAATTCACATATATTAAGGCCATAAATGTATATTATACATGTAAATGGAATAATAACCACATAAGGACGTCTCAAATAATAAGCCAAATTAAATAGGCACTTTTAACATATAGCAGGCAACCTTTACATTTTACGCGATTAAGTCCTTTTTCAAAATTAAGCACACAAACATTCAATTTTCTATACGAGACTTTCACAGATGCTCATTCACATATCATAGACACAAAAAATAATATTTAAATATTTTTTTCTGACTAGGATATGTGGTCTCGAAACCACTTTTCTGACTAGGGTCTAAACTGGTCTTTTACAATTCTCCCCCCTTTAGGGATTTTCATCCCCGAAAATCTTACCGTTAAATAGATTCAGATATTGTCGTCTCATAGCATCTTCAAGCTCCCACATGGCCTCTTCAATACCGTGTCGATGCCACATCACTTTCAGTAACTAAATTTTCTTATTTCGCAATTCTTTAACCTCGCAAGCTAAGATACCGATCGACTTTTCTTCATAAGTCATATCTGACTGAATTTCAATCTCAGACGGAAGAATCACATGCGACAGATTAGATCTATATCGTCGAAGCATCAATACGTGAAACACATCATGAATCTTTTCTAACTCTGGTGGCAACAACAACTATATGCTACCAGCCCAATACGCTCGGTAATCTCATACCGCCCAATAAACCTCGAACTCAATTTGCCTTTTCTACCGAATTGAAGTAATTTCTTCCACGAAGACACCTTCAAAAACACTCTTCGTCGATTTGAAACTCAATATCTTTTCTTTTCTGATCCGCATAAGATTACTGACGATCAGAAGCTGCTTTTAAACTATCTCGGATCACTTTTACTTCCTGTTCAATTTCTTTTATCAAATTAATTCCGTGAATCTTATTTTCGTTGAGCTCAGTCCAATACAAAGGTGTACAAGATTTACGACTATATAAAACTTCGTATGGTGCCATTTTAATGCTCGACTAAAAACTATTATTATAAGCGAATTCAATCAAGGGTAAATATTGTTCCCACATACCTTCAAACTCAAGAACACAACATCTCAACATATCCTCGAGTAACTGAATAATCTGCTCGGATTGACCGTCCGTTTACGAGTGAAAAGTAGTACTGAAGTGCAATTTAGTACCCAAAACATCTTGAAATTTCTTCCAGAATCGTGATATGAATCTCGGATCTCTGTCTGACACTATAGACAATGGCACAGCATGTAATCTCACAATATCAGAAATGTATAACTCAGCCAAATTATCTAGTGAGTAATCAGATCGAATAGGAATAAAATGAGCTAATTTTGTCCATCGATCTACTACGACCCAAATGGCATCTTTCTTTCTCGAAGATAGGGCCAAACTCAAAACAAAATCCATTGTTACTCGATCCTATTTCCACTTCGGAACCATAATTGGTGGTAACAAACTAGATGGCACCTGATGTTCAGTTTTAACTTGCTGACAGATCAAACATTTCAAAACAAAGTCAGAGATATCTCTTTTCATTCCAGACCACCAATAATGCTGTTTCAGATCACTATACATTTTCGTATTACCCAGATGCACAGATAACCGACTGTTATAAGCTTTACTCAAAATCATTTGAATTAACTCTAGATTTCTCTGGACACAAATTCTATCTCAGAATCTCAAACAATCATCTTTATCAACTCTGAATTTTGAATCAGACTCTACATCACACTAAGCTTGTTTAGCTAAAATTTCATTATCAATCTTCTAAGCTTCGATAATCTACTGTAAAAACAAAGGTCTCGCTTTTAACTCCACTAAAGCTGAACCATCATCGGACAAAACCAAATGAACATTCATCGCATGCAAAGAAAATAATGATTTTCGACTCAAAGCAACAGCAACAACATTTGCCTTACCCGGATGATAATCAATCACAAGTTCATAGTCTTTTAATAGTTCTAACCATCTTCTCTGTCATAGATTCAAATCTTTCTGAGTCATTAGATATTTCAAAGTTTTATGATCAGAATATACATGACATTTCTTACCAAACAAATAGTGGTGTCAAATCTTTAGAGCAAACACAATCGCAGCTAACTCAAGGTCATGCGTCAGATAGTTCTTTTCGTGCGGCTTTAACTATCTTAACGCATAAGCAGTGACTTTTCCTTCTTGCATCAAAACACATCCCAATTCGATCAAAGAAGCATTACTATAGATCAAAAATTCTTTACCTGATTCGGGTTGTACCAATACCGGAGCTTCAGTCAACAAAGTTTTCAACTGATCGAAGCAGTTCTGACACTTTTCAGACCATTCAAATTTAGCATCCTTTTGAACAGCTTTTTCAACAGAGTCACAATCATAGAAAAGCCTTTTATGTACCTTCTATAATAACCGGTAAGTCCCAGAAAACTATGGACTTCAGAGACATTCCTCAGAGGTTTCCAATCCAGAATAGTTGAAATCTTGCTCGAATCAACTCGAATACCAGATGCTGATACAATATGACCCAGAAAACCAAATTCTCACAACCAGAATTCACATTTACTAAACTTTGCATATAACTATTTATCTCGTAGAATCTATAGCACTAATCTCAGATGTACGGCATGTTCGGATTCATCACGCGAATTAATCAATATGTCATTAATGAATACAACAACAAATTCATCTAGATACGATTCAAAATTCTATTCAAAGAAACCCATAAAGATAGCTCATTAATATTTTAAATTCAAATTAATGTAAATTTTCAAATACCTGAGTTTGTAAAATTTTGAAATATCCTGTGTAAAATATCAAATACCCTTGGTAAAATTACCAAATACCCTTAGTGCAAAATTTAACCAATATTTGAATTTCCCTTAATTTGTAAATACCGATACTTAATTGTGATTGACAATACTCTTGTAATTGTTTATAATTATTGAAACCTATGTAAATATTAGTAAATGACTTGACTGTGTAAATTGTCGAAATACCCATGTATACAAATCTGGATTGTGATTTAACATGCTAACGATAATATGCCTTTTTGTTAAGTCACTATGTGTGCAAATACGGCTCATTGAAACTATGCATTTTAATTATTACCTTTTGTCAACAATTTGAAACTCGTCATATATACCAGTTGAATTAGAATGATCGTTATTGACCATTTTGATCTGTGGTTAGTGACCTACTAATTAGCATTCTTAGAGATAGTAATTACAGAGGTCCATTTGTGATGAAAGATTCCTTAATGGGTCTAACATTGTGTCAGTTAGTGCATTTGTCTCGATGGTGGTACAACTTGTAGTTGGCTTGTGGGCCCATTTATGTATTGTTTGATTTAAGTTGATGGCTTATGCTTATATGTAGTTTCAAATTGCTTACTTTGTTTGTATCTGATTAGTATACATGGCGATTGCAGTTACTAACTGATGTTTATTAGGCAAGGTCCAGTCCTAGATATTTCATGAGGGCTAGGTGATCACTGATTTTTGGATTTATGTGTTATATCATTCCAATGATCTAACTTATGTGATCTTGAATGCCATTGTTAGGCCAATTGTTAGATTACGTTTTCTTATTTGGTTAAAGCTGTTTAATTTTTAGCATTTAATTTTGTTAAACTGGTATTTAATCATTAAACTTTTCAACTACTTTAAACACTCTATCGCTATTTTTTAATTTCATGACGTTTTAAATTGTGTAAACTTAAGTTAAATATGCTTCAAACTAAATATACGAGTTTAGGATTCAATTAAATTTCAAGAACGTTTTAAAATAACTTAAGTCAGATTGTATTTAGTTTGTAATGCATTTGTTGAAACTGGGTTATTTAAATTAATGTTCACATACGGTTTCATAATTTTGTAAATGGTTCAATGTATTTAACGTTGTAAATGCTATGATTGATTAAGATTTCAACTTAAAAGGTTTTAATATTTATTTTGAAGTATTTGAGATCTGACTATGGAGATGTTCATTGATAGTAAGGTCTAAGATGTTGAAAATGAGGTAAAACTTTGATTTGAATTGAGGATTGCATAATTAGCGATTTTGACGTTAAATTTAGGCTAAAAGATGAGGCTATCAAAATTTAATGTTTGGTTCATTGTATTTTTAGGTGTATTTGGATGTTGAGTCTCATGACTATTTACTAAATTTTGAGTAATTGGATAAATCTTAGTGATTTAAATAATTATGCACACAAGTTGGTTTGGCATGTGTTGTTGCAAAGGTCTAGGTATGGAATTATTTGCATTGTAGAATATGTTTGGGTATTGGATTATGGAGATTGGGTAAAGGTATGAGTGTAAGGAAATTAGATTGAATTGTGATTTGAAAATTTAGATTTACAAAGTTATGGAGATTGTAAGGCTTTTGGCTAAAGATTTGGTTGCATGGCACCAAATTATTTTTTTGGTTCCAATTGAGGTTATTGGATTTTGGGATATGGTTTTGGATCTTTTCTTTAGTGTCTTTCAATAATGCTTACGAATATTTTGATTTACTTTGGGTATTTTCATAAATTTGAATGGTTATGTTATAAGAGGCAATGGGGTGGTTAATTCCTTAGATTGACAGCTTCATTCGTGTCATACGTTTTGGTTTCATTGGGTTGTACCTTGTGATCCATGCAACTTGGTTATTGGTCAATTTTGGTTAAATTGATGTTCAAGGTGATTGGCAGATTCAATTTGTATTTTGGGATTTGTTCGTTGATGGTTCGAGAATTTGTTTTGTAGTTCAATCATTCGTTGTACTTTGCAATTTTTAATTTTGTGTTTAGTTGGTTACAATATTGTGTGAAGTTACTTTAGGTTTGACTTGATAGCTCTTGTCCGGTATATAGTTTACAGTATACGGCGTTCGGAACGTCTATTTGAGGTATTCTTCTTGAATCATTAGCATAATGGTGTAGTAGGTGTCCGGTGACCTTTATGTATGACTTTGGATATGATGATGTGATACTTGATGTCAGAGTTGTATGGAATTTCAGTTGGTTTACAATGGTGGGTACATTGCCCTATTTGGCTAAGCGTAGTGTGAAGGTTGATGTAGCAGCGAATGGTTTGTTGTAGACGAGGCCAAGGTGATAGGTTGACTCTTTATGGATATGTATGCGCAATTATTAGGGTGTTGGCTAGGTCGTGTTTGACTCACAGGTTGGTTGTAATATCAATGGCTTGGGATAGATATAGATGTTTTAGTAATGCACAGAATGAGCTATGGATATCTAGCATTGTCGTGTGCTATGGCATGTAGGCATGGAATTGGCCAATGGTTAACGTTGATTGATATAAAGATGTGTAAGATTAGATTTATTGCTATGAATGGAAGTTGTAACCATAGGTGAATGTCAATTGGCCTGTTAATGTGATACTAGTACTGACATGCTGATAATACTGGAAATAGAAACTGATAATTGTGAGTTCATGTCATAATATATAAAATCCAGTGTAATTTCTGACCATTTAAATCATAGGAATAAATTCTTGGAATGTGCACTTATGCAAATACCTTGTTGCGTAATCAATGCTTGTATGTATGCTATGCCCATTGGATTTAATGAATCTTAGGTAAAGTATATTTACTCTGTGTAAATAATATGTAAACTTTTGATCCCAATTACTCTTAGGCAATTGATCTATTATGAGTTATTCATTCTATTAACTATTAGTCGATGTATTTATACCATTGTATTTGCATTTTGTTAATCAATAAGTGCTAATTTAACGCATTGATACTATCCAGTATAATCTTTAACAATCGAGACTATTACTTACCTTGTTAATTACCTACTTATCCAAGTTCCTTGTGACAATATCTTACTGGTATTATTATTTCTATTGTGTAATTAGACTCGAGTTACGTATTACATATCATTGTTTAAATGCCATTATCTTGCTTGTATTTAACCATCGAGTCACTATTTTATACAATTCCATTGTAAATTACTGCAAACTCTTGAAAATTCAATCTCATAATTATCAGATATTTCCAGATTTCAAATATAGAGATCGACTTTCCTGAGTTAGATTTAATTTTCACCAGTTCGTAAATTATCAAGTGATTACTCGACTTGAATTTAAACTTCGAGTAAAATACTTTATCGGAATACTCAAATGACTTAGTTAAACAAATTAATCTCTATAAATGAATGACTTTGAAAATGATTTGACATCAATTCCTATTTTTTGATAATTACCAATCATAGCCGTTACATAAGTGTGAATGTTTACATAAGCTAATGGGTTTTGATTGCCTACATAAGTAGACTATTATTCCAAATTGACTGGCAATTACCCGTCTTCTGACAAACATTCAGTATCTCAAATTCAACATTGTAACGCATCGTATCTATCTAAAGTATCTTCAACTGCAAAATGACCAAAGCCTCGATTATACTCATAATCCAGACATGATATCTATTTGAGACATATATCGTTAAGCAAAGACATGATTATATGTATTATCAATATTTAATCATTCATTGCATAATATCTTTCAATGTATCGGTACTACTTAATCATCATACTTTTCAACATTTTCGGTAAATAAGCTATACACCAAATTACAATTCTTCTAATCGAATATTTACATACATTTACTTCGAGATTACAATTGCTCGATTACATCTTACTTTAACAATTATCTTTCACATAGTCACACAAACAAAGTGGTAATTTTCATTCAAAATTTAAGATCTTTCGAACTTCATTAATGGTAGCAATCAATCTATCAAAATCTATATCAATTACTTCAATAACAATCTGATACTATTACGATAACTATTGACCATCAATAAATGTCCACTTTCAGAGCCAATCTGATAACAATTAGCCAACTCTGTAATATTCGAACTCATGATGCGAATCATATTTATACATCGCAAATGGCCTCTGTTTCAATATACATAATATAAACTCATTAATCAATTACGATCTTGTAATACTATTTAATTCAACAATATCTTTGTAATTAACAAATCTAGATATTCCAATTTAAATTACACTTTCACATAACCACTAATTTAACATCCAGAATTTCATGTCAATTTAAATCTCAAATACATTTGTCGAAAGTCAAAATCATTTCAGATATTAAATTAAATTTTACCGAAATTCGACCTTTAGTTTCAAACAAATTCACAAAAGTTTAGAACAAATTTCAGACTTTTCAAAACCATCTTCACCTTGAAGTAAAATTTCATACAATGGTAAACTCATGGATCGTGTGGTCGGGGCGTAAGTACTACAGGCCGCGGCGCGAATACTTAGTCCGATTGAAGGGATTCCCAGATAGTGAAATGAGTTGGGAACCTGCTGAAGCCTTGTGGCAATTCCAACACAAGATAGATCGATACCATGCGGAAGACGCGACGAGGGCGTCGCTAGATTTGGTGGGGGAGAATGTCATGGGTTGCGCATGGGAGCCCGCAACCATGACACATCTGTGTGAACTATCAAGAAGGAAGGAGGTTATTTGGCCCAATCGGACCGGGCCATTGCTTGAAGAGATTGAAGGCCCATCTACAAGTTAGACAAATATGGAAACATGATCTTACAAGATATTATTTTATAAGATTACATACTTAGATAAGATATGTAATCTTAGAAGATATGATTTTATATTTGGTGGTAGGTGCCTTTTCATCTTAGCCATTGATGTACTTAATTTTGTACCGTTGGATTTGGAGAGGCTCAACTATAAATAAGAGACCTCTTCCCTCATTGTAAATCACTTGAGTTTTGAGCAATAAGAATTCTTGAGAGCATTCACTCAAATCTCTCTCTTGTGTTCTTATTTTCTTTGGCTTGTTCTTGTCTCGTTCTTCTTTCATCTTGTTTGGCTTTAAGGTGCTTTCGCTTAAGTTGTGTTTTGGGAAGAATTCTGTTGAATCCTTCTTTTGTAGAAGTTAGGCTGACTTAGGCGTTTTTGGAGTAAGAAACTGCCTAAGGCCGCACGGATTGTGAGGCAAGAATCCTAAGTCCGTGACACTAGAACCTACTAAACTATAACTCTGATACCAATCAAATGTAACACCCTTGACTCGTATCTATCACCAGATAGGGTTAAAGGCGTTCCCAGACAAAATCAGAACAATTAACATACATTTCATAAGTATTAAAGGATCAGAGATCAAATATCAATATAAAGTCCCTTATATAGGCATCGAGACCTTAAACATACATCAGAAAGGAGGAGGGACTAAACTTAACACATACAAATTTTTTCCAAAACATAAACATTTTCAAAGAAGTACAGGTCACATGCATGTGTAATCAGGCCGTGTGCCTTACACAGCATTAGACATGCCCGTGTGTTTAGGCCGTGTCAAAACAGGGCATACATACTAACTTGCACACATGACCACAAGACACGCCAGTGTACCTTGGCCATGGTCGAGTCTGACTTGGGCCACACGGCTAGCCACATGCTCGTGTGCCTTGGCCATGCTCGAACCTGACTTACAATTGTAGGGTACCCTAGAGGACACATGACCGTACCACTAGCCATGTGTCGCACACGGCTGAGACACACACCTGTGTATCTACTCGTGTGGACAAAAATAGGCCATTTGAATAGCCAATTTGTCACCCCAATTTGGGTCAACCTACAAACACCAAACCAAACATATATGCACAACCATTTCAACCAATATCTATACCAAACCATACATATTTCATTCTATAACATTATCAATCATTTCAAATCTTAATTCATCAATCAATTCATAACAAAACATAAACTAAAATCATACCTAAACATATGATCAATACATCATTCAATCAAATGCTCAAAACTTACCAAAACTTCTCAATATTAACCATTTCTTTTCGCCAACCAAAACATACACAATTTCACATTAGCAACACATATCATATACCATTATCAAACTATAGCTTCAAACACAAACTAGCCATATCACATAGCTAAATATATACAATCACCAAATATAATCTAAACACTTCTAGCCTATACATGCCATACTGTAATATATACATTTTCGAAGTACCAAAATAAGGTTTGATAGTGTGGTGACGGTACTAGATGATCCCTAAGCTCACGGTAGCCTCGATATCTATAAAACAATGCAAACACGCACAAAGTAAGATTTCAAAAGCATAGTAAGCCATATACAAATAAACATATTATTCAAAGTAAATAAGTATCTTCAAATCATTTATACTTTGTATACCAATGCTAAAACAAATCTTATATTCAAATACTTACCTTTCATTATCAAATAGGCTATACAAAGTAAACATACCTGAATCTGATATAGTTTCACAAAGTTATTCATTTTCTCAAAATTCCCGTTTAAACCGTTCAGAAACATAAGGATACGCAGATAGCTCAGAGAACATATACAATGCCAACGTCCCGGATGTGGTCTTACATGTAATCCAACATCGATGCCACTGTCCCAGACAAGGTCTTACATGAAATCAGATATGATGCTGATGTCCCAGACATGGTCTTACACGTAAAACAGATGTCGATGCCAACATCCCAGACGTGGTCTTACATGAAATCACATAACGAAATCCTATGTCATGACATATGTATCCTAACTATTCCTAGAGTTCGTATGGGGTTTTCAGATGTTGGAACTTTGTCGATACTTTCTCGAATAGCACATATTGAGCTTGAATATTCATTCATCACAATTCAAAATCATATAAACAATAATAATTTAATTTGAACACGTTTATTGTATATTGACTTACCTCATACGGGTTCGGATAGATGAAATCGGTTACTCGATAACTTTCGACTTCCCCCAATCTAATTTTGTTTTCTTTAATTCTTGATCTCTATAAATTCAAATTTAACTTATTCAATCACAAATTCATTCAAAACAATCCATAGATACATATTTAGGGCAATTTGCAAACTAGCCTTCACTTTTTCACATTTTGACATTCTAGTCCCGAATTTACAAAATCACAAAATACACATAATTTGCTTATACTTATGTTTGGTTGAATATTCATAGCTCTTATTCAATTCCACACAATTCATTTATTTACATTTTAGTCCCTCAAATTATAAATTTTACAATTTAGCCCATTTTACTCAAATTCATCAAAAATCCAAAGACAAACATATGAACCCAACATCAAGCTTTCATATTTCATCAATTAACAACATAAATCTCATGAATTCATCCATGGCACATTTCAAAATCATCATCAAAATTAGAAATTAAGGCATAGGCTTGTTAGTATACGAAGCAACAGTTACAAAAATGTAGAAATTATCAAAAATCGAACCAAATCCATACATTAATCAAGGAATTCAATGGCCGAACCCTAGGTAGTCTTTTTCTTTTATTTTCTTGTGATTTTCGATGGATGAACACATAAAATGAGCTTATTTTCATGTTTGTTTAATTAATAACTTTTAATTCACCATTTACCAATTTACCCTTTTTATAAACCATTATAAATTCACATATATTAAGGCCATAAATGTACATTATACGTGTAAACGGCATAATAAACACATAAGGACCTCTCAAATAATAAGCCAAATCAAATAGGCACTTTTAACATATAGCAGGCAACCTTTACATTTTATGCGATTAAGTCATTTTTCAAAATTAAGCACACAAACATTCAAATTTCTATACGAGACTTTCACACATGCTCATTCACATATCATAAACACGGAAAATAATATTTAAATATTTTTTCTAACTCGAATATGTGGTCCCAAAACCACTGTTCCGACTAGGGTCTAAATCGAACTGTTACATCTCAAATCAATAGTCTTCCGTTTGCAATTTACAATAGCATCGCGCAAAGTTAACCAATCTGTACCCAGAATTATATCAAATTCGTCGAATGGTAATAACATCAAATCAACCAGAAAACATGAAGCTTGAATCATCAATAGACAATTCTTACACACTTTGTCAACCAAAACACATCGGCCTAAGGGGTTCAATACTCTAATTACAAATTCAGTAGACTCTACAGGAAAAGTCTTACTGCTCACTAAGTTCATGCATATATAAGAATGAATTGATTTGGGATCTATCAATGTAATCACAAAATTATCGTAAAAAGTAAATGTACCTATAATCACATCTGGAGATGAAGCTTCCTCACGAGCTCAGATGGCGTAGGCTCTGGCAGGTGCGTGAGCCTCAGATCTAACAGTCGTATCTTTAGTTCCCCTCTGGCTGCCACTCACATTATCTATATTTCTGGGTGGTCTACCTCGAGCTGTATTGCCACTCGGCCTCAAATTTTGCACAATCTCTTACTCTACTGACTCAGGACATTCACGGATAAAGTGATCTAAGGATCCACATCTAAGTAAGCTCGGTCGTTCAATCTACAACTTCCCGAATGTCTTTTACACACAATGTCTACACTCGGGTCGATCGGATTGGATATTTCCAACACTTGCAATAGAACTAGCTGGAGCTCTGAAACTCGAATGTGATCTAGCACGATCTATACCCAAATGTCCCACATTAGCCTTTGAATGGCTAAAATCATCTCAGAATTTCTTTTATGCCGAATGAAATGACATACTCGATGATCTTTTTCGCACCCCTCTAGCTTCTGATTCAGCTTTTCTTTTCGCTTTACCGAGTTCTTCAGGTTTAAACGCTCGTTCAACAAGCACAACAAACTATTTTTTATTTCCAGAATCCCAACTAATAATTTGATGTCTTCATTAAAGCCATCCTTGAATTTTTTGCACATAATTACTTCAGTCGAGACACATTCTCTTGCATACTGGCTCAATCTTACAAATTCTCGCTCGTATTCCGTAACAGACATACGGCCTTGTTTCAGCTCAAGAAACTCCTTACATTTCTGATCAATGAATCTTAGACCGATGTATTTCTTTTGGAATTTAGCTTGAAAGAAATCTTAGGTGACTCATTTTCTTGGAACCACTGATATCAACTGTAACACCCCTAACCCGTATCCGTTACCAGATTAGGGTTATGAGGCATTACTGTATAAAACACAGTTTAGCACACTCATTCCTCACCTTTCATACACCAAGAATTAATAAACATTTAAAACTTATAAAATTCAAATATCCACAATTCACTTATTATAAATTCGAATACATGGGTCATAATTCCAATTCAGAAATAATCATACCTTACTGAACATATATCGCAAATAAGCACATTTCAAAAATTCCAACTAATTTGGTACGAACATATATCAAAACCCAACTGATTATGTTCCATAATTACTAAATTCGAACCAAACTTGTATATATCAAAGACATGTTCACATATGTAATACTTCCAATATTTAGTTCCTTATATCCATCATATTAATGCCATTTTCATAATTAAAATCATATTCCATTATATATCATTACACTTCATACTTCAAATATATGCCAATTTCTATCTCATTAATTGTATATCAAACATATCATTTGATAACTTCGCACAAGTTCATAATAAAACCAATTGAATCATATTACATGAATTTTATGCAATCACATATGAAACTTAAATACATTATAACATGGTTGAACATACTAATGATGCATATATATATATAAGTGCACAATTCCTCCTAAAAATAAAAGCCATACTTAATACTTGAACACAAATAACACTCCAAAGATGCATCTAATTCATATCTATATTAATATACCTAAACTTCATATTTTTATTCTATTAACTAACCCAAAACATACTTAATCATTACCATCATTAAAAATTTTAACCCATACCAATACAATCAACCAAAACAATCATAAAACATATTCATTACTTACCATTTAGTAACCGAACCTGTTAAATTAATATACCATCATCCATCACTCTAATTATACCACATTTCATATTTCTAAAATGAGCTAACTATTAAAATGACTATCAAAACCAAACTCATTAAACATTTTAATTAAAAACATGTAAAACCAAACTTAAGCATAATAAGCAAGTCATTTTCGCATGGCTTTAAATACATACTCATTCAAAATAATTAACTCCAAGACTAGCCTATACATGCCACATAACCGAGTCTCAATATATTATTTACTGAAATGATAACAGGATAGTGTGATGTCGTCTCCATCGACTTCCAACCGAGCAAATCTCTGAAAATCTATAAACATAAGAAAAATAAAACACAGAGCAAGCTTTTAAGCTTAGTAAGCTCGTATCTTAATAAACTTTACTTAACAAATACTTTCATTACAATATCGTAAACATAATATGCTATCTCACACAACCTTTCTAAATTTCATAACATGTTCTCATATCAAATTATCATCATTCAATATTATATTTACTCACTTAACCAACTTTAACTTTTACAAACTTATTCAATTAAATTTTCATACATCAACCCTTTCACACTTTCATATAGCTAAATTAATACATTATGGGAAATAACACATTTAATTATATATCTTTCTCATATAAATCTCGTATGATCATTTATAATCAAATTCACTTTTCATTCATAAAGCATCTGACAAATTTCACATATGCAACTTTACAAATCACATCTTATTCATTCATTTATGTTTCATTGGCACATAACCATATTTCATTTCCACATACATCACAATACATTCTTTGCACATATACTTACCTTATTTTCAAATAGGTAATCAATTATCACGTACCTGATCATTTTAGCTCGTTTAACGTATTCAACTACCATGTCAGCAGTAAACCTTTTAGGCATAAACTTATAATAATTCACCGGCATAAAGCCTGCTAGGCCTAAGCCTGTATCTCACACCGGCACAAGGCCTGCTAGACTCAAAGTCTGATTTTATACACCGAAAATAATCCTGCTAAGCATATGCCGGATTTAATTCACCAGCACATGGCTTGCTAGGCTCAAAGCCCGAATATCACTATTATAAACCCGTCTCATAAACAATTCATATAATATAGCATGTATACTTGTTCACTTTGCTTGATTTAATCATTCAATCACAATTTATAATTGCCCTTTGAATCATTCAATAGTTCGCACACTAAGTGTCATTCTCAATATCTCGCACGCTAAGTGCCCTTCTCAATATTTCGTACACTGAGTGCCATATTTGATTGCGCCGCACATTAAGTGCCACATTTAGTTGATATGTCGTCAGACATTAAAATATTCATGTATATACAATTTATACGATATTAAAGCATTAGAAACATAAATTTAACAATGCTAATTGCATACGAACTTACCTCGTTCGCGATAACGACGAATTAGATTGACGAATCGGATACTTCGTTTTTCCCTCGATATATACTCGTACGAGTTTTAACTTGATCTAAATCAATCAAATTCAACTATTACCATTCATATTCTATTCATTTTAACTCAATTTCATATTTTGGTAAAATTACTATTTTACCCCTAAAGTTTCACTTTTATTCAATTTAGTCCCTGAGCTAAAAAAATGCAAATTAACCATTTTTAACCATAATTAAGCTTAGCCAAATGTTCATGGTATCAAAACAGCCCATAAATTACTTTATGGCAAAATTACATTTTTGCCCTTGATATTTCAACTTTTTTACAATTTAGTCCCTAAGCTCAAAAAATGAAATTCATTCAATTTTGGCCAAACCCATGCCTAGCCAAATTTACTACAACTTCATAATAGCCCATATTTTCATTTATTCACACTTTCAACCACATAATTTCAATAATTCACAATTTAATCCAAAATTGACATTTTTACGAAAATTTCACTTTACAAAACATGTATATCCAACAACAATAATTTATTTTCCATCATCAACTATCAAAATACTCATGCATTCAACAATGGCAACATTCAGATACTTTAACAGTTTTGAAATTAGAGATACGGGCTAGCTAGAATACGAAGCAACGATCTCAAAAACATAAAAGTTATCAAAAACCAAACACAAAACATACCTAAATCACTTCATGCAAGTGCCGAAACTAAGGAAGTTTCAATGGCTTTCTTTTCCTCCTCCATATTCGACCAAGAAATAAAATTTGCATGGCCATTTTATGTTTTATTTTTATTCAATACATTTTAATATTCCATTTACCTTTTTGTCCTTTATAATAATACATAATTTCATATATGCCAAACCACCAATCTCCACTATCATAAAATAATGGTTTAATTGATAAATAGGGACTTCTACTTTAGTAAAACATGGCAAATAAACACTTAGACAATTAGAATGCAACTTTTGCATTTTACGTGATTTAGTCCTTTTTGCTTAATTAACTATTGAAACGATAAAATTTTTCAATGAAACTTTAATACCATCTTTTTGCCACTCCGTAAATATTTATAAAAATATTTATGACTCGATTTATAGAAATGAGGTCCCGATGCCTCATTTTCTAAACCCACTTGACCTTAGGGTCATACCACTTGAACTTAATAAATCACTTATAAAACAAATATCACAATATCAAAAACATTTTTAAAATCATAATTAACTCATAAATATTAAATATAATATTTACAAACCTACTCGTCGGATTTGGTGGCCCCAAAACCACTATTTCGGTTTATCCTAAAAACGGGCTGTTACATCAACGTCTTCCACCAATGATACTGTGACAGCCTTAAAACGACCCTAGTCGGAATGTGGTTTCGGGACCACAAAACCGAGGCATAAAAATAATTTAAAATTTATTTTGATGCCTATAATATGTGTTAACTCATGTGTGACATTTTGATGTTTTGATTTAGAGTTATAAATGTGAATTTCACTAGAAAGGACCTAGTAGTAAACTTTGAAAGTATGATGGGAAATGTGTGATGACGAGTTGATCATGCATGCAAAAATGAGGGTTTGCATGTCAAATTTCCCCATTTAAGAACTAGTGGCGGCCATGACAAGGGGATGGGCAAAACATGTCATGAAACATGTTTTGTAAGTGGTTTATGTTGGAATAAATAAAATAAGTTGTATGGTAATAAAAAATGAAAAAAATGTGTGTGAAGGCTTCTCCCCTTCCCCTTTGCCGTGAGTTGAAGAAAAGCAAAGAAAAAAAAATTGTTCATCCTTTTTCATTCCTTTTGGCCGAAAATACTAAGGAAGAAGGAAGGAGTTTTGCTTCATGCTTGGTTTGGAAGAGGATTAGGAGGAGGTTTGGCCATACTTGTATCTAAATTAAGGTATGTTTGAGGTTGTGCCATGAGATTCATGCATGTTTTTAGTTGATAGCTTGATGCTCTTATTAGCCCATGGTTCAAATCTTTGTTATATCATGGGGATGGTATTTGGCCAAGGTGGATTTTGTGTTAATGCCATTGCATGTTAAATATGAAGCTTGCTAATGATACATGTGATGGTGGATTGATGGCTCTTGGACTTTCTTTTTAGTATTTTTGAGTAAGACATTAAGTTCTTTGTTTAATCATGACAAAAAAATTATGGTGTTGTGATGTATTCGGCCATGGTACATCCATAAGTATGATTTATGCTCATTGCATGGAAAGTAAGATTTGTGTTTTGGATTTATGTTCATGTTTAGTTACAATCAACTTGAGATTCGGCTCTAGCATATATATATATATGTTTGCACATGATGTATTGGTATGACATATATACTATCTCAAGGTATATATTTTCACATGATGATGTTTCGGTTATGGAGTAAATGATTGATGCGTATTGAGTTACAATATGGAATGCGTTAGTTAGTAAAATGTATGCCGTTTATGTGTGGTATTAAGTGTATAATTGGCCTCAACATGGACATGCATATTCGGCCACATGAGGGGGATTGGTGTGCATGCATTCGGTTAGAGGCAAGCATATTGATGCCTATTCTTGGCTTGGAAAATTCGGCTAAGGAGAGTACTTACTAATGTGTTGGATTCGATTCGTGATTTCGTACACATGTGACTCTAATGTCTAATGTATATAAGGGCTAAGTACCTTGAGCTTCACTTTGATGTTTGAATGAATTGTATTGAATTGCTTGTTGTGATTAAAATTGTGCATGACCCTTGTGTATTTGAGCTAAAGGATGGCCATATGACCATTTAAACTCCTTGTCATATTCGCCATAAGCTATCATAATGAGATTTTAATAAGTTAAATTTGTGTGAATTAGCTCAAGAGCTTAGAGGACCACAGTTAGATAAGGAAAGGAAAAGTGATCGAATAGTTGTCAAAATCGTTTGACAACATCCGAGGTAAGTCTTGAGTAATGACCCTACTTGAATTATATTGAAATGATTTGTCATATTATGGCGGACAGCCGAATGTGTAGGGACTAAGTTATAAAGTCAATTGAAATCATGCTCTTTGTGTGTGGCTATTGAGCCGAAATTGGAAAGGTTTGATAAATGTTTTGTGTTTGAGCCTTAGTAACGAGAATGAAATATGGATGTGTCGTGATTATTGATATATGTGTACATGAGCATTTGAATGATACCGGCTAAGTCCCAAGGCATTTATGCTAGTGATTATATCCGGGCTAAGTCCCGAAGGCATTTATGCTAGTGATTATATCCGGGCTAAGACCCGAAGGCATTCGTGTGAGTTGTTATATTCTGGCTAAGACCCGAAGGCATTTGTGCAAGTTACCAAATCCGGGTTAAGACCCGAAGGCAATTGTGCTTGTGGTTATATCCGGTTAAATTCCAAAGAAGCTCGGTTGAAGGTGAGCGTTTTGGTGCTGTAATAAATTCAATTAATACGCTCGAAAAACCCATACGATAAGGTATGTTTACATGTGCATCGGAAAAGTCGATCCGTTTGAAATAGTATTCGTTCAATCGACTAACGAACTTTCGGCTCTTAGATAGGTTGATACCTTGTGTGTATATGTTGATGAAGTGTGAAGTAAGTATGATTATGAGAATGTGTATTACTAAAGTGATTCATTTAGCTATGTGAATGTAATACTTTAGTCAAAGCTGATTTCTTTACTTGAGACTTACTAAGCATTAAAATGCTTACCCGTTGCTTTGGCTCTCTGTTTATAGATTTTACTCGTTAGCTATCAGATTCGGGATCATCGAAGTCAAGTCATCCACACTATCAAAGCCCCTTTTGGTACAAATTTTGGTTGAACTTTGAAATGGCATGTATAGGACTACTTTTTCGTTTGTTGGTCATAGACCCTTTGATTTTGTATAAATTTGGATAGCCATGCGAAAATGGCTTATATACACTTTGGCATGGTATCATAATCATTTTGTATGTTGTTCATTAAGAGGTATGGAAATGTTTGAAACGATTAGCCACTGGAATGGTTAATCATGATCATTCCTTGTGCCATGTATGCTAAAAGGGCTAGTTGAATCAAAGAAATTATGAAGTAGGTAAAGGTTACCTTGAAAACAGATGCTGATAGCAGCAGTGATGTGGATGTGAAAAATCACTAAAAATAGTAGGAATGGAATTAAATAGTGAATAAATTATGTAAATTAACCTTGATGAATGTACTTTCATATGGAAGAAATGAATATGTCATATGAGTTATATGTTAAGAGATATTAAAGTTCTTGTGAAACAGGGCCAGAACGGTTTCTGGATCCCCTGTTCCAACTTTGGAAATTCATTGTAAACTAACCAGAGATAATTAGGAGTCATGCCATATTTTTATATATTCCTATTTGTGTCTAGTTTCTATAGAAACAAACGGCATCAGTATTGAAGCCCTGTACAGGGAGATATCCAAGTCGTAATGTGCAAAGGTCAGTGTAGTCAATCCCTGTAACAGGGGAGACTTTAACTAATAAACTGTACTAATTGGCCCAACCAAAAATTCTAGAAAAAAATTTGTGGATGGACATATGAGTCTAATTTCAGGGAAAAATTACAAAACTGATTTTTGAGCCTTGAAACTCAAGATATGATTTTAAGGCGACAAGGACGCAAAGAATAACGACTTTGTCCGGAAAATTTTAAATGGACTGTGAAAATGATTAAGTCAAGTTTGTGTGCACCTTGTGTTCGACTCCGGTAACGGACTCGGGTACGGGGTGTTACAGATATGTTGTCTCTCTCAGAAGTGAAACAGTATATTTAAGGCACTCGTCCGTAGTACATGACATTTCATCGAACACTTGTATCGTATTCTCTAACTAGAATTTAGCTCTCTTGGCATCATCATTAGTAGTAGCACAGAACTCTTCGACCCTATATTTTATAATTTTATCAACTGGAGGCTTATTCAGACGAATCAGATCTACAGCTTGTGGCACAACTGGGACTTGTGGAGGATTTAGCAGGGGAGAAGGTTGTGGCACAGCCTAATTGGTTCTAATATACTGAGTGAACCAATCATTTATCATTTGGTAAAAGGCTTGCTTAGCATCTCCCTCGTAGCTACTAGTAGCAGGTCCAGAATCAGACGGCGCTGTCTCTTGAGCGGGACCAGGCACATTACTTTCAACATCATTAGCTATGGCTCATTCGGGATCCATTTACTATATAAAAACACATTTTAATTGTTAGGAATCATCACACTATCGCAGTTCATATATATGGCATGTATAGCTAAACTCACATAAGCTACGTTAGTTCTAGAATCGACTAAATCGTAGCTCTGATACCAACCAAATGTAACACCCCTAACTTGTATCTGTTGCCGGACTAAGGTTATGAGGATTAACCAGACATATCGGAACATTTTACGATTTATTTCATAAACATCAAAGCATCATAGTCAATCAACATCACAGAGTCCCTTACTTAGGTCAACAAGACCCTAAACAGGCATTAGAAAGAGGTCGAGACTAAACCGAACACATATAAAATTTTTTGAAACTAAACAATTTTTTTAAGTTACAAAGGTCACACACCCGTGTGAACAGGCCGTGTGCCTTACACGACATTAGACACGCCCAAGTGTCTTGGCAGTGGCAAAACAGAACATAAATACTGACTTGTCGACACAGCCACAAGACACACCTGTGTGCCAGGCCATTATTGACTTGGATCATACGGCTGACCACATGCTCATGTGCTAGCCCGTGTGCCACACATGACCGATAGACGCACCCGTGTGTCTAGGCATTGCCAAAACTATAGGGTATACTGACTTTAAATCGTAGGGTACCCTAGGGGACACATGACTGTGTAACATAACTGTGTGTCGCACACGATGAGACACACGCCCGTGTCTTTGCCCGTGTGGAAAAAAATAGGCTATTTGCAAAGCCAATGCCACCCATTTTAGACCATCCCTACAAGCATGAAACAAAGCACATTTCATGTCCCAAAGGTAGCCAAAAACATACCAAATCATGCACAAATTTTATATCAAAAGCACATGATTCATACATCATATTAATCCATTTCAATTCATAGTATTTCACATCATATTAAGTTCCCAAATTAATCATGAAACTTACCAAAATTAACCTTTCATTTGGTCATTCAAAAGCGCATCAAAATATACCATTTTTTAACACAAAACATATACTAAAATTCATTCATAATTTCATCCATAACCAAGCCATATCACATGGCTAGATATACACATCTCAAAACACATTCAAAGTTCTCTAGCCTATACATGCCATACTTTGATATATACCTTTTCAAAAGGTACCAAAAGTAAGTTTGATAGTGTGGTGATGATCCTCGACAATCCCCGAGCCTCCAGTAGCTTCGATATCTAAAACACAATGAAAACACACACAAAGTAAGCTTTCAAAAGCTTTAGTAAGCCATAAGCAAATAAACTTATCATTTTAAGCATATAAGCATCATAAAATACATATAGTCCATAGCCAAATACTATTACAAACCACATAGTTCATATACTTATATCACATATTCCCAATTCATTGCACATATAACATAATTTCTCATACTTATATCACATATCATCACTTGCACATATACTTTCTTTTCATTCTCATTCATGATATACATTTCAAACGTACCTAAATTAGATATACGTTCATATAGTTATTCGTTTCTCAGAATGCCCATTGAAACATTTGAAATCATTAAAGATACTTGGATAGCTCGGAAAGCTCGTACAAGGGCAACGTCCCCGACATGGTCTTACATGTAATCAAATATTGATTCCACTATCCCAGACATGGTCTTACACAAAATCAAATATGATGCCGATGTCCCAGACATGGTCTTACACATAAATCTCAAGTCAATGCTAGCGTCCCAAATGTGGTCTTACACAAAATCACATATCGAAATCCTATGTCATGACATATGTATCCTAACTATTCCTATTGATCATACGGGGCTTTCGGACATCATTACATTATTGAAACTTTCTCAATTTCACATATTTAGATTCTATAACTATTCATCACAATTCAATATCATATAAACATGAATAAATCAATTCAAACACATTTATTTGTATATCGACTTACCTCATATGGAAATGAACAGAAACGAACGACTATTCAACGACTTTCGACATTCCTCGATTTATTTCGTTTTCTTTGGTTCTTGATCTAAACACATTCAAATTTGACTTATTCAATCTCACATTCATTTAAATCAATCCATATACACATATTTAGGGCATTTAACAAATTAGCCCTCACATTTCCACATTTTAACACTTTAGTCCCTAATTCATAAAATCACAAAATACACAAAATTTCTTTATACATATGCTTGGCTGAATATTCCCTTAACTAATATAAGCCCACATACTTTATTTATTTCACATTTTAGCCCCTCAATTTCTCATTTACACAAATTAGTCCAAAATACTCAAATTCATCAAAAATTCCAATACAAAACATAGTAATTTATCACATATTTTTCATTTTCTATCATCAAACTTCATAAAACTCACATTATCAACAATGGAACATCTTCAAATCATAATCAAATTTAGAAATTGAGACATGGTCTTGAAAGATTACTAAGCAACGATCACAAAAACATAGAAATTATCAAAAATCGATCAAAAAATCATACCTTAGTTACCAAAATTCTTAACCGATCTCTAAGAGCTCTTTTTCTTCCTTTTTCTTTTTGATTTTCGGCAATAAGGATGAATGAAACATCTTTATCATGTTTTGTTTTATTTTATTACAAAATAATTCATAAATTACTAATTTGCCCTTTATAATTAAACATATAATTCCTGTTAATTTAGGTCATTAATGTCCACTCATAAATTCAATGGTTTATTAACCACATAAGGACCTCTCAATTATAAAGACACATCAATTCGGCCATTATTCAAATAGAAGGATAATTTTGTATTTTTTGTTATTTAATCCTTTTTATCAAATTGACACACAAACAATAAAATTTTCACATGAAACTTTCACAGATATCAATTCACATATTATAAGCACGAAAAATAATATTTAAAATATTAACTTGGAGTTGTTGTCTTGAAACCACTGTTCTGACTAGGGTCTAAACTAGGTTGTTACATCACCTTTCTGCACATCAATTAACGTTCTTCCCGTGGCTAAAAGGTCTCCCAAGGATGATCAACACTTCCTTATCTGCTTCAAAATCTAAGACAATGAAATCAGCAGGAAAAATAAATTTATCAACTCTTACCAAAACATCCTTCAACTTTCCCTTGGGATATGCTAAAGATCGATCCGCTAGCTAAAGTCTCATAGTTGTAGGTCTTACTTCACCTATCCCTAGCATCTTGAAAATATACTTAGGCAAAATTTGGATTTTATTTACTTGAATCATATCTATTAGTAGTAGGCTGGGAGTTTTCAAAAAAAATAATAATTGCTTTTCAAACTCCAAGTTTTCGCAACATATGTTAAAGAGATTCCACAACAAACATTTTAAAAAAAAAAACGTAATGACAATCTAATAAGTTTAACATTTTGCTATAACAACTTGAGTTTTAATAATGAGCAAGATATCCTAAACTTACGTTATGTTCACAAAGAGGTTTTTATTACAAAATAGATTTTCAATGATATTAGGTTAGAGAAAAGCACTTTAATGTGACATCACAGATTCGGCCATAACGTCTAGGCCGGGTTTGGAGTGTTACAAATTAGACCATTATTATGATAGTGGATGATAATTGCATGGCATAAATGAAGTTTTGAATTAATTTAAAGGTTAATTGTAACACCCCTAACTCGTATCCGTCACTGGATTAGGGTTACGAGGCATTACCAATCAAAACACAGTTCTGAACAGTCATTAATTACTACTCATGCATAAAGTGATAGATTTTCCTTTACAAAATTTTTCCATACTCAAATTAATAACCATCCTCTTATTCATACAAATCAAGTTCGTTTGTATAAAACACATAACCAATTAAAATAAAAAATGCATTATTAATCATATTGCATATACGAAACATGCTTCAAAATTCAACCATATCAATATCATGGATTTTAATCAAATTTTTGAACCAATTAAACTTGCATCAAAACTATAATACATATGCTTTATAAATACATAATTCGAACCTTATGAATATCAAATTTTATAGCATGCGAATGACTAATTCATTAACCAACATTTTTCATCTCATGTACCAAACATGCATTAATACTCTCTTTAGTACAATTTCATTATTTTAACTAAATACTAAACATATCCTTTTGCTTATCTATACACATCTGCATTTTAACTCATACCAACCATAACAAATAGCATAATATTCATTAACATATAAGATTATGGTTAACATTACATCATTTACTTCCACCAACCATTTAAGCGTAACCTAAGCGCATACATTGCATTGACAAACCAAACCAAAATATCCAATACATAGTCAAATATATAATTGTTATTTCACTCCATTTCTAACTAATTTATAAAATGCATTCTCAAAGACATAGCATATCACACATAAAACTTAACTGAGATGAATTAATCATAAGCTATTTGTAGTACCTTAACCAAACACAACAACCAACTTCACACATATTTTATCTATGCAAATACCAAAGCCAAATCAACTAAATATACTTATGAAAATATATATATCATCATCGAAATCACCTAAGCTTAGACATCATTTTTGACTATCATAACCGAACATAGATAGTCAAATTTCATAGTCAAACAAATATTTATCAAATACACATATATCTTTAACCTTTTTCCCAAAATAAACTCATCCATGATCAACTTAATAAACCTCAATATTAATAAACATATCATCTTCACTTTTTCTAAATGTCATAACCGAATTTACCTTAATACCTAATCTCTTAATAACACCATGGTCAAATATAACAACAAGTTCACATATATTTATCTATGTATAAACCATAGCTAAATCACTAAACCATAGCCAAACATAACCACGATTCAATCAAACATTGAAATTGAGTTTAAAAATTTTAACAATCCATTTTCGCATGGCTTATTATTTACATACCAAAATCTTCATATCCAAATATAAGCTAGCCTATACATGCCATAAGTTCGAAATTCAACTTATAAAGTACCAAAAACAGTCGATAGTGTGATAAACTTCTCTAAGATCCCTGAGCTCGTTACTTGAATCCAAAATCTATAAAACAGAGGCAAAACATAAACACACACAGTAAGCTATCATAGTTTAGTAAGTCATAAGCAAATAAACAATTCAAAGACATAATCGATGCATTTAAACTATGCCAAACTATACTACCATAATCAAATTAAACCTCAATCTTATGATTTAACATTTATCATATACTTTCACCTATAAACTTATTTATGGCCGAATACATATATATATATATATATATTATCAAAGTATCTTCGATTTCAAAGCTTATTATCATTATGTGACCATGTACATGTATACACATATACATACACTCATAAATCGAAATATAGTTCATATGCATAAACATAGCAATGATCGAATGAATATATATATACATTAACAAACTATCATTCAATTCCTAAGCCAAAATATCTTTATCATACCAAATACATATACACTTATATGCATATTCTCATAAGTCAAAGTATAACAATCACATATATATTTATATCAAATGGCCGAATATACCACCAAATGCACATATGTTACACTAGTAACTTGTATTATTTGAATCACATATTAAATGGCCAACTTACATTATTTTAAAATAGGCAATTAACTAACTCATACCTGATAATTTTAGCTCGATTTACACTTTCATTCACAACATATCATTACCCGTCGAACCATTCGAAATTGGATAGGATACTCGGATAATCACATATATCATACAATGCCAACATCCCAGGCGTGGTCTTACACGTAATCACATATCGATGCCACTGTCCCAGACAGGGTCTTACTCGTAAACACATATCAGAACCATATATCGATGCCATGGTCTTACTTTCACATCACATATCGGAATCCTATGTCATGACATATGTATCCTAGCTATTCCTATGGTTCATACGAGGCTTTCAGACATCATAACTCGATCGAATCGAACTCGTAAACTTAATTCTCAAGCATATACACATTCGGTCATTAAGTATATAAAATCATAAAATCCAATTCAGCATTTAAAACATATATATTCAAAATTATTAACATTTATTTGCTTATAAACTTGCCTCGAATGATGTAAAACAAAATGGGACGATTAGTCGACTACTTTAGTTTTTGCCCAATCCTAATCTGATTTCTTTGGTTCTTGATCTAAACATATTCAAATTAAACTCATTCAAACATATTTTCACTAAATTTTGTCCAAAAACACATAAATGAGCAACTTACACTTTTGCCCCTGACATTTCAAATTTTTCACAATTTAGTCCTTATTTCACAAAACATAAAATATTCAAAATTTGAAGATACCCATGTTAGGTCAAACGTTCCTAGTGTTCATACAAGTCTATATATTTCATTTATTTCACATTTTAGTCCCTCATTTTATTATTTTTGTAATTTAGTCCTAATTACTCAAAATCATCAAAAACTCCAATACAAAACATGTTAATCCAAAACATATCTTTCATATTTCATCATCAAACAACAAAAATCACAAGCTTTCAACAATGGCATATCTCAAAATATTCATCAAAATAAAAATTTCAAGTATGGGCCTTGTAGATAACTTAGCAACGATCTTAAAAACGTAAAAATTATCAAAAATCGAGTAAAAATGAACCTTGAATCAAGCTTGGAAGGTGGATGAACATTTGAAACCTTATTCTTTTCTTTCTTATTTTGATATTCGATCATGGAAGAAAAATATAAGCTATGGCTTTTAATTTTATGTTTTATACTAATATAATTTATTAACCAAATTACATCTATAACCTTTATATTAAAATATAAAACCATTATAATTCATGGTTTTTACCGTTCATCACTTATTCAATGGCATAATTGCAACATAAATGCTTCAAATTATAAAGACACATTCAATTTGGTCATCACACATTAAACTATCAAATTTTCATTTTACGCGATTAAGCCCTTTTATTTAATCGAGCACTCAAACAACAAAATTAAGTAACGAAAATTTCACACATATAAATTCACACATAATAAACAATGAAACTAGTTTTTAAATATTTTTCTAACTCAAATTTGTAGTCCCGAAACCACCGTTCCAAATAGGGTCTAAATCGGGTTGTTACATTAATTTTGGTATTTTATTATTAAAGGTTATTTTAGTTAAAAACAAAACACAAAATTTGGTGGCATTCATCTTCTTAGCCAAATTTAGAAGAAGAGAAGAAGCCATATTTTTTCATTTAGGGTTTGGTCATTTGAAAGCCAAATTGGTAAGTCATTTTGTGTAACGCCCCGAATTTAGGCCTAGTAGTATTGGGCCTTTAGTATGGTCCGTAAGGAGGTTTGTATATAAGCACTTAATTGTACAAGGAAATGACACAATTAAATGCCTGCTTCAGTGGTTAATGGCCCTGGGAAGTGTTGGAGAAATCTTGGGTTCAAACCTGGGCTTTAGCAAAAATTTTGGTAATAAGTGAATAAAACCCTGGGTGCTTGGATGAAGGCCTTTTAAATTATTGTGGTAAATAAATGACACAATGAAGCTTGTGGTCTAGTGGCTGTGGCGTCATTAAGGTTGCAAGGGAGCCTGGGTTCAAGTATTGGCTATTGCAATTTATTTTGGTTTTTTTTAAAGGAATCTAGACTCTAGCCTATAGACCTTATATTTAATTGAGGATAAAATATGACACAGAAAGAGCCTACGGTGGAGTGGCAAGGTGGCGTGTTGTGTAACTGTGAGGTCTAAGGTTCAAGTCTTGGGATGCGCAATAGAGTATTTATTTTGCTGTTTGAGCTGTGTAAGAGGTGGAGTTGGACTGGAACTCTGTGGTTGAGGTGGTCATAAGAAAATAAAGAATTTTCCTAATGGTTGAAAGTAATCCCACATCAGGAAGCTAACATGGGAATTGGTGAGAAGCTGGGTTTAAATAGAGTGAACCAGATGAGTTGTTGAAAAATAAAAAAAGGGTGATTAAAACCCAATGCAGGATGTGCCAAGGTTGGTGATCGTGGACTTTGGCACGTTCTCTAAAACAGGTCTGTATTCATGCCCTTCCTTGTTAAAAATCGGCAAAAGCTGAAAGCCGCCACGAGCATTCTCGTGTGCTGGGGCTGTTCTGCGCCTCAATCGGCTAAATGGGCCTGATGGGCTTGTGGGCTCGCTTGTGTAAATCTAACTGTTAGGTGGGAAGTAGTTGGGCCTGATGGGCCATATGAATGTGATTGGGCCTGATGGGTCATGTGAACGAGGTTGGGCCTAAAGGGGCCAAATGAATAAGTGTGGATCTGTTAGTGTTTAGTAAAGGGGTTGTAGACCTAGTTTTTTGGTAACTACTCAAGAAGACATAAAACTTCAATAATTAATTAATCGCGACCGTGGACGAGTCATAAGGTTAAGGTATGGCAATGGGTATATGCATGTCTAGGATTGGATCTAGGGGGAGCTTGGTACTTAAATGGTCCTAATGACTAACATCCTCTTATCTGGAATCCTACTTGGTGCATAGTATCTGTCACTTTAGCCAACGAGGACTTGTTAATGGGCCAAGGTAAGTAATAAACCCATAATAAAGAGAAATTACTGAAATACCCTCGATTTGTAAAATTATAGAAATACCCTCATTTTGTAAAATTACTGAAGTGCATCATATACTGTAACACCCCGTACCCGAGTCCGTTACCGGAGTCGAACACAAGGTGCACACAAACTTGACTTAATCATTTTCACATCCATTTAAAATTTCGACAAAAGTTGTTCTTGCATCACTTACGCTTTAAGAATCATATCTTGAGTTTCAAAGCTCAAAAATCAGTTTTGTAATTTTTCCCTGAAATTACACTCACATTTCCATATACATATTTTTTTCTAGAATTTTTGGTTGGGCCAATTAGTACAGTTTATTAGTTAAAGTCTCCCATATGACAAGGGTCGACTACACTGACCTTCGCGCGTTACAACTTGAATATCTCTCTGTACAGGGCTTCAATACTGATGCCGTTTGTTTCTATAGAAACTAGACTAAAAGAGGAATCTATACATATATGGAATGACTCGTAATTATCCCTGGTTAATTTAAAATGAATTTCCAAAGCTGGAACAGGGGGTCCAGAAACCGTTCTGGCCATGTCTCACGAAAACCTAAGTATCTCTTAACATACAACTCATATGACCGTTTCGTTTCTTCCATATGAAAGTAGATTCATCAAGGTTAATTTACATAATTTATTCACTAATTTATTCCATTCCTGATATTTTTAGTGATTTATCACATCCACACCACTGCTGCTGACAGCATCTGCCTTTAAGGTAGACTTTACCTATTTCATAATTTCCATGATTCAATTGGCCCTTTTTGCATACATAGCACAAAGTGTGATCATGATTAACCATTCCAATGGCTAATCGTTTCAAAACAATTCCATACCTCATAATGATCAACATACAAACAATTATAGCACTATGCTAAAACGCATTATATAAGCCATTTTCGCATGGCTATCTAAGTTTACACAAAACCGAAAGGTACATAACCTACAACAAAAGGGTAGTCCTATACATGCCATTCCAAAGTTCAACCAAAATTTGTACCAAAAAGGGGTCTTTGATAGTGTGGATGACTTGACTTCAATGATCCCGAATCCGATAGCTAACGAGCAAAATCTATAAAACAAAGAGCCAAAACAGCGGGTAAGCATTTTAATGCTTAGTAAGTCTCAAGTAATGAAATCAGCTTTGACTAAAGTATTACATTCACATAGCTAAATGAATCACTTTAGTAATACACATTCTCATAATCATATACACACACAAGGTATCAACCTATCTAAGAGCGAAAGTTCGTTAGTCGATCGAGCGAACACTATTTCAAACGAATCGACTTTTCCGATGCACATGTAAACATACCTTATCATATGGGTTTTTCGGCGTATTAATTGAATTTATTACCGCACCAAAACGCTCACCTTCAAACCGAGCTTCTTGAATTTAGCGGATATAACCACAAGCACAATTGCCTTTGGGTCTTAACGGTTGGTATCTTGCACAAATGCCTTGGTCTTAGCCGGATATGACAACTTCGCACGAATGCCTTGAGTCTTAGCCGGATATAATCACTAGCATAAATGCCTTGGGACTTAGCAGGATATATTCACTAGCATAAATGCCTTGGGACTTAGCCCGGTATCATTCAAATGCTCATGTATACATATATCAATAATCACGACACATCCATATTTCATTTTCGTTACTAAGGCTCAAACACAAAATATTTATCAAACCTTTCCAATTTGGCTCAATAGCCACACACAAAACATGATTTCAATTAACTTTATAACTTAGTCCCTACGCACATTCGGTACTGTCCGCCATAATATGACAAATCATTTCAATATAATTCAAGTAGGGTCATTACTCGAAGACTTACTTGGACGTGGTCGAGCGATTTCGACGGTTACTCGACTACCTTTTCCTTCCCTTTATCGGTTTAGCTCCCTTTGCTCTTGAGCTTAATAGTGACCTAGGATAGCCAATGCTTCACTCCTTCTTCCCTTTTCCTTCAATTTTCGGCCAAAAGATGTTCAAGGATGAACACACATTTCTTTTTCTTCTTTGTATTTTCTTCCTAGTTTTGGCTCAAAGAAAGGATGAACAAATTTTTTCTTTCTTTTCCTTCAACTCAAGGCAATGGGGGATTACACCTTCTCTCCTTTATTTTTTCAATTCTTTATTCCTCACCTTAGTTTAATTTTTCCTCCCATATTGCACCAACAAAACATGTCTATGACATGTTTTCCCCATCCTCCTTGTCATGGCGGCCACCACTTATAAAGGGGGTATTTGACATGCAAGACCATTGTTTTGCATGCATGCTTTAATTAGTCATCACACATTTCCCTATCCTACTTTCAAAGTTCACTACTAGGTCCTTTTTAGTGAAATTCACATTTATGACCCTAAATCAAATCATTAAAAATGTCACACACAAATTAACACATACCATAGGCATCAAAATGAATATTAAATTATTTTATGCCTCGATTTTGTGGTCCCGAAACCACTTCCCGACTAGGGTCAATTTTGGGCTGTCACATATACACAGATCATAAGAGCCTAAAGTATTTGTTGACTCAGAAGGAGTTGAACCTTAGGCAACGAAGATGGGTGGAGTTGCTTAAGGACTACGACTGTTCGATAGAGTACCACCCAAGAAAGGCTAATGTGGTGGCAGATGCATTGAGTCGAAGGGTTGTTACTGATTTGAGAGCCTTGTTCGCACGATTAATTACATCTGACGATGGAAGCTTGTTGGCGAAGCGCAAGTAAGGCCTACTTGGACTGAAAAAGTTAAGGAAAAATAGTTGAAGGGCGATTCATTAGCACATCGGTTCCGACAAGTTAAGAATGGTGAGAATGAGGATTTTGGGTCGAACACTTGAAGGAGTTACGTGCTTTTCGTGGAAGGGTTTGTATTCCAAAGGACCACGAATTGGGGCGATTAATTCGAAAGAGGCTCATGGTGGACTCATGCCATGCATCCTAGAGGAATAAGTTATATCGAGACTTGCGAGAGATGTCTTTGGTGGCTTGATTAAAGCGAGAGGTGACCGAATTTGTTGGGAAATGTCTAACGTGCCAAGCGAGTTAAGGTGAGCACCAATTGCCTTCGGGATTATTGCAACTGTGAAAATTCATGTATGGAAGTGGGAAAGAGTAACAATGGACTTTGTGAGTGGGTTACCTTTGACACCCACCAAGAAAGATTCGGTGTGGGTTGTTGTGGATAGGTTAACAAAATCTGCTCATTTCATACCTGTACGTCTTGACTACTCACTTTGCAAAAGTTGGCCAAGTTATATGTGGCGAGAGGTAGTGCGATTGCATGGGGTGCCGTGTCGATAATTTCGATCGAGACCCTAGGTTTACATCTCGGTTCTGCGGAAGCTGCGAGGAAGCGTTAGGTACGATTGGATTTCAAAGACTTGCTTTTCACCTGAGCAGATGGACGGTCGAAAAGGGTTATTCGAGTTACGGAGGATATGTTGAGAGGTTGTATCATTGATTTCCGTGGAAGTTGGGAGGACTACTTACCATTGGCGGAGTTTGCTTACAATAACAACTATCAAGCAAGTATTCAGATGGCTCCATATGAAGCACTTTATGGGCGAAGATGTCGTATGCCGACGTGTTGGACAGAGTTGGGTGAACGATGAGTGCTTGGACCGGAATTGGTGGCGGAACGAAAGCAAGGTTAAGGTGATAAGGGATCGGTTAAAGGAGGCATCCGATGAGACGAAGTCGTATCGGATCTGAAGTGCAAAGAGATTGAGTTATTTGTTAGGGATATGGTTTTCTTGAAGGTTTCCCTTGGAAGAAAATTTTTAGATTTGGTAAGAAGGGTAAGTTAAGCCCACGGTTTATTGGGCCTTACCGAATTGTTAAGCGGGTTGGACCGGTGGCTTATCAGCTAGAGTTACCACGAGCGGCATCGTATCCACGACGTTTTCATGTATCCATCTTTGGGCGGTATCGATCGACCCAACTCATATCATACCGATTCTGAGATCGAGGTGCGGTCGGTTTAACATTGAAGAGGAACTGTGCAAATACTTGATCGTGACGTCAAGGTGTTGAGAAGGAAATCAGTTCCACTAGTGGTACTTTGGAGGAACCATGGCAAGGAAGAAGCTACTTGGGAGACTGAGGAGGCTATGCGTCAACAGTACCCTCAACTGTTCTAATAAGGTAAAATTTCGAGGACGAAATTTCTTTAAGGAGGGTAGAGTTGTAACATCCTAATTTTTCGGATTTATTCGTGGTTTGCAATATTTTATAAAGACTTTAAAATTTTGGTATTTGGATGTGAAATTAATATTTTGAGTAAGTAAATGGGTTTGTGGAAGGCCCATGAGTTGGCCAAAACCCTGTTGAATTTTTGAAATTTTGGACTTAGGAGTTAGGGGTTCTAGCTAAGAGGGCCTTAAGTAGAGTTGTGGGTAAATTGCATCACAAAAAGAGCCTTGGTAAAGTGGCAAGGGTGACGCCACTAGGCTCCTAGAAAAGTGGCGTGTGGAGCTGTGGGGAAGGCATGGGATCGATTCCTGTGTTGACAAATAGATGCATTTATTTTTTAAGTGCGGGGAGGGTAAGTGTTGGAGTTCGGTGGATTTTGCTAGAAGAGTTGGATCGGTTTAAATGCTTGGATTAAGGAGGGATAAGGGAGAGATTTGAGGATTTGGATGTGGCTAGGAGTTGGCGAATCATGCGAATTGAAGAGGAAAATCGGCGGGGATTATGAGGTTAGTATTTGACACTTAGGGTATTGATGGTGCCGTTTTCTTCTTTTTTACACCTTAGGATTGTTATTTTCTCTCTTCTTCCTCTCTAGCAAAACTACCACCTCCCTATTCTTCTTTTTCTATTTTCTTCTTCACAACCATTCATCATACCTGCTATTCATCAATCATTGTTGAATCCATAAAAGCCAAAATCTTGTGATCACTGCTTGTGCCGATTTCTTCAAAGCCAGGTTTTTTCTTCTATGTTCTTTTGTTTTTATTAATTTATGATTATCTTTTCTTAATCCTAAATACCTGACGGCAATTTTACTTCGAGGTTATAGTTCCACATTATCATCTTCTTCACCACCTAAAAGCCGAAAGTACCACTGGTTTAGGGGCTTATAGCCAAAACTTCTTCAAACTCCTGGATTCGGGTTTTACCATTGTTCTATGGATAAATCTTGCCTTTGGATTGCTTGAAAATCAAGTAGGAGTAAGGGTAAGTACTTACCATCTCGGATCTGTTCTTATTTTGCAAAGTTAAGAAAAGCCGAAATCCCTAAAATATAGAGAGGCTGTCGAATTGGGCATGTGGCTCTAAAGGTTTTTAACTAACATTTTCTGTCAATGATTAGTGTCTTCTTAAGTATTGGATTGGAAGCGTGAATCATTGGAGCAATCGGATTCGAAGCTAGCTATCGATTTTGGCAAAAGGTAAGATTTCAATGGCTTGTAGGGACATGGTTCGATCATGGGTGAGTAAGTTTTGGAATTTAGTGATTATAGTTTGTAAATAAGCACTGTGCTAATCAATTGTAGGATATCGAAAGAGATCTCGATGAGCGATCGTCATGAATCGGTGTGTCTAGAACACCCTTCCTTAGTTTAATTCGGCAAAAACCAAAATGCCAAATTCGGCATTTCATAAGCTTGTGAGTATCTGAATGCTCTCAAGACATAGAGTAATTGTTAGATCTAGCACAAAGTGGTAAGGAGGTTAGTGTGACATTTTAGCGTATTTTGAAAAAAGGGCCTCGCCAAAAGCTGGGCCCAATGGGGTTCTGGACCAATATGGGTAAGAGATAGGCAAAGTAGCTTTGTCGGTTAGAGGTAGAATCAAATTGCATAAAATTGTTAAGAATTCTGGAATAGCTTATGTAGTTACGTAAGTTCTGAAATTACCCCTAAAGAGCATAATTACCGAAATACCCCTAGGGTTTAAAATAGTGAAATGCATGAATAATTGATCTTGTATTTTGCATATTATGCTTTTATTGATATCATTGCATGGGATTGGGGTATTGATGGAGGAAATCTTGAAAGTGGTTCATCCACGTCTTGGAGGCTTTGCCTCAACTTATTGATATTTGAGCGTTCTTTGCCACTTTGTGGAGTGTAGAAATTTGGGTGGGTTGAGATATTCCCACATGGAGTGTAGAAATTTGATGCAGGCGGTGTAGCGGTTGGTGGGTTGAGTAGTCTCCCAGGATGGGTTTGCATGCATTATTACTCTTATTACTTATATTCTTGAATCGGGCCTATGGGCCACCTTGTTATATAAAAAGGGCTAAGGCCTTGCTATCAGATACGAAAGGGCTTACATCCCTTTGTGTCTTGTTATCTGAATAGGGCTTAGGCCCAATGGGCTTGAGCTGATTTGGGCTTTGGATGGGCTTCTGTATACACTGAGTTTTCCCAAACTCACCCCTTTCCCTTCCATCTTTGCAGGTGAGCCCTAGTTGGTGGACTTGGGTGGGCGGGATTGAGTGTGCCACGAAGATTGATTGTCGATTTTAAATAAGTTTAGCATTTAATTTGGATTATTTTTTATTGTGCTCAAAGTTGTAATAAGGCCGCTCTTTTTAATTAATTTTATTTTGGGAATTATTAAACTGGTTAGCACTAGGGTTCGTTTTATAAAAACTACTTGTTTTAAAAGATCACGATGATGCACAAAGTTTCCGCAAAGTAAATGTTTTTCCAAGAAAATAAATGTTTTCAGCAAATGTTTTTCAACCTTAATCATTTTCTTAAAATGAGACATAACCAAAAGGTTTTCTCCAAATCATACGAGATGTTAGAGTGTGGCAATGGCGGCGTGCATGTCTAAGATTGGATCCGAAGGGAGCTTGGTACTTAAGCTGTCCGACGGACTCACCTCCTCTCTTTCCTGGTTTCCTACACGTGCACGGCTTCGTTCACTTTAACCTACTTTTAAAAGTGTCTTTTACAATCACCAACTAAGATTTTCCAACTAAGTGTCTGGAATGTTTTGAGCGCCCGATGTGGTGCACCAGATCAGGTCATAACGTCTAGGCCGGGTTTGGGGTGTTACATTTAGTGGTATCAGAGCTTAGGTTGCAACAACTCGGCTGTGGATCGGGTCCGAAAATATTTTCAAAAACTCAGGCCTAAGAAGGGTATTTTTGGAAATGGTAAGTTTTTCAAAGAATATTCAAGTTTCTCTATTGTTAAACAGGGTTAAATCAATTTTCAAATCAAATCTTTTTATTTACTGTAAACAAAAACATGGTTTTTAATTTTTCATGGATGATAAGGAAGTAGCTGCTGAATCCCGGCACCAAGTCTGTAAGTGTTCTTTCCCTGTTTGAAATATTTATATATATACTGTACTGTAAATAATACTGTAGTTAGTACTGAGCCTTGGAGATAGAGCTATTGATGATGTTGTATTAGGGCTACAAAATTGAGACCGTAGCTAAATTTTGTTTGCGCGAAAATAACTCTGAAACTCTATCTGTTCATAAGACATTCTGTAATAAACAGTGAAACCAGTAAACTAATGTCATAAAATTCGTAATCAGATAAATCGTTATGAGTGCAAGAGTTACTCGAGGAAGAGGCCGTGGTCGAGGCCGAGGTAGCACTCAAGCTAAATCTGCGTTATCTGAACACATGCCTGCTGGCGAGGTACGTCCACCACCGGTTAATGAAAATGGGCCATATGACCGGACGCGAGGATGGCGCTTTGTCTCGAGCCATGTTGAGGGTTTTGGAAAGGGTGGCCGAGCTAACGTCGGCCCATGAATAGGGGTCCATTTACGAGCGACTTGAACCAACAGAGTGAGATTTTAGGGGCGTGTCTGGAGTGGCCCCAAATGTGGTAAATCTTGGTTGGAAGCCACAGAGCGGATCATGGACGACTGGGACTTTCGATGAAGCGAAGTTGAAAGGGGCGGTGTCGTTCTTTGCGGGATGAAGCGTATCAATGGTGGATTCTTGTGAGAGAAGGTACCCCGGTGAGAGGGTAACATGGGAGCTGTTCAAATAGACCTTTAAGGCAAAATATGTTGGAGCTAGCTATGTGGATGCCGCGAAAGGAGTTCTTGAATCGACTCGGGGAAATAAGACCATTCTTGAATATGAGGCGAGTTTTTACGATTGAGTCGGTATGCTAATGGCATCGTTTCCACTTGAATCTGGCATAGCGTTCATTTTGAGGATGGTCTCGAGAGATGAGTTAAGGGTGCTCATAGCTCCATGAGAGGAGCGAGATTTACTACACTAGTAGAGAAGGCTAAGATAGCCGAGGAGGTGAAACAAACCGAACGGAATAATCGTGATAGGGATCGGAATCGGTTCAAGAGGGATGCTGGACCAGCGGGTGCTGCAAATTGAAATGTTAAGAGAGCTAGGATGGAGGAACCGGTTCGAGCAGTTCCAGTGAACACGGGTAGGCCGCAAGCTTGTGGAGATTGCGGCAGAATGCATCAAGGAGAGTCTTTGGAAGCGATGCGGAGCTTGTCTTCGTTGTGGGTCTAAGGAGCATAGGATTAAGGATTGTCCTAGGAGGGCCACTCGGCCTCGGTGGCCAAACAAGGGGTCAGTCGACCAACTCAACTTTGTGAGGATGGACCGCGCGCCAAGAGGTCGTGGACAAGGTCGCGGTGGTAATGGCCTTGGACGTGGGGCACCTGGCCGGGGTATTGGTAACGCGGATGCTCGTCAGCCAGCTTTGGTGTATGCTGCTCATCGCCGCGAGGAGGGTGATGCACCTGATGTCATAATTGGTACGTTTTTATCTATGGTGTACCTTATCTTTCTCGATTGATGTGGGATCAACCCATTCATATGTGGCATATAACATTTACGGGACCTTTGGGCGTGCACTTGAGGAGGCTGTATGTGGGGTGTCGTGATAAGTCCTTTAGGTCGATCGGTTAAGGTAGAAACTTTTCAAGAAGGTGCCTCTGGAGATTCAAGCGGGTGTTACGTGGGGATTTGATGGAGTTACTGTTTGAAGAATTCGATTTGATACTAGGGATGGATTGGTTGACCGGGCATAAGGCAACTTTAGATTGTGCGACTAAGAGGATGGTGTTAAGGACCGGCAATGATGAAGAGGCAATGATTAGTGGAGAACGAAGGATTACTTATCCAATGTAGTATCGGCATTGAGGGCGAGAAACCGATCATAAGGGTGCAAGGCATATCGGCTTTGGTGAGCCAAGTGGCGAGGATCGATTGTGGAGACCATCGAGGCTGTTAGGGAATTCTGGATGTTTTTAGAAAGAGCTTCTGGATTACCTCCGAATCGGAAGTTGAGTTTGGAATCGATTTGTTGCTGGAACGGCTCTAGTATCTATTGCACCCTATAGGATGGCAAGAAGGAGTTGGTGGAACCAAGGCTCAAATTCAAGAGTTGTTAGATAGAGGCTTCATTAGGCCTAGTGTGTCTCCTTGGGAGCACCGATCTGTTTGTGAAGAAAAGGGCGAACGATGCGCATGTGCATCGATTATCGCCGATTGAACAAACGGCGATTAAGAATAAGTATCCACTACCAAGGATTGACGATCTGCTCGATCAAGCGAGGGAGCTTGGTATTTTCCAAAATCGATCTTCGTTGGATACCATCGGCTAAGGGTAAAGAAGGGATATTCATAAGACAAACATTTGAACTCGATATGGACATTATGAGTTTGTGGTCATGCCGTTTGGGTGAATTTAACGAGCATACGGCAGACTTTTATGGATCGATGAACCGAGTATTCCAACCTTACTTGGATCGGTTCGTAGTCATCTTTATCGATGATATCTTGGTATACTCAAAGCGGAGGTGAAGCATGATGAGCATCTCCGTATTGTCTTTGCAAGTGTTAAGGAAAAGGAGCTCTATGCGAAATTCAAAGAAGTGTGAATTACGGTTGAGGAGGTAACCTTCCTAGGGCATGTGGTCTCTGCCGAGGGGATTAAGGTGGATCCTCGTAAAATTGAAGCGATTCTAGAATGGAAGCCACCGAGGTCGATGTCGGAAATCGGAGTTTCCTAGGGTTGGCAGGTTACTACAGAAGGTTTGTGGAGGGTTTCTCAGTGATGGCGGCACCATTGACAAAACTCATAAGGAAAGGAGTACCATTTGTTTGGACCGAGAAACGGCAAAAAGCTTTTGATCGGTTGAAAGAGGTATTAACCGAAGCGCCAGTATTGATTCAACGGTGTATGGGAAGGACTTTCTTGTATCTGATGATGGGTGCATGTGGGATTAGGTTGTGTCTTGATGCAAGAGGGCAAGGTGGTCGCTTATGCATCGCGACAGCTTAAGGCTCATGAGGTGAATTACCCTACGCATGATTTGGAGCTAGCAGCAGTGATTTTTGCGTTAAAAATTTGGAGACACTACTTATATGGGGAGAAGTGCATCATATACTGTAACACCCCATACCCGAGTCTGTTACCGGAGTCGAACACAAGGTGCACACAAACTTGACTTAATCATTTTCACAGTCCATTTAAAATTTCGGACAAAATTTGTTCTTGCATCACTATCGCTTTAAAAATCATATCTTGAGTTTCAAAGCTCGAAAATCAGTTTTATAATTTTTCCCTGAAATTAGACTCACATTTCCATCTACATATTTTTTTCTAGAATTTTTGGTTGGGCCAATTAGTACAGTTTATTAATTAAATTCTCCCATATGACAAGGGTCGACTACACTAACCTTCGCGCGTTACAACTTGAATATCTCTCTGTACAGGGCTTCAATACTCATCGATACGCAGTAATGGATATTTGTTCTTTATTGTCACTTTGTTAAGGTGACGATAGTCGATGCACAACCTCATGGTTCCGTCCTTCTTTTTCACAAACAACACTGGTGCACCCCAAGGTGAAAAACTAGGGCGAGCAAAACCTCTATCCACCAACTCTTGCAACCGAGCTTTCAACTCCTTTAATTAGTTGGTGCCATACGATCTGAGCTATCGAAATCGGTGTGGTCCCGGTACAAGCTCAATACCAAACTCTATCTCCGAGCAGTGGCAAACCGGTAATTCTTGGGAAAAACATCCGGGTATTCACAAACCACCGCGCAGATTCGGGTTTTATTTCTAACTCCTTATCATCAAGTACATACGCAAGGTATGCTTCGCACCCTTTTCTTACATATTTACGGGCCAACATTGATGATATTACAAATGGCAACCCTTCAAGTCCGTAGACTCAACTCGGATCATTTCGTTATTTATGTACCTCAAATCAATAGTCTTGCTTTTGCAATTCACAACCGCATCATGCACGGTCAACCAATCCAAACCAAGAATAACATCAAATTCATCGAGCGGCAAAAGCATCAAGTCCGCTGAAAAGGAACCTCGAATTACTAGGGGCATTTCTTGCACACTTTGTCGACAAGCACGTAACGACCCAAGGGATTTGACACCGAATTACGAACTCGATGAGACTCAATAGGTAAAGTCTTCTTTGGATGCTAAGGTTTCGCATATATAAGAATAAGTAGAACCGGGGTCAATCAAAGCAATCACATTAGTATCAAAGAGAGTGAAAGTACGGTAATAACATCCGGCGAGGAAGCATCCTCACGTGCGCGTATAGCATAAACCCTAGCAGAGGCGCGAGCCACGGATCTGGTCGTAGCATCTCTAGATCCTCTCGACCACCACTAGCATTGCCCGTATTTCTAGATGGTCTCCCTCGGCGGTGGTAGCACCGGTTTCCCACTCGATCTACATTCTGCTCGAGACAACCTCGGGCAATCTTTAATGAAGTGGTCAACTGATCCGCACTTATAACAGAGGCGGTCACGGAATCTACAACTTCGAATGCCATTTGCCACAATCTCGACACTCGATTACGTCTCGGCGTTCATTCCCAACACTGGCGGCAAAGTGCCTCGTGTACCTGAAGGTCGATCACGATCTCGTCTAAAAAGGCCCAAAGTGCCTCTAGACCGGCCCACATCATCACGAAATTTCTTTGATGCCTGTAGAAGAGACTTTCTCGAGGATCTTTTACGAAACTCTCCAGTTCCCACATCAACTTTTTGTTTTTCTTTTCTAAGCTCTTGACTTTACAAGCTCGCTCGACAAGTACTCGAACTCTCGTATTTCAAGAATGCTAACGAACATTTTATATCTTTATTCAGCCCATCCTCGAAGCGTTTACACATGGTAGCCTCGGACGAAATACATTCCGGCGTATCTACTAAGTCTAACAAATTTTAGCTCGTAATCGATTACAGCATAGAACCTTGCTTAAGCTCAAGAAATTCCTTCCATTTTGATCAACAAATCTCGATGATATACTTTTTCCAAACTCGGTTTGGAAAAACTCCCAAGTTACTTGCTCTCGGGGCTGTGAAGTCGAGTGCTCCACCAATAGTAAGCGAATCACGTAGCAAGGAGATAGTACACTTTAGGCATTCATCGGTGTACAAGATAGCTCGTCGAGTGCGGATAGTGTTGTCCAACCAAAATTCAGCTTGCTCGGCATCGTCGCTATTCGTAGCTTTAAATTCAGTAGCCCCATGTTTTCGGATTTTGTCAATGGGGCTTATTCGACCTTATTTGGTCGATTCTGGGAGGCATTGTAGGTCGGGGTTGTATTAGCGGGAATGGAGGTTGTGGAGCAGTAGTGTTAGTTCGAATGTATTGGTTGAACCAATCATTCATCACGCTATAAAAGCTTGCCTAGCCTCATCATTCGGATTGCTAGCAACAGGTTGAGAGTCCGCCATTGTCCCTTGTCTTGAGGAGTAGGCGCCACACTCTCCACATCATCGCTATCGCTTTCGGTTAGGATCGGGATCCATTACTATAAATAAACACAAATTCAAGCGTCGAAATCACCACACTATCAAATAATCACATAAAATGGCATGTATAGCTAGACCCAAACGCATTACGGTAGTCCTAGAATCGACTAAACCGTAGCTCGATACCAATAAAATTGTAACACCCGTGCACTTCGAAGTCCGTTCTGGGAGTCGAACACAAGGTGCACACAAACTTGACTTAATCATTTTCACAGTCCATTTAAAAATTTCCAGACAAGTGGTTCTTTGCATCACTGTCGCTTTAAAAATCATATCTTGAGTTTCAAAGCTCAAAAATCAGTTTCGTAATTTTTCCCTAAAATTAGACTCACATTTCCATCTACAAATTTTTTTCTAGAATTTTTGGTCGGGCCAATTAGTACATTTTATTAGTTAAAGTCTCCCATGTGACAAGGGTCGACTACACTGACCTTTGCGCGTTACGACTTGAATATCTCTCTGTACAGGGCTTTAATTCTGATGCCGTTTGTTTCTATAGAAACTAGACTCAAAGAGGAATCTATACATATATGGAATGACTCCTAATTATCCCTGGTTAATTTAAAATGAATTTCCAAAGTCGGAACAGGGGGTCCAGAAACAGTTCTGGCCCTGTCTCACGAAAACCTAAATATCTCTTAACATACAACTCATATGACCGTTTCGTTTATTCCATATGAAAGTAGATTCATCAAGGTTAATTTACATAATTTATTCACTAATTTATTCCATTCCTGATATTTTTAGTGATTTATCACATCCACACCACTGCTGCTGATAGCATCTGCCTTTAAGGTAGACTTTACCTATTTCATAATTTCCATGATTCAATTGGCCCTTTTTGCATACATAGCACAAAGTGTGATCATGATTAACCATTCCAATGGCTAATCGTTTCAAAACAATTCCATACCTCATAATGATCAACATACAAATGATTATAGTACTATGCTAAAAACGTATATAAGCCATTTTCGCATGGCTATCTAAGTTTACACAAAACCGAAAGGTACATGACCTACAACAAAAGGGTAGTCCTATACATGCCATTTCAAAGTTCAACCAAAATTTGTACCAAAAGGGGCTTTGATAGTGTGGATGACTTGACTTCAATGATCCCGAATCCGATGCTAACGAGCAAAATCTATAAAACAAAGAGCCAAAGCAGCGGGGTAAGCATTTTAATGCTTAGTAAGTCTCAAGTAATGAAATCACCTTTGACTAAAGTATTACATTCACATAGCTAAATGAATCACTTTAGTAATACACATTCTCATAATCATATACACACACAAGGTATCAACCTATCTAAGAGCCGAAAGTTAGTTAGTCGATCGAGCGAACACTATTTCAAATGAATCGACTTTTAGATGCACATGTAAACATACCTTATCATATGGGTTTTTCGAGTATTAATTGAATTTATTACCGCACCAAAACGCTCACCTTCAAACCGAGCTTCTTGAATTTAGCGGATATAACCACAAGCACAATTGCCTTTGGGTCTTAACCCGGTTTGGTATCTTGCACAAATGCCTTTGGGTCTTAGCCCGAATATGACAACTTCATACGAATGCCTTGGTCTTAGCAGGATATAATCACTAGCATAAATGCCTTGGGACTTAGCCCGCTATATTCACTAGCATAAATGCCTTGGGACTTAGCCCGGTATCATTCAAATGCTCATGTATACATATATCAATAATCACGACACATCCATATTTCATTTTAGTTACTAAGGCTCAAACACAAAATATTTATCAAACCTTTCCAATTTAGGCTCAATAGCCACACACAAAAGCATGATTTCAATTAACTTTATAACTTAGTCCCTCGCACATTAATTTGTCCGCCATAATATGACAAATCATTTCAATATAATTCAAGTAGGGTCATTACTCGAAAACTTACTTGGACGTGGTCGAGCGATTTAAACTGACTACTCGACTACCTTTTCCTTCCTTTATCGGATTTAGCTCCCTTTGCTCTTGAGCTTAATAGTGACCTAGGATAGCCGAATGCTTCACTCCTTTTTCCCTTTTTCCTTCAATTTTCGCCAAAAGATGTTCAAGGATGAACACACACATTTCTTTTTCTTCTTTGTATTTTCTTCCTAGTTTTGGCTCAAAGAAAGGATGAACAAATTTTTTTTCTTTCTTTTCCTTTAACTCAAGGCAATGGGGGGATTACACCTTCTCTCCCTTTTTTTTTTTCAATTCTTTATTCCTCACCTTAGTTTAATTTTTCCTCCCATATTGCACCAACAAAACATGTCTATGACATGTTTTGCCCATCCTCCCTTGTCATGGCCGGCCACCACTTATAAAAGGGGGGTATTTGACATGCAAGACCATTGTTTTGCATGCATGCTTTAATTAGTCATCACACATTTCCCGATCCTACTTTCAAAGTTCACTATTAGGTCCTTTTTAGTGAAATTCAAATTTATGACCCTAAATCAAATCATCAAAAATGTCACACACAAATTAACACATATCATAGGCATCAAAATGAATATTAAATTATTTTATACCTCGGTTTTGTGGTCCCAAAACCACTTCCCGACTAGGGTCAATTTTGGGCTGTCACATATGCACAGATCATAAGAGCCTAAAGTATTTGTTGACTCAGAAGGAGTTGAACCTTAGGCAACGAAGATGGGTGGAGTTGCTTAAGGACTACGACTGTTCAATAGAGTACCACCCAGGAAAGGCTAATGTGGTGGCAGATGCATTGAGTCGAAGGGTTGTTACTGATTTGAGAGCCTTGTTCGCACGATTAATTACATCGACGATGGAAGCTTGTTGGCAAAAGCGCAAGTAAGGCCTACTTGGGTGAAAGAGTTAAGGAAAAAGCAGTTGAAGGGCGATTCATTAGCTCATCGGTTCCGACAAGTTAAGAATGGTGAGAATGAGGATTTTGGGTCGAACTCTTGAAGGAGTTACGTGCTTTCGTGGAAGGGTTTGTATTCCAAAGGACCCGAATTGAGGCGATTAATTACGAAAGAGGCTCATGGTGGACTCTGTGCCATGCATCTGGAGGGAATAAGTTATATCGAGACTTGCGAGAGATGTCTTTGGGCAGGATTAAAACGAGAGGTGGTGAATTTGTTGGGAAATGTCGACATGCCGGCGAGTTAAGGTGAGCACCAATTGCCTTGAGGATTATTGCAACTTTGTGAAAATTCTGTTATGGAAGTGGGAAAGAGTAACAATGGACTTTGTGAGTGGGTTACCTTTGACACCCACCAAGAAAGATTCGGTGTGGGTTGTTGTGGATAGGTTAACAAAATCTGCTCATTTCGTACATGTTCGTACTGACTACTCACTGCAAAAGTTGGCCAAGTTATATGTGGCGGAGGTAGTGCGATTGCATGGGGTGCCGTGTCGATAATTTCGATCGAGACCCTAGGTTTACATCTCGGTTACGGCGGAAGCTGCGAGAAGCGTTGGGTACACGATTGGATTTCAAGATTTGCTTTTCACCCACGCATGATGGACGATCGAAAAGGGTTATTCGAGTTACGGAGGATATGTTGAGAGGTTGTATCATTGATTTCGTGGAAGTTGGGAGGACTACTTACCATTGGCGGAGTTTGCTTACAATAACACTATCAAGCAAGTATTGAGATGGCTCCATGAAGCACTTTATGGGCGAAGATGTCGTGCGCCGACGTGTTGGACGAGTTGGGTGAGCAGCGAGTGCTTGGACCGGAATTGGTGGCGGAACGAAAGCAAGGTTAGGCTGATAAGGGATCGGTTAAAGGAGGCATTCGATGAGCGAAGTCGTATGCGGATCTGAAGCGCAAAGAGATTGAGTTATTTGTTGGGGATATGGTTTTCTTGAAGGTTTCCCTTGGAAGAAAATTTTGAGATTTGGTAAGAAGGGTAAGTTAAGCCCACGGTTTATTGGGCCTTACCGAATTGTTAAGCGGGTTGGACCGATGGCTTATCAGCTAGAGTTACCACGAGCGCATCGTATCCACGACGTTTTCATGTATCCATCTTTGGCGGTATCGATCGACCCAACTCATATCATACTAGTTCTGAGATCGAGGTGCAGTCGGTTTAACATTGAAGAGGAACACATGCAAATACTTGATCGTGACGTCAAGGTGTTGAGAAGGAAATCAGTTCCACTAGTGGTACTTTGGAGGAACCATGGCAAGGAAGAAGCTACTTGGGAGGCGAGGAGGCTATGCGCCAACAAGTACCCTCAAGCTGTTCTAATAAGGTAAAATTTAGAGGACGAAATTTTTTAGGAGAATAGAGTTGTAACATCCTAATTTTTGAATTTATTAAGTGGTTTGCAATATTTTATAAAGACTTTAAAATTTTGGTATTTGGATGTGAAATTAATATTTTGAGTAAGTAAATGGGTTTGTGGAAGGCCCATGAGTTGGCCAAAACCCTGTTGAATTTTTGAAATTTTGGACTTAGGAGTTAGGGGTTCTGGCTAAGTGGCCCTTAAGTAGAGTTGTGGGTAAATTGCATCACAAAAAGAGCCTTGGTAAAGTGGTAAGGGTGACGCCACTAGGCTCCTAGAAAAGTGGCGTGTGGAGCAGTGGGGAAGGCATGGGATCGATTCCCTGTGTTGACAAATAGATGCATTTATTTTTTAAGTGCAGGAGGGGTAAGTGTTGGAGTTCAGGTGGATTCTGCTAGAAGAGAGTTGGATCAGTTTAAATGCTTGGATTAAGGAGGAATAAGGGGAGAGATTTAAGGGATTTGGATGTGGCTAGGAGTTGGCCGAATCATGGGAATTGAAGAGGGAAAATCGGCAGGGGGATTATGAGGTTAGTATTTCGGCACTTAGGGTATTGATGGTGCCGTTTTCTTCTGCTTTTACACCTTAGGATTGTTCTTTTCTCTCTTCTTCCTCTCTAGCCGAAACTACCACCTCCCTTATTCTTCTTTTTCTATTTTCTTCTTCACAACCATTCATCATACCGCTATTCATCAATCATTGTGTCGAATCCATAAAAGTCGAAATCTTGTGATCACTGCTTGTGCCGATTTCTTCAAAGCCAGGTTTTTTCTTCTATGTTCTTTTGTTTTTATTAATTTACGATTATCTTTTCTTAATCCTAAATACCTGACGGCAATTTTACTTCGAGGTTATAGTTCCACATTATCATCTTCTTCACCACCCAAAAGCCGAAAGTACCACTGGTTTAGGGGCTTATAGCCGAAACTTCTTCAAACTCCTGGATTCGGGTTTTACCATTGTTCTAAGGATAAATCTACACTGGATTGCAAGGAAATCAAGTAGGAGTAAGGGGTAAGTACTTACCATCTCAGATCTGTTCTTATTTTGCAAAGTTAAGAAAAGCCGAAATCCCTAAAATATAGAGAGGCTGTCGAATTGGGCATGTGGCTCTAAAGGTTTTTAACTAACATTTTCTGTCAATGATTAGTGTCTTCTTAAGTATTGGATTGGAAGCGTGAATCATTGGAGCAATCGGATTCGAAGCTAGCTATCGATTTTGGCAAAAGGTAAGATTTCAATGGCTTGTAGGGACATGGTTCGATCATGGGTGAGTAAGTTTTGGAATTTAGTGATTATAGTTTGTAAATAAGCACTGTCCTAATCAATTGTAGGATATCGAAAGAGATCTCGATGGCGATCGTCGTGAATCGGTGTGTCTAGAACACCGTTCCTTAGTTTAATTCAGCAAAAGCCGAAATGCCGAAATTCCAACATTTCATAGGCTTGTGAGTATGCGAATGCTCTCAAGACATAGAGTAATTGTTAGATCTAGCATCGCAAAGTGGTAAGGAGGTTAGTGTGACATTTTAGCGTATTTGGAAAAAGGGGCCTCGATGGGCCAAAAGCGGGCCCAATGGGCTTACGGACCAATATGGGTAAGAGATGGGCAAAGTAGCCTATCGGTTAGAGGTAGAATCAAATTGCATAAAATTGTTAAGAATTACTGGAATAGCTTATGTAGTTCGTAAGTTCTGAAATTACCCTAAAGAGCATAATTAAAAAATACCCCTAGGGTTTAAAATGGTTGAAATGCATGAATAATTGATCTTGTATTTTGCATATTATGCTTTTATTGATATCATTGCATGGGATTGGGGTATTGATGGAGGAAATCTTGAAAGTGGTTCATCCACGTCTTGGAGGCTTTGCCTCAACTTACTAATATTTGAGCGACGTTCTTTGCCTTTGTGGAGTGTAGAAATGGGTGGGTTGAGATATTCCCCACATGGAGTGTAGAAATTTGATGCAGGCGGTGTAGCGGTTGGTGGGTTGAGTAGTCTCCCGGATGGGTTTGCATGCATTATTACTCTGTTACTTATGTTCTTGAACTTGGCCTATGGGCCACACCGTTATATAAAAAGGGCTAAGGCCTTGCTCTTGTGATTCGAAAGGGCTTACATCCCTTTGTGTCTTTGTTATCTGAATAGGGCTTAGGCCCAATGGGCTCGAGCTGATTTGGGCTTTGGATGGGCTTCATATACTTTGAGTTTTCCCAAACTCACCCTTTTCCCTTCCATCCTTGCGGTGAGCCCTAGTTGGTGGACTTGGAGTCAAGGGGGATTCGAGTGGCCACGAAGATTGATTGCCGATTTTAAATAAGTTTAGCATTTAATTTGGATTATTTTTATTGTTCTCAAAGTTGTAATAAGGCCGATCTTTTTAATTAATTTTATTTTGGGAATTATTAAACTAGTTAGCACTAGGGTTCGTTTTATAAAAACTACTTGTTTTAAAAGATCATGATGACGCGCAAAGTTTTCGCAAAGTAAATGTTTTTCCAAGAAAAAAATGTTTTCAGCAAACGTTTTTCAGCCTTAATCATTTTCTTAAAATAAGACATAACCAAAAGGTTTTCTCCAAATCATACGAGATGTTAGAGTGTGGCAATGGCGGCGTGCATGTCTAGGATTGGATCCGAAGGGAGCTTGGTACTTAAGCAGTCCGACGGACTCATCTCCTCTCCTTCCTGGTTTCCTACCTGGTGTACGGCTTCCGTTCACTTTAACCTACTTTTAAAAGTGTCTTTTACAATCACCAACTAAGATTTTCCAACTAAGTAATACGGAATGTTTTGAACGCTTCGATGTGGCGCACCAGATCCGGTCATAACGTCTAGGCCAGGTTTGGGGTGTTACATAAACTCACCTCGTTTATTAACTGTGCAGGAAATCCCCAGCGTTAGGTGGATCAGTGTCGCAGAGGGACTCAGAGACGAGCACACAACTACACATGTTTTTTCTATTCCGTTTATTTAGTTAAGAACTTTGGTTTTTGATTTGGGTTGTATTAAGGTCTCTTTATTTTCTTAACCTTTTATTTGGAAAATTTATTTAGTATGCTTAATATTTGTTAGAAGTAGGGAAAGGTTTTCCAAAACAACAACTAGTTTTCAAAATATCTCATTTGAGCAACTGTTTAAAAGTAAGCTTTGCAGCAAGTAAGGTTTTAAGGGAATTAACATTTCACAAGTTTTAAAATGGCCAGAAGTTTTAAGTAGTAAGAAGGGTTTTCAATGAGAACATGGTTTTTGAAAAACACTTCGATATGACACAATAGATTTGGGCCTAACTTATAGGCCGGGTTTAGGGTGTTACATTTAGTGGTATCAGAGCCAGGTTACAAAACTTGGCTGTGGAATGGGTTTCAAAATTGAATTTTTAAAGAATTATTTCAAAAAGCTTTGAAAAGATTTGAAGTATTTTAAATTTTTTCTGAATATTTTCCTGAAAGTGTGGTTACCAAGTCTCCGGCACTGAATAAGTTTTCTGTTAGACTGTACTTAAAGTTAGATTTTGTATTTATTCAGTGTATGTTTTGGAAATTAGATTTTTTTTAGTTAGCAATAATATTGTGATGGATTTCGAAGGCAAGCAAGGTCGCAAGGAGTTGCTAGTCTCCTCGAAACATGAGATGGTTCAGGAAACTGTAGTCAAGGTAAGTCAGCTAACTTCGGGTAACAATAACCCAGAGCTTGGTACGGAGGCACTGATCCGGTTGGTAAAGGAAGTGCTGGAAGAAGTGTTCGAGGCAAGAGTTAAGGCGTATGGTGGAGCACTTCAAGCTAGGAACTTGGAGTACAGTAGGAAGAGGGATCACAGTTCCTTTTAAGTCAGATGTGTTTTGTTTGGATGTGATGTTTGAATATAGAAATTGTAGGCATGTGTAGTAAATATATGTTTGCTTTTGTGGTTAGATGTTTTGGTTAGGTGTGAGAGAATTTAAGATTAAGTTAAAAGTGTATTCGTGCAGTTTGGAACTAGAGTGCGCAGCGGGAGCGTACTGGTGTAGATTGAGCTAAGCGCTTGTTCAGATAGTTGAAAATTTCGAGGACGAAATTTCTTTAAGGGGGTAAAATTGTAACGCCTCGAACTTGGGCCTAGAAGTATTGGGCCTTTAGTATGGGTTCATAAGGAGGTTGTGTAACACCCCGAATTTGGGCTTAGAAGTATTGGGCCTTGAGTCCGGGTCCGTAAGGAGGTTGTATATAGGTATTTAATTGTGCAATGAAATAACACAATTAAATGTCTGCTTTGGTGGTTAATGGCCCTAAGAAGTGTTAGAGAAATCTTGGGTTCAAACTTGGGCTTTAGCAAAAATTTTGGTATTAAGAGGAAAAAAAAAACCTGGATGCTTGGATGAGGGCTTTTAAATTATTGTGTTAAATAAATGACACAAGGGAAGCTTGTAGTCTAGTGGTTGTGGCGTCATTCAGGTTGTATGGGAGCCTGGGTTCAAGCCTTGGCTCTTGCAATTTATTTTGGTTTTTTTTAAGGGAACCTTGACTTTGGCCTTTAGACCTTATAATTAATTGGGGATAAAATATGACACAAAAAGCCTTGTGGCTTAGTGGCAAGTAACGTGTGGAGCATCTGAGGGGAGGCATGGGTTTAAATCCCATGGCAAGCAAGGAGCATTTATTTTGCTAACAAGGGGCGGCAAGAGTTGGTGTTGAATTTAAACTCTGATGTTGGAGGGATCGCACATCGGGAAGCTAACATAAGAGTGGTTGCGAAGCTGGCTTTAAATAGAGGGAGCCATGAGGAGAGTAAAGGTACCTTTCTTGGCTGATCTCTTTCGCTGTATGGTGTGCTCGTTTGGGTTGGGCGTCGGCTAAGAGTGCTCGGAGCACGGATTAACTCCAGTCTCCTATCAGGTGTGTATTTTCTCGCTACTCTAGCTGTAGGATGGCTACTTCGGGCCGCGATAGGCCGAAAGGGGTTATGTGGGCCCAATGGACCTACGGGCCCAATTGGATAAGCTGTTTGATTGTGTAGTAAATATTGGACTAGGCTAGGTGTGTAACACCCCGAACCCGTGACCGTCGCCGGCGTCGGACACGAGGGGTTAATGGGCCAAATCTTCTCAAGGTACCAACCAATTTGGCATTTCCAGACAGGCTGGAAAACTGCATCACTGTCGCCATAAAAATCATATCTCGAGTTTCGAAACTCGGAAACTGATTCCGTAAATTTTCCCTGAATTTAGACTCATATATCTATCCATGGATTTATTTCTAGAATTTTTGGTTGGGCCAATTGGTACAGTTTATTAATTAAATTCACCAATGTTACAGAAGTCGACTACACTGACCTTCGCGTGTTAAAACTAGAATATCTCTCCGTACAGGGCTTTAATACTGGTGCCGTTTGTTTCTAATAAAACTAGACTCAAAATGGAATCTGCACATATAAGGCATGACTTCTAATTCTTTCTGGATAATTTATAGTAAATTTTCAAAGTCACGATAGGGGACCCCGAAACCGTTCTGGCCCTGTCTCACGAGAACTTTAATATCTCTCAATATACTGCTCATATGGTCGTTTCGTTCCATCCATATTAAACTAGATTCATCAAGGTTCAATTGCATAATTTATTCACTATTTAATTCTACTTCTACTATTTTTAGTGATTTTTCAATCTCACCTCACTGCTGCTGTCCGCAACAGTTACTGCAGTAGACTATGCCAATTTCATGAATCTTTCCTTGGCCTTAATCATCCATCAAACATGACACAAATTATGGCCACCTTATCAAAATTAAAGTTTCTAAGACTCGTGGCTATAGGTTCTAGCATCCCACTCGGCGACCACATAGGCCATTTTCACATGGCTTAAATTTTACAACCCACAGTTCAACAAAATATAATAGCCTATACATGCCAAAAGTTCTTCAACAACGAAGACAATACCAAAATATTTCAGCTGGTGTGATGACTTCAACGACGGTTCGAAACGCGCAACAATACGAGTCCAAGAGACCTAAAATGGGTGACAAGAAAACACCGAGTGAGTTTATAACTCAGTAAGTCATAAGCACTTTACAATTATCCATTAGCTAAATTCATCACAAAGTGAAACAATGAAACAAGGCTAGGTACTTCATCCATATCGAACTATACCATAATTCCTCGGACCTTTCGGTTCAATCTCATACCAAGCCATACATCCACATTTCATATTTATACAATAAGATATTTGAGGCATTTTAACACACTAACTCATTTTCACCACAATCACACAATTGCAATCATCACATAGATTTAAAGCTTACCAAGCTCAACCCCGAGCATGAACATATTGCCTATTCGTCATGAGCTCAAGGTACTTACCCGATTCGCTGTCCGGGATTAACTCGATAATGTCGCACACTCAGTGCCAATTGTAATACAAGAGCATATAGTGAATCCGCACACTTAGTGCTATATATTTTCAGCTCGCACACTTAGTGCTATAGAATCAAACTCGCACACTTAGTGCTGTACAATTTTAAACCCGCACACTTAGTGCCAATCTTGTCACCATGTCCATTTATACCCGCACACTTAGTGCCGTGACCAATACCTTATGCATTTTGCTGCCTTTATACATTCAACAATGGCATCATTCCATACACATACATTTTCATTTACACATCAATTCATTAAACACAATTGCATATATATTATGATCATTTAAATCAATACCAAATATATGTAATGACTTACCTCGGATGTTGTCGCATACGTTTTCAATGGCTATTCAATTACTTTGTCTTTCCCTTGTCCAACTTTGATCCTTTGAGTTCTTGAGCTAGTTCACACAAATTTAACTTATTAAAACCTCATTATGCTAGCTTATGGCGAATATGACAAGGAGTTTAAATGGTCATATGGCCACCCTTTTGCTTGGATACACATTGGTCATGCACATTTTATATTACATCAAGCAATTCAATACAATTCATTCAAGCATCAAGGAAAAGCTAAGGCCCTCAATAGGCTACCTAAGGCCGAATATACACATCAACATATGTATTCGTTCATGTGGCGAACATACACATTCATGTTAAGGCCGATTTCCACACTTGATACATTCAACAAGTAAGGTCGCTTGTATCGACTTAACACCAATTTGATTCAAGTTCACAACTAGGCTAGTATGCATATATACACTAGTAAATCAAACACTAACATTTGTACTTCACCTTACTAGCACTTCTCATTCAAATGACATGAACAATGAACATAGTTTCCTTTTATTTCCTACCATGGCCAAATGCCATACAACACCATACCATGCATCATTACAAGCTTTACCTTTAGCATGCAAATAACATCCACAAATCCACCTTAGTTGAACCTTAACTCATCTTCATGCCTCACCACCACAACATCAAACATCAAACATCAATGATACCAAGAAGACAACACCCATGGCGAATATCATCCCCATTTCATGGTAAAGGTTTAGACCATGGGTTAGGTGGAACTCAAACTATCAACTAAAAACATGCATAAATCTCATGGATAACATCAACATACCTTAGTCTAGCAAACTCCCATGGCTGATTTTCTCAAGCTTCCCCCCCTTTCTTCTTAGTACATTCGGCCAAGCAAGGAGAAAATGAGAGAATGAACTTTTTTTCTTTCTTTCTTTGTTTTGTTTCTCTCATGTACGGCAAGGGGGGATAGCATCCACACTCTTTTTTTTTTTTTGTTATCATCATTTTCTTTTTCCATTTCTTTAATGCTAACTTTCTTAATTTATTGTTTCCTACATGCATCACTAGTCTAACATGTTGGAGACATGTTTCCACCATAGTATGGCCGCCATCATGCTTCATTTTGGCTAATTTGACATGCAAGGACAACACTTTCCCACATGTATTAATAGGCCACCTTACATTTGCCTAGCACATTTCTAAATTTTCTCACATAAGTCCTATTTGATAAAAATTCACTTACAATTAACAAAATCCAAACATGAAATTTTCACACATGCATATATACATATAATAAGCATCAATTATGATGGTTAATTATTATTATGACTCGGTTTAGTGGTCCCAAACCACTTTCCGACTAGGGTCAATTTAGGGATGTCACAACTCTCCCCACTTAAGAAATTTTCGTCCCGAAAATCTTACAGTAAATAGGCTCGGTATCGCTCTTTCATAGAGTCCTCAAGTTCCCAAGTGGCTTCTTCCATTCCGTGTTTATGCCACAACACCTTCACTAACGGGATTTTCCTATTGCGCAACTCTTTTACTTCACGCCTCATAATGCGAACCGGTTCCTCTTCATAGCTCAAATTAGGCTGAATCTCAATCTCGGATGGAGCAATTACGTGCGATGGATCGACCTATATCGTCAAGCATCGAGACATGAAAACGTTGTGAATCCTTTCGAGCTCGAGGGCAAAATTAATCGATATCGATGGCCCAACTCGTTCGGATACTTCATATGGCCCGATGAACCTCGGACTCAATTTGCCCTTACGACAAAATCTAAGCACCTTCTTCCAAGGTGAAACTTTGAGAAAGACCTTGTCTCCAACACGATATTCAATATCTTTTCTTTTCAAATCCGCATCGACTTTTGGCGATCCGGAGCACTTTCAAACTTTCACGAATTACTCGAACTCTTTGCTCGGCATCCTTAACCAAATCAACCCGAAGAATTTACCTTCACTAAGTTCAGTCCGAATAATGGGGTACGGCATTTACGACCGTATAAAGCCTCGTAAGGCGCCATCTTAATACTTGATTGAAAGCTATTGTTGTAGCGAATTCAATCAAAGGCGATCTGCTTCCCATGAACCACTAAACTCAAGGATACAACATCTCAACATATCCTCGAGTATTTGAATTATCCGTTCGGATTGACCATCGGTTTGGGGCTGAAAGGCGGTCTTGAAATGCAACTTGGTACCCAAAGCTTCTTGCAACTTCTTCCAAAATCGCGAGGTAAATCTCGGATCTCTATCGACACGATGGAAATAGGCACCCGTGTAATCTCACAACTGAGAAACATACAATTGGCTAGTTTGTCCATTGAAAAATCCATACGTGCGGGGATAAAGTGAGCCGACTTAGTCGATCTATCGACAACGACCCAAATCGCATCCTTCTTACTCACGACAATGGCGGTCCGGATACAAAGTCCATTGTGACTCGATCCCATTTCCACTCGGGTATCGTGATCGGTGAAGTAATCCTGAAGGCACTTGATGTTCGCTTTCACTTGTTGACATATTAAACATCTCGAAACAAAATCGAGAGATGTCTCGTTTCATACCATGCCACCAAAACCGACGTTTCAAATCGTTGTACATCTTCGTACTCCGGGTGGATTGCCATTCGGCTACAATGGGCTTCGTTCAAAATTATTGGAATAAGTTCCAAATTCTTTGGAACACAGACGACTTCGAACCTCAAACAATCGTCATCATTGATTTGAAATTTCGAGTCCTTGTTCGGAACACACTCATCCCGTTTTGCAACCAACTCATCGTCGACTTTCTGAGCTTCACGAATTTGACGTATCAATAATGGTTTGGCTTTCAATTCAGTTACTAACACATTGTCGGGTAGGATAGACAAGTGTACATTCATCGCTTCATAAAGCAAGCGGTGATTTCGGCTTAAGGCATCCGCAACCACATTAGCCCTTCCCGGTGATAATCAATGCGAGCTCATAATCTTTTAACAACTCGAGCCATCGCCTTTGTCGCAGATTTAAGTCTCTTTGGGTCATCAAATATTTGAGACTTTTGTGATCCGAATACACATGGCACTTCTCACCAAATAAGTAATGTCGCCATATCTTTAAAGCGAATACGATGGCGCCAATTCGAGATCATGGGTCGGATAATTTTTCTCATGTGGCTTTAATTGTCTCGGCGCGCAGGCCACAACTCGCCTCTTCTTGCATCAATACGCAACCCAACCCAAGTAGGGATGCGTCACTATAAATGACAAACTCTTTGCCCGATTCGGGTTGCACTAGAATTGGGGCTTGATCAAATAAGCTTTCAGTTGATCGAAACTTTTCGACATTTCTCCGTCCATTCGAACTTAACATCCTTTTGGAGTAACCGTCATTGGCGTGGCTATCATCGAAAACCTTTACAAATCGTCGGTAATAACCGCAAGCCCCAAAAAGCTCTAACCCGGTAACATTCCTTGGTGGTTTCCAATCGACTATGGCGAAATTTTGTTGGGTCCACCGACACCGTCACGGACACCACGTGCCCCAAAAGCTAACCTCTTTCAACCAAAATTCACATTCTTGAACTTTGCGTATAATGCTTATCTCGTAAGATTTGCAACACTAGCCTCGGTGTTCAAGCATGTTCGGTTTCATCTTTCGAATAGACCAAAATGTCATCGATAAATACAACTACTGAACCGATCCAAGTATGGCCTGAAAATTCTATTCATTAAATCCATAAACACCGCAAGGGCATTAGTGAGCCCAAACGGCATCACCAAGAATTAAGTAGTGACCGTACCTCGTTCTAAAAGCGGTTTTGGGTATGTCCGATTCTCGGACCCTCAACCGATAGTACCCGACCTCAAATCTATCTTTGAAAACACCGAGGCTCCTTTAATTGATCAAACAAATCGTCAATTCGTGGCAATGGATATTTATTCTTTATCGTCACTTTATTGAGTTGGCGATAGTCGATGCACAACCTCATGGTTCCTTCCTTCTTCTTCACAAACAATACGAGTCGCCTCATGGAGAAAAACTTCGGTCGGCGAAACCTCTATCCGTCAATTCTTGCAATTGAACCTTCAATTCCTTTAATTTCGTTAATGCCATACGATACGGGGCTATTGAAATCGGCGTAGTACCGGTACAACCGATGCGAATTCCACTTCTCGAACCGGTGGCAATCCGGTAACTCCTCGGAAAAACATCTGAATACTCACAAACCACTGGTACCGATTCGAGTTTCCTTTCGTCTCTTTACTTCCAAATACATACGCAAGGTATGTTTCACACCCTTTTCACATACCTCCGGCGGTCATAGAAGATATTATCATTGGCGCTCCTTTTAAATCGATGAGACTCGACTCGGACTACCTCATTATTTGCACTCCTCAAATCAATGGTTTTCCTTTTGCGATCCACCTTTGCATCATGTCTGATCACCAATCCATACCAAGAATAACATCAATTCATGAAATGGTAGAAGCATCGGATCGGTAGAAAAATAGGATTCTCGAATTATTAGGGGCATCTCTTGCACACTTTATCAACGAGCACGTATTGACCCAAAGGGTTTGACACTCAATTACGAACTCGATAGACTCAACGGTGAGAGTCTTCTTGGATGCTAAGGTTTCACATACATATGAGTGAGTAGAGCGGGGTCAATCAATGCAATCACAATAGTATCAAAGAGAGTAAAAGTACCGGTGATAACGTCGGGGAGGATGCCTCCTCTCGTGCGCGGATGGCATATGCTCTAGCAGAGCACGGGTCTCGGATCGGACAGTAGTATTAGAGGCTCCTCTCGATTACCACCCCTACCTCCGGAGATTCTCGGGGCCTACCTCCAGTAGTCGTTCCACTAGGTCTTGCACCTTGCGTCTTATTCCTCTCATCTAGCTCCGTGCAATCTCTAATGAAGTGGTCCTTGAACCGCATCCATAACAGCCCTATTAATGAGACTTACCCCAACATTCACCTAGGTGTCGTCTTCCACATTGGGGGCATTCAGGTCTCTCTTGGCGATTATTGCCCACACTAGCTACTGAAGTAGCTCGAGTCCGTCAATGGTCGGGCTCTAATGGAAATTCCCGATCGTCCTCGACTTCTTCGGTGTCCTCCACGAACCTCTTTACAGCCGAGAACGGAGCTTTACTCGTCGATCTTTTACGGTAATCTCTTGCTTCAAATTCAACCTTCTTCTTCTCCTTCCCAAGTTCTTCCGCCTTGCGAGCTCGTTCGACTAGTGTCACGAACTCCTTTATCTCTAAAATTCCACTAGTAACTTTAACTCTTCATTCAATCCTTCTTCAAATCTTTTGCACATCGCAACCTCATCAGCCACACACTCCGAGCATACCGACTAAGTCTTACGAACTCATGTTCGTATTGAATCTGATCATCCGCCTTGCTTGAGTTCAAGAATTCCTTACGCTTCGATCGATGAACCGTTGACTAATGTATTTCTTTCGAAATTGGATTGAAAGAAATCCCAAGTAACTCGTTCATTTGGGACTATGGAAATTAAAGTCCTCCACCAATAGTAAGCTGAGTCTCGTAACAAGGATATAGCACACTTAAGACATTCATCGGTGTGCATGACAGTTCATCTAACACTCTAATGGTGTTATCGAGCGAACTCGGCCTTTTCGGCATCATCGGTAACTATGGCCTTGAACTCCTCGCCCCACGCTTCCTAATCAAGTCCACGGTGGTTTACTCACCTCACAGGATCGTAACTAGAGGCATTGCGGGCTCTTGGGTGGAGTATTTAAATTCGGGAATGGTTGGACAGCCGGGTTGGTTCGGGCATATTATGCGACCCACTCATTCATCATGGTGAAGAAGGCTTGTTTCGCCCTTCATTTTGATTATTCGCGGATGATCGAGGCTCAGCAGGCGGTGTCCCTTGTGCAGGAGCAGCCGCTACACTTTCAACGTCATCCGCCAAGGGTCTCTCTACCGGGTTCCATTGCTAATCAAAACAAAAATTTCAACCGTCAAGTCATCACATTATTAAGCACTAACAATTTGGCATGTATAGCTAGACTCACACGCGCTATGGTAGTCCTAGAACCGACTAAACCATAGCTCGATACCAATGAAATGTAACACCCGAACCCGTGACCGTCGCCGTTATCGGACACGAGGGTTAATGGGCCAAATCTTCTCAAGGTACCAACCAATTTGGCATTTCCAGACAGGCTGGAAAACTGCATCACTGTCGCCATAAAAATCATATCTCGAGTTTCGAAACTCGGAAACTGATTCCGTAAATTTTCCCTGAATTTAGACTCATATATATATCCATGGATTTATTTCTAGAATTTTTGGTTGGGCCAATTGGTACAGTTTATTAGTTAAAGTCACCAATGTTACAGAAGTCGACTACACTGACCTTCGCGTGTTAAAACTTTAATATCTCTCCATACAGGGCTTTAATACTGGTTCCGTTTGTTTCTAATAAAACTAGACTCAAAATGGAATCTTCACATATAAGGCATGACTTCTAATTCTTTCTGGATAATTTATAGTAAATTTTCAAAGTCACGACAGGGGACCCAGAAACCGTTCTGGCCCTGTCTCACAAGAACTTTAATATCTCTCAATATACTGCTCATATGGTCGTTTCGTTCCATCCATATTAAACTAGATTAATCAAGGTTCAATTGCATAATTTATTCACTATTTAATTCTACTTCTACTATTTTTAGTGATTTTCAATCTCACCTCACTGCTGCTGTCCGCAACAGTTACTGCAGTAGACTATGCCAATTTCATGAATCTTTCCTTGGCCTTAATCATCCATCAAACATGACACAAATTATGGCCACCTTATCAAAATTAAAGTTTCTAAGACTCGTGGCTATAGGTTCTAGCATCCCACTCGACGACCACATAGGCCATTTTCACATGGCTTAAATTTTACAACCCACAGTTCAACAAAATATAATAGCCTATACATGCCAAAAGTTCTTCAACAACGAAGACAATACCAAAATATTTCAGCCGGTGTGATGACTTCAACGACGGTTCGAAACGCAAACAATCGAGTCCAAGAGACCTAAAATGGGTGACAAGAAAACACCGAGTGAGTTTATAACTCAGTAAGTCATAAGCACTTTACAATTATCCATTAGCTAAATTCATCACAAAGTGAAACAATGAAACAAGGCTAGGTACTTCATCTATATCGGAACTATACCATAATTCCTCGGACCTTTCGGTTCAATCTCATACCAAGCCATACATCCACATTTCATATTTATACAATAAGATATTTGAGGCATTTTAACACACTAACTCATTTTCACCACAATCACACAATTGCAATCATCACATAGATTTAAAGCTTACCAAGCTCAACCCCGAGCATGAACATATTGCCTATTCGTCATGAGCTCAAGGTACTTACCCGATTCGCTGTCCGGGATTAACTCGATAATGTCGCACACTCAGTGCCAATTGTAATACAAGAGCATATAGTGAATCCGCACACTTAGTGCTATATATTTTCAGCTCGCACACTTAGTGCTATAGAATCAAACTCGCACACTTAGTGCTGTACAATTTTAAACCCGCACACTTAGTGCCAATCTTGTCACCATGTCCATTTATACCCGCACACTTAGTGCCGTGACCAATACCTTATGCATTTTGCTGCCTTTATACATTCAACAATGGCATCATTCCATACACATACATTTTCATTTACACATCAATTCATTAAACACAATTGCATATATATTATGATCATTTAAATCAATACCAAATATATGCTTAATGACTTACCTCGGATGTTGTCGCGTTTTCAATGGCTATTCAATTACTTTGTCTTTCCCTTGTCCAACTTTGATCCTTTGAGTTCTTGAGCTAGTTCACACAAATTTAACTTATTAAAACCTCATTATGCTAGCTTATGGCGAATATGACAAGGAGTTTAAATGGTCATATGGCCACCCTTTTGCTTGGATACACATTGGTCATGCACATTTTATATTACATCAAGCAATTCAATACAATTCATTCAAGCATCAAGGAAAAGCTAAGGCCCTCAATAGGCTACCTAAGGCCGAATATACACATCAACATATGTATTCGTTCATGTGGCGAACATACACATTCATGTTAAGGCCGATTTCCACACTTGATACATTCAACAAGTAAGGTCGCTTGTATCGACTTAACACCAATTTGATTCAAGTTCACAACTAGGCTAGTATGCATATATACACTAGTAAATCAAACACTAACATTTGTACTTCACCTTACTAGCACTTCTCATTCAAATGACATGAACAATGAACATAGTTTCCTTTTATTTCCTACCATGGCCAAATGCCATACAACACCATACCATGCATCATTACAAGCTTTACCTTTAGCATGCAAATAACATCCACAAATCCACCTTAGTTGAACCTTAACTCATCTTCATGCCTCACCACCACAACATCAAACATCAAACATCAATGATACCAAGAAGACAACACCCATGGCGAATATCATCCCCATTTCATGGTAAAGGTTTAGACCATGGGTTAGGTGGAACTCAAACTATCAACTAAAACATGCATAAATCTCATGGATAACATCAACATACCTTAGTCTAGCAAACTCCCATGGCTGATTTTCTCAAGCTTCCCCCCCTTTCTTCTTAGTACATTCGGCCAAGCAAGGAGAAAATGAGAGAATGAACTTTTTTTTTTCTTTCTTTGTTTTGTTTCTCTCATGTACGGCAAGGGGGATAGCATCCACACTCTTTTTTTTTTTGTTATCATCATTTTCTTTTTCCATTTCTTTAATGCTAACTTTCTTAATTTATTGTTTCCTACATGCATCACTAGTCTAACATGTTGGAGACATGTTTCCACCATAGTATGGCCGGCCATCATGCTTCATTTTGGCTAATTTGACATGCAAGGACAACACTTTCCCACATGTATTAATAGGCCACCTTACATTTGCCTAGCACATTTCTAAATTTTCTCACATAAGTCCTATTTGATAAAATTCACTTACAATTAACAAAATCCAAACATGAAATTTTCACACATGCATATATACATATAATAAGCATCAATTATGATGGTTAATTATTATTATGACTTCGGTTTAGTGGTCCCGAAACCACTTTCCGACTAGGGTCAATTTAGGGATGTCACAACTCTCCCCACTTAAGAAATTTTCGTCCCCGAAAATCTTACCGTAAATAGGCTCGGGTATCGCTCTTTCATAGAGTCCTCAAGTTCCCAAGTGGCTTCTTCCATTCCGTGTTTATGCCACAACACCTTCACTAACGGGATTTTCCTATTAGCAACTCTTTTACTTCACGCCTCATAATGCGAACCGGTTCCTCTTCATAGCTCAAATTAGGCTGAATCTCAATCTCGAGATGGAGCAATTACGTGCGATGGATCAGACCTATATCGTCAAGCATCGAGACATGAAAACGTTGTGAATCCTTTCGAGCTCGGGGGCAAAATTAATCGATATCGATCGCCCAACTCGTTCGGATACTTCATATGGCCCGATGAACCTCGGACTCAATTTGCCCTTACGACAAAATCTAAGCACCTTCTTCCAAGGTGAAACTTTGAGAAAGACCTTGTCTCCAACCTGATATTCAATATCTTTTCTTTTCAAATCCGCATACGACTTTTGGCGATCCGAAGCAGCTTTCAAACTTTCACGAATTACTCGAACTCTTTGCTCGGCATCCTTAACCAAATCAACCCCGAAGAATTTACCTTCACTAAGTTCAGTCCAGAATAATGGGGTGTAACACCCCAAACCCGAGACCATCGCCGGTGTCGGACCCGAGGGTTAACAAACCAAGTTCACATGTTTTTGCCCACCAATTTGACATTTCCAGTCAGGCTGGAAAACTGCGTCACTGTCGCCTTAAAATCATATCTCGAGTTTCAAAACTCGGAAACTGGTTTCGTAAATTTTCCTGAATTTAGACTCATATATACATCCATGGATTTATTTCTAGGATTTTGGTCGGGCCAATTGGTACAGTTTATTAGTTAAAGTTACCCAAGTTACAGGGATCGACTGCTCTGACCTTCGCGCGGTATAACTTGAATATCTCTCTGCACAGGGCTTTAATGCTGGTGTCGTTTGTTTCTAATGAAACTAGACTCAAAATGGAATCTGTACATATAAGGTATATCTCCTAATTCTTTTGGATAATTTATAGTGAATTTTTAAAGTTGCGACAGGGAACCCAGAAACCATTCTGGCCCTGTCTCACAATAGCTTTAATATCTCTTAACCTGTAACTCCTATGACCGTTTCGTTTCTTCCATATGAAAATAGACTCATCAAGGTTCATTTACATAGCTTATTCACTATTTGATTCCATTCCTATGAATTATGGTGATTTTTCACATTCACGCCACTGCAGCTGGCAGCATCTGTTTTTAAGGTAGGACTTACCTATTTGGTAGTCTCCATGATTCAACTAATCTTGCCATACATAGGTTCATATATGATCATTTTAACCATGCCAATGGCTGATCATATGACCAACATTCCCATTTCAAACCATAGCCACATCATGACCCCAAATATATATACATACAACCCACAATAAGTCTAAGTTCATGCTCCCTTTTTGAGCCATTTTCGCATGGCCATACAAACTTACATTACAACGTATTTAACAAACAAGAGGTAGTCCTATACATGCCATCTCAAGTTCAACCAAAATTTATACCAAAATGGAGGCTTGATAGTGTGGATGACTTGACTTCAACGATCCCAAATCCGATTGCCTCGAGCGAAATCTAGAAAACTAAGAGCCAAAGCAGCGGGTAAGCATTTTTATGCTTAGTAAGTCTCAAGGAATATAATGAACTATAATTTACAGCAATACATTCACATAGCCAAATGCATCATTTCATTAATACACATTCTTACTTCATACTTCATCATTGTATAAGTTCGCAAAGCATCAATCAATTCAATAACTGAAATTCATTAGTCGATTGAGCGAATGTTGCTCAAACACGTCGACTTTCCAATGCACATATAACGTACCTTATCCTTTGGGCTGTCCGAGTGTACTAATTAAATTCATTTCAGCAACCAACACTCACCTCCAGCCCAAGATTCTTGAATATAACCGGATATAATCACGTGCACAAATGCCTTGGTCTTAGCCCGGATAGAATAACTTCATACGAATGCCTTGGGCCTTAGCCCGATATAACCACTAGCACAATTGCCTTGGTCTTAACCGGATATAATTTCAGCATAATTGTCTTGGGCTTAGCCGGATATCATTCAATTTCTCATGCACACATACATCAATAATCATTGGACATACATATTTCATTTTAGTTACTAAGGCTCAAACACAATTAATATCATTAGCATATTAGCCTTGGGACTTAGCCGGGTGGAATTCAAATACTCATACACACATAATCAATAATCATACACATCCATATTTCATCTCACATAATTCAAGTAAGGTCACTTCTTGAGGACTTACCTCGGATGTTGTCGAGCGGCTTTTTCGGCTATTCGATCACCTTTTCCTTCCCTTGTCCAATTGTGGCCCTCTTAGCTCTTGAGCTAATTCAAACAAATTCAATTTATTAAAACCTCATTGTGCTTGCTTATGGCCGAATATGACAAGGATTTTAAATGGTCATATGGCCACTCTTTAGCTTGAATACACAATGGTCATGCACATTTTATACTACATCAAGCAATTCAATACAATTTATTTGAGCATCAAGGAAATGCTAAGGCCTTCAATAGGCTACCCAAGGCCGAATATTCATGTACATGTTGAGGTCAATTTTGCACTTAATACCTCACAAAAACAGCATGCAATCTACTAATTTATGCTTTGCACATTGTGGCCCAAAACTTATAATATAGCATCAAGCACTTATATGTGTGCTAGGCAATTGTGCTTGCAATTTCACAAGCATTCTTCCACATTTTCTTCTTTAAATCAATATATTCATCACTTAGTTCATAACCAAACATAATGTGCAATCATATATATGCATATATGAGCATGGCGAATTTTCAAGGTGTCCATAGCCATCCAAAACACAAACTTTTAACTAACATGCAAGAAGCATGAATCATGCTCAAGAATGCATCATGGCCAAGTATGACAATCATGCTCCTTTTCAACTTTAATCATGATAAAACAAAGAAAACTCAAAATCTTACTCATGAGTAGAAAATCCATCATTGCATGCATCATCATCAAGCTTCACACTTAGCATGCAATGGCTTTATCACTATAACAACTTTGGCCAAATACCATTTCCATGGCATACCAAAGATTTGAGCCATGGCTAACATGCACATCAAGTTAGCAACCAAAACATGCATGAAACTCCCAACACAACCTCATACATACCTTAATCTTGATGCAAACTTAGCCAAATCTCCTTCTAGATCTCTTCCAAACCAAGCATGAAGCAAAATCCTCCTTCTTCCTTAGTTTTGGCTCAAAGAAAGGATGAACAAAATTTTTTCTTTCCTTCTCTACAACTCACGGCAATGGGGTATGCCACTCTCTCACACACATTTTTTTTCATTCTTTTCTTACCCATGCTTATTTGTTTACTATTTCTCCCTAATGCCCAACAAAACATGTTTCATGACATGTTTGACCCATATTCTTTGTCATGGCGGCCATTACTTGTAGAAAGGGGAATTTGACATGCAAGTCCATTATTTTGCATGCATGCTTTAATTAGTCATCACCTATTTCCCTATCGTACTTTCAAAGTTCACTACTAAGTCCTTTCTTATAATTTAGCACCTAATTAATAAAAATCGAGACACGAAATATTTACGCATACCAATTCCACATACAATAAGTACGGAATATAACACTTAATTATTCTTGTGACTCGGTTTACGTGGTCCCGAAACCACTCTCCGACTAGGGTCACATTCGGGTGTCACAACTCTCCCCACTCAAGAGATTTTCGTCCCGAAAAGCTTACCGGTAAATAGGTTCGGATATCGCTCTCTCATTGAGTTCTCGGTCTCCCAAGTAGCTTCTTCTATCCGTGCTTGAGCCATAACACTTTCACTAGCGGAACCGCTTGTTTATAACTCTTTCACTTCTCGTGATAGGATCTGAATTGGTTCTTCCTCATAACTCATATTAGCTTGAATTTCAATTTCGATGGACTAATCACGTGCGATGGATCGGATCTATAACGTCGAAGCATCGAAGCGTGGAAGACATCGTGAACCTTTTGAGTTCGGGGCAAAATCAAGCGATATGCCACTTTGGACCGACTCGCTCGATATCTCATATGGCCCAATGAACCTCGGGCTCAACTTGCCCTTACGGCCGAACTCGAGTATTTTTTTCCAAGGCGATACCTTGAGGAACACTTTATCACCCACGATACTCGATATCCTTACGCTTCATATCCGCGTCGACTTACGACGATCGAAGGCTATCTTCAAACTTTCACGGATTACTTTCACTTTCTGTTCGGCATCCCTAATCAAATCCACCCGAAAATCTTGCTTTCACCAAGCTCGGTCAAAACAATGGTGTACGGCATTTACGCCGTACAAAGCCTCGTAGGGTGCCATCTTAATACTCGATTGAAAATTTTTGTTGTAGCGAATTCAATCAACGGCAAATACCGCTCCCATGAACCACTAAACTCGAGGACGCAACATCTTAACATATCCTCAAGTATCTGAATTACCGCTCGGATTGACCATCGGTTTGGGGGTGGAAGGCGGTCTTTGAAATGCAACTTGGTACCCAAAGCTTCTTGCAACTTTTTCCAAAACCGCGAGGTAAATCTCGGATCTCTATCCGACCACGATAGAAATAGGCACCCGTGTAATTTCACAATCGAGAAGCGTACAATTCCGCTAATTTGTCCATTGAAAAATCCGTGCGTCGGGGGACAAAGTGGGCCGACTTAGTCAATCGATCTACCACGACCCAAACCGCATCCTTCTTACTTGCGACAATGGCGGTCCGGATACAAAGTCCATTGTGACTCGATCCCATTTCCACTCGGGTATCGTGATTGGTGAAGTAATCTCAAAGGCACTGATGTTCCGCTTTCACTTGTTGACATATTAAACATCTTGAAACAAAGTCGGAGATGTCCCGCTTCATACCATGCCACCAAAATCGGCGTTTCAAATCATTGTACATCTTCGTACTCCCGGGTGGATTGCCATTCGGCTACAATGGGCTTCATTCAGAATTATCGAAATGAGTTCCGAATTCTTTGGGACACACAGACGACTTTTGAACCTCAAACAATCGTCATCGTCGATTTGAAACTCCGAGTCCTTGTTTGGAACACACGCAGCCGTTTTGCAACCAACTCGTCATCGACTTTCGAGCTTCTCGAATTTGGTGTGTCAATAATGGTTTGGCTTTCATTTCAGCCACTAACACCTTTGTCGGATCGGATAGACAAGTGCACATTCATCGCTCGTAAAGTGAATAACGATTTACGACTCAAGGCATCCGCAACTACATTCGCCTTTCCCGGTGATAGTCAATGATCAGCTCATAATCCTTTAACAGCTCGAGCCAACGTCTTTGTCGCAGATTTAAGTCTCGTTGGGTCATCAAATACTTGAGACTTTTGTGATCCGAGTATACATGGCACCTTTCACCAAATAAGTAATGTCGCCAAATCTTTAAAGCGAATACGATGGCGGCCAATTCGAGATCATGAGTCGGATAATTTTTCTCATGTGGCTTTAATTGCCTCGGCGATAGGCCACAACTCGACCTTCTTGCATTAATACGCAACCTAACCCAAGTAGAGGCGTCGCTATAGATGACAAACTCCTTGCTTGACTCGGGTTGCACTAGAATTGGGGCTTCATCAAATAAGTTTTCAGTTGATCGAAGCTTTTTGGCATTTCTCCGTCCATTCAACTTAACATCCTTTTGGAGTAACCGTCATCGGCGTGGCTATCGTTGAGAAGCCTTTACAAATCGTCGGTAGTAATGCCGCAAGCCCCAAAAGCTTGAACCTCAAGAATATTTCTCGGAGGCTTCCAATTTAGTATGGCTGAAATTTTATTGGTTAAACTCGAATACCCGATCACGAATACCACATGACCCAAGAAGCTTACCTCTCTTAACCGAACTCACACTTGCTGAACTTAGCATATAATTGCTTGTCCGTAAAATTTGCAAAGACTAACCGCAGTGTTCGGCATGTTCGGTCTCATTTCTTGAATAGACCAAGATGTCATCAATGAACACGACTACTGAATCGATCCAAATATGGTCTAAATATTCGATTCATTAAATCCATAAATACCGCAGAGGGCATTAGTGAGCCCAAACGGCATCACCGAGAACTCATAGTGACCATATCTCGCTCAAGGCGGTCTTGGGCACGTCAATCTCGGATTCGCAATTGATAGTAGCCCGATCTCAAATCTATTTTCGAGAACACCGAGGCTCCTTCAGTTGATCGAACAAGTCATCAATACGTGGCAGCGGATATTTGTTCTTTATCGTCGCTTTGTTAAGTCGGCGATAGTCGATGCATAGTCGCATGGTTCCATCCTTCTTCTTCACGAACAACACCGGCGCACCCTTTAAGGCGAAAAACTCGGCGAGCAAAACCTCTATCCACCAATTCTTGCAACCGAGTTTTCAACTCCTTCAATTCGTTGGTGCCATACGATCACGGAGCTATCGAAATTGGGGTGGTACCGGTACCAATTCGATGCCAAATTCTATTTCTCGAGCGGTGGTAAACCCGCAATTCTTGGGGAAAACATCCGGTATTCACAAACCACGGACGCAGATTCGGTTTCTTCTACGATTCCTTGTCATCGATGCGTCGCAAGGTACGCTTCGCACCCTTTTCTTACATATTTACGGGCCAACATCGGCGATATTACGGTGGCAACCCTTTAAGTCCGTGGACTCAACCCGAATTATTTCATTATTCGCGCACCTCAAATCGATAGTCTTGCTCTTGCAATTTACAACCGCATCGTGCATGGTCAACCAATCCAAACCAAGAATAACATCGAACTCATCGAATGGCAAAAGCATTAAGTCCGCCGGAAAACAAGAACCTCGGAACACTAGGGGACTTTTCTTGCACACTTTGTTAACAAGCACGTAATGACCCAAGGGGTTTGACACCCGAATTACAAACTCGATGAGACTCAATGGGCAAAGTCTTCTTTGGATGCTAAGGTTTCACATATATAAGAATGAGTAGAACCGAGGTCAATCAAAGCAATTACATTTGTATTGGAAAGAGTGAAAGTACCGGTAATAACATCCGGAGAGGCATCCTCGGCGTGCGCGTGTGGCATAAGTCCTAGCAGAGCACGAGCCTCGAGATCGATGGTAGCATCTCTAGATCCTCTCGACCGCCATCGACATTGCCCATATTTCTAGGTGGCCTACCTCGGCGATGGTAGCACCCGGGTTTGCACTCGACTTGCATTCTTCATGCATCCTCGGGCAATCCTTCATAAAATGGTCGGCCGATCCACACTTATAGCAGGAGCGATCACGAAACCAACAGCTCCCCGAATGCCATTTGCCACAATGTGGACACTCCGTCCTCTCTCGGCGATCATTTCCGCCACCGGCAATCGAGGTGACTCGTGTGGTCACAGGGGGTCGATCGCGTCCTCGTCTAGAAAATCCCGAAACGCCTCTAGACCGGCTCGCATCATCTCGAAATCTCTTCGATGCTTGTTGAAGAGACTTTCCGAGACCTCTTCGAATTCTCAATCCCCACATCAGCTTTTTGTTTCTCCTTTCTAAGCTCTTCGGCTTTACAAGCTCGCTCAACAAGTACTACGAACTCTCGTATCTCGAGAATGCCAACAAACATCCTTATATCATCATTCAGCCCATCCTCGAAGCGTTTGCACATAATAGCCGGACGAAATGCATTCTCGCGCGTCAAGCTAAGCCTCACAAACTTTCGTTCAGAGTCGATAATGCGGACATAGAACCTTGCTTAAGATCAAGGAACTCCCTCCGCTTTTGGTCGATGAATCTTTGGTGATATACTTTTTGAACTTCGGTTAGAAAGAATTCCCAAGTCACTTGCTCTCTAGGCACCACAAGTCGAGTACTCCACCAATAGTAGGCGGACTCGCGTAGCAAGGAGATGGTACACTTTAAGCACTCATCGGGTGTACAGGATAGCTCATCAAGCACCGGATAGTGTTATCTAACCATAATTCAGCTCGCTTCGGCATCATCATCATCCGTAGCCTTAAATTCAAGTGGCCCCATGTTTTGAATCCTATCGATCGGGGCTTACGACCTTATTGGGTCGATCACCGGAGGTATTGTAGGTCTTGGGGTTGCATTCGTCGGGAATGGAGGTGGTGGAACAATGTGTTGGTTCGAATGTATTGATTAAACCATTCGCTTCATCACACTATAAAAGGCTTGCTTAGCCTCGTCATTAGGATTGCTGGCCATAGGTTGAGAGTCCGCCGGCGCTGTCCCTTGCTTGAGCAGGCGCCACACTCTCCACATCATCAGCTATCGCTCGGTTGGGATCGGGATCCATTGCTATAAACAAACATGAAGTCAAATTGTCGAAATTCATCACACTATCGATTCATCATTTAATGGCATGTATAGCTAGACCCCAAACACATCACGGTAGTCCTAGAATCGACTAAACCGTGGCTCTGATACCAATAAAATTGTAACACCCCAAACCCGAGACCATCGCCGTTATCGGACCCGAGGGTTAACAAACCAAGTTCACATGTTGTTGCCCACCAATTTGACATTTCCAGTCAGGCTGGAAAACTGCGTCACTGTCGCCTTAAAATCATATCTCGAGTTTCAAAACTCGGAAACTGGTTTCGTAAATTTTCCTGAATTTAGACTCATATATACATCCATGGATTTATTTCTAGGATTTTGGTCGGGCCAATTGGTACAGTTTATTAGTTAAAGTTACCCAAGTTACAGGGATCGACTGCTCTGACCTTCGCGCGGTATAACTTGAATATCTCTCTGCACAGGGCTTTAATGCTGGTGTCGTTTGTTTCTAATGAAACTAGACTCAAAATGGAATCTGTACATATAAGGTATATCTCCTAATTCTTTTTGGATAATTTATAGTGAATTTTTAAAGTTGCGACAGGGAACCCAGAAACCATTCTGGCCCTGTCTCACAATAGCTTTAATATCTCTTAACCTGTAACTCCTATGACCGTTTCGTTTCTTCCATATGAAAATAGACTCATCAAGGTTCATTTACATAGCTTATTCACTATTTGATTCCATTCCTATGAATTATGGTGATTTTTCACATTCACGCCACTTTCACGCCACTGCAGCTGGCAGCATCTGTTTTTAAGGTAGGACTTACCTATTTGGTAGTCTCCATGATTCAACTAATCTTGCCATACATAGGTTCATATATGATCATTTTAACCATGCCAATGGCTGATCATATGACCAACATTCCCATTTCCAAACCATAGCCACATCATGACCCCAAATATATATACATACAACCCACAATAAGTCTAAGTTCATGCTCCCTTTTGAGCCATTTTAGCATGGCCATACAAACTTACATTACAACGTATTTAACAAACAAGAGGTAGTCCTATACATGCCATCTCAAGTTCAACCAAAAATTTATACCAAAATGGAGGCTTGATAGTGTGGATGACTTGACTTCAACGATCCCAAATCCGATTGCCTCGAGCGAAATCTAGAAAACTAAGAGCCAAAACAACGGGTAAGCATTTTTATGCTTAGTAAGTCTCAAGGAATATAATGAACTATAATTTACAGCAATACATTCACATAGCCAAATGCATCATTTCATTAATACACATTCTTACTTCATACTTCATCATTGTATAAGTTCGCAAAGCATCAATCAATTCAATAACTGAAATTCATTAGTCGATTGAGCGAATGTTGCTCAAACACGTCGACTTTCCAATGCACATATAACGTACCTTATCCTTTGGGCTGTCCGAGTGTACTAATTAAATTCATTTCAGCAACCAACACTCACCTCCAGCCCAAGATTCTTGAATATAACCGGATATAATCACGTGCACAAATGCCTTGGTCTTAGCCCTGATAGAATAACTTCGCACGAATGCCTTGGGCCTTAGCCCGGATATAACCACTAGCACAATTGCCTTGGTCTTAACCGGATATAATTTCAGCATAATTGTCTTGGGCTTAGCCCGATATCATTCAATTTCTCATGCACACATACATCAATAATCATTGGACATACATATTTCATTTTCGTTACTAAGGCTCAAACACAATTAATATCATTAGCATATTAGCCTTGGGACTTAGCCGGGTGGAATTCAAATACTCATACACACATAATCAATAATCATACACATCCATATTTCATCTCACATAATTCAAGTAAGGTCACTTCTTGAGGACTTACCTCGGATGTTGTCGAACGGCTTTTTTCGGCTATTCGATCACCTTTTCCTTCCCCTTGTCCAATTGTGGCCCTCTTAGCTCTTGAGCTAATTCAAACAAATTCAATTTATTAAAACCTCATTGTGCTTGCTTATGGCGAATATGACAAGGATTTTAAATGGTCATATGGCCACTCTTTAGCTTGAATACACAATGGTCATGCACATTTTATACTACATCAAGCAATTCAATACAATTTATTTGAGCATCAAGGAAATGCTAAGGCCTTCAATAGGCTACCCAAGGCCAATATTCATGTACATGTTGAGGTCAATTTTGCATTAATACCTCACAAAAACAGCATGCAATCTACTAATTTATGCTTTGCACATTGTGGCCCAAAACTTATAATATAGCATCAAGCACTTATATGTGTGCTAGGCGAATTGTGCTTGCAATTTCACAAGCATTCTTCCACATTTTCTTCTTTAAATCAATATATTCATCACTTAGTTCATAACCAAACATAATGTGCAATCATATATATGCATATATGAGCATGGCCGAATTTTCAAGGTGTCCATAGCCATCCAAAACACAAACTTTTAACTAACATGCAAGAAGCATGAATCATGCTCAAGAATGCATCATGGCCAAGTATGACAATCATGCTCCTTTTCAACTTTAATCATGATAAAACAAAGAGAAAACTCAAAATCTTACTCATGAGTAGAAAATCCATCATTGCATGCATCATCATCAAGCTTCACACTTAGCATGCAATGGCTTTATCACTATAACAACTTTGGCCAAATACCATTTCCATGGCATACCAAAGATTTGAGCCATGGCTAACATGCACATCAAGTTAGCAACCAAAACATGCATGAAACTCCCAACACAACCTCATACATACCTTAATCTTGATGCAAACTTAGCCAAATCTCCTTCTAGATCTCTTCCAAACCAAGCATGAAGCAAAAATCCTCCTTCTTCCTTAGTTTTGGCTCAAAGAAAGGATGAACAAAATTTTTTCTTTCCTTCTCTACAACTCACGGCAATGGGGTATGCCACTCTCTCACACACATTTTTTTTCATTCTTTTCTTACCCATGCTTATTTGTTTACTATTTCTCCCTAATGCCCAACAAAACATGTTTCATGACATGTTTGACCCATATTCTTTGTCATGGCGGCCATTACTTGTAGAAAGGGGAATTTGACATGCAAGTCCATTATTTTGCATGCATGCTTTAATTAGTCATCACCTATTTCCCTATCGTACTTTCAAAGTTCACTACTAAGTCCTTTCTTATAATTTAGCACCTAATTAATAAAAATCGAGACACGAAATATTTACGCATACCAATTCCACATACAATAAGTACGGAATATAACACTTAATTATTCTTGTGACTCGGTTTCGTGGTCCCGAAACCACTCTCCGACTAGGGTCACATTCGGGGTGTCACATGGGGTACGGCATTTACGACCGTATAAAGCCTCGTAAGGCGCCATCTTAATACTTGATTGAAAGCTATTGTTGTAAGCGAATTCAATCAAAGGCAGATACCGTTCCCATGAACCACTAAACTCAAGGATACAACATCTCAACATATCCTCGAGTATTTGAATTATCCGTTCGGATTGACCATCGGTTTGAAATTTGAAAGGCGGTCTTGAAATGCAACTTGGTACCCAAAGCTTCTTGCAACTTCTTCCAAAATCGCGAGGTAAATCTCGGATCTCTATCGACACGATGGAAATAGGCACCCGTGTAATCTCACAACTGAGAAACATACAATTGACTAGTTTGTCCATTGAAAAATCCGTGCGTCACGGGATAAAGTGAGCCGACTTAGTCATCTATCGACAACGACCCAAATCGCATCCTTCTTACTCACGACAATGGCGGTCCGGATACAAAGTCCATTGTGACTCGATCCCATTTCCACTCGGGTATCGTGATCGGTGAAGTAATCTCAAGGCACTTGATGTTCCGCTTTCACTTGTTGACATATTAAACATCTCGAAACAAAATCAGAGATGTCTCGTTTCATACCATGCCACCAAAACCGACGTTTCAAATCGTTGTACATCTTCGTACTCCCCGGGTGGATTGCCATTCGGCTACAATGGGCTTCGTTCAAAATTATTGGAATAAGTTCCAAATTCTTTGGAACACACAGACGACTTCTGAACCTCAAACAATCGTCATCATTGATTTGAAATTTCGAGTCCTTGTTCGGAACACACTCATCCCGTTTTGCAACCAACTCATCGTCGACTTTCTGAGCTTCACGAATTTGACGTATCAATAATGGTTTGGCTTTCAATTCAGTTACTAACACATTGTCGGGTAGGATAGACAAGTGTACATTCATCGCTCGCAAAGCAAACAGTGATTTCCGGCTTAAGGCATCCGCAACCACATTAGCCCTTCCCGGGTGATAATCAATGACGAGCTCATAATCTTTTAACAACTCGAGCCATCGCCTTTGTCGCAGATTTAAGTCTCTTTGGGTCATCAAATATTTGAGACTTTTGTGATCCGAATACACATGGCACTTCTCACCAAATAAGTAATGTCGCCATATCTTTAAAGCGAATCGATGGCGACCAATTCGAGATCATGGGTCGGATAATTTTTCTCATGTGGCTTTAATTGTCTCGACGCGCAGGCCACAACTCGCCTTTCTTGCATCAATACGCAACCCAACCCAAGTAGGGATGCGTCACTATAAATGACAAACTCTTTGCCCGATTCGGGTTGCACTAGAATTGGGGCTTCGATCAAATAAGCTTTCAGTTGATCGAAACTTTTCCGACATTTCTCCGTCCATTCGAACTTAACATCCTTTTGGAGTAAGCCGTCATTGGCGACCTTTTACAAATCGTCGGTAATAACCGCAAGCCCCAAAAGCTCCTAACTTCGGTAACATTCCTTGGTGGTTTCCAATCGACTATGGCGAATTTTGTTCGGTCCACCACGACACCGATGCGGACACCACGTGCCCCAAAAAGCTAACCTCTTTCAACCAAAATTCACATTTATTGAACTTTATGCGTATAATCGCTTATCTCGTAAGATTTGCAACACTAGCCTCGGTGTTCAAGATGTTCGGTTTCATCTTTCGAATAGACCAAAATGTCATCGATAAATACAACTACTGAACCGATCCAAGTATGGCCTGAAAATTCTATTCATTAAATCCATAAACACCGCAAGAGGGCATTAGTGAGCCCAAACGGCATCACCAAGAATTCGTAGTGACGTACCTCGTTCTAAAAGCGGTTTTGGGTATGTCCGATTCTCGGACCCTCAACCGATAGTACCCGACCTCAAATCTATCTTTGAAAACACCGAGGCTCCCTTTAATTGATCAAACAAATCGTCAATTCGTGGCAATGGATATTTATTCTTTATCGTCACTTTATTGAGTTGGCGATAGTCGATGCACAACCTCATGGTTCCTTCCTTCTTCTTCACAAACAATACAGTGCGCCTCATGGAGAAAAACTTCGGTCGAGCGAAACCTCTATCCGTCAATTCTTGCAATTGAACCTTCAATTCCTTTAATTTCGTTAATGCCATACGATACGGGGCTATTGAAATCGGCGTAGTACCGGTACAACCGATGCAATTCCACTTCTCGAACGGTGGCAATCCGGTAACTCCTCGGGAAAAACATCCGAATACTCACAAACCACTTTGTACCGATTCGAGTTTCCTTTCTCGTCTCTTTACTTCCAAATACATACGCAAGGTATGTTTCACACCCTTTTCACATACCTCCGGCGGTCATAGAAGATATTATCATTGGCGCTCCTTTTAAATCGATGAACTCGACTCGGACTACCTCATTATTTGCACTCCTCAAATCAATGGTTTTCCTTTTGCAGTCCACCATGCATCATGTACGATCACCAATCCATACCAAGAATAACATCGAATTCATGAAATGGTAGAAGCATCGATCGGTAGAAAAATAGGATTCTCGAATTATTAGGGGCATCTCTTGCACACTTTATCAACGAGCACGTATTGACCCAAAGGGTTTGACACTCGAATTACGAACTCGAGAGACTCAACGGTAGAGTCTTCTTTGGATGCTAAGGTTTCACATACATATGAGTGAGTAGAGCGGGGTCAATCAATGCAATCACAATAGTATCAAAGAGAGTAAAAGTACCAAAGATAACGTCGGGGAGGATGCCTCCTCTCTCGCGCGCGGATGGCATATGCTCTAGCAGAGCACGGGTCTCGGATCGGACAGCCGTATTAGAGGCTCCTCTCGATTACCACCCCTACCTCCAGAGATTCTGGGGCCTACCTCCACCGTCGTTCCACTAGGTCTTGCACCTTGCGTCTTATTCCTCTCATCTAGCTCCGTGCAATCTCTAATGAAGTGGTCCTTGAACCGCATCCATAACAGCCTATTAACAGACTTACCCCAACATTCACCTAGGTGTCGTCTTCCACATTGGGGGCATTCAGGTCTCTCTTGACGATTATTGCCCACACTAGCTATCTGAAGTAGCTCGGAGTCCGTCAATGGTCGGGCTCTAATGGAAATTCCCAGATCGTCCTCGACTTCTGGTGTCCTCCACGAACCTCTTTACAGCCGAGAACGGAGCTTTACTCGTCGATCTTTTACGGTAATCTCTTGCTTCAAATTCAACCTTCTTCTTCTCCTTCCCAAGTTCTTCCGCCTTGCGAGCTCGTTCGACTAGTGTCACGAACTCCTTTATCTCTAAAATTCCCACTAGTAACTTTAACTCTTCATTCAATCCTTCTTCAAATCTTTTGCACATCGCAACCTCATCAGCCACACACTCCAGAGCATACCGACTAAGTCTTACGAACTCATGTTCGTATTCGATATCTGATCATCCGGCCTTGCTTGAGTTCCAAGAATTCCTTACGCTCGATCGATGAACCGTTGACTAATGTATTTCTTTCAAATTGGATTGAAAGAAATCCCAAGTAACTCGTTCATTTGGGACTATGGAAATTAAAGTCCTCCACCAATAGTAAGTCGAGTCTCGTAACAAGGATATAGCACACTTAAGACATTCATCGGGTGTGCATGACAGTTCATCTAACACTCTAATGGTGTTATCGAGCGAACTTCGGCCTTTTCGGCATCATCGAGAACTATGGCCTTGAACTCCTCCCCACGCTTCCTAATCAAGTCCACAGGTGGTTTACTCAGCCTCACGGGATCGAGAACTAGAGGCATTATGGGCTCTTGGGGTGGAGTATTTAAATTCGGAATGGTTGGACAGCCGGGTTGGTTCGGGCATATTGCGCGACCCACTCATTCATCATGGTGAAGAAGGCTTGTTTCGCCCTTCATTTTGATTATTCGCGGATGATCGAGGCTCAGCAGGCGGTGTCCCTTGTGCAGGAGCAGCCGCTACACTTTCAACGTCATCCGCCAAGGGTCTCTCTACCCCGGGTTCCATTGCTAATCAAAACAAAAAATTTCAACCGTCAGAAGTCATCACATTATTAAGCACTAACAATTTGGCATGTATAGCTAGACTCACACGCGCTATGGTAGTCCTAGAACCGACTAAACCATAGCTCGATACCAATGAAATGTAACACCCGAACCCGTGACCGTGCGCGTTATCGGACACGAGGGGTTAATGGGCCAAATCTTCTCAAGGTACCAACCAATTTGGCATTTCCAGACAGGCTGGAAAACTGCATCACTGTCGCCATAAAAATCATATCTCGAGTTTCGAAACTCGGAAACTGATTCCGTAAATTTTCCCTGAATTTAGACTCATATATATATCCATGGATTTATTTCTAGAATTTTTGGTTGGGCCAATTGGTACAGTTTATTAGTTAAAGTCACCAATGTTACAGAAGTCGACTACACTGACCTTCGCGTGTTAAAACTTTAATATCTCTCCATACAGGGCTTTAATACTGGTTCCGTTTGTTTCTAATAAAACTAGACTCAAAATGGAATCTTCACATATAAGGCATGACTTCTAATTCTTTCTGGATAATTTATAGTAAATTTTCAAAGTCACGACAGGGGACCCAGAAACCGTTCTGGCCCTGTCTCACAAGAACTTTAATATCTCTCAATATACTGCTCATATGGTCGTTTCGTTCCATCCATATTAAACTAGATTAATCAAGGTTCAATTGCATAATTTATTCACTATTTAATTCTACTTCTACTATTTTTAGTGATTTTTCAATCTCACCTCACTGCTGCTGTCCGCAACAGTTACTGCAGTAGACTATGCCAATTTCATGAATCTTTCCTTGGCCTTAATCATCCATCAAACATGACACAAATTATGGCCACCTTATCAAAATTAAAGTTTCTAAGACTCGTGGCTATAGGTTCTAGCATCCCACTCGACGACCACATAGGCCATTTTCACATGGCTTAAATTTTACAACCCACAGTTCAACAAAATATAATAGCCTATACATGCCAAAAGTTCTTCAACAACGAAGACAATACCAAAATATTTCAGCCGGTGTGATGACTTCAACGACGGTTCCGAAACACGCAACAATACGAGTCCAAGAGACCTAAAATGGGTGACAAGAAAACACCGAGTGAGTTTATAACTCAGTAAGTCATAAGCACTTTACAATTATCCATTAGCTAAATTCATCACAAAGTGAAACAATGAAACAAGGCTAGGTACTTCATCTATATCGAACTATACCATAATTCCTCGGACCTTTCGGTTCAATCTCATACCAAGCCATACATCCACATTTCATATTTATACAATAAGATATTTGAGGCATTTTAACACACTAACTCATTTTCACCACAATCACACAATTGCAATCATCACATAGATTTAAAGCTTACCAAGCTCAACCCCGAGCATGAACATATTGCCTATTCGTCATGAGCTCAAGGTACTTACCCGATTAAGCTGTCCGGATTAACTCGATAATGTCGCACACTCAGTGCCAATTGTAATACAAGAGCATATAGTGAATCCGCACACTTAGTGCTATATATTTTCAGCTCGCACACTTAGTGCTATAGAATCAAACTCGCACACTTAGTGCTGTACAATTTTAAACCCGCACACTTAGTGCCAATCTTGTCACCATGTCCATTTATACCCGCACACTTAGTGCCGTGACCAATACCTTATGCATTTTGCTGCCTTTATACATTCAACAATGGCATCATTCCATACACATACATTTTCATTTACACATCAATTCATTAAACACAATTGCATATATATTATGATCATTTAAATCAATACCAAATATATGCTTAATGACTTACCTCGGATGTTGTCGCATCGTTTTCAATGGCTATTCAATTACTTTGTCTTTCCCTTGTCCAACTTTGATCCTTTGAGTTCTTGAGCTAGTTCACACAAATTTAACTTATTAAAACCTCATTATGCTAGCTTATGGCGAATATGACAAGGAGTTTAAATGGTCATATGGCCACCCTTTTGCTTGGATACACATTGGTCATGCACATTTTATATTACATCAAGCAATTCAATACAATTCATTCAAGCATCAAGGAAAAGCTAAGGCCCTCAATAGGCTACCTAAGGCCGAATATACACATCAACATATGTATTCGTTCATGTGGCCGAACATACACATTCATGTTAAGGCCGATTTCCACACTTGATACATTCAACAAGTAAGGTCGCTTGTATCGACTTAACACCAATTTGATTCAAGTTCACAACTAGGCTAGTATGCATATATACACTAGTAAATCAAACACTAACATTTGTACTTCACCTTACTAGCACTTCTCATTCAAATGACATGAACAACGAACATAGTTTCCTTTTATTTCCTACCATGGCCAAATGCCATACAACACCATACCATGCATCATTACAAGCTTTACCTTTAGCATGCAAATAACATCCACAAATCCACCTTAGTTGAACCTTAACTCATCTTCATGCCTCACCACCACAACATCAAACATCAAACATCAATGATACCAAGAAGACAACACCCATGGCGAATATCATCCCCATTTCATGGTAAAGGTTTAGACCATGGGTTAGGTGGAACTCAAACTATCAACTAAAACATGCATAAATCTCATGGATAACATCAACATACCTTAGTCTAGCAAACTCCCATGGCTGATTTTCTCAAGCTTCCCCCTTTCTTCTTAGTACATTCGGCCAAGCAAGGAGAAAATGAGAGAATGAACTTTTTTTTCTTTCTTTCTTTGTTTTGTTTCTCTCATGTACGGCAAGGGGGGGATAGCATCCACACTCTTTTTTTTTTGTGATCATCATTTTCTTTTTCCATTTCTTTAATGCTAACTTTCTTAATTTATTGTTTCCTACATGCATCACTAGTCTAACATGTTGGAGACATGTTTCCACCCATAGTATGGCGGCCATCATGCTTCATTTTGGCTAATTTGACATGCAAGGACAACACTTTCCCACATGTATTAATAGGCCACCTTACATTTGCCTAGCACATTTCTAAATTTTCTCACATAAGTCCTATTTGATAAAAATTCACTTACAATTAACAAAATCCAAACATGAAATTTTCACACATGCATATATACATATAATAAGCATCAATTATGATGGTTAATTATTATTATGACTCGGTTTAGTGGTCCCGAAACCACTTTCCGACTAGGGTCAATTTAGGGATGTCACAAGGTGAATCTCATATCTGTGGCTAGATTTGGGCTAAAAGGGCCACACGAGCGTGTGGGCCCATTTGGGCCGAGAATAGGCTTTAGGGCCATTGTATTGTTATCCATGTTTAGAATATTTTAGTTTACTAAATTGCTGAAATACCCCTGTAGAGTAGAATTACCAAAATACCCTTGGTTTAAAAAATTACCAAAATACCCTTGGTTTGTAAAATTACCAAAATACCCTTGGTTTACAAAATTACCAAAATACCCCTGGTTTGTAAAATTACCAAAATACCCTTAGTTTACAAAATTACCAAAATACCCCTGATTTGTGAAATTACTGAAATACTTTCGACTTGTAAAATTACCAAAATACCATTGGTTTACAAAATTACCAAAATACCCCTGGTTTGTAAAATTACCAAAATACTCCTGTAGGGTTGAATTACTGAAATACCCCTGTAGGGTAGAGTTACCGAAATACCCTTATAGGGTAGAAATACTGGAGTCGAACACGAGGGGCTCGATGGGCCAAAACTGGGCCCAATGGGCTTACTGGACCAACATGGGTAAGAGATGGGCAAATTAGCTCATTAGGTAGATGTTGGAATCAAATTGCATAAAACCGATAAAATTATGAATTAGCTTGTGCAAGGCGTGAGATCACGAAATTACCCTAAAGAGCAAAATTACCAAATTACCCTTAAAGAGCAAAATTACCGATATACCCCTAGGGTTTTAAATTGGTGAATCGCTTGATTGATTACTACGTATTTTGCATGATATGCATTTATTAATATCTCGTTGCATGGGATTGGGGTATTAATGGAGGAAATCTTGAAAGTGGTTCATCCACGTCTTGAGGCTTTGCCTCAATGACTGAATTTGAGTGCGTTCTTTGCAATCTGTGTGTGTGTAGGGCGGGGTGGGTTGAGATATTCCCACATGGTGTGTAGGGTTGGTGCAGGCGGTGTAGCGGTTGGTGGGTTGAGTAGTCTCCCAGATGGGCTTGCATTCATTATTCTTGTTGTTACTCATGTTCTTGAAATGGGCCTATAGGCCACACTTTGTTATGTAAAAGGGCTAAGGCCTTGTTCTCAGTACTCTGAAAGGGCTTGACCCTCGTGTCTTGTTATCTGAATAGGGCTCAGCCCAATGGGCTCGAGCTGAATTGGGCTTTGGATGGGTTTCACATATACACTGAGTTTTCCCAAACTCACCCCCTTCCACTTCCATCCTTGCAAGTGAGCCCTAGAATTGGTGGACTTGGAGTCGGGATTCAGAGGCCATGAAGATTGATTTCGATTTTAAATAAGTTTAATATTTATTTTGGATTATTTTATTATGCTTAAAGTTGTAATAAGGTCGCTCTTTTCATTACTTATATTTTGGGGATTATTAAACTGGCTAGCACTAGGGTTCGTTTTATAAAATCTACTTGTTTTAAAAAGATCACGATGACGCAAAAAGTTTACGCAAAGTAAATGTTTTCCCAAGAAAATAAATATTTTAAGCAAACGATTTGCAACCTTAATCATTTTCTTAAGTCGGGTCATAATCAAGCGGTTTTCTCAAAATTATACGAGATGTTAGAGTGTGGCAATGGCGGTGTGCATGTCTAGGATTGGATCCAAAGAGAGCTTGGTACTTAGCGGTCAAGCGGACTCACCTCCTCTTCTTCTGGTTTCCTACAGTGCGCAGCTTCCATTCATTTTAACCTACTTTTAAAAGTGTCTTTTACAACACCAACTCAGCTTTTCCAAACTAAGTAATACGGAATGTTTTGAACGCATCAATGTGGCGCATCAGATCCGGTCATAACGTCCAGGCCGGGTTTGGGGTGTTACAGGCCCGATGGGCCCGTAGGCTCGCTTTGTGTAAATCTAACTGTTAGGTGGAAAGTAGTTGGGCCTGATGGGCCATATGAATGTGATTGGGCCTGATAAGCAATATGAATGTGATTGGGCCTGATGGGCCATGTGAACGAGATTGGGCCTAAAGGGGCCAAATGAATAAGTGTAGATCTGTTAGTGTTTAGTAAAGGGGTTGTGGACCTAGTTTTTGGTAACTACTCAAGCAGACATAAAACTTAAATAATTAATTAATCGCGACCATGGACGAGTCATAAGGTTAAGGTGTGGCAATGGGTATATGCATGTCTAGGATTGGATCTAGGGAGAGCTTGGTACTTAAGCAGTCTCAATGACTCACCTCCTCTCCTCTGGGATCCTACTTGGTGCATAGTATCTGTTCACTTTAGCCAACAAGGACTTGTTACGGGCCAAGGTAAGTAATAAACCCATAATAAAGAGAAATTATTGAAAACCCTCGATTTTTAAAATTACCGAAACACCATCGATTTGTAAAATTACTGAAACACCATCAATTTGTAAAATTATCGAAATATCCTTAATTGTGAAATTACTGAAATACCCTCGATTTGTAAAATTATTAAAATACCCTCGATTTGTAAAATTACTAAAATACCCTCGATTGTGAAATTACTGAAATACCCTTAATTTGTAAAATTATCGAAATACCCTCAATTGTGAAATTATCGAAATACCCTTGATTTGTAAAATTACCAAAATACCCCCGATTTGTGAAATTATTGGAACACCCTCGATTTGTAAAATTATCGAAATACCCCAATTTGTAAAATTATTGAAACACCCCCGATTTGTAAAATTATCAAAATACCCTTATTGTGTAAAATTACTGAAATACCCTTGTAGTGTAAAATGACCGACATAACCGTGTAAGGAAAATGACTTTTTTGCCCTTGAGGGTAAATGACCGACTTAGACTTTGAATTTGACTGATTTGATTATGAATGTATGACTGTGTTTTAATTGACTTGACTATGGTTGTATGACTGATATGCTTTTAATATATGTTTAAAAGACTGTTATTGAGTATGGCCATTCTGCATACACGTGTGATGATTAAGCATGACATACACGACATATTGCATGGGTTAGGAATTATGGAACGGAAGAAGTATATGAGCATCACATGGTTGCTTGACGATCGTAGATCCACTGATGGCTGTTAAGCCTAATATTTGATTAGCAGGTTGCTGCAATGAAGGTAGTACCGCAACTGGGCTACTATTGATGTGTATCAGATGGGTGGGTTGATATTTATATCCTCACATAATGTAACACCCCGTACCCGAGACCGTTACCGGAGTCGAACACGAGGTGCTAACTGACTGATTCATTTACTCTCGCAGTCCAATTAAAAATTTTTCCAGACGACTGGCTAACTGCGTCACTGTCACCTTAAAAATCATAACTTGAGTTCCACAACTCAAAAATCAGATTCGTAATTTTTCCCTGAAACTAGACTCATATTTCCATCTACATATTTTTTCTTAGAATTTTTGGCCAGGCCAATTAGTACAGTTTATTAGTTAAAGTTTCCCCTAATCCAGGGTTCGACTACACTGACCTTCACACATTACGAATTGGATATCTCCCTGTACAGGGCTTCAATACTGATGCCATTTGTTTCTATAGAAACTAGACTCAGAGAGGAATCTATAAATATATGGCATGACTCCTAATTATCTCTGGTTAATTTACAATGAATTTCCAAAGTCGGAACAGGGATTCCAGAAACCGTTCTGGCCCTGTTTCACAAAAACCTAAATATCTCTTAACATACAACTCATATGACCGTTTCGTTTCTTCCATATGAAAGTAGATTCATCAAGGCTCATTTACCTAATTTATTCACTATTTAATTCCATCTCTACTATTTTTAGTGATTTTTCACATCAACATCACTGCTGCTGCCAGCATCTATTTTTAGGGTAGACTTTATCTAACACATAGTTTCTATGACTCAACTAACCCTCTTGCATATATAGTCCAAAATATAATCAAGATGAACCATTCTAATGGCTGATCGTTGCCAAATTCCATGCCTCTTAATGAGCATATACATATCGAATGATTATAACATTATGCTCAAAACATTTATAAGCCATTTTCGCATGGCTATCTAAAATTATACAAATCCAAAGGGTCCATGACCCACAACAAAAGGGTAGTCCTATACATTGACCAAAATATCCTCTCACTACTAGTCTATTCCATACATGCCATAAGATATTCCAAAACGTAGCAGTACCAAGCGGTGGGTAGTGATAGTGTGACTAGTTCTTGACGATCCCCGAGCTCTGTAGCTTCCAATGAGATCTATAAAGCAGAGGAAACAAGTAAGCAGAGTAAGCATTACAATGCTTAGTAAGTTTTAAGCAGTGTCAACAGATAACAACCAAATCATAACATAGTTGTTCGTATTTTTATTTCACTCTTCCTTCGGGCATACTATCCCCTTTTCCGAATATGCACATCTCATCATATACAATAGGCAGATAAACTCTCACATAAAAGTGAGCTCATGTGACATAGATATATCGTATCATTTCACATAACCTCTCACACTAAACCGATGTCACATAATCATAGGAATAGTCCCATAGATTGCTCTCGTGTGCATCATATATAAACTTGGAGTACATACCTGTTTAACCTTTCGCATTGCGTATATTTATAAGCAATTCTTATTACGAAGTCTTACCCGACATAATCTCCACACGTAGTCATCGGGTCTTACCGGACATAATCTCCACACGTAGTCATCGGGTCTCACCGGAACATATTTCAAGTTTCATGTACATTTAATCACATGTTACAACATTCACATTAGCCATTCGGCTTTACCACACATACACATCACACATATATTTCACATTAGCCATTCGGCTTTACCACATATACATATCACACATATATTTCACATTAGCCCTTCGGCTTTACCACATATACACACCTTCACATTCATCACATCGGCCATTAGGCCTTATCACATATATACTCTTTCACATTCATCACATTGGCCATTAGGCCTTATCACATATATATACACCTTCACATTCATCACATCGGCCATTAGGCCTCATCACATATATACTCTTTCACATTCATCACATTGGCCATTAGGCCTTATCACATGTATATACACTTTCACATTCATCACATTGGCCATTAGGCCTTATCACATATATATACACCTTCACATTCATCACATCGGCCATTAGGCCTTATCACATATATACTCTTTCACATTCATCACATTGGCCATTAGGCCTTATCACATGTATATACACTTTCACATTCATCACATTGGCCATTCGGCCTTATCACATGTATATACACCTTCACATTCATCACATCGGCCATTAGGCCTTATCACATATATACTCTTTCACATTCATCACATTGGCCATTAGGCCTTATCACATGTATATATACTTTCACATTCATCACATTGGCCATTAGGCCTTATCACATATATATACATCTCCTACATATTTCATATTTTTCTTGTACATCAATTTCAGCAATAGCTCATAAGCAACTCAAATAATTTCATCAAAGTTTACAACAAAATCACCTATTCAGTACAAGCAGTTTTCTTTTCCTGAGCAACAGTCGCTAAATTGTTTATAACTGGAGCTACAAAACTCAAAATCAAATGCCGTTAATTTTCCCCGAATGTAGACTCATGTATCTTTCATCCATAAAATTTTCAGAATTTTAGGTTTGGCCAATCAATACCAGATTTTTCTTAAAGTTTCCCCTGTTTCACTGTTTGACCAATCTGACCACTCTTCACTACGAATTAAATTTTTCATTGTACAGAATTCATAATGTGTTTTATTTGATTCCATTTGAAACTAGACTCATTAAGGAGTCTAAGCATATAAATCTTATCTCATAACCATTTTTGTACAAATTATAATGATTTTCCAAAAACAGAACAGGGGATTTCGGAGTCATTCCGACACTGTCCCTTTACAACTTTAAATATCTCTTTATAGGAAATTCCTTTGCTTCCACGGTCTCTTTTATAAGAAACTAGACCAACTAAGATTTGATTACATGTTTTATTCAGCCTATAATTCCACACCAACAATTTATAGTGATTTTCTAAAATCACATTACTGCTGCTGTCCAAGCAATTTATTACAATTTGCTCTTAACTTTCCAAGTCCAAACACTTATGAACTTACCATTTGGGCTTAAGACATATCATGGCCACATCATATCTTATCAAATCAACTCATTATGTCCTATTATGATTGAATTTACTCAACGATTAATCGCTTAAAACTTACCTCGGATGTGGTCGAGCGATTTCGTGGCTATTCGATCACTTCTTCCTTTCCCTTATCCAACTTGATCCTCTAGGCTCTTGAGCTTAATTAAACAAACAAATTGACTTAATCATTTGAGCATCGAAAAGAGGAATACAAGATACTTAGCCAATATATATACTCATTAGGCATCAAAGTCGCATATGTGCGAAATCATGAATCGAACTCAACACATTAGTTAATATTCCTCTTAGCAATTTTCTAAGCCAAGAATAGGCATCAATATGCTTGCCTCTAACCGAATGCATGCACACCAATTTCCCCTCATGTGGCGAATATACATGTCCATGTTGAGGCCAATTATACACTTAATACCACACAAAACAGCATACATTTTACTACTAACGCATTACATATCGTAGCTCAATACACCTCTCTCATTTACTTCATAACGAAACATCATCACAAGCAAATATACACTTGAAATAGTATATATGTCATACCAATACATCATGTGCAAACATATATTCATGTAGGTGCAAAGGCCGAATTCTCAAGTGGCTTATATCCAAATATATACACATATCCAAAGCTTAAATCTTCCTTACCATGCAACATGCATGAATCATACTTATGGATATACCATGGCCGAATTCCACAACACCATAATTTTGGTCATGGTTAAACAAAGAACTTAGTATCTCCTTCAAAAATGCTAAAAGAAAATCTAAGAGTCCTCAATCTCCCATCACATGTTTCATTATCAATCTTGATATTTAGCATGCAATGGCATTAACACCACATTCACTTTGGCCGAATTTCATTCCCATGACATAGCAAAGATTTGAACCATGGGCTAACAAGAACATCAAGCTAGCAACTAAAAACATGCATGAATCTCATGGCACAACCTCAAACATACCTTAATCTTGATGCAAGTATAGCCAACCTCTTCCTAATCCTCTTCAAAACCAAACATGAAGCAAAATTCCTTCCTTCCTCTAGTATTTTCGGTCAAGGGAGAAAAAATGGATGAACAAATTTTTTTTTTCTTCTCTTTTCCTCAATACACGGCAAGGGGGGGGTTCACTCACACACATTTTTTTTTTCATTCTTTATTACCCATATTTATTTGTTTATTGTTTCTCTCTAATGCACCAACAAAACATGTTTCATGACATGTTTTGCCCATGATTCCTTGTCATGGCCGGCCACTAGAATTTGGGGGGGGAATTTGACATGCAAGTCCTCCCTTTTGACTACATGCACTATTAGGTCCTTATAGATTAGCCTTTCACTTTTCAAAAGTGTCACACAAGTCCTACTAATTGAATTCACATGCAATCGGCTAAATCGGAACTTGAAATTTTCACACATTCATAATTACATATTCTAGACAATAAATATTACATTCAAACATTTCGATGACTCGGTTTAGCGGTACCGAAACCACTTCCCGACTAGGGTCAATTTTGGGCTATCACAACTCTCCCCCACTTAAGAAAAATTTCATCCCCGAAAATCTTACCAACGCATGGTTTAGGATAACGTCCTCTTATTGAATTACATCCATATGAACATTTCTATAAGTATGCACATATATCTCATTCTCTTGATTTCATAAGCAATAATCACTTAATTTAATTCACAAATGCATTTCAAACACATATCAAGCACATACTAACATGTATAATTCACATCATCAACCCACATATTTGTAACCCACATTTTCATCCATGTATAAGTCAGTAACTTTGGCGAAATTACACATATACTCAAACATCCCAATAAATATCCTTTATAACTCAATCGTATCTCAATATTCAACTTCCACACACCTGAACATTTAATTCATTCAGCACATCTGAACATACCTCATTGCTGGAATTTTTTTTTTTGCAAGCGTATTAACTGAAATTTTTACAGCAAGATTGCTCATCTCCGAATCACGTACCTTGGATTTAACCGGATATAGCGACTCGCTCGATTGTCTTCGGACATAGTCCGTTATAGTGATTCGCACAATTGCCTTCGACAATTAGCCGGATTTAGTCACTTAGCATAAAAGCATTCGGGACTTAGCCGGATACCATTCAATAACCAAGCACATATATCAACAAATCAATACACATTCTTATTACATTCTCATTACCAAAGCTCAAACACAAGACACTTATCATATTTACAATTTCGGCTCAATAGCCACACACCAAGAGCATGATTTGATTTGCTTAAAACATGATCTAATCAAATCATAATTTAAGCTCTATTTACTCAAAAACTTACTTCACATTACCAACCCTTATTTTCATACACAAAAATCAACTTAGCTAAGGGCGGTAGCTCGTTTATCAACTGAGCGACTACTTACTTGTAAGGGCTCAACTAATTCAAGCACATATAGCTCTTACAATGCCATATCCTAGATATGGTCTTACATATTCTCATATATCGAGCCGATGCCATGTCCCAGGCATGGTCTTACACATTATCTCAAATCAATGCCTTCGTCCCAGACGAGGTCTTACATAATTCCACTTCACACACTTAGTGCCCATCGACCGATCTCGCACTCATAGTGCTCGGTTAAAGGATTTACACACACAAGGCCTCTAATCATTCACACACATAGTGCTCTTATTCATTCGTTATTACACATTGAAATGACTTACCCAAGTCTATAAACATCACGTATGTACACTTTTAAACATATCGTCTCATATAAATTTGAATTCGTATAGTAATGAACACTTAAACTTTGCTCAATTTACCGGCACGAAGCCTACTAGGCACGAAGGCCCGAATACACGTCACCAGCATGATTGCTCTTCGGGACCTAGCCCGGATACATCACTAGCACGAATGCTCTTCGGAACTTAGTCCGGATACATCACTAGCACGAATGCTCTTCGGAATTTAGCCCGGATACATCACTAGCACGAATGCTCTTCGGAACTTAGTCCGGATACATCACTAGCACGAATGCTCTTCGGAACTTAGCCGGATATAACCACAAGCACAATTGCCTTCGGGTCTTAACCCGGGTATAACAACTCACACAAATGCCTTCGGGTCTTAGCCCGGATATATTCACTAGCATAAATGCCTTCGGGACTTAGCCCGAGTATCATTCAAATGCTCATGTACACATATATCAACAATCACGTCACATCCATATTTCATTCTCAATTCTCATGTACATATACACATATAGCAATACACATTAGTATATCATTTACATTACTTGGATACAAACACAACATGCTTATCAACTATTCAACTTCCAGCTCCATAGCCACATACAAAAATCACATATACCCTTAATTCTGTAACACCCCGAACCCGAGACCATCGCCGGTGTCGGACACGAGGGGTTAGCAAGCTAAGTTCACTTGTTTTGCCCATCCATTGGACATTTCCAGTCAGGCTGGAAAAACTGCGTCACTGTCGCCTTAAAATCATATCTCGAGTTTCAAAACTCGGAAACTGGTTTCGTAAATTTTCCTGAATTTAGACTCATATATCCATCCATGGGTTTATTTCTAGAATTTTGGTCGGGCCAATTGGTACAGTTTATTAGTTAAAGTCACCCATGTTACAGGGATCGACTGCTCTGACCTTCGTGCGGTATAACTTGAATATCTCTCTGTGCAGGGCTTTAATGCTGGTGCCGTTTGTTTCTAATGAAACTAGACTCAAAATGGAATCTGTACATATAAGGTATGTCTCCTAATTCTTTTTGGATAATTTATAGTGAATTTTTAAAGTTGCGACAGGGAACCCAGAAACCATTCTGGCCCTGTCTCACAATAGCTTTAATATCTCTTAACCTGTAACTCCTATGACCATTTCGTTTCTTCCATAAGAAAATAGACTCATCAAGGTTCATTTACATAGCTTATTCACTATTTAATTCCATTCCTATGAATTTTGGTGATTTTTCACATTCACGCCACTGCAGCTGGCAGCATCTGTTTTTAAGGTAGGGCTTACCTATTTGGTAGTCTCCATGAATCAACTAGTCTTGCCATACATAGGTTCATATATGATCATTTTAACCATACCAATGGCTGATCATATGACCAACATTCCTATTTCAAGCCATAGCCACATCATGACACCAAATATATATATATACAAACCACAATTAGTCTAAGTTCATGCTTCCTTTTTGAGCCATTTTCGCATGGCCGTACATACTTACATTACAACATATTTAACAAACATGAGGTAGTCCTATACATGCCATCTCAAGTTCAACCAATAATTTATACCAAAATGGAGGCTTGATAGTGTGGATGACTTGACTTCAACAATCCCAAATCCGATTGCTTGACGAAATCTAGAAAACGAGAGCCAAAGCAGCGGGTAAGCATTTTATGCTTAGTAAGTCTCAAGGAATATAATCAACTCTAATTAAAGCAATACATTCACATAACCAAATGCATCATTTCATTAATGCACATTCACATAATCGTACTTACTTCACCATCCCAACACTTATGTTCATACACAAATAACGGCTTCATTAAGGCCGATAACTCGCTCCATCATAGGAGCGGATATTCATCGCTCTTACTCCTAGCGCCATAAAGCACACACCGCACTTACCTTGTCATTGGGAAATTTCACAAGTGCATTAGCTGAAATTTTCCAGCAAGCTTATAATTTTCAAATCACATACCTTCGAGTTTAACCGGACGTCGCTACTGTTCAATCGCCTTGGGACATAGCCGGTTATGATAACCCGCACCAAGGCCTCACGGACTTAACCCGGATATCACGATTTGCACAAATGCCTTGGTCTTAGCCGGATTTAACAACTTGCACGAATGCCTTGGTCTTAGCCCGGATATAGCTACTAGCACAATTGCCTTCGGTCTTAACCGGATATAATTTTCAGCATAATTGTCTTGAGGCTTAGCCCGGATATCATTCAATTTCTCATGCACACATACATCAATAATCATTGGACATACATATTTCATTTTCCTTACTAAGGCTCAAACACAATTATAATCATTAGCATATTAGCCTTGGGACTTAGCCGGGTGGAATTCAAATACTCATACACACATAATCAATAATCATACACATCCATATTTCATCTCACATAATTCAAGTAAGGTCACTTCTTGAGGACTTACCTCGGATGTTGTCGAACGGCTTTTACGGCTATTCGATCACTTTTCCTTCCCTTGTCCAATTGTGGACCTCTTAGCTCTTGAGCTAATTCAAACAAATTCAATTTATTAAAACCTCATTGTGCTAGCTTATGGCGAATATGACAAGGAATTTAAATGGTCATATGGCCACTCTTTAACTTGAATACACAATGGTCATGCACATTTTATACTACATCAAGCAATTCAATACAATTTATTTGAGCATCAAGGAAATGCTAAGGCCTTCAATAGGCTACCCAAGGCGAATATTCATGTACATGTTGAGGCCAATTATGCACTTAATACCTCACAAAAACAGCATGCATTTTACTAGTTAATGCTTTTCATATTGTGGCTCAAAACTTATAATATAGCATCAAGCACTTATATGTGTGCTAGGCCGATTTGTGCTTGCAATTTCACAATTATTCTTCAACATCTTCTTCGTTAAACAAACTTATTCATCACTTCCTTCATAACCAAAACATCATGTGCAAACATATATATACATATATGAGCATGGCGAATTTCAAGGTGTCCATAGCCATCCAAAACACAAATTTTAACTAACATGCAAGAAGCATGAACCATGCTCATGAATGCATCATGGCGAATATGACAATCATGCTCCTTTTCAACTTCAATCATGATAAAACAAAAGAAAGCTCAAAATCTTACTCAAGAGTAGACAATCCATCATTGCATGCATCATCATCAAGCTTCACACTTAGCATGCAATGGCTTTATCACCATAACAACTTTGGCCAAATACCATTTCCATGGCTTAACAAAGATTTGAGCCATGGCTAACATGCACATCAAGTTAGCAACCAAAACATGCATGAAACTCCTAACACAACCTCATACATACCTTAGTCTTGATGCAAACTTAGCCAAATCTCCTTCTAGATCTCTTCCAAACCAAGCATGAAGCAAAAATCCTCCTTCTTCCTTAGTTTTGGCTCAAAGAAAGGATGAAAAAATTTTTTTTCTTTCCTTCTCTACAACTCACGGCAATGGGGGGGATTACCACACTCACACACATTTTTTTTTCATTTTTTTATCACCCATACACCTTTGTTTATTATTTCACCCTAATGCACCAACAAAACATGTTTCATGACATGTTTAGCCCATCCTCCTTGTCATGGCCGCCACCACCTATAAAGGGGAATTTGACATGCAAGTCCATTATTTTGCATGCATGCTTTAATTAGTCATCACACATTTCCCTATCATACTTTCAAAGTTCATTACTAAGTCCTTTCTTGTGGAATTCACCCTTATAACACTAAATCAATCATCATAAAATGTCATACATGAGCACACACATGTTATAGGCATCAAAATAAATTTTAATTATTTTTATGCCTCGGTTTTGTGGTCCCGAGACCACCTTCCGACTAGGGTCAATTTTGGGTGTCACAACTCTCCCCACTTAAGAAATTTTCGTCCCGAAAATCTTACCGTAAATAGGTTTGGATATCGCTCTTTCATAGAGTTCTCGGTCTCCCAAGTAGCATCTTTTATCCGTGCTTGAGCCATAACACTTTTACTAGCGGAACCCGCTTGTTTCGCAACTCTTTCACTTCTCGTGATAGGATACGAATCGGTTCTTCCTCATAACTCATATTAGCTTGAATTTCAATTTCGATGGACTAATCACGTGCGATGGATCGGATCTATAGCGTCAAGCATCGAAACGTGAAAGACATCGTGAACCTTTTCGAGTTCGGGGGCAAAATCAAACGATATGCCATCGGATCGACTCGCTTCGGATATCTCGATGGCCCAATGAACCTCGGGCTCAACTTGCCCTTACGGTGAATCGAGTATCTTTTTCCAAGGCGATACCTTGAGAAACACTTTATCACCCACGATACCGATATCCTTACGCTTGAGGCCGCGTCGACTTCCGACGATCGGAGGCTATCTTCGAGACTTTCACGGATTACTTTCACTTTCTGCTCAGCATCTCTAATCAAATCCACCGAAAATCTTACTTTCACCAAGCTCGGTCCAAAACAATGGTGTACGGCATTTACGACCGTACAAGGCCTCGTAGGGTGCCATCTTAATACTTGATTGAAAGTTTGTTGTAAGCGAATTCAATCAACGGCAAATACCGTTCCCATGAACCACTAAACTCGAGGACGCAACATCTTAACATATCCTCAAGTATCTCGAATTATCCGCTCGGATTGACCCTTGGTTTGGGGGTGAAAGGCGGTCTTGAAATGCAACTTGGTACCCAAAGCCTCTTGCAATTTCTTCCAAAATAGCGATGTAATCTTGGGTCTCTATCCGACCACGATAGAAATAGGCACCCCATGCAATCGAATAATTTGGGAGACGATAATTCGCCAATTTATCGGCGAAAAATCCGTGCGGACGGGGATAAAATGAGCGAGACTTGGTCGATCTATCAACAATGACCCAAATCGCATCTTTCTTACTTGCCGAACCGGTAATCCGGATATAAAATCCATTGTCACTCGATCCCATTTCTATTCGGTATCATGATTGGTCAAGTAATCCCGATGGCACTTGATGTTCCGCTTTCACTTGTTGACATATCAGACACCTTGAAACAAATTCAGAAATGTCTCATTTCATACCGGGCCACCAAAATTGGCGTTTCAGGTCATTGTACATTTTAGTACTACCCGGGTGGATTGACATTCGACTACTGTGAGCCTCGCTCAAAATCATCGAAACAAGTTCCGAATTCCTTGGAATACATAATCGACCCTTGAACGTCAAGCAGTCATTGTCGTCAATCTGAAATTCCGATTCTTCATCCGAAACACATTCGGCTCGCTTAGCGACCAATTCAGCGTCGACCTTCTGAGATTCAAGTATTTGATGAATCAATAACGGTTTGGCCTCTAATTCGACTACTAGCACCTCCTCGGGTGAAACGGATAAATGAGCATCCATCGCTCTCAAAGCAGACAGTGCCTTGCGACTTAAAGCATCAGCCACCGCGTTGGCCTTTCCCGGGTGATAATCAATGATGAGTTCATAGTCTTTCAACAACTCAAGCCAACGTCTTTGTCGCGAGTTTAAATCTTTCGAGTCATCAAATATTTTAGACTCTTGTGGTCCGAATAAATATGACACCTTTCTCCAAACAAGTAATGCCGCCATATCTTCAAGGCGAACATTATGGTGCTAGTTCAAGGTCATGGGTCGGATAGTTTCTCTTATGCGGCTTTAGTTGTCTCGACGCCGAAAGCCACAACTCGACCTTCTTGCATCAACACACAACCTAACCCAAGCAAGGATGCGTCATCAGTATATGACAAACTCTTTACCGGACTCTACTTTGTACTAGCACGGGGCCTCGGTTAAACAAGTTTTTAGTCGATCGAAACTTTCTTGACAATAGTTCACCACTCGAACTCAACATCTTTTGGAGTAGTTTTAGTCATCGGTAGCAGCTATCATCGAAAAACCTTTCACAAATCGTCGATAGTATCCGGCAAGCCCCAAAAGCTCCTAAATTCGGTAACATTCCTCGGAGGTTTCCAATTGACTATGGTCAAATTTTGTTCAGTCCATCCCGACACCCGATCACGGACACCACGTGCCCCAAAAAAAGCTAACCTCTTTCACCAAAATTCACATTTACCAAACTTTGCGTATAATCGCTTATCTCGTAAGATTTGCAACACTAGCCTCGGTGTTCGGTTTCATCTCTCGAATTGACCTAAATGTCATCGATAAATACAACTACGAACCGATCCAAGTATGGCCTGAAAATTCTATTCATTAAATCCATAAACACCGCAGAGGCATTAGTGAGCCCAAACGACATCACCAAGAATTCAGTAGTGACCGTACCTCGTTCTAAAAGCGGTTTTGGGTATGTCCGATTCTCGGACCCTCAACTGATAGTACCCCGACCTTAAATCTATCTTTGAAAACACCAAGGCTCCCTTTAATTGATCAAACAAATCGTCAATTCGTGGCAACAGATATTTATTCTTTATCGTCACTTTATTGAGTTGACGATAGTCGATGCAAAACCTCATGCTTCCGTCCTTCTTTTTCACAAACAATACTGGTGCGCCCCATGGAGAAAAACTCGGTCGAGCGAAACCTCTATCCGTTAATTCTTGCAATTGGACCTTCAATTCTTTTAACTCCGTTAATGCCATACGATACGGAGCTATCGAAATTGGAGTGGTACCAGGTACCAATTCGATGCCAAATTCTACTTCCCGAACAGGTGGTAAGCTTTAATTCTTCGGAAAACATTCGGGTATTCACAAACCACGGGCACAGATTCGGGTTTCTTTTCTGATTCCTTGTCATCGAGCACGTACGCAAGGTACGCTTCGCACCCTTTTCTTACATATTTCTAGGCCAACATCGCTGATATTACAGCTGGCAACTCCTTTAAGTCCGTAGACTCAACCCGTATTATCTTGTTATTCGCGCTCCTCAAATCGATAGTCTTGCTCTTGCAATTTACAACCGCATCGTGCATGGTCAACCAATCCAAACCAAGAATAACATCGAACTCATCGAACGGCAAAAGCATCAAGTCCGCCGGAAAACAAGAACCTCGGAACACTAGGGGACTTTTCTTGCACACTTTGTTGACAAGCACGTAATGACCCAAGGGTTTGACACCGAATTACAAACTCGATGAGACTCAATGGGCAAAGTCTTCTTTGGATGCTAAGGTTTCACATATATATGAATGAGTAGAACCGGGGTCAATCAAAGCAATCACATTTGTATTGAAAAGAGTGAAAGTACCGGTAATAACATCTGGAGAGGCAGCATCCTCGCGTGCGCGTATGGCATAAGTCCTAGCAGGAGCACGAGCCTCAAATCTGATGGTAGCATCTCTAGATCCTCTCGACCGCCAACGACATTGCCCATATTTCTAGGTGGCCTACCTCGGCGATGGTAGCACCGGGTTTGCACTCGACTTACATTCTGCTCATGCATCCTCGGGCAATCCTTCATAAAGTGGTCGGCCGATCCACACTTATAGCAGAGCGATCACGAAACCAACAGCTCCCGAATGCCATTTGCCACAATGTGGGCACTCCGCCTCTCTCGGCGATCATTTCCACCACCGTGATCGAGGTGACTCGTGTGGTCACAGGGGTCGATCGCGTCCTCGTCTAGAAAAGCCCAAACGCCTCTAGACCGGCTCACATCATCTCGAAATCTCTTCGATGCTTGTTGAAGAGACTTTCCGAGGACCTCTTCGAATTCTCCGGTTCCCACATCAACTTTTTGTTTCTCCTTTCTAAGCTCTTGACTTTACAAGCTCGCTCAACAAGTACTACGAACTCTCGTATCTCGAGAATGCCAACGAACATCCTTATATCATCATTCAGCCCATCCTCGAGCGTTTACATATAATAGCTTGGACGAAATGCATTCTCAGCGTCTGCTAAGCCTCACAAACTTTCGTTCGTAGTCGATAACGGACATAGAACCTTGCTTAAGATCAAGAAATTCCCTTCGCTTTTGGTCGATGAATCTCGACTAATATACTTTTTTGAACTCGGTTTGAAAGAATTCCCAAGTCACTTGCTCTCTAGGCACCACGAAGTCGAGTACTCCACCAATAGTAGGCGGACTCACGTAGCAAGGAGATGGTACACTTTAAACACTCATCGGTGTACAGGATAGCTCATCGAGCACCGGATAGTGTTATCCAACCAAAATTCAGCTCGCTCGGCATCATCATCATCCGTAGCCTTAAATTCAGTGGCCCCATGTTTTGAATCCTATCGATTGGGGCTTACTTGACCTTATTTGGTCATCCACCGAGGTATTGTGGGTGCGGGGTTGCATTTGTCGGGAATGGAGGTTGTGGAACAGTAGTGTTAGTTCGAATGTATTGATTAAACCATTCGTTCATCACACTATAAAAGGCTTGCCTAGCCTCATCATTCGGATTGCTGGCCATAGGTTGAGAGTCCGTCGGCACTGTCCCTTGTGCGGGAGCAGCGCCACACTCTCACACCATCAGCTATCGCTTCGGTTGGGATCGGATCCATTCTAATAACAAACACAAAGTCAAATTGTCAGAAATCACCACACTATCGATTCATCATTTAATGGCATGTATAGCTAGACCCCAAACACATCACGGTAGTCCTAGAATCGACTAAACCGGGCTCTGATACCAATAAAATTGTAACACCCCGAACCCGAGACCATCGCCGGTGTCGGACACGAGGGGTTAGCAAGCTAAGTTCACTTGTTTTGCCCATCCATTGGACATTTCCAGTCAGGCTGGAAAAACTGCGTCACTGTCGCCTTAAAAATCATATCTCGAGTTTCAAAACTCGGAAACTGGTTTCGTAAATTTTCCCTGAATTTAGACTCATATATCCATCCATGGGTTTATTTCTAGAATTTTTGGTCGGGCCAATTGGTACAGTTTATTAGTTAAAGTCACCCATGTTACAGGGATCGACTGCTCTGACCTTCGTGCGGTATAACTTGAATATCTCTCTGTGCAGGGCTTTAATGCTGGTGCCGTTTGTTTCTAATGAAACTAGACTCAAAATGGAATCTGTACATATAAGGTATGTCTCCTAATTCTTTTGGATAATTTATAGTGAATTTTTAAAGTTGCGACAGGGAACCCAGAAACCATTCTGGCCCTGTCTCACAATAGCTTTAATATCTCTTAACCTGTAACTCCTATGACCATTTCGTTTCTTCCATAAGAAAATAGACTCATCAAGGTTCATTTACATAGCTTATTCACTATTTAATTCCATTCCTATGAATTTTGGTGATTTTTCACATTCACGCCACTGCAGCTGGCAGCATCTGTTTTTAAGGTAGGGCTTACCTATTTGGTAGTCTCCATGAATCAACTAGTCTTGCCATACATAGGTTCATATATGATCATTTTAACCATACCAATGGCTGATCATATGACCAACATTCCTATTTCCAAGCCATAGCCACATCATGACACCAAATATATATATATACAAACCACAATTAGTCTAAGTTCATGCTTCCTTTTTGAGCCATTTTCGCATGGCCGTACATACTTACATTACAACATATTTAACAAACATGAGGTAGTCCTATACATGCCATCTCAAGTTCAACCAATAATTTATACCAAAATGGAGGCTTGATAGTGTGGATGACTTCGACTTCAACAATCCCAAATCCGATTGCTTGAGCGAAATCTAGAAAACGAGAGCCAAAGCAACGGGTAAGCATTTTATGCTTAGTAAGTCTCAAGGAATATAATCAACTCTAATTAAAGCAATACATTCACATAACCAAATGCATCATTTCATTAATGCACATTCACATAATCGTACTTACTTCACCATCCCAACACTTATGTTCATACACAAATAACGGCTTCATTAAGGCCGATAACTCGCTCCATCATAGGAGCGGATATTCATACGCTCTTACTCCTAGCGCAAAGCACACACCGCACTTACCTTGTCATTGGGAAATTTCACAAGTGCATTAGCTGAAATTTTCCAGCAAGCTTATAATTTTCAAATCACATACCTTCGAGTTTAACCGGACGTCGCTACTCGTTCAATCGCCTTGGGACATAGCCGGTTATGATAACCCGCACCAAGGCCTACGGGACTTAACCCGGATATCACGATTTGCACAAATGCCTTCGGGTCTTAGCCCGGATTTAACAACTTGCACGAATGCCTTCGGGTCTTAGCCCGGATATAGCTACTAGCACAATTGCCTTGGTCTTAACCGGATATAATTTTCAGCATAATTGTCTTGGGGCTTAGCCCGGATATCATTCAATTTCTCATGCACACATACATCAATAATCATTGGACATACATATTTCATTTTCCTTACTAAGGCTCAAACACAATTATAATCATTAGCATATTCGCCTTCGGGACTTAGCCCGGGTGGAATTCAAATACTCATACACACATAATCAATAATCATACACATCCATATTTCATCTCACATAATTCAAGTAAGGTCACTTCTTGAGGACTTACTCGGATGTTGTCGAACGGCTTTTACGGCTATTCGATCACTTTTTCCTTCCCCTTGTCCAATTGTGGACCTCTTAGCTCTTGAGCTAATTCAAACAAATTCAATTTATTAAAACCTCATTGTGCTAGCTTATGGCCGAATATGACAAGGAATTTAAATGGTCATATGGCCACTCTTTAACTTGAATACACAATGGTCATGCACATTTTATACTACATCAAGCAATTCAATACAATTTATTTGAGCATCAAGGAAATGCTAAGGCCTTCAATAGGCTACCCAAGGCCGAATATTCATGTACATGTTGAGGCCAATTATGCACTTAATACCTCACAAAACAGCATGCATTTTACTAGTTAATGCTTTTCATATTGTGGCTCAAAACTTATAATATAGCATCAAGCACTTATATGTGTGCTAGGCCGATTTGTGCTTGCAATTTCACAATTATTCTTCAACATCTTCTTCGTTAAACAAACTTATTCATCACTTCCTTCATAACCAAAACATCATGTGCAAACATATATATACATATATGAGCATGGCGAATTTCAAGGTGTCCATAGCCATCCAAAACACAAATTTTAACTAACATGCAAGAAGCATGAACCATGCTCATGAATGCATCATGGCGAATATGACAATCATGCTCCTTTTCAACTTCAATCATGATAAAACAAAAGAAAGCTCAAAATCTTACTCAAGAGTAGACAATCCATCATTGCATGCATCATCATCAAGCTTCACACTTAGCATGCAATGGCTTTATCACCATAACAACTTTGGCCAAATACCATTTCCATGGCTTAACAAAGATTTGAGCCATGGCTAACATGCACATCAAGTTAGCAACCAAAACATGCATGAAACTCCTAACACAACCTCATACATACCTTAGTCTTGATGCAAACTTAGCCAAATCTCCTTCTAGATCTCTTCCAAACCAAGCATGAAGCAAAATCCTCCTTCTTCCTTAGTTTTGGCTCAAAGAAAGGATGAAAAAATTTTTTCTTTCCTTCTCTACAACTCACGGCAATGGGGGATTACCACACTCACACACATTTTTTTTCATTTTTTATCACCCATACACCTTTGTTTATTATTTCACCCTAATGCACCAACAAAACATGTTTCATGACATGTTTAGCCCATCCTCCTTGTCATGGCCGACCACCACCTATAAAGGGGAATTTGACATGCAAGTCCATTATTTTGCATGCATGCTTTAATTAGTCATCACACATTTCCTATCATACTTTCAAAGTTCATTACTAAGTCCTTTCTTGTGGAATTCACCCTTATAACACTAAATCAATCATCATAAAATGTCATACATGAGCACACACATGTTATAGGCATCAAAATAAATTTTAATTATTTTTATGCCTCGGTTTTGTGGTCCCGAGACCACCTTCCGACTAGGGTCAATTTTGGGCTGTCACAAATTCAATCCGAATCGAAATTCAAATACGAGTACATGATACGTACCTGATCAACTTAATAGTTTAGGCATATCTAAGTGAAGTTATATCGCAAATTCTCATAGTCGAAGCTTGCTACAGCTCGATCGGGATCAAGATTCATTACAATACAAAGAACCACCTTTTACTAGTCAAAATCATCACACTATCATTTTATCACTTTATAGCATGTATAAATAGACTCACGCGTGCTACGTTAGTCCTAGAATCGACTAAACCGTAGCTCGATACCAATAAAATTGTAACACCCGTGCAGAGACCGTTACGGAGTCAAACACGAGGTGCTAACCGACTAATTCATTTACTCGCAATTCAATTAAAATTTTTCCAGACGGTCGCTAACTGCGTCACTGTCACCTTAAAATCATAACTTGAGTTCCACAACTCGAAAATCAGATTCGTAATTTTTCCCTGAAACTAGACTCATATGTCCATCTACATATTTTTTCTTAGAATTTTTGGCCAGGCCAATTAGTAAAGTTTATTAGTTAAAGTTTCCCCTAATCTAGGGTTCGACTACACTGACCTTCACACATTACGAATTGGATATCTCCCTGTACAGGGCTTCAATACTGATGCCATTTGTTTCTATAGAAACCAGACTCAGAGAGGAATCTATAAATATATGGCATGACTCCTAATTATCTCTGGTTAATTTACAATGAATTTCCAAAGTCGGAACAGGGATTCCAGAAACCGTTCTGGCCTTGTTTCACAAAAACCTAAATATCTCTTAACATACAACTCATATGACCCGTTTCGTTTCTTCCATATGAAAGTAGATTCATCAAGGCTCATTTACCTAATTTATTCACTATTTAATTCCATCTCTACTATTTTTAGTGATTTTTCACATCCACATCACTGCTGCTGCCAGCATCTATTTTTAGGGTAGACTTTATCTAACACATAGTTTCTATGACTCAACTAACCCTCTTGCATATATAGTCCAAAATATAATCAAGATGAACCATTCTAATGGCTGATCGTTGCCAAACATTTCCATGCCTCTTAATGAGCATATACATATCGAATGATTATAACATTATGCTCAAAACATTTATAAGCCATTTTCGCATGGCTATCTAAAATTATACAAATCCAAAGGGTCCATGACCCACAACAAAAGGGGTAGTCCTATACATTGACCAAAATATCCTCTCACTACTAGTCTATTCCATACATGCCATAAGATATTCCAAAACGTAGCAGTACCAAACGGTGGGTAGTGATAGTGTGACTAGTTGCTGACGATCCCCGAGCCTGTAGCTTCCAATGAGATCTATAAAACAGAGGAAACAAGTAAACAGAGTAAGCATTACAATGCTTAGTAAGTTTTAAGCAAGTCAACAGATAACAACCAAATCATAACATAGTTGTTCGTATTTTTATTTCACTCTTCCTTCGGGCATACTATCCCCTTTTCCTAATATGGACATCTCATCATATACAATAGGCGATAAACTCTCACATAAAAGTGAGCTCATGTGACATAGATATATCGTATCATTTCACATAACCTCTCACACTAAACCGATGTCACATAATCATAGGAATAGTCCCATAGATTGCTCTCGTGTGCATCATATATAAACTTGGAGTACATACTGTTTAACCTTTCGCATTGCGTATATTTATAAGCAATTCTTATTACGAAGTCTTACCCGGACATAATCTCCACACGTAGTCATCGGGTCTTACCCGGACATAATCTCCACACGTAGTCATCGGGTCTCACCCGGAACATATTTCCAAGTTTCATGTACATTTAATCACATGTTACAACATTCACATTAGCCATTCGGCTTTACCACACATACACATCACACATATATTTCACATTAGCCCTTCGGCTTTACCACATATACACACCTTCACATTCATCACATCGGCCATTAGGCCTTATCACATATATACTCTTTCACATTCATCACATTGGCCATTAGGCCTTATCACATATATATACACCTTCCCATTCATCACATCGGCCATTAGGCCTCATCACATATATACTCTTTCACATTCATCACATTGGCCATTAAGCCTTATCACATGTATATACACTTTAACATTCATCACATTGGCCATTAGGCCTTATCACATATATATACACCTTCAGATTCATCACATCGGCCATTAGGCCTTATCACATATATACTCTTTCACATTCATCACATTGGCCATTAGGCCTTATCACATGTATATACACTTTCAAATTCATCACATTGGACATTAGGCCTTATCACATATATATACACCTTCACATTCATCACATCGGCCATTAGGCCTTATCACATATATACTCTTTCACATTCATCACATTGGCCATTAGGCCTTATCACATGTATATACACTTTCACATTCATCACATTGGCCATTAGGCCTTATCACATATATATACATCTCCTACATATTTCATACTTTTCTTGTACATCAATTTCAGCAATAGCTCATAAGCAACTCAAATAATTTCATCAAAGTTTACAACAAATCACCTATTCACTACAAGCAGTTTTCTTTTCCTGAGCAACAGTTGCTAAATTGTTTATAACTGGAGCTAAAAAACTCAAAATCAATTGCCGTTAATTTTCCCCGAATGTAGACTCATGTATCTTTCATCCATAAAATTTTCAGAATTTTAGGTTTGGCCAATCAATACCAGATTTTTCTTAAAGTTTCCCCTGTTTCACTGTTTGACCAATCTGACCACTCTTCACTATGAATTAAATTTTTCATTGTACAGAATTCATAATGTGTTTTATTTGATTCCATTTGAAACTAGACTCATTAAGGAGTCTAAGCATATAAATCTTATCTCATAACCATTTTTGTACAAATTATAATGATTTTCCAAAAACAGAATAGGGGATTTCGGAGTCATTCCGACACTGTCCTTCACAACTTTAAATATCTCTTTATAGGAAATTCCTTTGCTTCCACGGTCTCTTTTATAAGAAACTAGACCAACTAAGATTTGATTACATGTTTTATTCAGCCTATAATTCCACACCAACAATTTATAGTGATTTTCTAAAATCACATTACTGCTGCTGTCCAAGCAATTTATTACAATTTGCTCTTAACTTTCCAAGTCCAAACACTTATGAACTTACCATTTGGGCTTAAGACATATCATGGCCACATCATATCTTATCAAATCAACTCATTATGTCCTATTATGATTGAATTTACTCAACGATTAATCGCTTAAAACTTACCTCGGATGTGGTCGAACGATTTCGGCGGCTATTCGATCACTTCTTCCTTCCTTATCCAACTTGATCCTCTAGGCTCTTGAGCTTAATTAAACAAACAAATTGACTTAATCATTTGAGCATCGAAAAGAGGAATACAAGATACTTAGCCAATATATATACTCATTAGGCATCAAAGTCGCATATGTGCGAAATCATGAATCGAACTCAACACATTAGTTAATATTCCTCTTAGTCAATTTTCTAAGCCAAGAATAGACATCAATATGCTTGCCTCTAACCGAATGCATGCACACCAATTTCCCCTCATGTGGCGAATATACATGTCCATGTTGAGGCCAATTATACACTTAATACCACACAAAAATAGCATACATTTTACTACTAACGCATTACATATCGTAGCTCAATACACCTCTCTCATTTACTTCATAACCAAACATCATCACAAGCAAATATACACTTGAAATAGTATATATGTCATACCAATACATCATGTGCAAACATATATTCATGTAGGTGCAAGGGCGAATTCTCAAGTGGCTTATATCCAAATATATACACATATCCAAAGCTTAAATCTTACTTACCATGCAACATGCATGAATCATACTTATGGATATACCATGGCGAATACCACAACACCATAATTTTGGTCATGATTAAACAAAGAACTTAGTATCTCCTTCAAAATGCTAAAAGAAAATCTAAGAGTCCTCAATCTCCCATCACATGTTTCATTATCAAGCTTGATATTTAGCATGCAATGGCATTAACACCACATTCACTTTGGCAATTTCATTCCCATGACATAGCAAAGATTTGAACCATGGGCTAACAAGAACATTAAGCTAGCAACTAAAAACATGCATGAATCTCATGGCACAACCTCAAACATACCTTAATCTTGATGCAAGTATAGCCAACCTCTTCCTAATCCTCTTCAAAACCAAACATGAAGCAAAATTCCTTCCTTCCTCTAGTATTTTCGGTCAAGGGAGAAAAATGGATGAACAAATTTTTTTCTTCTCTTTCCTCAATACACTGCAAAGGGGGTTCACTTACACATTTTTTTTTTCATTCTTTATTACCCATACTTATTTGTTTATTGTTTCTCCCTAATGCACCAACAAAACATGTTTCATGACATGTTTTGCCCATGATTCCTTGTCATGGCCGGCCACTAGAACTTGGGGGGGAAATTTGACATGCAAGTCCTCCCCTTTGACTACATGCACTATTAGGTCCTTATAGATTAGCCTTTCACTTTTCAAAAGTGTCACACAAGTCCTACTAATTGAATTCACATGCAATCGGCTAAATCGGAACTTGAAATTTTCACACATTCATAATTACATATTCTAGACAATAAATATTACATTCAAACATTTCGGTGACTCGGTTTAGCGGTCCCGAAACCACTTCCCGACTAGGATCAATTTTGGGCTGTCACACATAGACGGATTTGGTGTGTCGCGGTTGGATTATTGGGGTCGGTTGCACAGCATTGCATGTATCATATTATTGTGATATTATTACGATGTGAGCTTCGGCCCAACTGAGGCTAAGATGGGCTAGGCCCAATTGATTTTGTTATGGGCTGTGACCCAAATGATATTGCAACGGGCTTTGGCCCACGTATGCTCTGAATCGGATCTGTCATCATTCGTAATGGGCTCCACTTCGATTGATTCTAAATTCATCGCTTATTGACTGTTACTCTAGTAAGGGGATTACACACTGAGTTTTCGTAAACTCACCCCATTTATTAACTGAGCAGGTAATCCCCAATGTTAGGTGGATTGGTGTCGCAGAGGGACTCGGAGATGACCACACAACTGCACATGTTTTTCTATTTCGTTTATTTAGTTAAGCACTTTGGTTTTTGATTTGGGTTTTATTAGCTCCTTTATTTTCTTAACCTTTTATTTGGGAAATTTATTTAGTATGCTTAATATCTGTTAGAAGTAGGGCACGGTTTTCCAAAACAACAACTGGATTTCAAAATATCTTGTTTGCGCAACTGTTTAAAAGTAAGCTTCCGCAGCAAGTAAGGTTTTAAGGGAATTAACATTTCACAAGTTTTAAAATGGCCAGAGGTTTTGAGTAGTAAGAAGGGTTTTCAATGAGAACATGGTTTTCGAAAAACACTTCAATGTGACACGCCAAATTCGGGCCTAACTTCTATGCCGAGTTTGGGGTGTTACATTTTGACTTGGTTTTTAATGATTTCTATGTTTGTGAGATCATTGCTTCGTACTCTAGCTAGCCTGTATCTTAAATTTTTAAACTGTTAAAGATTTAACATGTTGCCATTGTTGAATGTTTGAGTAATTTGATGGTTGATGGTGGATTTTGAATAGTTGTTAATAGTTAAACTAGTTTTGTAAAGTTATTTTTGACAAAAATGTCAAAAAGGGATTAATTTGGAAAAATGTAAAATGTGGTGGTTAAAAGTGTGAATAAATTGAAAATATGGGCTTCTAGTAACATGTATTAAATTCGGTTAAGCATGGGTTTGTACTAAATTGCATGAATTTGCAATTTATTGTGATAAGAACTAAATTATGAAAAATGTGAAAGTTTAGGGGCAAAAGTATAATTGTGCCTTAAAAAGTGTTTTGGACTAAATTGAATGAATAGATGATTAAATAAGTTAATTTTGAATATATTTAGATCAAGAAAGCAAAATACGGACTTGGATCGGGGAAAAGATAAAGTTATCGACTAATCGACTCGATTTACTGTTTTCACATCCGAGGTAAGTTCGTATGTGATAAGCATTGTTACAATTATGCTTTAAATGTTTTGATATTGCATAAATTATGTTTATGGACTTATAGTCATGTTTGACGATAATTTGGATATATATATGTGGCACTCAGTGTGTGATTCAGAATAGCTTCGTGTATATATGGCACTTAGTGTGCGAGCCGAGATAGTTTCAGCTATGTAAGGCACTTAGTGTGTGAAATTATAATATCTTTGGCTATGTATTAGCACTTAGTGTGCGAGATATCGAGTATTCGACAGTGTTTCAAAAAGCTATGAGTTGTTACAAATTTGTACAGGTATTTATATGTAAAGTTTGAGATGCAAGTATAACAAGTTATGTAAAAGCTCGATTTAGACCCTATTTGGAATGGTGGTTTTTAATACCATGAATCCGAGTTAGAAAAATATTTTAAAATTATTTTCTGTGTTTTTTATGTGTGAATTTATATCTGTGAAATTTTTGTGATTTAATTTTGTCGTTTGAGTGCTTGATTTAATAAAAAGGGCTTAATCGCTTAAAATGAAAATTTGATAGTTAAATGTGAAAGGGGCCAAACTGACGTTGTCTTTATAGCATGAGGTATTTAAGTTGCAATTATACCATAAATATATAGGATGGACGGATGTAACCTTATGTTATAATGATTTTATATTTTGAGTTAAAGGTTAAAAATGTAATATGTGTAATAATATATGTTATAATAAAACATTAAAAATTAAAAGCCATTGTTCATATTTTCTCTCATGACCGAACAAAAAAAATAAAGAAAAGAACAAAAGCTTAGGATATTCGGCCATTAGCAAGCTTGATTCAAGGTGAGTTTTTGCTCGGTTTTTGATAATTTTTACATTTTTTAGATTGTTGCAGTGTAATGTACAAAGCCCATGCTTTAATTTTTTTTATTTTGATGAATATTTTGAATTATGCCATTGATGAAATTTGAGCTTTGTGATGTTAGTTGATGAAATATGAAAGATATGTTTTGGATTAACATGTTTTGTATTGGAATTTTTTATGATTTTGACTAATTAGGACTAAATTGAAAAAATAATAAATTGAGGGACTAAAATGTGAAATAAATAAAATGTATGGACTTGTATGAACACAAAGAAAATTCAGCCTAAGCATGGTGTGTGCAAATTTTTCATGTTTTGTGTTTTGTGTAATTTGGACTAAATTGTAAAAAGTGTGAAATGTCAGGGGTAAAATGGTAATTTTCCTATTTATGTGTTTTTGGACTAAAATGAGTGAAAATATGTTTGAATGAGTTTAATTTGAATATGTTTAGATTAAAAACCAAAGAAATCGGATTTGATCGGAGGAAAACTAAAGTTGCCGATTAACCATCCCGTTCCGATTCTCGTTACCCAAGGTAAGTTTATAAGCAAATAAATGCTGTAAATTTTGAATATATGTGAATGTAATACGACGTTCGAATTCCCCCCGTACGAACCTTAGGAATAGTTAGGATACATATGTCATGACATAGGATTTTTGATATGTGTTCTCGTGTAAGACCACGTCTGGGACGTTGGCATCGATATATGTGGTTACATGTAAGACCATGTCTGGGACATCGACATCGTATTTGATTAGTGTAAGACCTTGTCTGGGATAGAGGCATCAATATGTGACAGCATGTAAGACTACGTCTGGGACGTTGGCATTGTACGATATATGTGATTATCCGAGTATACTATTTAATTCCAACTGGTTCAACAGGCAATGATAAGTTGTAATTGGATGTGTAAAATGAGCTAAAATGATCAGGTATGAGTTAATTGATTACCTATTTGAAAATAAGGTAAGTTGGCTATTTGATATGTGATGCAAATTATACAAGTTACTAATGTAAACATATATACATTTGTATAGTATATTCGGCTATATGCTATGAATATGTTTGTGATGTTATATTTTGATTCATGAGCATATATATATATATGAATGTAAATGTACTTGGTTATATAATGACATTTTTGGCTTTGAAATTGAAAGATACTTTGTTAATATATATATACACATTCGCCATGAATAAGTTTATATGTGAAAGTATATGTTACACATGAAATTGTAAGTTTGAGATTTAATGTGATTATAATAGTATAATTTGGTTTGGTTAAAATGAATTGATTATGTCATTGAGTTGTTTATTTGCTTATGACATACTAAGCTATGATAGCTTACAGTGTGTGTTTATGTTTATCTCTGTTTTATAGATTTTGGAGATTAGTTACGAGCTCGGGGATCGTCAGTAAAGTCCATCACACTATCGATCGTTTTTGGTAATTTATAAGTTTAATCTTGAACCTATGGCATGTATAAGCTAGGATATATTTGGTTAAGCTTGAAGTTGTGTATATATTAAGCCATGCGAAAATGGCTAATATGCTATGAGAGTATATAAAACTTTAGTCAAGTTTATATGTGTTATATGTATTGATGATGGTTGGTGAATTTGGATGTGGTTTGATTGAATCGGTCATGGTATATACATAAGTATGAATTATGCTTGTTATGTTACTTTTGGTTAAAATGATTTGGTTATGTCTTGTATTTAATAGTAAAGGTTTAATTTGGTTGATGAGTATATTTGGCTACATGATGAATTTAGGTAATGAATGTATTTGATTGAACATTCGGCATTAGTATATATATATTTTAGTTATGGCTTAAAATTTGCTTAATTGGAATGCATGATTCGGTAAAGAGGTAATGTTAAGCATAATGTATAATCAACTATGTTACTAAATTATTTTTAGAAGTGTTTTTATGGCATATTTTATGTAATGGATTAGTATGATTCTTGTGTATACATATTTGATGATTGAAAATTATGGCCATTTGAATAGTGAAGAGAAATGTTAAGTTAATGCTTATAATCAGATAGTTATAAGTAAAATAAGTATATTCATAAATGGTACGAGCATGTGTACTGGTCATATGAGTGTTATTTATGTTTGATAATTAGCTTGCGAATGGGATGTACTTTGGGTTGTAGTTTGTGCTCATATAACGGTGCATAGTGGTATGCTAAAATATGCACTATATATATCACATTGAAGTTATGTTCGGCCATATATTAATGGTATTAAGGTGGCATATGTGTTTGAACATTAATTGGTGTGCAATGGTATGTTTGATTTTTAACATGCGCACATGTAGAGTTATTTAAATGGTATGTTTGATATTTATTAAATTAAATAGATACATTAGCATGTATTAGATATATGTGTTGGAATGTCTTACTGTTTGTTCATGGAATTTGTCATGGGAATATCTATGTTATAATTTGATTATTTGAAGGTTATAAAGGAGATGTACAAATGATTCATACAATTGAGTTTATATTACCTTAAACATGAATAGTAATGAATGACTCTCTTAAGCTTTGAACTGTTCGGTAATGCCTCGGAACCCTAATTCGGTGACAGATATGGGTTAGGGGTGTTACAAGTTATGAATTTGCATATAAGTATATGATTGAACATATGGAATGTTTGTTGTTTTCATGAATTATATGTTATATAGTTAAAACTGATGATTTCTGTATTATGATTGTTGAGTATATTTCATACGAACTTACTAAGCTTTATAGCTTACTTTGTTTATTTTTCTATGTTTTATAGTCTTTCAAAGCTAGCTCCAACCCGGGAATCGTCAGAGACTTCATCGCACTATCAAACATCTATTTTGGTACTTTTGAAGTTATGTATATATGGTATATGGAATGTATAGGCTTGAGTCATTTTGAGCATGTTTGATGAACATGTATCTATAGGCCATTTGAGTTGGCTTGTGATAATGAATTAGTTAATGTATTAAGTTGTGTAAATGGCTTTGTTTTGAGTTAGGTGATTGACCTATATTGAGTGAAAGAAGTTGAATTGATAATGCATGTTGGAATGGTTTAACCATATGAATTATATGTGTGAATTATGTTTAGTAAAACAAGTTGAGTTGATAGGTACTTGAATAGGTAAATGTTATTGAATTGAGTATTGAAATGGTTGAAATGAATATATTATGCTTGTTTATTGATTAATGACTTTTGGCTGCATAAAATGGTACCAATTGAGCTTGTATAGGTATGTAAAAAATGGGTGGCAAAATGGCTTGGTAAATGGCCTATTTTTGTCCACACAGGCAGAGACACGAACATGTGTCTCAGCCGTGTGCGACACACGGTCATGTTTCACGGTCATGTGTCCCCTGGTGTTAAAATTAAAATGAAGTCACTATGCTCCACACGGTCTCACACACGGGCGTGTGATCGGTCGTATGGTACAAGTAGTATATCCCTTAATTTTGCACATGGCCTAGCACACAGGCGTGTGACTTGGCCGTGTTGCATAAGTCAGCATACCCTACAGGTTTGGCACAGCCTAGTACATGGCCTGGCACACGAGCGTGTGTGGCCACTTCTTATGGCACATGGGCTAGACACACGGGCGTGTGGTTGCCCGTGTGACCCAAGTCAGTATGTACCTCTTGTTTTGACACGGCTTGTGACAAGGGCATGTCTAGTGGTCGTGTGAGACACACGGCCTGCCCATACGGGCGTGTGTCCTCTATTTTAAGAAAAATTTTCAAAGTTTACTGAAAGTTTCTTGAGTTATCGGTTTAGTCCCGACCATTTCCAAAGTATGTTTTGGGCTTTGTAGGCTCGTATTAGGGACAAATTGATTGAGTTTGAATAATAAATGTATGAAATAATGTTATGTATACTAAATGGTTGTTTAATTGTTTTGTAAGTCTGGTAATGCTCTATAACCTTATTCTGGTGTTAAATACGGGTGTGGGGTGTTACAATTAAGTGACACGTGCAGTATAGAATAAAAAGTTTTTCCAAGTTGCAAATTTTACTTTGGGTTCTAGATGAATGAAAGGAATCTTGGAGTTCGACCCCACCCAAAACTCAAACAATCCAGGTTAGAATTAAAAGGGTTGCAATACAAAACAGGCAATAAAAGAACAAGGAAATTGAATGAAAATTAGGGTTCTAAGTCGATTAAGGAAGCACTTGTTCTTAATGAAATTCAAAGGGGTCAAGGCTGACAATAAATTGAAAATAAACGGTTGGACAGATTTGAAGAATAAAGATCAAAATCGAATGAAATCACAAGAAAGATTAAAGGAAGGCCCGACCAGCAAAGAACATGAAGAATCAAGTATATTAAAATGATTTGAACCTTTCTTGGATGAAAAAAAGATTCTGAATTGATATCTAAACAAAAGAAATAAAATAAATTAGATTTTTGGTTAAAAGAATGAAAAAAGACTAATGTTTTGGGGTTTACAATTTAAGATTTAGGGTTTTAAGGTTAGTGGCATGAAGATGTTCTAAGAATCCTTGAATAGATGTATTCTCAGGATTACTCAAAATCAAAGTTTCATCTTTCATCTAGAGCCAAAGAGCAAATCTGCGACTTGGACAAACTTGGAATCCTATTCCATACGTGTCCTTATCAATTATTCAAATCTTTTCTTAGTCGATTGTTTTCCCTTCTTAGCATCTTTACTTCGTTTGGAATTTATCAAGAACAAGTCCTTTTCATGAACTGATTTGATCTCTTTTATAATCCTTATTCTTGCTCGGTTTACTTGTTCTTTTTCTATCACAATCAATTGAATTTATTCGATGTTCTTTAGTTATTAAATTTTAATCAATCATTTATAACGTGACATGTGTGTTACATGATCAAAGTTTTTCCAAGTTGTAGATTTTACTTTGGGCTCTAGATCAACAAAAGGAATCTTAGAGTTTGACCCCACACAAATCTCAAACAATCAAAGTTAGAATTTGATAATGCTCTAGAATAACGTATTTTTATGTATTAATCATGTGTTTATTCTGAGCTTGATCCTACTAATTTGAGCTATTTATGTCTTTTTCTCTTTTAGGGTCTGATTTGGAGGCAAAAGCAAAATTAAGGGAGAAAAGTACGAATTTGGAGACACAATGGGCTGATATGCGACACAGGAAAAAGATTGTGCCAAAAGTACGAGCATGGAAGACACAAGGACTAAAAATGCAAAAAGAAGAGATTTTATTTTATAAGACTCCATTTTATTTATATTAGGATAATTATTAGGATTATTTAAATTTTAGGATTTTATTTTAATTATCTTTAATTAATTGTATTTATCTTTTTAGAATTTAAGTTCAATTAGATTATCTCCCTAGCACTATAAATAGGGGGTGAAGTGACTCTACTTGGGGTGTTCATCTTTTTCTGTAAACACTCTCCCCCTGAAAGTCTAGGCTTTTGTTTCTTCATATTTTCTTTCAAAAAAATTCCCTTTTCCATTTTTATATTTAGTTTCTTTCCCACCATTACCATGAGCCACTAAAACCTATCTAGCCAAAAGTTGTCAATATTCCCCAAAAAAGGTTCTTGAAGCCTAGATTCCATACTTAGCCTTCTCGCCAAGTATTTATCATTTCTCCACACTACAGGCTGACGCTTCCGTCCATGGCCCTTAAGAAGTAAGCTTTTCAGCATATGCAAAGGTGGCCGCTTTGTATGTTTTGGAAGGATTGCACAGTCGGTTCGTTAACTTACTGCGTCAGAGGTTGGTGAGCCAAAGAGACAAAATGGCGTGGGATTCGCCATTGAGAAGCGTTGATCTAGCATAGATTACTGGCTAAAGTCAGGTTCCCTAAAAATCGTAAGTCTAATCTTTGGAGCTGGTGGTCGTAGGCGTCCTCTTCCACTATAACTGGCTTACTTGAGTTGAGAAGGGTCATTTAAAAGCTGAGGATCGAACCCAAGGCGGAACGAGACAACTGGAGGCTGGAATCTACCAATAAGAATTTCTTTTCCTTCAACTCTCTTTATTACTTTTATTATTTTCGTAATCACAATTTCAGTCAACTTTAGTGTGACAGCCCAAAATTGACCCTAGTCGGAATGTGGTTTCGGGACCACAAAACCGAGGCATAAAAATAATTAAAAATTTATTTTGATGCCTATAATATGTGTGTGCTCATGTATGACATTTTATGATGATTGATTTAGTGTTATAAAGGTGAATTCCACAAGAAAGGACTTAGTAGTGAACTTTGAAAGTACGATAGGGAAATGTGTGATGACTAATTAAAGCATGCATGCAAAATAATGGACTTGCATGTCAAATTCCCCTTTTTACAAGTGATGGCCGGCCATGACAAAGAGATATGGGCTAAACATGTCATGAAACATGTTTTGTTGGGCATTAGGGAGAAATAATAAACAAATAAGCATGGGTAAGAAAAGAATGAAAAAAAAATGTGTGTGAGAGAGTAGCATTCCCCCATTGCCGTGCAACCAAGAAGAGAAAACAAAAAAATTTGTTCATCCTTGTTCTCTCCTTTTTGGCCAAAAATACTAAGAGGAAGAAGAGATTTTTGCTTCATTTCCTTTGTTTAGAAGAGATCTAGAAGGATATTTGGCTAAACTTGCATCAAGATTGAGGTATGTACGAGGTTGTGTCATGAGATTCATGCATGTTTTAGTTGCCAACTTGATGTTCATGTTAGCCATGGTTCAAATCCTTGTTATGCCATGGAAGTGGTATTTGGTCAAGGTTGGTATTGTGATAAAGCCATTGCATGTTAAGTGTGAACCTTGATGATGATGCATGCAATGATGGATTGTCTACTCTTGAAATTTCTTTGTAGCCATCTTGAGTAAGACTTTGAGTTTTCTTTTGTTTAACCATGATTGAAGATAAAAGGGCATGATTATGATGTATTCGCCATGATGCATTCATGAGCATGGTTCATGCTTCTTGCATGTTAGTTAAAATTTGTGTTTTAGATGGCTATGGACACCTTGAAATTCGCCATGCTCATATATGTATATATATGTTTGCACATGATGTTTTGGCTATGAAGTAAGTGATGAATATGTTTGTTTAAAGAAGAAGATGTTGAAGAATGCTTGTGAAATTGCAAGCACATTCTACCTAGCACACATATGAGTGCTTGATGCTATATTATAAGTTTTGAGCTACAACATGCAAAGCATTAACTAGTAAAATGCAAGCTGTTTTGTGTGGTATTAAGTGCATAATTGGCCTCAACATGGACATGTATATTCGGCCTTAGGTAGCCTATTGAAGGCCTTAGCTTTTCCTTGATGCCCGAATGAATTGTATTGAATTGCTTGATGTAGTATAAAATGTTCATGACCATTGTGTATTCAAGCTAAAGGGTGGCCATTTGACCATTTAAACTCCTTGTCATATTCGCCATAAGCTAGCACAATGAGGTTTTAATAAATTGAATTTGTTTGAATTAGCTCAAGAGCTTAGAGGGCCACAATTGGACAAGGGAAGGAAAAGTGATCGAATAGCCGTAAAAGCCGCTCGACAACATCCGAGGTAAGTCCTCAAGAAGTGACCTTAATTGAATTATGTGGAATGAAATATGGATGTATTGATTATTGATTTATGTGTGTATGAGTATTCGAATGATACCCGGACTAAGTCCCAAGGCGATTATGCTAGTGATTATAATTGTGTTTGAGCCTTAGTAACGAAAATGAAATATGTATGTCCAATGATTATTGATGTATGTGTGCATGAGAAATTGAATGATACCCGCTAAGCCCAAGACAATTATGCTGAAATTATATCCGGTTAAGACCAAGGCAATTGTGCTAGTGGCTACATCCGGCTAAGACCAAGGCATTCGTGCGAGTCATTCTATCGGGCTAAGACCAAGGCATTCGTGCACGTGGTTATATCCGGTTGTATTCAAGAAGCTTGGGCTGGAGGTGAGTGTTGGTTGCTGTAATAAATTCAATTAGTACGCTCGAAAAGCCCAAAGAATAAGGTACGCTTATATGTGCATTGGAAAGTCGACATATTTGAGCAACATTCGCTCAATCGACTAACAATTTCAGCTATTGGAATGGTTGATACTTTGTGAAAGTATATAATAATGAAGTGTGAAGTAAGAATGATTATGAGAATGTGTATTAATGAAATGATGCATTTGGTTATGTGAATGTATTGCTTAAATTAAAGCTGATTTTATTCCTTGAGACTTACTAAGCATAAAATGCTTACCCGTTGCTTTGGCTCTCTGTTATATAGATTACGCCGATAGCAATCGGATTCGGGATCATTAAAGTCGAAGTCATCCACACTATCAACGCCTCTATTTTGGTATAAATTTTGGTTGAACTTTGAAATGGCATGTATAGGACTACCCTTGTTGGTTTAAATATGTTGTGATGTATATGTGTACGGCCATGCGAAAATGGCTCGTAAAAGTGAAGTACTGAACTTAGACTATTTGCGGTTTGTATATATATATATGGTGTCATGATGTGATTATGGATTGGAGATGGGAATGTTGGTCACATGATCAGCCATTGGTATGGTTAAAATGATCATATATGAACCTATGTATGGCAAGACTAGTTGGTTCATGGAGACTACAAAATAGGTAAGACCTACCTTAAAAACAGATGCTGCCAGCTGCAGTGACGTGAATGTGAAAAATCACCAAAATTTGTAGGAATGGTATTAAATAGTGAATAAGCTATGTAATTGAACCTTGATGAGTCTATTTTCATATGGAAGAAACGAAATGGTCATAGGAGTTACATGTTAAGAGATATTAAAGCTATTGTGAGACAGGGCCAGAACGGTTTCTGGGTCCCCTGTCGCAACTTTAAAAATTTACTATAAATTATCCAGAAATAATTATGAGTCATGCCTTATATGTACAGATTCCATTTTGAGTCTAGTTTCATTAGAAACAAACGGCACCAGTATTAAATCCCTGTACAGAGAGATATTCAAGTTATAACGCGCGAAGGTCAGAGCAGTCGATCCCTGTAACATGGGTGACTTTAACTAATAAACTGTACCAATTGTCCCAACCAAAAATTCTAGAAATAAATCCATGGATGGATATATGAGTCTAAATTCAGGGAAAATTTACGAAACCAGTTTCTGAGTTTTGAAACTCGAGATATGATTTTTAAGGCGACGGTGACGCAGTTTTCCAGCCTGACTGGAAATGTCAAATTGGGGGGCAAAATATGTGAACTTGGCTTGTTAACCCCTCGTGTCCGACACCGGCGATGGTCTCGGGTTCGGGGTGTTACATTTAGATTCTGTTTTTTATTTTTTCCAAATCAAATCTTTAATTCTGTTATTTTTTATTTTTTTCCTGTCACGCAGGTTTTCTTGGGCACAATTCTGCCTAGTATTTTGAAAAATAAGCATTCGTATAATCCGATCCCTGAGGATTCGACCCTACTTCCCCTTTACTGTTCTTTTTCATTATTTTACAGGGAATAGGATATTTTTGGTGCTCTCAACGACGCATCAAATTTTGGCGCCGTTGCCGGGGATCGGTAACGTACTAATCTAGTTTTTTGTTTCTTATGACCAGATCTGCTCCAGGAACTCTTGCGTTTGATTCAGAGAACGAAAAGACTGCGAGAGCTAATCGCAAGGAAACAAAGCTAAGAAAAAAGCAGCCAGCAGTGGTTGGAACTCAAAGTAATCCACCGCCAGAAATCAGAATCGACGACGAAGTAGAGTCTAGGGTTAATGAAAACCTTACACAAACTTTTGAAGGTGAAAAAGTAGAAGTCGATTCCCCAGAAGAAGTGCTTAACGCTAGGGTTGACGTAAACCCAAATTTAGCACTCAACCTATGGCTCAGGCAATTTGGCAATTGGCTGAAGCGCCAACAAAACAACAGCCACTGTGCATCGCATATCCTACTATGGATACTGATTTCGAGCTGAAGTCAGGATTGATTCAACTATTGCCAACTTTTCGTGGGTTACAAAATGAAAACCCCCATAAGCATTTAAAAGAATTTCATATTGTTTGTTTGAGTATGAAACCTCAGGGAGTAACTGAGGATCAAATTAAATTGCACGCTTTCCCTTTTTCCCTAGCAGATTTAGCTAGGGAATGGTTATTTTATTTACCTCCTGGATCGATTACAACTTGGGCTGATCTATCTCACTTATTTCTTAACAGGTTTTTCCCGGCATCACGTGCAGCTGAGTTAAGAAGAGAAATCGTGGCCATAAGGCAAAAAGACGCAAAGACTCTGTACGACTATTGGGAGCGATTTAAGAAGTTGTTAGCAAGTTGCCCACAACATGGTATAACGGAACAGTCTTTGCTCCAGTACTTTTATGAAGGCCTGAAACCCATGGAGATGAATATGGTAGATGCCGCGAGTGAAGGAGCGTTAGTCAACATGACTCCGCAACAAGCAAGAGCCTTGATCTCTACGATGGCTACAAATTCTCAGCAATTCTGAGCCAACCCTGAACCCCCTAGAAGGGTTCATCAGCTAAGTAATTCAACCTTAGAAGATAAAGTTGATAGAATTGCTAATATTTTGAATTCTCTTATTGTAGAAAAAGCAAAGACAGGCCGGTTATGTGGAATATGTGCTACCCCTGAACATACAACTGATGCATGTCCCAGTTTGAATGATGATACTATGGCTCATTTAGATGCTGTGGAAAATTTTCCTAGGCCACCAGAAAGGCGATACGACCCTTACGCAAATACCTACAACCCAGGATGGAGAGATCACCCTAACTTAAGTTATGGGGCCAACCCACGATATAACCAACCATACCAGAACCGAGTTCCACAACAACCACCAAATTCAAGTAATTCTCTAGAAACTTTGGTCAATAAATTAGTAGCTAACATGCTTGATTTTCAACAGAAAACCGAAGCGTCTATAAGAGAATTGACCACGTCAATTGAGAAGATGAACTCTCAAGGGAAGTTGCCATCGCAAACAGAACCAAACCCGAGGCAAAATGCAAATGCAGTAACGCTGAGAAGTGGAAGGGTGCTGGAACCAATTCTTGGCAGAAATCTTAGCCAAAGTGCCCAGGAAAAACCCGAAAACGATGAACAGGCCCCAGTGAAACCCCCACTGCCGAAAATCCAACCTCCATTCCCAAGACGATTAAATCAGTGTCAAAAAAGTAAGGAAGACAAGGAGATCCTCGAAACATTTAGGAATGTCGAGATCAATTTACCACTATTAGATGCCATCAGACAGATTTAGCGGTATGCCAAGTTCCTCAAAGAGCTTTGCACCAACAAACGAAAACTAACAGGTAATGAAAAGGTGAGTGTTGGTGAGAATGTTTCCGTAGTGCTACAGCGAAAAATGCCAGTTAAATGCAAAGATAGGGGTATGTTCGCTATTCCATGCAAAATTGGCCATTTAGGAATTAAAAAGGCTATGTGCGATTTAGGGGCATCCATAAATGTAATGCCTTATTCTATTTATGAATCACTTAACGCGGGTTTTTTGATAAAGACAGGTGTTACCATTCAATTGGTAGACAGGTCCATTGTGCATCCTGAAGGGGTCCTCGAGGACGTATTAGTCAAAGTCAATGGGCTATCTTCCCTGCAGATTTTTATGTGATAAAAATGGAGGAGGATAACACTCCTAGGTCTTCAGACATCTTGTTGGGGCGACCTTTCCTTAGTACTGCGAATACTAAGATTGATGCATGAAGTGGAACCCTCACGATGGAGTTTGACAGGGAGATCGTGAAGTTTAACATTTATGGCACTATTAGTCACCCAAGTGAAGTCTTGGACGTAAACCGTGTCGACATAATTGACTCATCAGTAGAAAAAACTTTTGAGTCATCTTATGGAGATAAACCTAAAATGATGTTTGATGATTTTGAATCTGTTAATAAATTATTGGCTCCCATGAATACTAAACTTCTACCTCCTATTGTGTAGGCACCAGATCTGAAATTAAAACCACTTCCCGAACATCTCAAATGCACATTTTTGGAGAATGATGAGACCATTGCTGACTTAAAAGGGATCAACCCCTTGGAGGAAAATACGGAACCAAAGAAAGAGGTGCAAGGACGACTAAATCCAAATATGTTGGACGTGTTAAAAAATGAGAATTTCCAAGCTCATAAGAACAAAAGAATTCAGCTGGAACAGCCTCAATACTAGTTGGGGCGTCAAGCTAGTGACGTTAAACAAGCGCTTGTTGGGAGGCAACACAATTTTTATTTTTTATTTTTATTTTATTTATTTTATCTTATTATTTATTATTTTTAGATATTAATAAAATTCTCTTCTTTTGTCTAGGTAAACCGAAGCAAGAATAGGGAGAACTTATTACCATAATGCGCGAACGACAATAACTACATGGGGAGTTCTTCTAAACTTTTCTTCTACCTATTTATTTATTTATTCCACATCAAGGACTATGTGGCTTAAGTAGAGGGGAGGCATTCCTTATTATTTCTGTCGTTTAAGATGCTGAATCTTTGTTTTTGCTGCTGATTCGGTTGTTGCTGCCCATATAATTTTTTTAAGAATATTTTGCCTCTTTTCATACCCAAGAATTTGACCACGACTTGCCCACTGTTTGACCCATATGCATGATTCTTATTTACTGAGTTAATTATGATTTTGCTTGATAGATTTCATCTCCACTGTTTTATTTCTTTTAGTTTAAATAACTATGATTAATGGAGTTAACCCTATCTTGATTTGGGTAAATTTGATTAAGTCTAAATACAAAGAGGACACTTAATTGCATGCTTAAAATATGTTTATGACTATTAAGGTAGTTACTGAAACTTGTTTTTGACACTTGATTGTTTTTCCTAAGTCCTCCAAAATTAAAATTTCGTTTAATAATAATAATGTTTCCGTGGTTATGAGTGCAAATTAAGACGTGACTAGCTGAGTAACCAGGGTAGGGTGCTTAGGTTGTCATCCTATTTTGCGTCAAAAGGTTGTGTGACGTGTTAGGTAAAACTCCGCTAACCGGAATTAATTTCTGAGAATGTGTTGGGCTGAGTAACCAGGGTGAGGTGCTTGGGTTGTCATCTCTCTTCGCACGTCAAAAGGTTCGATATGTTCCTAGGACTAATAGAAAAAAGTAGGAATGTGCTGGGCTGAGTAACCGGGGTGGGGTCTTGGGTTGTCATCTCTCTTCGCGTCAAAAGGTACAATATATTCCTAAGTAAAAATAAATAAATAAAATTAAAATTCTATAACAAAAAGGAAAAAAAGAAAAAAAAAGAAAAAAGTCATATTAATAAAATGTGAGGACTAAAGGTAAAATCGAATAGGGTGTCTTGATAGGTTTGGTAAATTACCTAATTTTCATGAAATAATCCAAGTCCATCTTAATTTTGTTTGTGTTAATTAGAACACTTTTTCAAATTTTACTTAAATCAAGCTAAGGGTTCTCTTTATTTTTCGTATGCATTTTGACTAATTTTTATAAAACTTTGGAGTAGAATTTCTTTCATGGCAGGATTTAATTTTCACAGTGGATAGGAACCATACTTGAGGGCAAGCATGGACTAAGTAGGGGGAATTTGATAATGCTCTAGAATAATGTATTTTTATGTATTAATCATGTGTTTATTCTGAGCTTGATCCTACTAATTTGAGCTATTTATGTCTTTTTATCTTTTAGGGACTGATTTGGAGGAAAAAGCAAAATTAAGGGACAAAAGTGCGAATTTGGAGTCACAATGGGCTGATATGCGACACAGGAAAAAGATTGTGCCAAAAGTACGAGCATGGAAGACACAAGGACTAAAAACGCAAAAAGAAGAGATTTTATTTTATAAGACTCCATTTTATTTATATTAGGATAATTAATATTAGGATAATTATTAGGATTATTTAAATTTTAGGATTTTATTTTAATTATCTTTAATTATCTTTAATTAATTGTATTTATCTTTTTAGAATTTAAGTTCAATTAGACTATCTCCCTAGCACTATAAATAGGGGGTAAAGTGACTCTATTTGGGGTGTTCATCTTTTTCTGTAAACACTCTCCCCCTGAAAGTCTAGGCTTTTGTTTCTTCATATTTTCTTTCAAAAAAATTCCCTTTTCCATTTTTATATTTAGTTTCTTTCCCACCATTATCATGAGCCACTTAAACCTATCTAGCCGAAAGTTGTCAATATTCCCCAAAAAGGGTTCTTGAGGCCTAGATTCCGTACTTAGCCTTCTCGCCAAGTATTAATCATTTCTCCACACTCCGGGCTGACACTTCCGTCCATGGCCCTTAAGAAGTAAGCTTTTTAGCATATGCAAAGGCGGCCGCTTTGTATGTTCTGGAAGGATTGCACAGTCGGTTCGTTAACTTACTGCGTCAGAGGTTGGCGAGCCAAAGAGACAAAATGGCGTGGAATTCGCCATTGAGAAGCGTTTATCAAGCATAGATTACTGGCTAGAGTCAGGTTCCCTAAAAATCGTAAGTCTAATCTTTGGAGCTAGTGGTCGTAGGCATCCTCTTCCACTATAACTGGCTTACTTGAGTTCAGAAGGGTCATTTAAAAGTCGAAGATCGAATCGAAGGCGGAATGAGACAACTGGAGGCTGGAATCTACCAATAAGAATTTTTTTTCCTTCAACTCTCTTAATTATTTTTATTATTTTCGTAATCACAATTTCAGTCAACTTTAGATTCTGTTTTTTTTTCCTAATCAAATCTTTAATTCTGTTATTTTTTATTTTTTTTCCTGTCACGCAGGTTTTCTTGGGCACGATTCTGCCTAGGATTTTGAAAAATAAGCATTCGTATAATCCGATCCTTGAGGATTCGACCCTACTTCCCCTTTACTGTTTTTTTTCATTATTTTACAGGGAATAAGATATTTTTGGTGCTCTCAACGATGCATCAGAATTAAAAGGGCTACAACACAAATCAAGTAGTGAAAGAAAAAGGAAACTGAATCAAAATTAAGGTTCTTGGAGGACACCAAGTCGATTAAGAAAGCATTTGTTCTGTATGAAATCCAAAGGGGTCAAGGCTACCAATTAAGTGAAAACAAACGGTTTGATAGATTTGAAAAATAAAGATCAAAACTAAATGAAATCACAAAAAAGATTAAATGAAGGCCTGACCGGCAAAGAACATAAAGAATCAAGTATATTAAGATGATTTGAACCGCTTTTGGATGAAAAGAAGATGCCGAATTGAGATCAAAATAAAATAAAAAACCAAATTAGATTTTTTGTTAAATAATGAAAAAGTTAGGGTTTAAGGTTTAGGAATATAAGGTTTAAGGTTTTAGTGGTGTGACAGCCCTAATTTGACCCTAATCGGAAAGTGGTTTCGGGACCACAAAATCGAGTCACAAAAATAATTAAATGTTATATTATATGTCTATTATATGTGAAATTGCATGTGTGTAAATTTCATGCTTTGATTTTGTCATTTGCATGTGGAATTGTTAAAAAGGACTTTTGTGATAAAACTTAAAAATGTGATAGATAAAATTTAGAGGGCCGAATAATGCATGGTATATTACAAAGAGGACTTGCATGTCAAATGGACCACTATTAAATTAGTGGACAGCAATGATGATAGATGATAAGTAATTTATGTATTTTGTGTTAGTAAAATAATAACTTAATGGATATTAGATGCATTCCATATTAGTATTATAATATTTAATGATTTTATAAGAGGAAATATATTAATTAATAAAAGTAAATAGGTGATGAAAATAAAGTTTTCATCCATTCTTTCTTTCATTTGCCGAAATCAAAAGAACAAGGTAAAACAAAAGGCTCTTTGATATTCAGCCTTGGTGAATCTAATTGGAGGTATGTTTGATTTTATTTCTTGATAATTTATGTGAAATTGAGTTAATTGCTAAGCTCTTTTCATAGCCCATGACTCAATTTTTGTTATTGGTTTGAAGTGATGCATTCGGCTATGGGTTGTTTGAGTGTCTTTGAAGGTGTTTGATGTTTTTGGTATTAAATGTGATGATAGATGAGTTGAGCTTGATGAATAAGGATAGTTGTGGTTAGATAGAAAATGGTAATTGGCTATTAGAGTATAATGCAAGAATTGTACATGGTAGTTTAAAATAAGGCTTGAATAGGAGATATAATTGCCAAATGATCAAATAGTTAATGAATTGAATAAGTGTTTAAAATGTTATTCGGGTATTGGTGTTAAGTTGTAAAAATTCTTGTTAATTGTTGGAAGTATGTGTTTATTTGTTAAATTAGCTTACTCCATGGTCGAATGTAATTGGTCAAGGAATGGTTTAATTGAATAAATAAAAGATGAGAGCATTCGGTCATGGTGTTATGTGCTAGCATGATATGTATGTGTGATTTAGGTGAAAAATAATAATCGGTTATTGTGTCAAAGTAAGTAGATTTTGTTAAATGTTAAAAAAAATGTTTAGATGATAATTCTGTTTGAATAATTACCGAATGACATTTTGGTGAATGAAATGAGTGATTGTTTGCAAAGTGAGATTATTGAAAGTTTGAATTAGATGATTATAGTAATCGGCTAATGTGTTTATGTGGATATAGATGTCAAATGTGGACTTAAGAAATTAATTGGAAAATTTGTTGTTTATTTAGGTGATAGAAAGTATGAAATGGTCTTATGTGATACGTGTATATAAGTAGATGGAAATGAAGTGTCGTATATTTTTGTGTATGGGATTAATTGCACTTTGATTATAATGTGCATGATTATTACTATGTTTAATATGTGTGAAAGCGAATATACTCATGATACAATGCTTGGACTAGTTGATCAATATGTGTTAAGGGAACGTGAATAAATATCTATTTGATGAGCTATATATATTCGGCTATATGGTTAAGATATGCATATGAAATTATGATAAACCATATGAGTTTTGTGTTTGTGTATGTGAACTAGGTATACAATGAATATTCAGCTATGAAGGTTAAAGGTTAAGTCATGGGAATTTTGGTGATATACATATTCGATCATTAGGGTTATATGTACTTTGGCTATGTGGGTTATGTGATAAGGTAAGTTACTTATTTGATATGTGTATTCGGTCATAAAGGTGTACATGAGGAAATGTTAAATTAATTGTATTAAATTGCTTAATGTGATTAAAAATGTGTATGACCATTTTGTATTTGAGCTAAAAGTAGCTATATGATCTATTAAATTTCTTGTCATATTTGGCCATAAGCTAGCATGATGGGACTTTAATAAGTTAAATATGTTTGAATTAGCTCAAGAGCATAGAGAACCAAGGTTGGACAGGGGAAAAGAGAAAGTAGTTGAATAGCCGATCCGAGACTGTTCGAAAATATTCGAGGTAAGTTTTAAGTAATTAAATATAAATAATATTCAATAATGACCTGACATATTATGAGAATTAAGTATTACTTGTAATGTATGTATATGGCCGAATGGCAAATATAATATGGAAGTAAAATGTGATATGCTTTTATGATCAAATGATAAGTGTTAGTTGAATATGAATGAGATGTTATGTGTAAACTATCAAATGATAAGTGTGAATGATGAAATGAAATAAAAGTGAATAAAATGTGGGATGATATATTCGAATGATGCTAGTACCTAATTTGGTGTGATTGTGTTATATGAAACTTGTTGATTTGAATATTGTATGGTACTATTCGGGCCTTTGAGCCTAGCAGGCTATGATGCCGGTGAGATACTATTCGGGCCTTTGAGCCTAGCAGGCTATAATGTCGGTGAGATACTATTCGGGCCTTCGAGCCTAGTAGGCTATAATGCTGGCAAAATTATATCGGGCTTCGAGCCTAGCAGGCAAAATGCCGGTGGATGAATTCGGGTTTAAAACCTAGTAGGCTAAATGCCGGTGATTTGATAAAAGTCTAAGACTAAGATACCCCGTGTTAGAATGACAAATGAATACATTCAATACGTTAAGTTGGCCAGGTACGTATTATGTACTTATATGTGAGTTTGATTTGAATTGAATCATAAGTGTATAATGTGATACATTTGTGAATAATTGTTATAACTATATCTATGATCATGATACATTCGATCAAGGTGTGAAAGTATGTGAAAGTATTTGATTTATTTATGTTATATGAATTCAGATTAAGTGAAATAAGAATGCTAAATGTGCATTACTTTTACTTGTGGGTGGAAAAGATTTGTTTATGTTAGAATGGCAGGTGTAGAATGAGGTAAAGAAATGAATGAGTGAAGTTTTGTCATGGAAAAATGTTGGACCGATTGCCAACATTATTGCCATGGCAATTCCAAGAACCGAGTCAACACTCAATTTGTGCCACTCTCAGCCAGTTGTACTTGTACTAGAAAGATCTACCTAAAAAAGAGGGAGGAAAAATTGTGTGCCGAGAGGGGAATCTACCCTATAAAATGTGAGGAAGATCTGGAAGAGAAAGGAGAGAGAAAACAAGCCTTTTTTAGAGGAAGGATCTTGAGGCGAAAATAGAGGGTAGCAGTAGTAGCTGAAAAGTAGAGCAAAACAAGAGGAAGAGGATGAAGGCAGTCAACTAGGTCTTTACAAAACATTGCAATGCCACAGTTGAGGGCTAGATTAGTGAAATCATGCTTCCTAAAGTTCTTTCGTATTTTCTTTTACATTCTTCTTTGTGCAATTAAATGTTTAAGATGTTGAATGGTATTTCAAATTTGGATTTGATTAATAACTCATGAGCTAACTGTCATTGGGTTGGGTTTACTGGATGATACTCTAATTTTCCATCAATTTTGAAGCTTTGATCTGATTTATTTTACTGTTTCGTTCAATTTGTTCTTCTTGAATTGTATGCTTGCAGAATCTAGACACAAATGAATGTTTAGTATGCTAATAAACATAATCTAATTCTTAAAATGTTAGGTTATTTGGATTGAAATTGAATGATACAAGTGGTTGTTCGATAAAATACCCATAGCAGTTTCTAGACATAGAGTAGTGTTTGTACAGTAAGAAGAGAAATCAATGCTGGGAATCACATCTGAGACCTATAGACATATACTGCTTTAAGTAGGGTAACATGAGGTTCTGCTCTCAAAAGAAGCATACTATCTTATATCTGTTTTTAGCAGTAAAATGGTTAAGAGTTTTTTAATGCATTTTTGGTTTATAAGGGTGGATTCCTATTAATCCCAATATTCCCATTCAGCAGATTTGATCATCTCATTCTTGCCCTGATATCTTTGCAATAGTATTTTTTTAATCTTTGTTTGTTTACATTTTGCATACATCAACATCATTTTAATTATCATTACATTTTTGTCACAGTTTTGCCACAACATAATTCATACACTTTATAGTGGTAACGTAGCCAAATTAATCCTAATTGATCCCATGGAGACGATATTGGATATCATTATAATACTTTATTCGACGTGTATACTTGCACATTTCGCGTACTATTTTCACACGTGACAACACACATTCGTATGATGTGCCCGTGCATGACACACGGCCATGTGGCAGCTCATGTGCTACACCGCATGGACCTAAAAAGCCTGCAAAATCAAGTTATTTCAAACCCAAGTCTTGCAAACCAAGACACACCTTTTCAACATATTTCCACATGCATATAAACAATTGTAAAGACACCAAAAACATGCCAAATTCAGTCATCCTAAACCTAACCAATATGCCTTCATTTGGTACTAGAACTCATATACCAAAACAATCAAAACCAAACCTATACTTTCATGTCACAAGTCTATACCAAATGGTTTGCACTTAAGCTCAAAAACTATACATTAACTCATGTCAAAACTTACCATAATTCTTCTCATTCAACAATTTCATTTGTACCGTAATTCAAACATCTTTGTAAATTTTATATCAAGTGATCAATGAGCCCAACAAGACCATAAACACACCAAGGTCTAAAACATGATTACAAACAAGCTATTACAAAACATAAACATTATTTTATCAATGTAAACAATACCACATATAATACACAACCAAAGCATATACAAATTTCACCTATTACACGACAAGTTCCACACCATATTTGAATTTTCATAACAAACCATGAACTAGCACATTATTAACTAAAGTATATATTCATCACACAAGAAGAGAACATACCATTTGTAATAAGTACTTAAAACATATACAAGATACTCCTATTACATGCCACATATCCCAAAATTAAATGTTTTCAAAATCTACCAAAAAGAATATAGATAGTGTGATGTTCGCGTTAGTCCAATTGCTAGATTCCATAAAATGTTATCTACAAGGAAACATGAAATGACACGAGTAAGCTTTAATAAGCTTAGTAAGTTCGTAGGTTAAAATGATAAAACTCACTGAATAAACATAACAAATCATTTAATAAAAATGTTAATAGACATTAGTCTTGTCAACCACAATCAATCAATGGTGATTTACACAAATATACAAGTTGCATAATCTATTCAATCAATCAAATTAAATCAATATCAAGTCACGACATACTATCATAAACCAAGAAAATATTTATACAATTCAATATGCAAGTCATTTAGCCATTTTAAATCTGCCTGATGAATGATAAAATAGATTTGGAATGCAGTTATCCATTGAAACACACCAAAACGCTCCAACAAGCCAAACCAATTGAGAACATGTCTTGGCACCAAATCCTAGCCAATAGGCTAACATCCCTCTAGAGCACAGCTTGGCACCAGTTGCCAAGCCCGAAGGCTTTACATCTGCCCCGATAACATGCTAAAAACACTGTAAATACAACATGATAGTTTGCAACAAATGCTGGACTTCGGTATATTCAGTGGACATGAATAAATTAGGAATCCTCATCTTATCTCAAGTCAGACCTGTACAGTGCACAATATAACCTATTGGCATGCCAATTGTATCCTATCCTATCTTATGTTCATCCAGGCTTAATAAAGTAATCGTATAACATTTTACAGTTCAATTCATTTTCTCACCTTGTTCCAATTTATTATAATTCAATTACATGTATATATTTATTAACATAACACAACTTAGAAATCAATATAATAATATAAATCATATCTAATTAAACCATAAGAACTTACCAGGGTTAAACTGCAAAGATAGCAAAATTTAGGGACTGATAAGTAATTTTTTCATTTCCAGAATTTGCTATTGGTTCTCTATCTATACAATAATTTTTATTTCAACTATCAGTCCCAAATACATTATAAAAGTCCGTTTAATAAATATGATTTCTTAATTGACATTTTCACCATTTTCCTAAAGTTTTACACTTTGTTCAGTTTACTCCCTAATCCCGAAACTTTAACATTTATCACAATTAAATCAAATTCAAGAAATTCAAATTCTTTCATACATAAACAACCCATAATTATTTAAATTTCTTAAGAATTTCATGTTAAATTTTTTATTTGATCAATTTAGTTCTTAAACTTTAAATCACCTAAAATCACTTTACAAAAAAGTCTTAATCAACAATCAATACCTCAAATTCATCATTTAACATAAAGAATAACAAAAATTGATCAATGGAATAATCCAAAATCTTTAATAGTTTCGAAAACGGAGATACGGGTTAGTTGAACTTAGTTGCAACAATATTAAAAATACAAAAATTGTTAAAAATGGGCTTAAAAAACATTACCATGCAAGAAAAATGTTTTGGTCGAAAGTGAGAAGCTCTCAACCATGGCTGTTCAGTGTTCAAGATTAAAAGAAGAAAATGCCACCATTCTTTATGTTTTCTTTCTTTTATTTTCACTTATTTTGTTTTTTATTATTTTAACTTATAAATTAACATATATAATCAATAAATATATACCTTAACTATCAACTACAATTGAAAACATGGTATAATTACTTACGAATCCTCATACATCTACTAAATAAACTATTTATACAATAAAATTCAATAGTGATTAGATTTTACGACTTTTGCGATTTAGTCTTTGTTTAATTAATTAACTATCTAAACGCTAAAATTTCTGGACCAAACTTTCACATATCAAAATAATAACTCCACAAATATTTAATAAAAATATTTACAAGCTCGATTTTTGGGAACGAGATCCTGATACCTCATTTTTCAAAACCACTTGACTTTTAAGGTAACCACCTATAACCAAACATTTATTTAATTAGTTAAAATTTATCTAATCAAAAGTCAATATAAAACTATAATCGACTAGTGTATTATTAATATGGATTTACTCATCAGATTTTTAGTCCCAAAACAATTGGAAAACGGCTGTTACACTATGTACTTATTCAATATATACAACTAGTAACTAATTATCTAATTATAGTCCAAGCACCATCAATTGCACAAAATAAAAAAAATGATTTTTTTTGGGGATTTTTAAAGAATTTAAAATAAAAACAAGAAATATTTTTTGATTTTTTCGATTTTTTTGAAAAAGGCAAAAATTTTAAAATGAACATACAACTAACATAAAAAGTATGAAAAATAAAATATATAACACTATGTGCGCCCCCCACTGTAACATCCTAATTTTCGGGTTTTTCGCGATTCTCGATATTTTGGTAAAGTTTTTAAAATTTGGTATTTGGTTGTGGAATTCATAATTTGAGTAGGTAAATGGGCTTATGGAAGGCCCATGTGCTGGCCAAAACCCGGTTGAATTTTGAATTTTGGATTTAAGAGGTTAGGGGCTTTGTATAGGTGGTCTTATTAAAATTTGTGGGTGAAATGTAACACAAAAGATCCTCTGGTAAAGTGCTATGTGACGCCACTAGGGAGCTATAATGGTGGCGTGTAAGTGTTGGGGGAAGACCTGGGTTCGATTCCCTGTGATGGCAAAGGTAATGTTATTTTTATGCTTGTGCATGTTAGAGTTTAAAGCTGGATGGAACTCCGTGGGAGAGAGTTTGAATCAGTCAAATGCATGAATTAAGGAGGGATAAGGGGAGAGTTTTTAGGGATTTGAGAGGAGGATAGAGCTTAGCCGAATTGAGGGGATTAGAGAGGGGATTTCGGCAGAGGGGTTTTAGTTAGGGATTTTCGGCAATAGGAATTAGGGTGTGTCGTTTTCTCCTTTTGGTGTAGTCTTTTTCTCTATTTTCTTTTCTAGCCAAATCTACCTTCCTCCCATTCATCTTTTCTTTTTTTTTTTCTTCTTTTCCAAAACCAGCCCACTACTCCCCTTCGTTCACCTATTGTTTTTCTTACCACCACTACTACCGAAATACCGCAAAAGCCAAAATCTGTGAAGCTAGGTGGTGCCGATTTCTTGTTGACCAGCAAACCTCTTTTTCTTTTCACTTTTTAGTGGCCAATTCCCTTATCTTCTAGGCATAAACAGATTCAAGACGAGAGACTGTGGTAAGTGCTCGAACTCTAAACGATTCCTATAGTAACTGTTGACAAAAGCCGAAACCCCTATAGTTTAGGGGATGGCCGAATGTGGATATAGGCTCTATTGGATTTTTTCTTTTAATCTTTTTATGGTTTGTTTAGTGGAGGAGCAGCAAGGCGTAGGGTCGAATTGGATTAGTTTGGATCATCGGAATGGCTAGAGCTAGTCATCAATTTCGGCAAAGGTAAGGTTCTTAAGGCCATTATGGAGGGTAGCCGAATGTGTAAGTGTTGATATTAGATGGTTCTCGATTTGGTTCAATTATTGTGAGCTAATCAATTAACGGTTGATTATAGGAGAAATCATGTAGGAGATCTCGTCAAGGAATATCGCAAAACAGGTGTGTAGTGAACCCCTATTCATAGCTTAAAATGATAAATGCTGAAAAGCCGAAATGCCGAAATTCTAGCATTTCGAGGACTTGTGAGCAAGCGAATGCTCATTGGTTAGTTAGATTCACCGGGTTGATGATCGCGAACATTGGAAAAGGTAAGGGCATGATTTTGGCATTCATGGTAAGTTGGGCCTCGAGCAGCTAAAATCGGGCCTAATGGGCTTCCGGGCCCGTTGGGTAGAAATGATAGAAAATGGAATCTAGAAGAGTTGCATGTTAACACGGTTAGTACTGTTGTAAAATTTGAGTTAAGTGGGTTTAGTGGGCTAAGTCGGCATTTGTAGGGCCCATTAGGGGTTTTTGGCCCAATAACTCGGTTTCGCTAAAAATGGGCCAGAATCGCTTTTTAAAACATAAGAATGGTTAGTAACTAATAATGAACATGGAAAACCCTAATATTTGGTAAATTTATGAAATTACCTTTATAATATGAAAATGACTGTTTTGCCCCTAGGTAAAAATGACCATTATACCCCTAAGGTTTAATTATAAATTGATACGTGGGATATGATATACATGATTGATATGATATGCACATGATATGTATGATATGCACATGATATGTATGAAATGCACATGATGTAATCATAAATGCATTGGGTTGGGTTTTTATATGGATGGAGGTAGTGCAAAAGGGCTATGCCCCAGTTTATTGAAAAGGGCTTATGCCCCAGTTTATTGAGAAAGGCTTATGCCCCAGTTTATTGAAAAGGGCTTATGCCCCAGTTTACCGAAAAGGGCTTGGCCCCAGTTATTAAAAGAGGCTAGGCCTCCAGATATATGATAAAGCAGCTATGCTGCCAGTGGTGTGTTGGTTGGGTGGGTTGAGTTATTCCCTACATGGTGTGTTGGTTGGTACAGGTGGAGAGTAGCGGATGGTGGGTCGAGTAGTCTCCCCAATTGGGCTTGCATTCATTCTTTCATTGACATTACTCGTGATAATGCAATGGGCCTACGGGCCATACCGATTACAGTAAAAGCTTCGGCCCAGTATATGTTGAGATTGGATTTGGGCTTAGGCCCAGCAGGCTGATATTGTTTTGGGCTCTGAAAGAGGCTTGTTGCACACTGAGTTTCCAAACTCACCCTCTTTCCTTAACCTTGTAGGTGAGCCTTGATTTGGGGACTTAGAGCCGGAGGAGATTCAGAGTGGCCACAGTGATCGCCTTTGGGCTTTTGAATAAGTGTTTGGTTTTCATTAAGTTTGCTTTATTTGTTATTTATTTTTGGGTTGTAATAAGGCCATTTTGACTTGATTTTCTTTCTTTTCTAGGATTATTTTATTTTTAATAACTCTAATCTGTTTGTTAATAAATGGGCTAGACTTAGGACGTGTTTTCAAAATGATAATTGTTGTCAAAATAATACCACGCCACGATTATCCGATTTATCAAAGATTTCAACTTAAATAAATTTCAACTCGATTTAACCAAGTGTGGCAATGGTTGTGGGCATGTCTAGGATTGGATCCATTCGAAGAGCTTGGTACTTAAGCAGACTTTATGGCTCACCTCCTCTGTTACGGATTCCTACCTGGTGCCCAGCTTCCATTCACTTTTTAGCTTAACAAAAGTCGATTTTTAAAGCACTAAAACGAAACATGGATTTTTAACTTCAATGTGGCACGTCAGATTCGGCCATAACGTCTGGCCCGAGTTTGCGGTGCTACATTTAGTGGTATCAGAGCCTGGTTACAATAACTCAGCTGTGGATTAGGTTTGAAAAACTTTTCGAAATAAAAAATTTACCAAGAAGGGTATTTTTAGGAAATAGTTTTGAAAAGATTTTCTCAAAAATGTTTTATAAAGGTATACATGATAAAATGGTTTAAGTTTTTCTGGGTTTTTTTTTAAAACGAGTCTAAAATCAAGAATTTCAAAACAAAGGTGTTTTTTTTTTCAAATTTTAAGGAAATCTATTTTTTTGATTAAATACACGGTTTGTGGTTTTTGGATTGGAGACTGAAGTGGCACTGAATCTCCGGCACAAGTCTGTAAGTATACTCTCTTTACGTTATGTGATTTTGATATGATGCTATAAATAGAACTGAGACCCTACTATGATACTTTAGATAGGGTAGAACTGAAAAACAGTAGGAATGAAACTGTAGCTAGGCTACGACGATGCGAAAACTATCCTTGAACTGTTATATTTCCATAAGACATCTCGTAATAAACAATTTAACATTATACTAATGACATAAAATTCGTAATCAGATAAGTCGATATGAGTACAAGAGGAACTTATGGACGAGGCCGCGGACGTGGTCACAGAAGGGTGCAAGCTGAATTTCATCCTCAGGGCATAGGCCAGCTGAGGAGGCATCTGTGCCACAGGCAACAGAGACTGGGTCTTATGATCTGGCTGCGGGGGATGATACTTTGTCCCAAGCCATGTTAAGGGTTTTAGAAGGAGTTGCTGGAACTAGCACTGGGACAGTAAATAGGGGATCCATCTCCGAGCGACTTCGGGCTAACGAAGCAGAAGTTTTTAGGGGCGTATCTGGAGTAGCCCCAAATGTGGCTGAATATTGGCTAGAAGCAACAGAGCGAATCATGGACGATTTAGATTGCTCTGTGGAGTAAAAACTGAAGGGGGCTGTGTCGTTGCTACGTGACGAGGCATACCGATGGTGGATCACCCTAAGGGAGAGTACCCCAATTGAGCGAGTAACCTGGGAATTGTTCAAAACTGCTTTTAGGGGGAGGTATGTTGGAGTGAGTTATATGGATGCTCGTCGGAAGGAATTTTTTAGTCTGACTCAGGGTAATAAGACTGTCACGGAGTACGAGGCAGAGTTTTTGAGGCTGATTCAATATGCCAGGGGGATAGTTGCAATTGAGTATGAGCGCAGTGTTCGATTTGGGGATGGCCTCCACGATGAGCTTAGGATATTGATAGCTCCACAGAGGAGCATGGTTTTGCTGCGTTAGTAGAAAAGGCTAAGATAGCCGAGGAGGTAAAGTGAACTGAGCGGCAGAATCGTGAGAAGGATCGACCCAGGTCTAAGAGGGATTTTAGACCCTCAGGTGCTACGAATTGGAACGTTAAAAGAGCAAGGATGGAGGAACCGGTTCGAGCAGTTCCAATAAATACTTTTAAACCGCAGGCTTGTAGGGACTGTGGTAAGGTGCATATGGGGGAGTGCTGGAAACGAACTGGAGCATATTTTCGATGTGGGTCCAAGGAGCATAAGTTCAGAGAATGTCCTCAGAGAACAGCTCAGGAACTAGCTGCGGAGCAAAGGGATGTCCAACCACAGCGAGGAGGACCACCACCACAGAGAGGTCGTGCGCAAGGTAGAGGTGATAATGGTAATGGACGAGGACGTGGGGCACCTGGCATGGGTGCTGGGCATGCTGAAGCTCGACAGCCGGCATTGGTTTATGCTGCACGACGTCGTGAGGAGGGTGACGCTCCTAATGTTATAACCGGTACGTTCTTCATTCATAGTACGCCTTTCACTACTTTGATTGATGTGGGTTCCACTCACTCGTATGTTGCTTGTGATGTATCTGGGGAATTGGGTGTGCTTCCTAAGGAGACTGTGAGTGGGGTATCGGTGATAAGCCCATTAGGACACTCGGTTAAGGTAGATAATCTCTTTAGGGTGGTGCCTTTAGAGGCACAAGGTAAGATTTTTGAAGGAGATTTGATGGAGCTGCCATTTGGGGATTTTGATCTTATCTTGGGAATGGACTGGCTAACTAAACATAAGGCGACGTTGGATTGTGCTGCAAAGAGAATGGTACTAAGAACTGCCAAAGATGAGGAGATAATGGTCATAGGGGAACGAAGGAATTATTTGTCTAATGTTGTTTCGGCTTTAAGAGCCGAGAAGTTGATTCGGAAAGGTTGTGAGGCATACTTGGCTTTTGTAAGTCAAACTGAACTGGATAAGATAACGGTAGAGTCGGTTAGGACCATTAAGGAATTTCAAGATGTATTACCAGAGGAACTTCCTGGATTACCCCTGAGCAGAGAAGTCGAGTTCTTAATCGACTTGTTACCTGGAACAGCTCTTGTGTCCATTGCGCCTTATAGGATGGCACCTAAGGAGTTGGTAGAATTGAAAGCTCAAATTTAGGAACTGTTGGATAGAGGGTTTATAAGACCAAGTGTTTCCCCATGGGGCGCACCAGTGTTGTTCGTAAAGAAGAAATATAGGACTATGCGAATGTGTATTGACTATCAGCAATTGAATAAACTGACCATCAAGAACAAGTATTCGTTACCAAGAATCGACGATCTATTTGATCAACTAAGAGAAGCCTCAGTATTTTCTAAGACCGACCTTCGGTCAGGATATCATCAATTGAGAGTTAAAGAAGTGGATATCTATAGGACGGCATTCAGGACTTGATATGGTCAATACGAGTTTTTGGTAATGCCTTTTGGTTTGACTAATGCACCGGCAGCATTCATGGATTTAATGAATTAGGTGTTCCATCCATACTTGGATAGGTTCGTAGTCGTTTTTATTAATGATATCTTGGTGTATTCGGAAACGGAAGAGAAGCATGATGAGCATCTTCGTGTTGTGCTACAAGTGCGAAGGAAAAAATAACTTTATCCAAAGTTTAGTAAGTGCGAGTTTTAGCTAAAGGAAGTCACTTTCTTGGGGCATGTTGTGTCTGCTGAGGGGATCAAGGTGGACGCTTAAAAGATTGAGGCAATTCTAGAATGGAAACCACCGAGGTCAGTAACAGAGATCCAAAGTTTTCTGGGGTTGGCAGGTTATTACCTAAGATTCGTGGAAGGATTTTCTGTGTTGGCAGCACCGTTAACTAAACTTATAAGGAAGGGAGCACCTTTTGTTTGGACAAATAAGCAGCAAAAGGCTTATGAGAACCTGAAGAAGGTTTTGACAGAAGCGCTAGTGTTGATTCAACCAGAGTCTGGTAAGGATTTCACTATTTACAGCGACGCGTCGCATGTAGGTTTGGGCTACGTGTTGATGCAAGAGGGTAAAGTGGTCGCTTATGCTTGATGACAGCTTAAGCCTCACGAAGTAAACTATACTACACATGACCTGGAGTTGGCAGCGGTGATTTTTGCGCTTAAGATATGGAGGCATTACTTGTATGGAGAGAGATGCGTTACCTATACGGATCACAAAAGTCTTATGTACTTGCTAACTCAGAAGGAGCTGAATCTTAGACAGCAAAGGTGGATAGAATTGTTAAAGGACTATGACTGCTCGATCGAGTATCATCCAGGAAAGGCAAATGTCGTGGCTGATGCGTTAAGTCGAAGGACTGTGGCAGAGTTGAAGGCAATGTTTGCTCGTCTAAGTTTGTATGACGATGAAGCTTATTGGCAGAGTTACAAGTGAGGCCGACTTGGATAGAACAGATTAAGAAGCAACAGTTGGAAGATGAGTCGTTGGTTTCTCAGTTTCAGCAAGTGAAGAAGAAGGAGAATCCAGACTTTGGGATAAATAGCGAGGGAGTTCTTTGTTTTAGAGGAAGAATTTTATGCCGAAGGACTCTGACTTGAGATTGATGATTTTGAAAGAGGCACATAATGGACCTTGTGCTATGCATCCAGGAGTGAGAAAGTTGTATCGAGACTTGCGGGAGCTATATTGCGGGAGCAAGTACTTGGGCCGAAATTGGTAACAATACCGAAGACAAGATTAAGGTGATCAGGAATCGGTTAAAGGAGGCAGTGGATCGACAAAGGTCTTATGCCGATCTAAAGTGTAAGGATATTGAATATGCAATTGGGGACATGGTCTTTTTGAAAGTTTCACCTTGGAAGAAGATATTGAGTTTTGGTAAGAAGGGTAAGTTGAGCCCACGGTTTATTGGGCCTTACTGAATTATTAAGCGGATAGGGCCTGTGGCTTATCAACTAGAGTTACCTCTAGAGCTGGATCGTATTTACGACATTTTTCATGCGTCCATGCCAAGGCGATATCGTTCGGACCCAACTCATATCGTGCCAGTTGCAGAAATCGAAGTACAGTCGGATTTGACTTTCGAAGAGGAACCTATGCAAATACTTGATCGCAATGTCAAGGTGTTGAGAAGGAAGTCAGTCCCATTAGTGAAGGTACTTTAGAGGAACCATGGCAAGGAAGAAGCTACTTGGGAGACCGAAGAGGCGATGCGTCAGCAGTACCCTCAACTGTTTGGATCAGGTAAATTTCGAGGCCGAAATTTCTTTAAGGAGGGTAGAGTTGTAACATCCTGATTTTCGGGTTTTTTGCGATTCTCGATATTTTGGTAAAGTTTTTAAAATTTGGTATTTGGTTGTGGAATTCATAATTTGAGTAGGTAAATGGGCTTATGGAAGGCCCATGTGCTGGCCAAAACCCGGTTGAATTTTGAATTTTGGACTTAAGAGGTTAGGGGCTTTGGATAGGTGGTCTTATTAAAATTTTTGGGTGAAATGTAACACAAAAGATCCTCTAGTAAAGTGGCTAAGTGACGCCACTAGGGAGCTATAAAGGTGGTGTGTAAGTGTTGGGGGAAGACCTAGGTTCGATTCCTTGTGATGGCAAAGGTAATGTTATTTTTATGCTTGTACATGTTAGAGTTTAAAGCTGGATGGAACTCTGTGGGAGAGAGTCTGAATCAGTCAAATGCATGAATTAAGGAGGGATATGGGGAGAGATTTTAGAGATTTGAGAGGAGGATAGAGTTAGCCGAATTGAGGGGATTAGAGAGGGGATTTCGGCAGAGGGGTTTTAGTTAGGGATTTTCGGCAATAGGAATTAGGGTGTGCCGTTTTCTCCTTTCGGTGTAGTCTTTTTCTCTCTTTTCTTTTCCAACCGAATCTACCTTCCTCCCATTCATCTTTTCTTTTTTTTTTCTTCTTTTCCAAAACCAGCCCACTACTCCCCTTCGTTCACCTATTGTTTTTCTTACCACCACTACTACCGAAATACCGCAAAAGCCAAAATCTGTGAAGCCAGGTGGTGTCGATTTCTTGTTGATCAGCAAACCTCTTTCTCTTTTCACTTTTTAGTGGCCAATTCCCTTATCTTCTAAGCATAAACGAATTCAAGAAGAGAGGCTGTGGTAAGTGCTCGAACTCTAAACGATTCCTATAGTAACTATTGACAAAAGCCGAAACCTCTATAGTTTAGGGGATGGACGAATGTGGGTATAGGCTCTATTGGGTTTTTTCTTTTAATCTTTTTATGGTTTGTTTAGTGGAGGAGCAGCAAGGCGTAGGGTCGACTTGGAATTAGTTTGGATCATCGGAGTGGCTAGAGCTAGTCATCAATTTCGGCAAAGGTAAGGTTCTTAAGGCCATTATGGAGGGTGGCCGAATGTGTAAGTGTTGATATTAGATGGTTCTCGATTTGGTTCAATTATTGTGAGCTGATCTATTAACGGTTGATTATAGGAGAAATCGTGTAGGAGATCTCGTCGAGGAATATCGCAAAACAGGTGTGTAACGAACCCTTATTCATAACTTAAAATGATAAATGCCGAAAAGCTGAAATGCTGAAATTCTGGCATTTCGAGGACTTGTGAGCAAGCGAACGCTCATTGGTTAGTTAGATTCGTCGGGTTGATGATCGGGAACGTTGGAAAAGGTAAGGGCATGATTTTTGCATTCACGGTAAGTTGGGCCTCGAGAGGCCAAAATCGGGCCCAATAGGCTTCCGGGCCCATTTGGGTAAAATGATAGAAAATGGAATCTAGAAGAGTTGCATATTAACACGGTTAGTACTGTTGTAAAATTTGAGTTAAGTGGGTTTAGTGGGCTAAGTCAGATTTTGTAGGGCCCATTAGGGGTTTTTGGCCCAATAACTCGGTTTCGCTAAAAATGGGCCAGCATCGTTGTTTAAAACATAAGAATGGTTAGTAACTAATAATGAGCAAGGAAAACCCTAATATTTGGTAAATTTATGAAATTACCTTTATAATATTAAAATGACTGTTTTGCCCCTTGGTAAAAATGACCATTATACCCCTAGGTTTTAATTATAAATTTGATACGTGGGATATGATATTCATGATTGATATGATATGCACATGATATTTATGAAATGCACATGATGTAATCATAAATGCATTGGGTTGGGTTTTTATATGGATGGAGGAAGTGCAAAAGAGCTATGCCCTAGTTTATTGAAAAGGGCTTATGCCCCAGTTTATTGAGAAGGGCTTATGCCCCAGTTTATTGAAAAGGGCTTATGCCCCAGTTTATTGAAAAGGGCTTATGCCCCAGTTTACCGAAAAGGGCTTGGCCCCAGTTATTAAAAGAGGGTAGGCCTCCAGATATATGATAAAGTAGCTATACAGCCAGTGGTGTGTTGGTTGGGTGGGTTGAGTTATTCCCCACATGGTGTGTTGTTGGTACGGGTGGAGAGTAGCGGATGGTGGGTTGAGTAGTCTCCCCAATTGGGCTTGTATTCAATCTCTCATTGACATTGCTCGTGATAATGAAATGGGCCTACGGGCCATACCGATTACAGTAAAGGCTTCGGCCCAGGGTTATGAAATATGAAATATGAAAAGGCTTCGGCCCAGTATATGTTGAGATTGGATTTGGGCTTAGGCCCAGCAGGCTGATATTGTTTTGGGTTCTGAAAGGGGCTTGTTGCACACTGAGTTTCCAAACTCAGCCCCTTTCCTTAACCTTGCAGGTGAGCCTTGATTTGGGGACTTGGAGCTAGAGGGGATTCAGAGTGGCCACGGTGATCGCCTTTGGGCTTTTGAATAAGTGTTTGGTTTTCATTAAGTTTGCTTTATTTATTATTTATTTTTGGGTTGTAATAAGGCCATTTTGACTTTATTTTCTTTCTTTTCTGGGATTATTTTATTTTTAATAACTCTAATTTGTTTGTTAATAAGAGGGTAAAGTGGTCGCTTATGCTTCACGACAGCTTAAGCCTCACGAAGTAAACTATCCTACACATGACCTGGAGTTGGCAGCGGTGATTTTTGTGCTTAAGATATGGAGGCATTACTTGTATGGGGAGAGATGCGTTATCTACACAGATCACAAGAGTCTTAAGTACTTGCTAACTCAGAAGGAGCTGAATCTTAGACAGCAAAGGTGGATAGAGTTGTTAAAGGACTATGACTGCTCGATCGAGTATCATCCAGGAAAGGCAAATGTCGTGGCTGATGCGTTAAGTCGAAGGACTGTGGCAGAGTTGAAGGCAATGTTTGCTCGTCTAAGTTTGTATAACGATGGAAGCTTATTGGCAGAGTTACAAGTGAGACCGACTTGGATAGAATAGATTAAGAAGCAACAGTTGGAAGATGAGTCGTTGGTTTCTCGGTTACAGCAAGTGGAGAAGAAGGAGAATCCAGACTTTGGGATAAATAGCGAGGGAGTTCTTTGTTTTCGAGGAAGAATTTGTATGCCGAAGGACTCTGAATTGAGATTGATGATTTTGAAAGAGGCACATAATGGACCTTGTGCTATGCATCCCGGAGTGAGTAAGTTGTATCAAGACTTGCGGGAGCTATATTGGTGGCCTGGGCTTAAGCGAGAAGTGACCGAATTTGTAGGGAGATGTTTGAGGTGTCAACAAGTGAAGGCCGAACATCAACTGCCTTTAGGATTGTTACAGCCGGTAAGGATACCACTTTGGAAGTGGGAAAGGATAACTATGGATTTTGCAAGTTGGTTGCCATTGAAAACTTCTAATAGGGATTCGGTTCGGGTAATCGTGGATAGGCTCACGAAATCTGCCCATTTCATACCCGTCCAAATCGATTATTCACTTTCGAAGCTAGCTAAGTTGTATGTGGCAGAGATAGTACGGTTGCATAAAGTGCCAGTATCGATAATTTCTGACCGAGACCCAAGGTTTACGTCTCGGTTTTGGCAGAAGTTGCATGAGGCGTTGGGAATGCGATTGGACTTTGGTACGGCTTTTCACCCTCAGTAGGATGAGCAGTCAGAGAGGGTCATCCAGATTCTAGAAGACATGTTGAGAGGTTGTGTTATTGAATTTAGGGGTAGTTGGGAGGACTATTTGCCATTGGCGGAGTTCGAGTATAACAACAGTTACCAAGCAAGTATTCAGATGGCTCCTTACGAGGCACTATATGGGAGAAGGTGTCGTTGCCTACTTGTTGGGCTGAATTGGGGGAAAGGCAAGTACTTGGGCCAGAATTGGTAACAGATACCGAAGACAAGATTAAGGTGATCAGGAATCGATTAAAGGAGGTAGCGGATCGACAAAAGTCTTATTCCAATCTGAAGCGTAAGAATATTGAATATGCAGTTGGGGACATGGTCTTTTTGAAAGTTTCGCCTTGGAAGAAGATATTGAGATTTGGTAAGAAAGCTAACTTGAGCCCACGATTTATTGGGCCTTACTGAATTATTAAGCGGATAGGGCCTGTGGCTTATCAACTAGAGTTACCTCCAGAGCTGGATTGTATTCACGACATTTTTCATGTGTCCATGCTAATGCGATATTGTTCGAACCCAACTCATATCGTGCCAGTTGCAGAAATTGAAGTACAGTCGGATTTGACTTTCGAAGAGGAACCTATGCAAATACTTGATCGCGACGTCATGGTGTTGAGAAGGAAGTGAGTCCCATTAGTGAAGGTACTTTGGAGGAACCATGGCAAGGAAGAAGCTACTTGGGAGACCGAAGAGGCGATGCGTCAGCAGTACCCTCAACTGTTTGGATCAGGTAAATTTCGAGGCCGAAATTTCTTTAAGGATGGTAAAGTTGTAACATCCTGATTTTCAGGTTTTTCGTGATTCTCGATATTTTGGTAAAGTTTTTAAAATTTGGTATTTGGTTGTGGAATTCATAATTTGAGTAGGTAAATGGGCTTATGGAAGGCCCATGTGCTGGCCAAAACCCGGTTGAATTTTGAATTTTGGACTTAAGATGTTTCGGGCTTTGGATAGGTGGTCTTATTAAAATTTGTGGGTGAAATGTAACACAAAAGATCCTCTGGTAAAGTGGCTAAGTGACGCCACTAGGGAGCTATATAGGTGGCGTGTAAGTGTTGGGGGAAGACCTGGGTTCGATTCCCTGTGATGGCAAAGGTAATGTTATTTTTACGCTTGTGCATGTTAGAGTTTAAAGCTGGATGGAACTCCGTGGGAGAGAGTTTGAATCAGTCAAATGCATGAATTAAGGAGGGATAAGGGGAGAGATTTTAGGGATTTGAGAGAAGGATAGAGCTTAGCCGAATTGAGGGGATTAGAGAGGGTATTTTGGCAGAGGGGTTTTTGTTAGGGATTTTCGGCAATAGGAATTAGGGTGTGCCGTTTTCTCCTTTTGGTGTAGTCTTTTTCTCTCTTTTCTTTTCCAGTCGAATCTACCTTCCTCCCATTCATCTTTTCTTTTTTTTTTCTTCTTTTCCAAAACCAGCCCACTACTCCCCTTCATTCACCTATTGTTTTTCTTACCACCACTACTGCCGAAATACCGCAAAAGCCGAAATCTGTGAAGCTAGGTGGTGCCGATTTCTTGTTGACCAGCATACCTCTTTTTCTTTTCACTTTTTAGTAGCCAATTCCCTTATCTTTTAGGCATAAATGAATTCAAGAAGAGAGACTGTGGTAAGTGCTCGAACACTAAATGATTCCTATAGTAACTGTTGACAAAAGCCGAAACCCCTATAGTTTAGGGGATGGCCGAATGTGGGCATAGGCTCTATTGGGTTTTTTCTTTTAATATTTTTATGGTTTGTTTAGTGGAGGAGCAGCAAGGCGTAGGGTCGACTTGGAATTAGTTTGGATCATCGGAGTGGCTAGAGCTAGTCATCAATTTCGGCAAAGGTAAGGTTCTTAAGGCCATTATGGAGAGTGGCCGAATGTGTAAGTGTTGATATTAGATGGTTCTCGATTTGGTTCAATTATTGTGAGTTGATCAATTAACGGTTGATTATAGGAGAAATCGTGTAGGAGATCTCATCGAGGAATATCGCAAAACAGGTGTGTAACGAACCCTTTTTCATAGCTTAAAATGATAAATGCCGAAATACCGAAATTCTGGCATTTCGAGGACTTGTGAGCAAGTGAACGCTCATTGGTTAGTTAGATTCGTCGGGTTGATGATCGGGAACATTGGAAAAGGTAAGGGCATGATTTTGGCATTAACTGTAAGTTGGGCCTCGAGGGGCCAAAATCGGGCCCAATGGGCTTCCGGGCCCATTTGGGTAAAAATGATAGGAAATGGAATCTGGAAGAGTTGCATGTTAACATAGTTAGTACTGTTGTAAAATTTGAGTTAAGTGGGCTTAGTGGGCTAAGTCGGCATTTGTAGGGCCCATTAGGGGTTTTTGGCCCAATAACTCGGTTTCGCTAAAAATGGGCCAGAATCGCTGTTTAAAACATAAGAATGGTTAGTAACTAATAATGAACATGGAAAACCCTAATATTTGGTAAATTTATGAAATTACCTTTATAATATGAAAATAACTGTTTTGCCCCTAGGTGAAAATGACCATTATACTCCTAGGGTTTAATTATAAATTTGATACGTGGGATATGATATACATGATTGATATGATATGCACATGATATGTATGATATGCACATGATATGTATGAAATGCACATGATGTAATCATAAATGCATTGGATTGGGTTTTTATATGGATGGAGGAAGTGCAAAAGGGCTATGCCCCAGTTTATTGAAAAGGGCTTATGCCCCAGTTTATTGAGAAGGGCTTATGCCCCAGTTTATTGAAAAGGGCTTATGCCCCAGTTTACCGAAAAGGGCTTGGCCCCAGTTATTAAAAGAGGATAGGCCTCCAGATATATGATAAAGCAGCTATGCTGCCAGTGGTGTGTTGGTTGGGTGGGTTGAGTTATTCCCCACATGGTGTGTTAGTTGGTACGGGTGGAGAGTAGCGGATGGTGGGTCGAGTAATCTCCCCAATTGGGCTTGCATTCATTCTTTCATTGACATTACTCGTGATAATGAAATGGGCCTACGGGCCATACCGATTACAGTAAAGGCTTTGGCCCAGGGTTATGAAATATGAAATATGAAAAGGCTTTGGCCCAGTATATGTTGAGATTGGATTTGGGCTTAGGCCCAGCAGGCTGATATTGTTTTGGGCTCTAAAAGGGGCTTGTTGCACACTGAGTTTCCAAACTCACCCCCTTTCCTTAACCTTGCAGGTGAGCCTTGATTTGGGGACTTGGGGCCGGAGGGGATTCAGAGTGGCCACGGTGATCGCCTTTGGGCTTTTGATCAAGTGTTTGGTTTTCATTAAGTTTGCTTTATTTATTATTTATTTTTGGGTTGTAATAAGGCCATTTTGACTTGATTTTCTTTCTTTTCTGGGATTATTTTATTTTTAATAACTCTAATCTATTTGTTAACAAATGGGCTAGACTTAGGACGTGTTTTCAAAAGGATAATTGTTTTCAAAATAACACCACACCACGATTATCCAATTTATCAAAGATTTCAACTTAAATAAATTTCAACTCGATTTAACCAAGTGTGGCAATGGTTGTGGGCATGTCTAGGATTGGATCCATTTGAAGAGCTTGGTACTTAAGTAGGCTTCATGGCTCACCTCCTCTGTTACAGATTCCTACCTGGTGCCCAGCGTCCATTCACTTTGTTAGCTTAACAAAAGTCAGTTTTTAAAGCACTAAAATGAAACATGGATTTTTAACTTTAATGTGGCACGTCAGATTCGGCCATAATGTCTGGGCCGGGTTTGGGGTGTTACACCCGCACTTAGACTACACATTGCCCCCAATGTGTCCCAAGAAAAAGATAAGAGGTTATCACACTTCCCTAGAATGTAGCATTAGACTAGCTCAAGGGTCCATGTCCTCATTGAAGCTTGTAATGTTGTGTAGTCTTTCAGCGTAATACGCTACACATAAGACAATCATACAAACAAAAACAAAATAACTAAACACAATATGAAAAAGAAAAGGAAAAAGAACAATAAACAAATCCAAAAGTATTTAATAGTTTACATGCTGCATAAAAAATTAAAATAAATGCAAAAACATGTAACTAAGCATTGGGTGTGCCATCCTCCGAGTTGATTTTATCAACTCTAGATATATTTCTTCTTTTGAGAGCAATTTTGTTGGTGCACAATCGGTGGATGGTTGTGCTTTGCTTTCCCAGGTCAACACCCTGTGCAGGTGTGAATACATCCTCTGTGGCCTCTGCATAAGAAGTCGCCTCATCACCCTCTAACGCCTCATCATCTACTGCTCCACCTTTTTTACTCCCCTTTACACTGGTTTCATCTTCATCGTTATCCTTTCCCTCATATGAGTCAGTTGACCTGACGGGCCATTGTATGACCTCTGACCCTTAACTTGCCTAAATTTGTTTATCGAGGTGTGTCCCCTCTTTCAACAATGACAAAGTCCTCACAGGATTTACCAGTAAAGTATGGGCTAAGGAATGGTCTCCTCCAAAAAGCCAATGACTTTCATAATACTAAGGTTGCTAGTTCAGAGGAAACAATCAAGACTAAGGATCAAACTATAATTGAGTTTCGTCGAACTGGTCAAATTTAAAAGGACAAAATTAATCAACTCAATTCTTGCATCACTGCCTAGAAGACAATGTTCAAAGATATTCAGGCTAAGTGCAACCTATTAGGAGGGAGAGCCACAACACTAGAGGAGAGTGAGTCCTCACAAAAGTAGCAGCCAAAAGCTTAGGAGCTATTCCATTGAGTTAAGTTGGATGGTCTGAACAATCCAGTGAAAAAGCCATCAGAAAGTATCAAGAAGATACCACAAAGAACTTTACTAAGACTTCGCTGGAGTTAAAGTCCAACTTGGTTCTTAACCCTCAAGTGGCCTTTGGCTCAATGAATTTAATTCAGGTAGACTTTGATTTTCTTAAGGATATCCCTATTGATTCTCTAAGCTTCACGGAATACTATCCTGAAGCCAAAGACTAGGAGGACTTTCAAACATGTTGGAAACAAATTGCTAGTGTTTTTTCCACAAGTATGCCTGAAGTAGATGATGACGAAGAAAATTTAGAAGACTCAGTTGACTTAGAGAAGGCTCCAGAGGACTTGGGACAAACAGAAGAGGTCCCTGTTGAACCTATTGAACATCAGGTTGAGGAAGGGAATTGTAATTTCTTTTTATTTTGTCTTGTAACTTATTTTTCCATATCAATATAGTGGTTTTCAAAGTTCATCAATGAATTTACCCCTGTATTTCTCTTTATTTTACTTACCACAGAATTATTTTACTAATTGTCTTTTACACAAATATAAATTTCACATACCTAAAGGACTAAGCTAGATTGAACGTATTAGCATATAGAACTACTCACTTACTCACTAGAGGATCGGCTAAACTTAGATTTGATACCTACTTGTAGTGCCCTTAACTCGACTCGATTTGTTGGGTTCAGATCTCGGGAGTTACTATACACAATACTTAATAAATTAACAAATCAGTTTCCAATTTTTCATTTCTTTAAAATGTTTTATTTATAAATTTAAGTGAATATCTTAACATCTAAAAAAAAAGAGATGTTTAAAAATAACTAATTATATCAGTCTTGATATTGATCATTACAATATAAAAGTTAGTTAACCACTGACACAAAACAGCGTATCTTAACTACGCCACATTGCACTATATGCATAATGACCCACTTCCCCACTACTCTAGTGTACTCCTGGCAAAATCTCTTTCCAAACACTTGAAAATAATAACAAACCTTATGAGTATAAGATTACTTAGTGAGCTTCATCACATCATACTCTCACGGATCTTTTATATTCTTGGAAGAACATTTAAGTTTCAACCATTATTATGAACCACTTATATCAGGCGGATACCATTACAGTTTTGATACAAACATATACACCAATTATCAAACCCTTACATATTGATTCTTTTCATATTTGACTAATTGAAGATTCTTTAGAACAGTTCTTAATTCTATTTGTTACATAAGTACTCCTCAGCAAAACGTACCTTCAAAATCTGTTTTATATAGACCACATCACTTATCTCAAAACAGTTTATCACAAACATAAATCATGGGAAAATACATACACATTTTGGCTAATACATATGTAGATCTAAGTACCATCAAATTATTAATCAAATTATAATTTGAATCAATGCCACATAACCCACACTGATAATATACTACGTAAGCCAATCAGATGACTTTCATGCCATTTTACCTTTAAACCCTAAACCCTAAACCTACCACCCAAATATGAAAGATTGCAGGTGACTCTGATTCAACTATTTCATAACGAATCCATAATGACAATTTCTTAGGTCACACATAAATATGAATATATCTATATCCAATATTATGAGACTATCGTTGCAGATACCTTTATTAACATACAGATACACATTTCTTTTCAAAACTTATTCAATTATTTCACAGATCTTGCTCAACCCTTAACCCTAAGCATATAAATATATTATTACACCCATACATTATTACAAAACTAACAAAATTTATCCATAATTTACCATAAAAACAGATATACACATCTTACTAGACATACACAATAGATTACACCACAAGGGCCAAACAGAAAATGTTGAAAAGGCATTATATAGAATCTCATTTTACTGTCTCGACGAACTTCACAAAGGATGCCATGGGTTTCTCCCTTATGGACTTATGCAAAATTTCACGTATCATGACCTGCCATTTCGATTTACACATTATCAAAGGCTACACCATGAATAATACATACAGACATATCATCTCATGCCATGGGTCTTAACCACATATTCATGTATCGTGTTTTACCATTTCATTTTTATGTATCGTCTTAATCATATATTCATGTAAAGTTTGTTAACTGCCATGGGCCTCTACCTTATGGTCTTACACTCATTTTCAATTTGTGACATCCTAGTCTGGTTAGCAATATAACTACCCTACCAGAGGCTTCATAATGGAACATTAGCTTAGCATCAACTTACCTAGACAATCATTTTCTTGCTATCCAATAGACCTTGTATACCAAAATTTATTTGCGTCTTATCAAACATCATTCTGTTAATGGAACTTTATACATATCATTACAACACATCTATCATTTTTACTACACTTATTCCCATACTATTTTTCGTAGACATCATCATCCCATTTATTTATGTATATACATATTTATACTTCTTATTTGAACAATTCATGTAAAAAAGTCAAGATGAAAACTCAGCTGATTCTCACCTATTGCAATTCTAAGCTCTAGACTCAGACATCCCTATTGAACCAGCATCAACAATAGCTTAAAAATATAATTTCACTATTATAACTCTTATACATACAATTTACTTATCATTTCAATCGCTGACATCCTTATGCAAAAATTTGTACTTAATGCTTTGTTATTCAAATAACTCTTACAATCTTACTTTTTCAGAACTTAACATGCAGAGCTGAAATACTTACCCAAAGATGAAATAACCACTGATTAAACCCAGAACCATAGCTTTAGCTTAAGAAGGAAGAGAAACCATTTGATTTAAGAAAAAGAATCAGAGAACAACATTTAAGGAAGAATAAGAACCTCTTTCAGAACCATCTCACTCATATATATATAACCTAACCTACTTAGTGGAACTTAACAAGTGTCACACGTTTCAGAATTTGCCTTCTAAATGGTCTAAAATTTTCGAGAGAAACATAAGTAAGTACCTGCATTCACAATTATTAGGCTAGGCTATAAAGTTCATTTTTAACTAGATTACTTCTAACTAGCACAATACTTTAGACAAACAAGACGGAATATACCTTTGGCGAAAACTAATACCATAGATACCCTTTTATCGCTTAATACAAAATTTTCTTTGTAATATCCTGATTTTGGGCCTAGTCGGAATAGTGGTTTCGTGACCACAAAATCTGAGATATAAATAATTATTTTATGATTATTTTAAGGTCTATGATATGATTGCATGATTGTGTGAAAATTTCGTGAAGAAATTTTATGCATAAAGTGCTTAATTTGAAATTTGGGACTAAATTGAATAAATTGCAAAACTTGTGTTCTAGAAGTATTTTGCATAAAATTGAATTAGATTATTAATTAGAGGTCCTTAAAGAGTAATTTTACCAATTTCTAAGTCTATGGACAAAATTGGACATGGATGGAATTTTGGAAAGTTTAGTAGTAAGGGCATTTTGGTCATTTAGGGTAAAATGAATTAAAATACAAAATTAAAAGCCAATTTTGCTCATCTTCAACCCCATGGCCGAATATAGCAAGGAGAAACCATGGCTAGGGTTTTCAAGATTCCAAGCTCGATTGTAAGTTCGTTCTAGCCTCGTTTTTAATAATTTTTACGTTTTTGGAGTCCCTAGAGCTCGATTTAGCTTATGCTAGCAATAATTTAACCTAGGGTTTATATTTGGAAAAATACCCATAGGTGAAATTTGTGTATTTTGGTGTTTTATGATAGAATATGAAGTTTTAAATTATGTTAGACAACTTGTGCTACTCGGTTTTAAGTGAAAACGAGCAAAAGGGCTTAATCGGTAAAAATACCTAATAGTCATAAGTACATGTTAGAGTGAGAATTTGATGTTGCCATAGAAGGAAAAATGGTCAGCATGTCATAAAACATAAGAAAATAGGCTGAATTTTAATTTACGAGCTTTGGGGCAAAAGTGTAAATATGCAAAAGTTTAGGGGCAAATTGTAATTTTTCCAAAATATGATTTTGGGTCAATTTGAATAATGTGAGTCCTAATTAGACTATATTTTAAATGATAGAGCAAGGAAAACTGAAATTCAGGCTAAAATGGGGAAAATACCAAGTTGTGGACGAAATGGTAAAATAGCCATTTTCAGCATACGAGGTAAGTTCATATGTAAATGTTGGTAACATAGTTATTATTTTAAATGTTTTAATGTTTTTACATGATATGATAATTATTATGAAATATTATACTTGTGATAATTGTTTGATAATATGTCAAATTATGTGATATACTTGGAAAATATGAAATACTACCGAGTATCGGTATCGGCATTCCGTAGAAGATGGTTGAGACACATGATTGGGAAAAAGGTCCGTTGAACCTTAGGAATGGATTAGGATACAAGTGACATGTCACTGGGGTATTTGGGCATCCGAACTCGTTGAGTTGAGTCCGAGTTCACTTATGGATGCGAGCGTCCGAACTCGTTGAGTTGAGTCCGAGTTCGTGAGATGTAACTAGGCATCCGAACTCGTTGAGTTGAGTCCGAGTTCACTTACGGATCTGAACGCCCGAGCTCGTTGAGTTGAGTCCGAGTTCACTTATGGGCGGGTTACATGGTAGCTTGGCTACATATGTGGCACTTATGTGCAAACTTTCCATGTATCCGAATTATATTCGATGTGTTCAACGGGTAAAGTTCTACTCAAATGGAGGAATACTCAAGATGAAAGGGACGTATTGGTAAGTGTTGTGAAATGAATAATTTGAACAGGTATGTACTTAACCCTCGGGTTGAAAACTCGATATAACAACAATATGGTAAGATGATAAATGAAAAGGTGATATGAATGTCTTGGCGATGATTATGCAAATGATGTTTTATGTTTGCTTATATGGTTATGTTACTTGCTATTTGCATGTGAGCTTACTAAGCATTTATGCTTACTCCCTCCTTTTCATTCCTTGTAGTGTTGACAAGCCAACTCGGAAATCGGAAACGGTCGGAGGCATGCTCACACTATCCGTATACCATCTTGACATAATGGCTTGTATATTTTGAGTATGGCATGTATAGCATTATAATCATTTTGTATATATGGTCTTAGGATATGGTTATTGAGTGGTATGGAAATAGAAATGCTTGGTAATGATTAGCCATTGGAATGGCTAATCATGATCATATTTGGTATTATGTATGTCAAATTGCTAGCTAATCCATGGAAACCATGAAATAGGTAAAATTTACCATAAAATAGATTCAGACAACAGCAGTGACGTGAGTTTGAAAAATCACTAAAAATAGTAGAAATGGAATTAAATAATGAATACATTATGGAATCGAAGTTTGATGAGTCTATTTTCATATGGAATAAGCAAAACAGGTATATGAGCTATATTTTATGAGATGTTTAAATTTTTGTGAAACAGGGCCAGAGCGATTTCTGGATCCCCTGTTCTGACTTTGGAAATTCACCATAAATTTTACAAAGATAATTAGAAGTCATACTTTATATGTACAGATTTCTTATTGAGTCTAGTTTTATTAGAGATAAACGGCATAGTCATTGAAGCTCTGTACAGGGAGATATCTGATTCGTAATACACTGAGGTCAGAGTAGTTGAACCCTGAAACAGGGGAGACTTTAACTAATAAACTGTACTAATTGGCCCAACCAAAAATTCTAGAAAAAAATTAGTAGATATATATTTGAGTCTAGTTTCAGGAAAAATTTACGGAATTGGATTTCGAGTTTCGTAACTCGAGATATGATTTTTAAAGCGACTATGATGCAGTTAGCCAGCTTGTCTGGAAATTTTAAAATGAATTGTATGAGCTGTTTAATTAATGAATTAAGTCCGTTAACACCTCGTGTTCGACTCCGGCAATGGTCTCGGGTACGGGGTGTTACATTTAGTGGTATCAGAGTAGGTTTAGTCGGTTCTCGGACTAACCTAGCATGTGTAAAAGTTTAGCTATACATGCCACTGATCTGTGATAGTGTGATGTCTTCCGACGCGTATAAGTACCGTCTTATTTAGACAGGGTACTCTCCAACCGAGCTGCGCCAACCATGTTCAATGTTAAGTAAATGTATTTGAGTAAAATTATGATTATGATAAGTCTCGGTTCAGAAAAGTATGAATAAATGTTTATGATACATATGTGATAATATGTGAGATGAAAGTTCATGTTGTGATAAATATTCATATTTGCTTAATGCTCATATGATGTAGTGTATGTGGCTTACTTGATAAGATGAACGGAATAAATAGAAAGTAGTAGAGGTATGAATAAAGGTCATAATATTATGATACGAATGAAAATGTCCTTGTCTTGATTGGATGTCGAATGTTGATGAATGTTAATGGTATATAATTTTTATGAGGTAAAGGATTATAATGAAATGAACTTATCTATGTTAAATTGTTGGACTGAATTGTATGATTGTAATGATATGTACATGATGATGCACGAAATGAATGTTGTGATTGTGATGCAAATATCTATGTTTGTTTGGCCTTATATAATGTCATGAGCATGAATTAATTTAATTAATTGAATGGATAAGTAAAGCTGTCTAGAAAACATAGAATGTATGCATAAGTATATTGTCTAAATGGGACAATAGGAAAATTGGTGTAAGCCAACATGAATGAATGACATGATTTTGATGATGTTACTATGATGATAGAAGTTGTGTCATATGTGTATGTATAAGAAAGTCGAGTCGAGGTCCTACAACCTCCCCTTACCAAAGTGGTACTTATAATGGAATTTCATGAGATTTGTATTGAATAAGTTTTCGGTTGAGAACCCAAAGAGTTCAAGGATAGAATAATTATAAGTATGATCCGAGATTGAAAATGAGCTGATAAGTAAAGTCGAGCCGAAAAGTATCGGATTGACGTAAAATTATTGGAGTTATGCAATCGTCCTAGTTAGAAAAGGAATTCTCCTTGGTAAATCGAATTACTCAAGTGCAAGGTCGAGAAAAGTGTAAATCAAAATTTATTCAGAATTGGCCTTTTTAGTGAATGGTTTAATATAAAATTTGTGACGGCAGAACTAGTTGGGGAAATGATATTTCAAATGTGAATTATCCGAGTGTGACAGTTATGACCGGACAGATTTAGCGCTCTCTTTTGAGATGTTCTATGTGTTCACCCGTCTCGTAAATATTTCTATGGCTATTGATCTTCGAAGAAATTCTTGTTATATGGGAATGTCTTCTAATTCGGTGTTGGATGAAAGCATTGGTAGTCTGATGGTTTATAATTTATATTGCTCTATTTTATCGGGTATTCTATTTCATTTCGTCGATAAGAATTGATGAGAGAATTCATATGATATTATGATTCTGCTTTCTTCTACTTGATGCTTCATCCGATATATATGTATGGGAAGATATATTGATCTTGTTATATTTGATTTCATGGGATTAAATGATGTTTTCTTTTGGACTTTCTTTCTTTGAAGAATTATCGTGGTATTCTGTATTTTCTCTATGAATTTGGTTCTCGATTCTCCCAAGCATAGTATCGTATCTTGGGTTTCTTTATCCCGGATCTCTTTATTCGGATTTCTTTATTCGGGTTTCTCTATCTTGGATTTCTTTATTCGGTTTTCTTGTTATCTTTGTTCCATAATTTGTCAATTACGACTCATGTTCAAGCACGTTCTTCACTCGTGATAATCATGTCAAATATGACTATACTTCTAATTTGATCTTGATAATGTGGTGATTTTAGTATTGGGATTTTTCTAATTTCTATGTAAGGATTTGACATCGAGAAAGGCATAGGTGATAAAAGCGAGTTTTAGTCGGTATGGTAAATTATTTATTTGAAAGATTTCATGTGACAATTATGTCGGATTATTTTTCCCAAGTCTGATAATAGAAATTCATTTTGTACGTATAAAAGAGTAAATAGTTTGAGCGAGAAGTGTATATTTAATAGAAAGAGTTGAATATTAGTTTAAGTCACTACGAATGATAAGGTTTCCATCTTGTGAAAGCTGAAAAGTTTATTACATGTTGACAGAGTTCGGATAGATGAGAATATTGGTAACCAAGCGTCCGAACTAGACTAGTCTACATTGAGCAATGACTTCGACTTTCAAGAATGTATTGTTGTATGAATTGTGATGTGTTTCAAGACAAGTGAGGTAATGTGATAGTTTAGAGCATCCGATGTTACATAAAATCGGAGTTGTTAAAGGGTTAAAGCCGAGCATTGGGATCTATCAAAATTATCCTTGTCAATGTTGATATTGGGATGGAAATGAGAAGGATTATTCTTGAGGCCATATCGTAATTATTTCTATGGTGGAAAAAGGAAAATGGGATGTATCCTATTGTTAAATGTTTGGCGAGATCTATAAATCACATCAGTATTGAATGAATTCCTACTCATCGATTCATGGAATTTCGTGTCTCTTTGATTGTTGGATTTCTTGGAATTCGGTCTCCATTAAATCAAGTTGAGATCCGGGTTTTATGTCATGATATCATGGGAAATTAAGAAGGGTTGAAAATTTAAGAACAGTTGAGATTTGAGACTGTAGCTTTTAGATCATATGAGAAATTGAAGAGATGTATTGGAGGTACAGTCTAAGTGCAAGTTCTTCGACACCAAATATGAGATTAAAAGTGAAGACCACTTTTTCGGTAAGATTTTGGGGACGAAAATCCTCGAAGGGGAGAGTTGTAATATCCCGATTTTGGGCCTAGTCGTAATAGTAGTTTCGTGACCACAAAATCTAAGATATAAATAATTATTTTATGATTATTTTAAGGTCTATGATATGATTGCATGATTGTGTGAAAATTTCGTGAAGAAATTTTATGCATAAAGTGCTTAATTTGAAATTTGGGACTAAATTGAATAAATTGCAAAACTTGTGTTCTAGAAGTATTTTGCATAAAATTGAATTAGATTATTAATTAGAGGTCCTTAGAGAGTAATTTTACCAATTTCTAAGTCTATGGACAAAATTGGACATGGATGGAATTTTGGAAAGTTTAGTAGTAAGGGCATTTTGGTCATTTAGGGTAAAATGAATTAAAATACAAAATTAAAAGCCAATTTTGCTCATCTTCAACCCCATGGCCGAATATAGCAAGGAGAAACCATGGCTAGGGTTTTCAAGATTCCAAGCTCGATTGTAAGTTCGTTCTAGCCTCATTTTTAATGATTTTTACGCTTTTGGAGTCCCTAGAGCTCGATTTAGCTTATGCTAGCAATAATTTAACCTAGTGTTTATATTTGGAAAAATACCCATAGGTGAAATTTGTGTATTTTGGTGTTTTATGATAGAATATGAAGTTTTAAATTATGTTAGACAACTTGTGCTACTCGGTTTTAAGTGAAAACGAGCAAAAGGGCTTAATCAGTAAAAATACCTAATAGTCATAAGTACATGTTAGAGTGAGAATTTGATGTTGCCATAGAAGGAAAAATGATCAGCATGTCATAAAACATAAGAAAATAGGCTGAATTTTAATTTACGAGCTTTGGGGCAAAAGTGTAAATATGCAAAAGTTTAGGGGCAAATTGTAATTTTCCAAAATATGATTTTGGGTCAATTTGAATAATGTGAGTCCTAATTAGACTATATTTTAAATGATAGAGCAAGGAAAACTGAAATTGGGCTAAAATGGGGAAAATACCAAGTTGTGGACGAAATGGTAAAATAGCCATTTTCGCATACGAGGTAAGTTCATATGTAAATGTTGGTAACATAGTTATTATTTTAAATGTTTTAATGTTTTTACATGATATGATAATTATTATGAAATATTATACTTGTGATAATTGTTTGATAATATGTCAAATTATGTGATATACTTGGAAAATATGAAATACTACCGAGTATCGTATATCGGATTCCGTAGAAGATGGTTGAGACACATGATTGGGAAAAAGGTCCCGTTGAACCTTAGGAATGGATTAGGATACAAGTGACATGTCACTGGGATATTTGGGCATCCGAACTCGTTGAGTTGAGTCCGAGTTCACTTATGGATGCGAGCGTCCGAACTCGTTGAGTTGAGTCCGAGTTCGTGAGATGTAACTAGGCATCCGAACTCGTTGAGTTGAGTCCGAGTTCACTTATGGATGCGAACGCCTGAGCTCGTTGAGTTGAGTCCGAGTTCACTTATGGGCGGGTTACATGGTAGCTTGGCTACATATGTGGCACTTATGTGCAAACTTTCCATGTATCCGAATTATATTCGATGTGTTCAACGGGTAAAGTTCTACTCAAATGGAGGAATACTCAAGATGAAAGGGACGTATTGGTAAGTGTTGTGAAATGGATAATTTGAACAGTATGTACTTAACCCTCGGGTTGAAAACTCGATATAACAACAATATGGTAAGATGATAAATGAAAAGGTGATATGAATGTCTTGGTGATGATTATGCAAATGATGTTTTATGTTTGCTTATATGGTTATGTTACTTGCTATTTTCATGTGAGCTTACTAAGCATTTATGCTTACTCCTCCTTTTCATTCCTTGTAGTGTTGACAAGCCACTTTCGAAATCGGAAGCGGTCGGAGGCACGCCACACTATCCGTATACCATCTTGACATAATGGCTTGTATATTTTGAGTAGCATTATAATCATTTTGTATATATGGTCTTATGATATGTGTAACACCCTTACCCATTCTTCGTCATTTAACAGGATACAAGGTATTACGAACATAACATATACCAAGATAGAAATATGTCATCCCATTTGATAATGCATCGTATAACATATATCTTGAACAATATTAGCCAACTTTTATGGCTTGTACAAAGTAATCGGTCGAGTATCAGTAACTAATATTTTAAACCTAGACAAATATGACACATAACAAAATAATTTTTGCCTACTATACATGCCATAATTCAAAACATTTAGTTCAAATACCCCAAAGTATGATAGTGCGGGTAGATCTTCACGATCCTTGACTCCTGAGCAAGCTGGAGAACACTATAAGACAAAAGAGAGAAAACGAAGTAAGCTTATAGCCTAGTAAGTAGTATGTAAATACTAATTTAAGAATCTAACATGTTTACACAACAATTCAAGTATGTCTACTTTAACTTCACTACTTATTCCACTTCGATTAAGCTGTCTCTGCTGTGTCATATTCACTAAATAAATCATAACTCGAGTTACAAAACTCGAAATTCATATCCGTAAAATTTCCCTGAATCTAGACTCATAAAGCTTCTTGCTAAATTTTTTTTATAATTTTTGGTTCAGCAGATTAGTACAGTTTATTAGTTAAAGTTTCCCCTGTTACACAGCTCGACTGGCCTGACCTCTGTCCACTACGAATTGAATTTCTCTCAGTACATAACTCAAACAACCCTGAAGTCTGTTGTATTTAAAACTAGTCTCAATAAGGAATTTAGGCATGTAAACTATATTTCTTAGTTTGCTTTGTACAATTTTTAATGATTTTTCAAAGTGGAAACAGGGGATCACGTATTCATCCTGAGCAAGTCAGTTACAATTGTAAATATCTCAAAATATAGAATTCCTTTGCTTGCCCTGCTTCTTTTATATGAAAGTAGACTCATTAAGATTTAATTTCACATCTCATTCAACCTCTAATTATATTCCTCCTATTTTGGTGATTTTTCAAAATCACGTCACTGCTGCCATCTAAAAACAGTTTTAATACTAATTTCACTCTTTCACACATTCTTTATGCTAACCTCATTTTATCGTATATATGTATATGCCACAATTCATTTTCACCACATTTCATTCACTATAAGTGTAGGTCCAAACCACAATGTCACCACAAAACCATCCCGTTGAACAATTCGGATCAATCCTCGATATTTAACGGTTTCAAAGACACACCCCACCATCATACTTCATTTAGTTCGGCTCTCTTGTACACATGGGGAACACTTAGTACCACTCATGCGACCTAGCCGATTTGTCTCGTAGCTCTCTTGTCTACATGGTGTCCTTCACTTGGAATCACGCATGCGACCTAGCTACATTTATCTTTCACGTAGCTCTCTTGTCTACATGGTGTCCTTCACTTGGAATCACGCATGCACCTAGCTACATTTATCTTTCACGTAGCTCTCTTGTCTACATGGGATACATCTCGTATCACGCATGTGACCTAGCTACTACAGGTGTCTCAGTAGCTTTCTTGTACACATGATGTGCACTCAGCATCATACATGTGACCTAGCTACGCCCTCTATTTCATTCGATCTCTCCAATGTTCAACCGGATCTCTCTCTCTATTTATTTCCATTCTTCCCATAGTCAATTTATATTTTAACATCAGCTAGTATATTTATATAATAGGCTGAAATATAAGAATGTACATGAAATTATTGTAATATTTACATACAACTTACCTTGGTGCAAAATATGGAAATTTTGCAATTTAGTCCAAAACTTTTCTTTCCCCGCTCGAGGTCGGTTCGCCTTTCTTGATTATGGAGCTTGAAAGTTGAAGAATCCTAGCTATGGAGAGAGTGAAGTTTCGCAGCAACTAAATAGGAAGATGACTATTTTGTGTTATTTTTCCCATTTTATTTCATTTAATATCAAAATGACTAAAATACCCTTACTACTAAACTTTCCAAAAATTCCTTCCATGTCCTAAATTTGTCCATGAACTTAAAATTGGTAGAATTTCTATTTAAGACCTCCTAATAAATATTTCAAAACAATTTCATACTAAAATTTCTAGTATGCAAATTTTGCAACTTATTCGATTTAGTCCCTACTTTCAATTTAAACACTTTAGGCATAGAATTTCATCACAAAATTTTCACACAATCATGCAATCATATCATAAACCCCAAAATATTTATAAAACAATTATTTCTATCTCGGATTTGTGGTCACAAAACCACTATTCCGATTAGGCCCTAATTCGGGTTGTCACAATTCTCCCCCCCTTTAGAGATTTTCGTCCCCGAAAATCTTACCGGTAAAGAGGTTTGGGTACTGTTTCCTCATAGCTTCCTCAGGTTCCCACGTAGCCTCTTCTATCCCATGTCTGTGCCACAATACTTTCACTAAGGCTATACTTTTGTTTCTTAACTGCTTAACTTCTCGAGCCAAAATCTTTATTGGTTCCTCCTCATAGGTCATATCCGATCGAATCTCAATTTCATTGGGAAATCACATGTGAAGGATCGAACGATAACGTCGCAACATTGATACATGAAACACGTTATGAATCTTTTCTAACTCTCCGTAAGGCCAACCGATATGCCATCGGTCCAATTCTCTCATAATCTCGTGCGCCCAATAAAACGCGGACTCAACTTGCCTTTTCGACTAAATCTCGAATCTTTTTCCATGGTGACACCTTCAAGAACACTTTATCACCCACTTGAAATTCAATCTCTTTTCTTTTAAATCGCATATGACTTTTGTCGATCTGAAGCGACTTTCAAGCAATCCCAATTACTTTTATTTTCTCTTCGGTTTCTTTAACTAGATCAACTCCGTGAATCTGCTTCTCACTAAGCTCGGTCCAATATAAAGGAGTCCGACACTTACGACCATATAAGGCTTCAGACGGTGCCATTTGTATACTTGATTGATAACTGTTATTGTAGGCAAACTCAATCAAAGATAGATATTTCTCCCAACTACCTCCAAATTCTAAAACACAACATCTAAGCATATCTTGAGTACCGGATTACTCTTTCCGTTTGACCATCTGTTTGTGGATGAAATGCGGTACTAAAGTTCAATTTTGTACCCAAAGCTTCTTGTAACTTTTTCCAAAATCTCGAGGTAAATCTTGGATCTCTATCGATATTATAGACATAGGTACTCGTGCAACTTCACAATTTCAGCAATATATAATTCGCTAATTTATCAAGTGAGTAATCGGTACGTCTTGGTATAAAGTGGGCTGACTTTGTTAATCTATCAACCACTACCCAAACAAAGATCCTTCTTTTTAGGAGTTAAAGGCAAACCGTTACAAAATCCATGGTAATCTTGTCCCATTTCCACTCGTGCACCATTACGGTTGAAGTAATCCTCAAGGTACTTGATGTTCACTTTTTACTTGTTGACGATCAAACACTTAGTTACAAATTCGAAATGTCCCTTTTCATACCGCCACCAATACTGACTTCTTTAAATCATTATACATTTTGTGCTACCAGGTGAACTGATAAACAGCCATTGTGCGCCTCATGTAATATTTTCGAATCAATTTATCATTTTTCAAGACACATATTCGTCTCGAAACATCAAACAGTCATCCGTCCAACTCGAAAATCGAGTCATAACTCGATTCGCATTGAGTTCTCTTGATCCGCAACTCACTATCATTCTTTTGAGCATCACAAATCAACTGGAGAAATAACGGTTTAGCTCTCATCTCGCTAAAATTGACCCGTCATCGACAATGCTAACCCGTGTTCATGGCTCTCAAAGTGAAAAGAAATTTTCTACTCAAGGCGTCAAGAACTTCATTTGCTTTTCCGGATGATAATCAATCACTAGATCATAATCCTTTAATAATTCAAGCCATCTTCGCCGTCGCAAATTTAGGTCCTTTTGATTCATCAAGTACTTCAAACTTTTGTGATCGGTAAAATTCGCATTTTCACCGTATAAATAATGTCGCCAAATCTTCAAGGCAAAAACAACAATGCCGCCCAAATCATGTGTAGGATAGTTCTTCTCATGCGGTTTTAACGCCTCAAGCATAAGCTACTACTTTGCCCTCTTGCATCAACACACATCCAAGGCCCATCAATGATGCATCACTATAAATTACGAACTCCTTTCCGACTTTCGGTCAGTACTAAAATTGGTGCTTCACTCAATCGTGCTTTCAACTTTTCAAAACTCGTTGACATTTATCATCCATTCAAACTTAACATTCTTCGCAACAATTTAGTCATAGGAGAGGCAATTATCGAAAATCCTTCAACAAAACGCCTATAATACCCGGCCAAGCCTAAAAGCTTCTAACCTCAGATACATTCTTGGCGGTTTCCAATCAACGATCGCAGAAATCTTGCTTGGATCCACCGAATACCATCACCGAGACTATATGCCCCAAAATCCGACTTCACGAAGCCGTAACTCACTTTTACTAAACTTGGCAAACAGTTTCTTTTCTCTCAAGATCTGCAATATAGTTCTCAAGTGTTCGGCATGTTCAAACTCATCTCGAGAATAAATTAAAATGTCATCTATAAACACTACTACAAACTTATCCAAATATGGCCGGAAAATCCGATTCATTAAGTCCATAAATATGGTGGAGCATTTGTTAAGCCAAAAGGCATCACCGAAACTCATAATGTCCATACCTTGTCCTAAAGGCGGTTTCGACATCCGACTCCTTAACTCTCAAATGATAGTAACCGGACCTCAAATCAATCTTTGAAAACACTGTGGCCCCTTTAACCGATCGAATAAATCATCAATCCTCGGCAATGGGTACTTGTTCTTTATAGTCACCTTATTGTCGACGGTAATCAATGCAAAGTCTCATTGAACCATCCTTCTTCTTCTGAATAATACAGAGCACCCAGGGAGAGAAACTCGGTCTCACAAATCCTTGTCCGTTAACTCCTGCAATCGAGCCTTCAATTCTTTTAATTCAATGAGCCATTCTATATGGAGCAATCGAGATCGGTGCAAGATGCAGCAACAAATCAATGGCAAAATCTATCTCTCTGCTTGGAGGTAACCTGCAATTCCTCCGAAATACATCCGAAACTCACGGACTATAGGTATCGATTCAAATTTCAGTTGAGACATCTCAACATTCATTACATAAGCCGGATAAGCTTCACACCTTTTCTCATGTATTTCAGCAGACATGTGCGAAATCACCATAGGCAATTTATTTGATTCGTCTGTTTCAACCCACGAATTTCTCCATTTTCACATTTTAACTCTAGTGTCTTTTGTTTACAATCTACCTTAGCATCATACAATGTTAACCACCCATTCCCAAGATAACGTCAAACTCACCAAATGGTAACAAAGATTAAGTTGGCGGAAAACAAAGGACCTTGAATCATTAATGGGCAATTCTTGCAAACCTTGTCAACTAGCACATATTGGCCTAAGGGTTCGACACTTTAATCGTAAACTTAGTAAATTCAACAGCAACTTTTTATTGGATACTAAATTCATGCAAATATAGGAATGGGTGGACCCGGATCAATCAATGCAATAACAGTAGTATCATAAAGAGAAAATGTACCAAGAATGACATCGGAGATGATGTATCTTCTCGAGCACGTATAGCATAAGCTCTAGCAGTGCTCTAGCTTCGATCTTGCTGTTAAATCTTTCATCACGCTTCTACTACTAGTCCCACCTCCAAGATTTCTCGGTGGTCTACCTCTACTAGCGGTGGTATTCATCTAACACTCAAATCTTTCTTCTTTAACCTTCTCCTGACAGTCTCTAATAAAATGCTCATGAGAACCAAGACTTTGAAACAAGCTCGCTTCGGTCCCCAACACTCACCATAATGTTGCTCGCCACATTGTCGACACTCGGGCTTTCTAGGTCGCATATTACCCACACTTGCCACCAAGTAGCTTGAGCTTTAGACCCGAATATGCTCTACCACGATCTCTGTAAATCCCCAATTGAAACTGTCATTCGAGGGTTTGTCTCTTTGGACCTCTTTGGTTGAGACCGAAATGGCTTACTTATCTGTCTTTTTCGACATCTCGAGCCTCAATAGCGACTTTTCTTCTTTCTTTGTTCAATTCTTCGACTTTAAGAGCTCGATCAACCAATACTACAAATTCTTTCAACTCCAAAATCCTACAAACACTTTAATGTCCTCATTCAGCCCATCTTCAAATCTTCTACACATAATGGCCTCGGTGGACACACATTCACAGGCATACTTCTTTGAGTCTTACAAATTCGCGTTCATACTCTGCGATGACATTTTCCTTGCTTCAATTCAAGGAACTCCTTCCGTTTTGATCAATAAATCGCCGACTTATGTATTTCTTTCTAAATTCTTCCGGAAGAAATCCCAAGTAACTTTTTCTTTTGGCACCACTGCAACCAAAGTCTTCCACCGGTGGTAGGTCAATCTCTCAAAAGTGATACAAAGACACTTTAAGCATTCCTCGTGTACATGAGAGCTCATCAAATACACGGTAGAATTTTCAAGCCGAATTCCGCTTTCTCAGATCATCATCAACCTTTGCTCTAAACTCTTCGCCCCTTGTTTTCGAATCTTGTCAACCGGAGGCTTGTTCATTCTTACCAAATTTATACCTTGAGCAACTCTGAGAATCGTCCGAGGTATAGGAGGGGTGGAGGAGGTTGAGCATTTGGATTTGCTCGAATAAATTCAGATACCAATTGTTCATCATTTGGAGAAAGGCGTCCGAGCCTCATCTCCTTGTCCCAATGTCTCAGTCTACTTTCCACAGTAGCGGTCCCTTGTGCAGAGCCGGCGCATTATTAGCAAAGATCATCACCGCAGCTTCCTTCAGGATCCATTACTATATTAAAACAAAACACGCTTTAGAATAATCAGAGTCACCACACTATCACAATATTTTTATGGCATGTATAGCTAGACTTTTACACACACTTTATTAGTCCGAGAACCGACTAAACCATAGCTCGATACCACTAAATGTAACACCCTTACCCACATCGTCGCCGAACAGGATACAAGGTATTACCGTAACATAACATATACCAAGATAGAAATATGTCATCCCATTTGATAATGCATCGTATAACATATATCTTGAACAATATTAGCCAACTTTTATGGCTTGTACAAAGTAACTGGTCGAAATCAGAACTAATATTTTAAACCTAGACAAATATGACACATAACAAAATAATTTTTGCCTACTATACATGCCATAATTCAAAACATTTAGTTCAAATACCCCAAAGTATGATAGTGCGGGTAGATCTTCACGATCCTTGACTCTGAGCAAGTGGAGAACACTATAAGACAAAAGAGAGAAAACGAAGTAAGCTTATAGCCTAGTAAGTAGTATGTAAATACTAATTTAAGAATCTAACATGTTTACACAACAATTCAAGTATGTCTACTTTAACTTCACTACTTATTCCACTTCGATTAAGCTGTCTCTGCTGTGTCATATTCACTAAATAAATCATAACTCGAGTTACAAAACTCGAAATTCATATCCGTAAAATTTCCCTGAATCTAGACTCATAAAGCTTCTTGCTAAATTTTTTTATAATTTTGGTTCAGCAGATTAGTACAGTTTATTAGTTAAAGTTTCCCTGTTACACAGCTCGACTGGCCTGACCTCTGTCCACTACGAATTGAATTTCTCTCAGTACATAACTCAAACAACCCTGAAGTCTGTTGTATTTAAAACTAGTCTCAATAAGGAATTTAGGCATGTAAACTATATTTCTTAGTTTGCTTTGTACAATTTTTAATGATTTTTCAAAGTGGAAACAGGGATCACGTATTCATCCTGAGCAAGTCAGTTACAATTGTAAATATCTCAAAATATAGAATTCCTTTGCTTGCCCTGCTTCTTTTATATGAAAGTAGACTCATTAAGATTTAATTTCACATCTCATTCAACCTCTAATTATATTCCTCCTATTTTTGGTGATTTTTCAAAATCACGTCACTGCTGCCATCTAAAAACAGTTTTAATACTAATTTCACTCTTTCACACATTCTTTATGCTAACCTCATTTTATCGTATATATGTATATGCCACAATTCATTTTCACCACATTTCATTCACTATAAGTGTAGGTCCAAACCACAATGTCACCACAAAACCATCCCGTTGAACAATTCGGATCAATCCTCGATATTTAACGGTTTCAAACACACGACCCACCATCATACTTCATTTAGTTCGGCTCTCTTGTACACATGGGGAACACTTAGTACCACTCATGCGACCTAGCCGATTTGTCTCGTAGCTCTCTTGTCTACATGGTGTCCTTCACTTGGAATCACGCATGCACCTAGCTACATTTATCTTTCACGTAGCTCTCTTGTCTACATGGTGTCCTTCACTTGGAATCACGCATGCGACCTAGCTACATTTATCTTTCACGTAGCTCTCTTGTCTACATGGGATACATCTCGTATCACGCATGTGACCTAGCTACTACAGGGTGTCTCGTAGCTTTCTTGTACACATGATGTGCACTCAGCATCATACATGTGACCTAGCTACGCCCTCTATTTCATTCGATCTCTCCAATGTTCAACCGGATCTCTCTCTCTGTATTTATTTCCATTCTTCCCATAGTCAATTTATATTTTAACATCAGCTAGTATATTTATATAATAGGCTGAAATATAAGAATGTACATGAAATTATTGTAATATTTACATACAACTTACCTTGGTGCAAAATATGGAAATTTTGCAATTTAGTCCAAAACTTTTTCTTTCCCCGCTCGAGGTCGGTTCAGCGCCTTTCTTGATTATGGAGCTTGAAAGTTGAAGAATCCTAGCTATGGAGAGAGTGAAGTTTCGCAGCAACTAAATAGGAAGATGACTATTTTGTGTTATTTTTCCCATTTTATTTCATTTAATATCAAAATGACTAAAATACCCTTACTACTAAACTTTCCAAAATTCCTTCCATGTCCTAAATTTGTCCATGAACTTAAAATTGGTAGAATTTCTATTTAAGACCTCCTAATAAATATTTCAAAACAATTTCATACTAAAATTTCTAGTATGCAAATTTTGCAACTTATTCGATTTAGTCCCTACTTTCAATTTAAACACTTTAGGCATAGAATTTCATCACAAAATTTTCACACAATCATGCAATCATATCATAAACCCCAAAATATTTATAAAACAATTATTTCTATCTCGGATTTGTGGTCACAAAACCACTATTCCGATTAGGCCCTAATTCGGGTTGTCACAATATGGTTATTGAGTGGTATGGAAATAGAAATGCTTGGTAATGATTAGCCATTGGAATGGCTAATCATGATCATATTTGGTATTATGTATGTCAAATTGCTAGCTAATCCATGGAAACCATGAAATAGGTAAAATTTACCATAAAATAGATTCAGACAACAGCAGTGACGTGAGTTTGAAAAATTACTAAAAATAGTAGAAATGGAATTAAATAATGAATAAGTTATGGAATCGAAGTTTGATGAGTCTATTTTCATATGGAATAAGCAAAACAGGTATATGAGCTATATTTTATGAGATGTTTAAATTTTTGTGAAACAGGGCCAGAGCGATTTCTGGATCCCCTGTTCTGACTTTGGAAATTCACCATAAATTTTACAAAGATAATTAGAAGTCATTCTTTATATGTACAGATTCCTTATTGAGTCTAGTTTTATTAGAGATAAACGGAATAGTCATTGAAGCTCTGTACAGGGAGATATCTGATTCGTAATACACTGAGGTCAGAGTAGTTGAACCCTGAAACAGGGGAGACTTTAACTAATAAACTGTACTAATTGGCCCAACCAAAAATTCTAGAAAAAAATTAGTAGATATATATATGAGTCTAGTTTCAGGAAAAATTTACAGAATTGGATTTCGAGTTTCGTAACTCGAGATATGATTTTTAAAGCGACTATGATGCAGTTAGCCAGCTTGTCTGGAAATTTTAAAATGAATTGTATGAGCTGTTTAATTAATGAATTAAGTCCGTTAACACCTCGTGTTCGACTCCGGCAACGGTCTCGTGTACGGGGTGTTACATTCTTAATATAGCAGAGTATTATAAAATAAAATCCTTACTTATGTGGCTATTACTATACACCTATATGTATAAGCCATTATATGAAATTGGGTGGATTTCACTTCACCAGAAAAACTATCTTACTACTACAACCAAAACCTTAGACCCGTTAGACCTAGGGTGTTACACCCGCAGTCTTCTTTTTGGTGCTCGACTTTTTCGCTACTTGGGGTGCATCCATTATGTCCTCACGTCTTTAATTCCACTCTTGAATTTTCTTTCTATGAAGTTCTTAGAATTGTTGGAGCATGGAATCTTCGATGATGTCGTGAGTGGGATGATGAGCCTGCTCAGTGGATACGATGTTTATACCAGCCCTACAGTATGGGTTAGTGACCAAATGTAGGAAATCATACACCCTTTATCACCCACAATGCAACGTTTCTATTGCTGATTGTTTAATGTGCCTACATAAATTCTTTCACATTGTAAAAAAGAATATAATAGGGTTGCTCTAAACACATTAATGTTATTAGTATCATGTGCTGAGAAGAGATGAGTACATATAAATTGTATCTAAATTTTTGCAATAGAGATTGTGATTATTTGATTAAAAGAGAGAGTCACCCCAATGAAGTTTTTCGCTTCCATTCTCCTCTACCTTTTGTAAGGTAGTTTAAAATTGTGTCTGTGTTGACATTAGTAATGTAACACCCCAAAAATCTTTCATATTTATTTTCGTATGTTTGTGACACAATTGTGTATCTGCTTCAGTGGTTATATGTTCTGGGTGTGTGTATGAGGTCTTGGGTTCAAGCCTTAGCTTGTGCAAAATTTTTGTTTTTAATGAATAAACCCCTGTCTCTAGTTAGTAGGCTTATAAATAAATATGGGTAAAATATGTAAGAATAGGCTTGCTGGTCTGGCAGTTAAGAGGAGAGCTTTTGGGTAGGAGCTCTGGGGTTCGAGTCTTTAGGCAAACAAGGAGGAACTTATTTTATTAATTGTGCCGTGTTGGTATTTTAGTCCAGCCAAAATACTGAAGATTTTGACTGAGGGTTGGTTTCAGTTGTTGAGAGGATTGTGGTGAGATAATAGGGAGGATTTTAAGGAGTGATTTTAGGGATATGAAGAGGGAGTTAGCGTCGAATTGAATTCCTTTCTGCTCTCTCAAAATTTTCGGTTGGGGTTTGGTTTTCTCTTTATTTTGACTTCTGTCAATTGTTTTCCATTCTTGAAGCCCCTAAGGGTTCCTACGAGTTTCTCTCTTTTTCTTCTTTTCTGACTTTGTTCTTCCCTACGACAATCGTTCCTTCCCCCTTGCTTACCAATTTTCTCTTATTCTTCTACCCCTCTAGCGAACGTCCTCTTTTTTCTTTCTTTGGCTGAGCCATCTTCCTCTTTCCATTTTTCCCTTTCATCTCTATTGGCCTATTCTTTCTTTCTCTTGTGCTCAACATTGATTTCTCTTTTTGGAATAACATTTAAGAGGGGTTTCTTTGTTGGTAGGAATTATTCAGCGGACTGGTGATCTTTGATTAGCGTGTGAAGTGTACGAAACCCCATTGGTGCGTGTGAAGGTAACGAGTGTGAGTTTAGTGTTTGGTTTTGTTTGTGCTTTTTGATTTAACGCAGCTTTAACTGACTAAGTGGTGTTATTTTGGTTGAAAGAAGGTTCTTGGGTGCTCATGGTTCTCGGTTTAATGGCATTAGCGAAGGGTCTTCTTCGGAGGTAGGTCAAGCTAATACTATTAACGATTATCGAGACCTGTGAATTAAACTACTAATCGGTTTTGAATGACCTTTGATAGGTATTTAGGCTTAGGGAGTGTTCGACATCGAATTCATGACAGGTGTGTAAACATAACTGTTCAAACTGGAATTGGTGAAAAGCCAAAAAGTGTGAATCGTCGACGCCACACGGGCATGCGACTGTCCGTGTGGTAGCCGTGTGATCAAACAAATGTGTGTGGTCGACGAGGCTGGTCATGTGCGATTCGTGGGCCGGGTCAAATTGGGCCATGTGGGCCACACGGGTGTGTAGGCCCCACATGGGTGAACCACACGAGAGTGCAGGAATATTGGGCCAGGCCGTGTAATTCACACGGCTAAGGATATTTTGGGCTCTGTGGGCCACACGATCGTGTAGGCCCATGTGACAACCCGAATTAGGGCCTAATCGGAATTGTGGTTTCGTGACCACAAATTCAAGATAGAAATAATCATTTTATAATTATTTTGGGGTTTGTGATATGATTTCATGATTTCATGAAAATTTCGTGATGAAATTCTGTGCATTTCGCGCTTAAGTTGAGAATAGGAACTAAATCGAATAAATTGTAAAACTCGTGTTTTAGAAGTTTTTAGTATGAAATTGCTTTGGGATATTAATTAGGAGGTCTTAAATAGCAATTTGACCCATTCTTAAGTTATGGACAAAAGTTGGACATAGAGGGAATTTTTTTGAAAGTTTAGTAGTAAGGGCATTATGGTCATTTGTATATTAAATGAAATATAATGGGAAAAATAACACAAAATTGGTTATCATCTTCATTAGTTGCTACCGAAAATTGCTCTCCTCCATAGCTAGGGTTTCTTCAACTTTCAAGCTTCATAGTAAGTGAATTCAAGCCCCGTTTTTAATGTTCTTCACATTTTTGAAATCCTCGTAGCTCGGTTTACTTATTTCTACCATTAGTTCGAATTAGGGTTTATGTTTAAAAATTTACCCATGAATGATAGGCATGTATTTTGTTGTTTGATGGTAGAATATGAATGTTTGAAGTTAGGGGAACGATCTTTTCTAAGCGATTTTTAACGAAAACGAGCAAAACAGCATAATCGATAAAAATACCTATTGTTCATAACTATGTGTTAGAGTGAGAATTTGATGTTTCCATAGAAGAGAAAAATGATCAGTAGGTCACTAAACATAAGAATAAGGGCTGAAATTAAATTTCCAAGCCTTAGGGAAAAATCATAATTTTGTAAAAGTTAGGGGGCAAAAATGTAATTTTTGTATAATGTGTTTTTTGGATTAAAATAAATAGTTTGAGTGTTAAATGAGCTAAATATGTTGTTATAGATCAAGAAAGGCGTGGAATCGACCTCAAACGGGGAAAGGAGAAAGTTTTGGACTAAATTGCAAAATTCCCATATTTTGCACCGAGGTAAGTTTGTATGTAAATAATACATTAATTTCATTTACATTTTTATATTTCAGCCTATTATATATATATTAGCTGATGTTAAAGTATAAATCGACTATTGAAAGAATGGAAATAAATAATAGAGAGAGAGATCCCGGTTGAACATTCGGAAAAATCAAATAAAATAGAGGGAGCATAGCTAGGTCACATGTATGGTGTCGAGTGCACATCATGTGTACAAGAAGGCTACGAGATACTATATAGTAGCTAGGTCACATGTGTGATACGGGACGTATCCCATGTAGACAAGAGAGCTATGTGAGAGATAAATGTAGCTAGGTCGCATGAGTGATTCCAAGTGAAGGACACCATGTAGACAAGAGAGCTACAAGATAAATTGGCTAGGTCACACGAGTGGTACTAAGTGTTCACCATGTGTACAAGAGAGTCGAATTAAATGAGATATGATGGTGGGGCTGTGTGCTGAAACTATCAAGTATCGAGGATTATTCTGAATTGTTCAACGGGATGGTTTTGTGGTGACACTGTAGTCATAGACCTACACTTGTGATGTATGAAATGTGATGAAAATGATTTGTAGTATATATATATGTAAGTTAAAATGAGGTTAGTATAAAGAATGTGTGAAAGAATGAAATTAGCATTAAAACTGTTTTGGACAGTAGCAGTGACTTGATTTTGAAAATTCACCAAAAATAGAAGGAATTTAATTAGAGGTTGAATGAGATGTGAAATTAAATATTAATGAGTCTATTTTCATATAAAAGAAACAAAGCAAGCAAAGGAATTCTATATTTTGAGATATTTACAATTGTGTGAGACTTGCTCAGATGACTATGTAATCCCTGTTTCAAATTTGAAAATCATTAAAATTGTAAAAAACAAATTAAGAAATATAGTTTATATGCCTAAATTACTTATTGAGTCTAGTTTTAAATGAAAAAGGTTTCATGGCTATTTGAATTGTGTAATGAGAGAAATTCAATTCGTAATGAACAGAGGTCAGATCAGTTGAGCTGTGTAACAGGGGAAACTTTAACTAATAAACTGTACTAATTGGCTGAACCAAAAATTCTAGAAAACAATTATAAGAAGTTTTATGAGTCTAGATTCAGGGAAATTTTACGGATTTGAATTTCGAGTTTCGTAACTCGAGTTATGATTTATTTAGTGATCATAATGCAGGAGGGACAGCTTGATCAAATTGGAGTAAACAACAAAATTAAAAATATGATATAATTGAGTTATGTTGTAAACATATTAGATTTCTTATTTGTTATTTATATACTTACTTACTAAGCTATAAGCTTACTTTCTTTTCTCTCCTTTGTCTTATAGTGTCGTCCAGCTAGCACAGGAGTCAGAGATCGTAGAAGATCCGCCCGCACTATCAATACTCTTGGTATCTAAACTCAACATTTTGAAATATGGCATGTATAGCAGACTTAGTTATTTTGTTACGTGTCATAATTGTCTAGGTTCAAATTACTACTTATAGTATCAAACTAATCATTTTGTACGAAGCCTTTGAAGTTGGTTTGTATTGTTAATGGCATATGTTATAATGATCAAACTGCACGCCATATTTTGTTGGGTTTTGTTTAATAGTATATACTATAATTTGTTAATACCTCGTACCCTATTCTGGTGACGGATACAGGTAAGGGGTGTTACAACCCACATGGGCATACAACATGGGCTTGTGGGCCCATTTTCACTGTTTGGCTACTAAGGTTGCATGAGTCGCCCGAGTCGACTGTGGACCTACTGTAGGGTCGGTAAGCTTTACCTAGATCCTTAACTGACTGTGTGACATTAGAATATGTATAACTGTAAACTGAGCTTAATATTTATATTGTTCTGATTATATGCATGTTTCCATGAGATGGCATGTCATGATTGTAGATGCGTTGCATGGGGTTGGGGTAATATGATTAGGAAGTGTACTATACTGGCAGCTCCGTTGTAAATCACTAATGGCTCTAAGCCTACTATACTGCCAGCTCTGCTGCAAATACTATTTAGTACCGCAACCGGTGCTAATTTGTAAGTGTAGGAATTGGTGGGAAATTTATTCCCCACAAGAGTGCAGGGTTGGACAGGAGATGGTGTATAGTGGTTGGTTAGGTAGGACTTGCATATTGTATACTGTATTATTACTACTGCATATTGATTCTGCGATGGGCTATAGCTCTACTGATTATTGAGACTATGATGGGCTAAGGCCCAAAATGATATTGTTACTGTGAAGGGCTTAAGCCCAGTCTGTTACTGTTTTCATTTTGACTGTATAACTACATGGGGATTACACATTGAGTTTTGGTAAACTCACCCCTTTTGTTTTACTGTACAAGTAATCCCTAGTCATAGACGGATCGGTGCAGCGAGTGACTCAGAGATGGCAACACGACCACATATATTTTCGTACTTGATTATGATTTTAACTATTATTATTAGTTGGGGTATTTTTATTGTAATAATGCCTTCATGGATTTTTACCTTAATTTGGGATTTGTTATCGTTGCTTATGATTCGTAATCACTAGTGGTAGGGAAAAATGGGTTGTCAAAAGTTACAAATATTTTCTTTCAAAACACTCAACACTACGTAAACCATTTTAAAAGCTTCCGCAAATTATAACGACTTGTAAATAAATGGATAATGTTTTGGAAACAAATAACTCAATTTAGAGATAATATAAGATAACAAAAATTGTTTAGATGGGAAAATGGTTTATCAACGACTTAGTTCTCAAAAGCACTTTCATGTGACTTTGCCAGATTCGGCCATAACGTCTAAGCCGGGTTTGGGGTGTTACAAGTAAAGTGGTTTAAATCGAGGGACAACAAATCGTCCTCGTAACATTCCATGTTATAATATTCACAAATGGTTACAGGCGAAATATCGATGCTAGACTTCCTGGTGTACACTCAGATACGTTCAAAAATTTTCAAATTGGAGTAAAACTCTAAAACTAAAGGTACGATAGCAAGCTGCTTCAAAAGCATTTAAAAATCATCCTATCGGTGAAAGTAGACCTCATCCCAAATTTCATTATTACAAGAGTAGGTCGAACCAAAATTGTATTCAGGGATGAATGTCTATCCCTCGATAATTTGATAGAAATCTATAGCCTCTTTTTTAGGAAAAATTAATGCCATCGAACCCCGATGATGGAACCGAGGCAATTTGGAATTGAGACCATTTTCATTGTCTCGAGGACAAATTTTTTAAAAAAAAAAAATTCTCAATTTGAAACAAGGAAAAACCAACTAACCAACTAGCCACAAGCAATCAATCAATAAACTAAAAATTGAAATCTGAACTGATGAAAACTATAAGAATAATTATAAGAAAACAAAGGAAAAGCAAACTTAGACCTCTTTGATTGCCGTAGCCGATTGGATTGATTTGAGAATTGTCATGTTCCCCAAGTAATGGAAAAAAAATACCTGAAAGTGGATTAGAAATAACCAAAATGAAACAACAAAAAAATAGAATTGCAAGAAAATGAAAGAAACTAAAAAGTGAGATTGAGAAAAAATAGAGAAGGGGAGAGTTTTATGGGTTCAAGGTTTAAAATTTGGGGGAAAATGAAGAGAATGGAGTGTTTTGGGGTGTTTGGAGGTTTCAAAAACCTCCAAAACACTAGGATCACTATGCCAAAAATGGGGTACTGCCTGACCCGACATTGATATCACAATACTTAGGGTTGGATAATGCGATATTCCCTAATTTTGGACACTTCACTTCCATTCTGTTTGAGATATTACGATACTGAGGGTTGGGTATTGCAATACCACTGTTTAAACAAAATTTTGACTTTTGAAATTCCAAAGGTATCGCGATATCAGGGGTCTGATATCGTGATACCAAAAAGATTTTTGGCCCCATATTGAAATAGTTCTAGAAACCGTGATATCCCTCATTGGATATCGCGATTTCACTAAACAATCCCAAAAATGTTTAATTAATTATAAATTTTATCCTAACAAGTATAAAAGAAAAAAAAATACTAATTAAAATCCTACACTACATGAAAAAACACTTGGAGTCCATGCTCAAAACATTTAATTATTTATAAAATATTGGGTTCCCTTGCCACATGCGACAAATTAAAAATGCAACTTGGGGAAATAATTCACACCTCCGAAATGATGTTTCATTGTTGTCCTCAACACTTGGATACACCTCTTGTTCAACGTGTGACTATGGCCTCCTAAAAACCATTGACCCTTCATGCCAAAAAAGGCATTTTTCACTTCATTTTTAGACATTTACGGAATCAAAAGACTGTGACTCGCTTCCTGTTCAGAAGTCGAAACATTATTGCCTACTTCATCAACAACAACATGGTTGGACTTAGTTGACATCTTTTAATCTATAAGAAAACAAGGTTAGATCGGATTAAATAATATCACACTATCATAGGTTTATGTGACATGTAATTTCTAGACCCAATAAAAACTATGTTCAGTATTAGAATTGACTAAACCAGACTCTGATACCAATAAATGTAAGACCCCTTCTATGGTTTGGTTATCGAACCCAAGCTACAAGATGCTACAACAGTTAACATGATTAGTCACATGCATTTAACATCAATAACATTCAATAAATCAACAAATAAAAATCATCATGCATAGTTAATATGAATTATAAACAAATTAGATTCTTAATCGAGCTTACGAAAGCTCTTAAGTTGACCTGAGTACAAAAAAAGGACTGAATTGCAATCTTTTAAACAACTAGGAAAAATCACAAAGCAAGGCCACACGACCGTGTGGTTAGACCGTGTTAAATACTGAGACTGTGTAAACTAGAGTCAAACTACCATGTAACCAGGTCGTGTAACAGACTGAGGCAATGTGAGCCTAAATGTAAAAACCTACAAACATTCATTGGGCCGTGTGGCTGGGCCGTGTAAGTGACTAAGATCGTGTTTAACCAAAACCTCCTAAATCACAAAGAGCACACAACCGTGTCACTTGCCCATATGTGACAAACGACTGTGTGTTAGTTCGTGTGTGCCAAAATGTATCTTATAATACAAGTAACAACATCAAATACTTACTTATGCTATAAGTATGCCATTAACCATTCATTAAACATATACAAAATACACCCAAGCATTCCAAAATATGTCATTTTCCTAGTTCTAAACAATATGGCATAAGGCACTGTGACACTCCTCACCCGGTGCAGTCCTCGAACCCGAGTTACAGGATGCTAAAAAAACGATCAGAAATTATACACATGCATACACAATTTCAAATAAGAGCAACAACTACCACTAATAACCTTTAAAGATGAAATCCTAACTAATTAATCATTTAAATAAATATTAGAAATAAAATAATTTGAGAAATAAAGATCATTGCGAAAATTTTCAAAATCTAGCATGAGTATTGATACTAATCAAGCAAGTATCGATAAAAATGTAAAAATTGATACCATTTTAACTCTTTACCAAAATTTTGGTTCAAAACATTTTATCGATACCTTGGCAAAGGTATCAGTATTTTTATCATGAGTATCGGTACTTGTGATTGGGTATCGATACAAATTTGTTTACTGTCAATTTTTGAAAACTTTTCATTCTAATGGTATTAATATTTTAGTCATGAGTATCGATACTTTTACCCAGAATGCTAAAAATTCATTTATTAAAACATTCTACATGCTTAAAACAACATTCCTGCTCATGATACAAGTAATGACTAACTCAATCAAACCTACTAACATCTTTTAACCATTTTCCATGCCATATTAACACATATTTCACAAGCAAACTATAGAATGCAATACTAATATCAATCTCAAGCATCAAAATTGTCCACATCTTAAGTCTAAAAGCAACATTAATAGTTCATAAGTATAATCCAGAAATAATGATAATAATAATTGTAATTATAACCTACAATGCCTTTCTTTAGTATGTTAAAAAGAATCCCGAAACCACCTACTCAAAAATTATGCCTTGCTTAGATCACTTGTTTTGTTGCTCCACTCACACCGGAAGAGGTACTTATATGCAAGGTTTTAATAGGGAGTGTGTGAGCTTTAATAAGCTTAGTGAATGTTTGAAATGACCCAAAGTAAACACAACAACATAAGTTAAGTAAGAACATACTAAATAATATTCACAACCATAATTCATCAAGTCAAAATAATTTATTCATGCTTCATTATCTCACAAGTCTAGCATATACTCTGACATCCATTTTCAAAAAATATATCTTATATATATAAAATTCAAATGATGATAATTTGATATGTTAAGATTATGAAACAAATAAGTGACTCATCACCACACATTGGATAAACGAATGTCCATCACACTTGATATGAATCAGGGTGGATGAATACGGAAGCAGATCGTAAAGTTTGTTCAAGTCACGGATTTGACTTAGGGCTCTAGACATTCAGAAAGAAACTTGGATTTTGGCACAACCTGAAACACAATCAAATCCAATTCAAATAAAACAAATAAAATAAATAAATTACTAAGACAAATAAATAGAACAATAAATCAAAGATTGAAACAATAAAGAAGAAAATAAAGAAGATAGATGGAGAAGATAGAATGTGATATGTAGAAGTCCTAAGAAGCTTTGGAAACATGAAGAATCCACAACCCCCTTCAAGCGGTTCTAATTTCCCCTCCAAGATAGAAAACTTGGCAAGCAAAAGTTTGAAGATGATCCCCATAATCTGAAAAGATTTTTAAAAAATCTTCTAAAAGAAAACTCAAGAAATTCTTCAAAAGAAAAACTCAAAAAGAATTTATTAACTCAAAAGAGAAGTTGAATAATAATTAATTAATTAATTTGTGTAAATGCAAAGGCCTATATATAGACTAACTAAATAAAACTAAATAAAACTCTTAAGTATACTAGAACTCTAATTAATCTACATAAGAAGTAATTTTAAACTAAACTTTCTTAATGACATAAAACGCCTAAATAACTTAAACTACTTAATAATAATTAAAATTTAGAATAATAAAATAATAAAATAATAGGAGCTGATAAATAAAATATTGGACTTATATATAATAAAAACTAAGCCAAAAACCCAAACCCTGTAACACCCCAAACCCGGCCTAGACGATATGACCGGATCTGATGCGCCACATCGAAGCGTTCAAACATTCCGTATTACTTAGTTTGGAAAAAAAACTTAGTTGGTGTTGAAAAAGGTACTTTTAAAAGTAGGTTAAAGTGAACGGAAGCCGTGCACCAGGTAGGAAACCAGGAAGGAGAGGAGGTGAGTCCGTCGGACTGCTTAAGTACCAAGCTCCCTTCGGATCCAATCCTAGACATGCACACCGCCATTGCCACACTCTAATATCTCGTATAATTTTGATAAAGCCGTTTGGTTATGTCCATCTTAAGAAAAGGTTGAAAACGTTTGCTTAGCGGAAGTCTTACTTGTATTTGTGTTATTTTGAAATCACTTAGTGTTTTTGAAAACGCGTCCTAGAGCTAATCTATTTCGTTAGTTACCATAGTTCAGTTTTATCATTATAGAATTAAATAATAAGAAAGCAACCCAAACCATAAAATAATTAGCTGCCTTATTACAACAAAACCCAAACCATAAAATAAAAATGTCGAAAATCCAGTTCACGGAAGAAACGAATTTGCGTAAAACGTGTGGCCACTCGAATCCCTTGACTCCAAGTCCACCAACTAGGGCTCACCTGCAAGGATGGAAGAGGAAGGGGTGAGTTTGGGAAAACTCAGTGTATACAGAAGCCCATCCAAAGCCCAAATCAGCTCGAGCCCATTGGGCCTAAGCCCTATCTGATATAACGATACAGAGAACAAAGCCCTTTTCAGAATACAGTAGCAAGGCCTTAGTCCCTTTTTACAAATAGTATGGCCCCTAGGCCCAGTTCAGTAACATATGTAACAATATTAGTAATGAATGCAAGCCCAACTGGGGAGACTACTCAACCCACCAACCGCTACACCGCCTGTATCAAATTTCTACACTCCATGTGGGAATATCTCAACCCACCCACCTTACACTCCACAATGGCGAAGAACGCACTCAATTATCGATCGATTGAGGCAAAGCCTCCGATCGTGGATGAACCACATTCAAGACTTCCTCCATCAATACCCCAATCCCATGCAATGATATTAATAAATGCATATCATGTAAAATACAGTATTAATCAATCATGCAGTTTAACCAATTTAAACCCTAGGGGTATTTCGGTAATTATGCTCTTTAGGGGTAATTTCGTACTTACGTAACTACATAAGCTATTCCAGTAATTCTTAACAATTTTATGCAATTTAATCCTACCATCTATCTGACAGGCTACTTTGCCCACCTCTTGCCCATATTGGGCCGTAAGCCCATTGGGCCCAGTTTTAGCCCATCGAGGCCCTTTTTCCAAAGTACGTTAAAATGTCACACAAACTTACTTACCACCTTGTGGTGCTAGACCTAACAATTATTCTACATCTTGAGAGCATTCGCATGCTTACAAGTCCATAAAATGCCAGAATTTCGGTATTTCGGCTTTTGCCAAATTGAGCTAAAGAAGGGTGTTAGACACACACTTTCATGACGATCGCTATGAGATCTCTTTCGATATCCTACAATTAATTAGCACAGTGCTTATTTACAAACTATAATCACTAAATTCCAAAACTTACTCACCCATGATCGAACCATGTCCCTAAAAGCCTTTGAAACCTTACCTTTTTGCCAAAATCGATAGCTAGCTCCGAATCCGATTGTTCCAATGATTCACGCTTTCAATCCAACACTTAAGAAGGCACTAACCACCGAAAGAAAACAACCGTTAAAAACCCTTAGAGCCACATGCCCAAATCGACAGCCTCCCTAATTTTGGGGACTTCGGCTTTTCTTAACTTTGCAAAATAAGAACAGATCTGAGATGATAAGTACTTACCCCTTACTCCTACTTGATTTCCACGCAATCTAGTGCAGATTTATCTATCAAACGACGGTAGAACTCGATTCCCCAAAGTCTTGAAGTTTCAACTATAAGCCCCCAAATCTATGGTTTTTCGGCTTTTGTGTGATGAAGAAGATGATAATGTGGGGCTATAACCTTGAAGTAGAATTGCTGTCAGGTATCTAAGATTGAGAAAAGATAATTGTAAATTAATAAAAACAAAAGAACATAGGAGAACCTGGCTTTGAAGAAATCGGCACAAGCAGTGATCACAGGATTTTGGCTTTTATGGATTCGGCAAAAGTATTGATGAATAGCAGGTATGATGAATGGTTGTGAAGAAGAAAAAATAGAAAAAGAAGAATAGGGAGGTGGTAGTTTACGGCTAGAGAGGAAAAGAGAAAAGAAAACCCTAAGGTGTTTCAAGAAAAGAAAACGGCACCACTTAACACCCTAAGTGCCGAAATACTAACCTCCCCCTGCCGATTTTCCCTCTTCAATTCCCACCATTCGGCTAACTCCTAGCCTCATCCCAATCCCTTAAATCTCTCCCCTTATCACTCCTTAATCCAAGCATTTAAACTGATCCAACTCTCCTTTAGCAGAATCCACCTGAACTCCAACACTTACCCCTCCTGCATTTAAAAATAAATGCATCCATTTGCCAACACAGGGAATCGATCCCTTGCCTTCCCAAAGCTCCACACGCCACTTTTCTAGGAGCCTAGTGGCGTCACCCTTGCCACTTTACCAAGGCTCTTTTTGTGATGTAATTTACCCACAACTCTACTTAAGGCCTCCTAGCCAGAACCCCTAACTCTAAAGTCCAAAATTCCAAAAATTCAACTGGGTTTTGGCCAACTCATGGGCCTTCCATAAGCCCATTTACTTACTCAAAATATTAATTTCACATCCAAATACAAAATTTTAGAAATCTTTACAAAATATTGAAAACCGCGAATAAATCCGAAAATCAGAATGTTACAAACCCAATATGATTCAAACTCGAATTAAAAGCTCGAAACTCGCAATTTCCGTCACAATCCGATCCAAAAATTATACTCGTACAATCTTCATTAGAATTGTCGTAACTTGAGCTGTCAAATCAAAATCGAGTGATTCAAAATGCATTTTGAAGATAAGAGATAGATCTTCGAATGCCATGAGACATTTGAACCTAGAAATGCCTAGAGCCTATGCAAAAAGTTGTCACAAGTCTACTGATTTCCAAAACTTGAAAATTGGCAACTTCAATGAATGAAATTTAACAAAATTTACCTCATTCGTGCATGTATTATTCCCCATTTCCTCAACAAGATTCATTCTCAAAAATATTCTTTCTTGAATCTTGTTTTTGATTGTATCTTAGTTTGATTTGCTCAGCCTTTGACATTTTTGTTGAGCCTTGAGGTAGTGTGAGCCCATCACATACATGGGTCTGAAATTGGGCCTTGAGACTCACATCAGTCTCTCCTTCCTTAAGAAGATTCATTCTTGAATATTTAGCTGCACAAAAAGAAAAAGAATTAGAATAAGTAGCAATAACATGAAAAAAATACTTACCTAAGCTTTCTTGTGCATCAAAACTATCTCTAGGATCAAAGACGTGATTTTGATCTTCCAAATCAACATGAATCAAATATCTCTCATTCAAAAACCTACTATCAACACTAAACAAAGAACTATTAGGCACATAATTGTTCAAGTAAAAAATGATTTGTAACTTTCTTTGAATATATATGGTCATCCATAAGAATTTCCAACGATGAGTCAAGAATTTCACATAATTATAAAAAATCAAGAAGGTTAAGATTATATAAAATTCATCATTAAAGGTCAAGATAGAAAATTTTGTTGCAAGAGCAAATATGTAAAAAGTTTTAATAAACCTATCTAGTGCAACAGAATTACTAGTTTTAATCTTTACAAATCTAGATAAACCCATAAAATCAATTAAACTTTCAAACCAACGTTTAATGAAATTTGATCAACGAGAAAGCATGTGGTAAGGAAAAACAAAATTAGTCGCATACTTATTGTAACACCCCAAACCCAGCCTAGAAGTTAGGCCCGAATCTAACGTTTCACATTGAAGTGTTTTTCTAAAATCATGTTCTCATTGAAAACACTTCTTACTATTTAAAACCTTTGGCTATTTTAAAACTTGTGAAACGTTAATTCCCTTAAAGCCTTACTTGATACGGAAGCTTAATTTGAAACAGTTGTGGAAACGTGATATTTTGAAAACCAATTATTGATTTGGAAAACCGCATCCTACTTCTAATAGATATTAAGCATACTAAATAAATTTCCCAAATAAAAAAGTTAAGAAAATAAAGAGGCCTTAATACAACCCAAATCAAAAACCAAAGTGCTTAACTAAATAAACGAAATAGAAAAACATGTGCAGTTGTGTGGTCGTCTCCGAGTCCCTCTGCAACACCGATCCACCTAACACTGGGGATTACCTGCACAGTTAATAAACGGGGTAAGTTTATGAAAACTTAGTGTGTAATCCCCTCCTAAACTAAAACAGTTAGTAAACAGACAGAATTCAGAATCAGCCTAGACTAGAGCCCATTACAGTAATAGTGCATACGATAACGGTCTGGGCCTGAGCGCTATTCAATACTAGTATAGTCTGGGCCTAAGTGCTATGCAGTGACAGTGTGGGCCTATGCCCAAAACAGTATAATCACAAAATAGTTATCCAACCCAACCCAATCCAACCACTACACACCAACTCCATCCCCCGGTACACATCATGTGGGGATATAAATATCGACCCACCCATCCAATACACATCAATGGTAGCCCGGTTGCTGTACTACCTCAAAGGATAGCTCAAGGCCGTAAACAGGACAACACATAGTCGTAAACATTGTAGCAATGTTGCCAGATAATAGGACGGCTGAAATCCGTAAGTAGAATGGCACAATGGCATAAAGCCATCGATAACTGCATTATGTTAGACACATAGCCATCAACTAGAGTAACATAATCGGCACACAGCCCTAGGTAAATGTGATCGACACAGAGTCGTCAATAATCATATATTGGCACATAGCCTTAGGCAAATACGTTTGGCACACAGCCATAATCAAGTTGGCATAGAGCCATATGTAGGTTGGCGCAAAGCAATAATCAGAATAATTGGCTTTAAGCCATCGGTAGCTGTATCATGTTAGGCACATAGCCATCAGCGACGGTAATATAGTCGGCACACAGCCTCGGGTAAGTATGATTGACACAGAGTCGTCAATAATCATATATTGGGCTTAAAAGCCACCGGTGGATCCACGATCGTCAAGCAACCATGCGATCCTTACTCGGTGGATCCACGGTCGTCAAGCAACCATGCGATCCTTAATCGATGGATCCACGGTCGTCAAGCAACCATGCGATCCTCAATTTCTTCCTCAGTTTCATAATCCCCACCCATGTGCAACATAATATTATATGAATGCAGCAAATATACACACGACATACAAAATCATACAAATCACAGTCACAACAGTCCAATCATAGTCATACATTCTCAGTTAAAACATAGTCAATCAATCAAATTGTATTATCAGCGAGTCATATACCCTAGAGGGGCAGAACGGTCTTTTTACCTATTAGGGGTATTTTAGTCATTTCACCCTACAAGGGTGTTTTGGTAAATCTACAAACCAAGGGTATTTCAGTAATTTTGTAAACCAATGTTATTTTTGTAATTTTTGAAAGTCAAGGGTATTTCTGTAATTGTATAAATTAGGGGTGTTTCTGTAATTTTCCAAATCAAGGGTATTTCGATAATTTTCCAAATTAGGGGTATTTTGGTAATTTTACAAATCGAGGGTATTTGGTAATTTTACAAGTTTAGGGTATTTCGTTAATTTTACAAGTCGAGGATATTTTGGTAATTTTACAAATTAAGGGTATTTCGGTAATTTTACAAACTGGGGGTATTTTGGTAATTTTACAAATCGAGGGTATATCGATAATTTTATAGGTCGAGGATATTTCGGTAATTTTACAGGTCAAGGGTATTTCGGTAATTTCACAAATTAGGGGTATTTTGCTAATTTTACAAATCAGGGTATTTTGGTAATTTTGCTAATCGAGGGTATTTTGGTAATTCTACCCTATAGGGGTATTTCAGTAATTCTATCCTACAGGGGTATTTCAGTAATTCTATCCTACAGATATGAGATTCACATAGTCCAATCCAGTATTTATTACGCAATCATACAATTTATCCACTTGGGCCCGTGGGCCTATTGGGCCCCACGTGGCCTAAAGCAACCTAAGCCCACGAGAGCACTCATGATGGCCTCAACCATCATGTCAAAGCTCCCACACATGCGCTCGCACGCTCGGTGGCTGCCATCACCGTGTGACTGGTATTTCGGCATTCCGGCATTTGCCGTTCTACAGCTAAAGTAGTGCAAAATACACACTTGTTTATGAGAACGCGCCGAAGTCCACGATCACAAATTTGGCACATCCTGCATTGAGTCTTAATCATTTTCTCTCTCACCAACTCATCTGGTTCGCTCTATTTAAAGCCAGCTTCTCACCAATTCCCTTGTTAGCTTCCCAATGTGGGATTACTTTCAACCATTAGGAAAATTCCTTATTTTTATATGAGCACTTCAACCACAGAGTTCCAATCCAACTCCACATCCTACACAGCTCAAATAGAAAATTAAATACACCATCGCACATCCCAAGACTTGAACCTTAGACCTCACAGTTACACAACACGCCACCTTGCCACTCCACCACAAGCTCTTTCTATGTCATATTTTATCCTCAATTAATTATAAGGCATATGTGCTAACGTCTAGATTCCTTTAAAAGAAAAATCAAAATAAATTGCAAGAGCCAAGACTTGAACCCAGGCTCCCTTGCAACCTTAATGACGCCACAACCACTAGACCACTTGCTTCCTTGTGTCATTTATGTACCACAATAATTTAAAAGGCCTTCATCTAAGCACCCAGGGTTTTATTCACTTAAAACCAAAATTTTTGCTAAAGCCCAAGTTTGAACCCAAGATTTCTTCAACACTTCTCAGGGCCATTAACCACCAAAGCAGGCGTTTAATTGTGTCATTTCCCTACACAATTAAATACTTATATACAACCTCTATACAGACCCATACTCAAGGCCCAATACTTCTAGCCCAAATTCGGGGCGTTACACTTATCAAAAACATTCAAGGTATGCTTTCTTAAATCAACTTCTAATGTTTCCTTACCTTTCTTATCTTGTAGCACTTGTGGAGAAGTATCAATGATCAACTTACCTGTCTCTCATAAGTAAAATCGCCTATCGATGGTAGACTAATATAATTGGAAGTCTGTCAATGGATCCTTGAAATCCTGTAATAAAGAAACACCACTAAATAAATTTAAGTTAGGGTTAGTTAAATAACATTCCTTACTTTTGTATGGGTATTTTCTTGGTTTTCATTTTTTTCCACTTGAGAACTCTCCAATTTTACCTCATATGGATTTTCACTCACCTAATTTGGACCATCAAGTAGACTTTTATCACTCAAGGTCTCTTTTCACTCAGTCTTTTCAGATGATTTTTCCTCACTTCCCATATCCCCCTCAAAAGTATTTTGAATATTCAATTTAGTGCAATACATCTTAGTGGGAAAACATGACATTTCTATCATCTAACTCCATAGATTCGAGGAAAAAATTCTCACTATCATCTTTTTATATCAAGAAAAGTCTCGTGTTGGCACAATCACGACTTAAGTGCCGATGCCCTTTGTACTTAAAACATTCAATTTCACGAGCTCTTTGTCGTTTTGGTGAAGAATTTGTAGAAGTGAACTGCTTATAAGATGTAGAAGAAGGTTTTGTAGGTGCCCCACCTTTCCATGCAAAAGGTTTAGTCTCATCACATTTTTGGCAGCAACTTATTAGTAGCATAAGGAGGTTTCAAATAATTGAAAGTAAAATTAGAACTCATACCTCTATAATATTGTGATGCACCAAATGGATGAGATTAATGTTTTTGAAATTGTTGCTCAATCTAAACTGCCTTGTGTACCACCTCCTCAAGATCAATGTAGGTTTGAAGATTAAGAGCATTGGCTATCAAAACGTTCAAGCCATCTACAAACTGCACCATGATAGTCTTTTCATCTTATTACACATTTGCTCTTTGCATAAGCATCTCTGTCTTCTTAAAGTACTCATCAACAAATCAATTACCTTGAACAAGGCATTGAAGTTTCGTTTTGACCTTTCAATAGTTATGAGAAGGAATGTATATTTGATCTTGAAATTTTCGGCACAAAATTCAACCCATGAAATAATTTTTTTATTCTTTTTCATATTTTTTTTTGTTGTACTTTTTCAATCACTTTTTTATGTGGGAAATATTTTTTTATATTTTAAATAGTGCCAAGAAACAGTATGTAAAATTTCAGACCATTTGAAAAATGTTTACCCATTGAAAAATGTTTTTTTCGAAAACTTTTTGGGTAAAAAAATTGTTTTGAGGCTATTTGCTGGAAATCAGTTTATATGAAAAAAAGGAACACCTAAAATACCCAAATGTGATACCAAATGATACGGATGAGTGTGGATGAATGCAGAAGTAGATCGTAAAGTTTGTTCAAGTTACAGATTTGACTTAGGGCTCTAGACGTTTGGAAAGAAACTTGGATTTTGACACAGCTTGAATTACAATCAAATCCAATTCAAATGAAAGAAATAAAAAATAAATAACTAAAATAAATAGAACAATAAATCAAAGATTGGAACAATAAAGAAGAAAATAAAGAAGATAGATGGAAAAGATAGAACATGACATGAGGAGTCCTAAGAAACCTTGGAAACACAAAGAATTCACAACCCATTCAAGCGGCTCTAATTTCCCCTCCAAGATAGAAAACTTGGCAAGCAAAAGTTTGAAGATGATCCCCATAATCTGAAAAGATTGTTAAAAACTCTTATAAAAGAAAACTCAAGAGAAATTCTTCAAAAGAAAAAACTCAAAGAGAATTTATTAACTCAAAAGATAAGCTGAATAATAATCAATTGATTCATTTGTGTAAATGCAAATACCTATATATAGGCTAACTAAATAAATCTAAATCAAACCCTTAAGTATACTAGAACTCTAATTAATATACATAAGAAGTAATTTTAAACTAAACTTTCTTATTGACATAAAACGCCTAAATAACTTAAACTACTTAATAGTTATTAAAATTCAGAATAATAAAATAATAAAGTAGTAGGAGTTGATAAATACAATATTGGACTCATAGATAATAAAAATTAAGCCCAAAACCCAAACCCAATATCATTTAAACTCGAATTAAAAGCCCAAAACTTGTAATTTTCATCTTAATCCCGTTTAGAAATTCTGCTCGTGTTGTCTTCACTAAAATTGTCATAACTTGAGCTCTCAAACTCAAAATCTAGTGATTCAAAATGTGTTTTGAAGCTAAGAGATTGATCTTTGAACGTAGACATCTCAACCTAGAAATGTCTGTATTCTATCCAAAAAGTGGTCACAAGTATGTTGATTTCCCAAGACATCCACGGGTTTAAAGTTAGGGCTTGAGAATCGCATCAACATTAATGACTCAAAGAGTCTAGCATGTCCCAAAAGTGTAGCATAAAGCTAAAAACTCTCCAACACACCAACAGGTCTTGATGAATGGAGCTTAGCACGACATTCTCTTATCTCTCCAACCTATCTCAGGGTCTCAACACCCAAATCACAAAACACAAAGGAGAGTACTCACAATCCCATGGCATGCCAACTATATCCAACGGTTTCAAGAGACCACAAGGTCAAAATATAAAAAATTCCACATATCTAATAATTATTTTTAATGCATATAACCTCTTTTCATACTCATCAATTCACATCACAATCTCATATGCAATGTATGCTTATCAGATTCACATTTAATTACACTTTAAATGCCACAATAATGCTTATTGAGCTATAATATTTCAAATCTCATATGTGCACGTTAAAAATAGTATATCACATATAACATGCACATATTTTCACATTTTACCTGTTGTAATAACGTCACACAACACAGTCCAACTTACAAAGGTATGACTTTTTAACAAAAGCAACAAGAATAGGAAAGACTTACTCTCGGAACATAGTATAGGGGGTTAATCTTATCTTAAGCTACCGATTAACACTATGAATCACGCATACCAGCAGTGACTTTGGAACACTCACTGATCATACTTTCGTTTACTAGCCGAAAGCTCAAACAAACTTTTCTTTGCCTTTAAACTTGCTTGTAGTGGCTCCCGATTGATCCAACACTTTTCACACACAACAAACACATTCAAATATCATTAAAAACTCCATGAACACAACCTAATAGCAAGGAGAACACAATTCAAGCCTTTCCTTTCTCACTATCGAAAACTTGCTAATTTGGTCGCAATTGAAGTTTCAAAATTCTAATATCATTTCAATTTAAAACATCCTAAATATCATTTAATTTTCATATCTAAACCATTAATTTCACCTAAATCCATGGTTCTAAAATTTTCAAAAAATTAGAACTCTCAAAAACATGAAAAAGGGGAAAATGTTTGATTCTTAAAATTTTGGTTATGAACTATCAAATTGAAGTGAAATACCTTATTCATAGGTTGGAATGAATAACAAATTATTTTGAAAACACAAGTTTACACGAGATTATGAGATTTTCCATTTTGAATCCAAGCTTACTTTAAAACATCAAATCCAAATAGAATTGTTTAAAACTCGATTTGAATTAACAATACTCTTTATTTAATCCTAAAAAGTTAGAATATTACCTTAATTCGATGAGAACGATGACCTACAACAATAATTCGGGATTTGAACTCAAGAAGAATAAATACGAATTTTGGGAAGAAAACTCGATTTTCGTTTGAAATTGGTGGTTATTTTGGTGTTTGGGAGGTTAATATATTTGGAAGAATGAATTAATTTTGAGGAAAACTCTCTAATTTGGTTTTAGGGAAAGTTTGAATAGGTTTCAGTTTTGAATGGAAGGGGAAAATGGTGGGTGTTCTCATTGTGGAAGACTAATTTCACATTAGACCTCGAAATTAAGTTGTGGTTTAAGGTAGTTAATAAAATAAAAACTCGATTATGATACTTTAATAATTTAATTACTTATTTACGACCCTAATTTTCAGCATCTGACTCAAACTCTCCTTTTGACATGCCAGTTCTGTTAACCCAATTTTTGAGATGTGACAACTTTTTGCCTCTAAAAAAATTTCGTCTTCAAAATTTAACTCAACTGAACAAAAAAAGGATATTGATGTTTCATCATGTCTTTGGCTTCCAATGTAGCCTTTTTTATTTAGTGGTTACACCATAAAACTTTAACCAATAGAACTATTTTGTTCCACAAAACCTTTTCCTCCCGAGTCAAAATCTCAATTGGATCATAAGTGAGATCAAGTGGAACGTTAATCTCTTTTATTAGCACAATTTGAGATGGGTCCAATTGATACTTCTGTAACATGGACACATGGAAGACATCATGGATACGTTCAAGTTTTGGTGGTAACTTGAATTGATAAGCTACCGAACCAATCCTCTCAATGACCTTATAAGGTCCAATAAACCTCAGACTTAGCTTACCCTTCCGTTCGAAGCTTAGTACCTTATTCCAAGGTGAAACTTTCAAAAACACCTTATCACCAACTTGAAATTTGATACCACAACGTTTCAAGTCCGCATAAGATTTCTATCTATTTGAGGCTAACTTCAACCTCTCGCATATCAATTCACCTTCTCTTCAGTCTCCCGAACCAGATGTGGCCTAACAACCCACTTTTTATCCAACTTTGTCCAACACAAGGGAGTCTTACACTTCCTACCATATAACGCTTCAAACGGTGCCATCTGAATACTCGTCTAGAAATTGTTGTTGTAGGCAAACTCTGCTAAGGGCAAGTATCATTCCTAACTACCATTGAATTCAATTACACAATGATAACACCCTCGCCTGAAATTGATTTTCGAAAACATAGTTGTTCCTTGGAACTGATCAAACAAGTTATTGATCTAAGGCAATGAATACTTATTCTTGATGGTTAACTTATTCAACTGCCTATAATCTATACACAATGTGTAACACCCCGAACCCGTGACCGTCGCCGGTGTCGGACACGAGGGGTTAACGGGCCAAATCCTCTCAAAGTACCAACCAATTTGGCATTTCCAGACAGGCTGGAAAACTGTCGCCTTAAAAATCATATCTCGAGTTCCAAAACTCGAAAACTGATTCCGTAAATTTTCCCTGAATTTAGACTCATATATCCATCCATGGATTTATTTATAGAATTTTTGGTTGGGCCAATTGGTACAGTTTATTAGTTAAATTCACCCATGTTACAGGGGTCGACTACACTGACCTTCGTACGTTACAACTTGAATATCTCTCTGTACAGGGCTTTAATACTGGTGCCGATTGTTTCTAATGAAACTAGACTCAAAATGAAATCTGCACATATAAGGCATGACTTCTAATTCTTTCTGGATAATTTATAGTAAATTTTCAAAGTCGCGACAGGGGACCCAGAAACCGTTCCGGCCCTGTCTCACGAGAACTTTAATATCTCTCAGTATACTCCTCATATGGTCGTTTCGTTTTGTCCATATAAAAATAGATTCATCAAGGTTCAATTTCATAATTTATTCACTATTTAATTCTACTTATACTATTTTTAGTGATTTTTCAATCTCATCTCACTGCTGCTGTCCGCAACAGTTACTGCAGTAGACTATGCCAATTTCATGAATCTTTCCTTGGCCCTAAATCATCCATCATACATGACACAAATTTTGGCCACCTTATCAAAATTAAAGTTTCTAAGACTCGTGGCTATAGGTTCTAGCATCCCACTCGACGACCACATAGGCCATTTCACATGGCTTAAAGTTTACAACCCACAATTCAACAAAATATAATAGCCTATACATGCCAATTGTTCTCCTAGTTCAACTACGAAGACAATACCAAAAGGTCTCCAGCCGGTGTGATGACTTCAACGACGGTTCCGAGCACGCAACAATCGAGTCCAAGAGACCTAAAATGGGTGACAAGAAAACACCGAGTGAGTTTATAACTCAGTAAGTCATAAGCACTTTACAATTATCCATTAGCTAAATTCATCACAAAGTGAAACAATGAAACAAGGCTAGGTACTTCATCCATATCGAACTATACCATAATTCCTCGGACCTTTCGGTTCAATCTCATACCAAGCCATACATCCACATTTCATATTTATACGATAAGATATTTGAGGCATTTTCACACACTAACTCATTTTCACCACAATCACACAATTGCAATCATCACATAGATTTAAAGCTTACCAAGCTCAACCCCGAGCATGAACATATTACCTATTCGTCATGAGCTCAAGGTACTTACCCGATTCGCTGTCCGGGATTAACTCGATAATGTCGCACACTCAGTGCCAATTGTAATACAAGAGCATATAGTGAATCCGCACACTTAGTGCTATATATTTTCAGCTCGCACACTTAGTGCTATAGAATCAAACTCGCACACTTAGTGCTGTACAATTTTAAACCCGCACACTTAGTGCCAATCTTGTCACCGTGTCCATTTATACCCGCACACTTAGTGCCGTGACCAATACCTTATGCATTTTGCTGCCTTTATACATTCAACAATGGCATCATTCCATACACATACATTTTCATTTACACATCAATTCATTAAACACAATTGCATATATATTATGATCATTTAAATCAATACCAAATATATGCTTAATGACTTACCTCGGATGTTGTCGCACGTTTTCAATGGCTATTCAATTACTTTGTCTTTCCCCTTGTCCAACTTTGGTCCTTTGAGTTCTTGAGCTTAGTCTAGCAAACTCCCATGACTGATTTTCTCAAGCTTCCCCCCTTTCTTCTTAGTACATTTGGCCAAGCAAGGAGAAAATGAGAGAATGAACACTTTTTTTTCTTTCTTTCTTTGTTTTGTTTCTCTCATGTACGGCAAGGGGAAGCATCCACACTCTTTAATGCTAACTTTCTTATTTTATTGTTTCCTACATGCATCACTAGTCTAACATGTTGGAGACATGTTTCCACCCATAGCATGGCCGGCCATCATGCTTCATTTTGGCTAATTTGACATGCAAGGACAACACTTTCCCACATGTATTAATAGGCCACCTTACATTTGCCTAGCACATTTCTAAATTTTCTCACATAAGTCCTATTTGATAAAAATTCACTTACAATTAACAAAATCCAAACATGAAATTTTCACACATGCATATATACATATAATGAGCATCAATTATGATGGTTAATTATTATTATGACTCGGTTTAGTGGTCCCGAAACCACTTTTCGACTAGGGTCAATTTAGGGATGTCACAACTCTCCCCCACTTAAGAAATTTTCGTCCCGAAAATCTTACCGTAAATAGGCTCGGTATCGCTCTTTCATAGAGTCCTCAAGTTCCCAAGTGGCTTCTTCCATTCCGTGTTTATGCCACAACACCTTCACTAACGGGATTTTCCTATTGCGCAACTCTTTTACTTCACGCCTCATAATGCGAACGGTTCCTCTTCATAGCTCAAATTAGGCTGAATCTCAATCTCGATGGAGCAATTACGTGCGATGGATCAGACCTATATCGTCAAGCATCGAGACATGAAAACGTTGTGAATCCTTTCGAGCTCGAGGGCAAAATTAATCGATATGCGACTGGCCCAACTCGTTCGGATACTTCATATGGCCCGATGAACCTCGGACTCAATTTGCCCTTACGACCAAATCTAAGCACCTTCTTCCAAGGTGAAACTTTGAGAAAGACCTTGTCTCCAACCTGATATTCAATATCTTTCCTTTTCAAATCCGCATACGACTTTTGGTGATCCGAAGCAGCTTTCAAACTTTCACGAATTACTCGAACTTTTTGCTCGGCATCTTTAACCAAATCAACCCCGAAGAATTTACCTTCACTAAGTTCAGTCCAGAATAATGGGGTACGGCATTTACGACAGTATAAAGCCTCGTAAGGCGCCATCTTAATACTTGATTGAAAGCTATTGTTGTAAGCGAATTCAATCAAAGGTAAATACCGTTCCCATGAACCACTAAACTCAAGGATGCAACATCTCAACATATCCTCGAGTATTTGAATTATCCGTTCGGATTGACCATCGGTTTGGGGATGAAAGGCGGTGCTGAAATGCAACTTGGTACCCAAAGCTTCTTGCAACTTCTTCCAAAATCGCGAGGTAAATCTCGGATCTCTATCCGACACGATGGAAATAGGCACCCCGTGTAATCTCACAATCTGAGAAACGTACAATTCAGCTAGTTTGTCCATTGAAAAATCCGTACGTACGGGGACAAAGTGAGCCGACTTAGTCAGTCTATCGACAACGACCCAAATCGCATCCTTCTTACTCACTGACAATGGCAGTCCGGATACAAAGTCCATTGTGACTCGATCCCATTTCCACTCGGGTATCGTGATCGGCTGAAGTAATCCTGAAGGCACTTGATGTTCCGCTTTCACTTGTTGACATATTAAACATCTCGAAACAAAATCAGAGATGTCTCGTTTCATACCATGCCACCAAAACCGACATTTCAAATCGTTGTACATCTTCGTACTCCCCGGTTGGATTGCCAATCGGCTACAATGGGCTTCGTTCAAAATTATTGGAATAAGTTCCGAATTCTTTGGAACACACAGATGACTTTTGAACCTCAAACAATCGTCATTATCGATTTGAAATTCCGAGTCCTTGTTCGGAACACACTCATCCCGTTTTGCAACCAACTCATCGTCGACTTTCTGAGCTTCACGAATTTGACGTATCAATAATGGTTTGGCTTTCAATTCAGCTACCAACACATTGTCGGGTAGGATAGACAAGTGTACATTCATCGCTCGTAAAGCAAACAGTGATTTCCGGCTTAAGGCATCCGCAACCACATTAGCCTTTCCCGGGTGATAATCAATGACGAGCTCATAATCTTTCAACAACTCGAGCCATCGCCTTTGTCGCAGATTTAAGTCTCTTTGGGTCATCAAATATTTGAGACTTTTGTGATCCGAATACACATGGCACTTCTCACCAAATAAGTAATGTCGCCATATCTTTAAGGCGAATACGATGGCAGCCAATTCGAGATCATGGGTCGGATAATTTTTCTCATGTGGCTTTAATTGTCTCGACGATAGGCCACAACTCGCCCTTCTTGCATCGATCGCAACCCAACCCAAGTAGGGATGCGTCACTATAAATGACAAACTCTTTGCCCGATTCGGGTTGCACTAGAATTGGGGCTTCATCAAATAAGCTTTCAGTTGATCGAAACTTTTCGACATTTCTCCTTCCATTCGAACTTAACATCCTTTTGGAGTAACCGTCATTGGCGTGGCTATCGTCGAGAAACCTTTTACAAATCGTCGGTAATAATCGGCAAGCCCCAAAAAGCTCTAACCCGGTAACATTCCTTGGTGGTTTCCAATCGACTATGGTCGAAATTTTGTTCGGGTCCACCACGAAACCGATCACGGACACCACGTGCCCTAAAAAGCTAACCTCTTTCAACCAAAATTCACATTTACTGAACTTTGCGTATAACTGCTTATCTCGTAAGATTTGCAACACTAGCCTCAGGTGTTCAGCATGTTCAGTTTCATATCTCGAATAGACCAAAATGTCATCGATAAATACAAATACGAACCGATCCAAGTATGGCCTGAAAATTCTATTCATTAAATCCATAAACACCGTAGGGGCATTAGTGAGCCCAAACGGCATCACCAAGAATTCGTAGTGACCGTACCTCGTTTTAAAAGCGGTTTTGGCTATGTCCGATTCTCGGACCCTCAACTGATAGTACCCCGACCTCAAATCTATCTTTGAAAACACCGAGGCTCCCTTTAATTGATCAAACAAATCGTCAATTCGTGGCAACGGATATTTATTCTTTATCGTCACTTTATTGAGTTGACGATAGTCGATGCACAACCTCATGCTTCCGTCCTTCTTTTTCACAAACAATACTTGTGTGCGCCCATGGAGAAAAACTCGGTCGAGCGAAACCTCTATCCGTCAATTCTTGCAATTGAACCTTCAATTCCTTTAACTCCGTTAATGCCATACGATACGGAGCTATAGAGATCGGCGTAGTACCCGGTACAACTTCGATGCCGAATTCCACTTCTCGAACCGGTGGCAATCCCGGTAACTCCTCCGGAAAAACATCTGAATACTCACAAACCACTGGTACCGATTCGAGTTTCTTTTCCATCTCTTTACTTTCAATCACATACGCAAGGTATGTTTCACACCTCTTTTTTACATATCTCCGAACGGTCATAGAAGATATTATCGCTGGCACCCCTTTTAAATTAGTAGACTCGACTCGGACTACCTCATTATTTGCACTCCTCAAATCAATGGTTTTCCTTTGCAGTCCACCACCGCATCATGTACGATCACCAATCCATACCAAGAATAACATCGAATTCATCAAATGGTAGAAGCATCGGATCGGTAGGAAAGCAGTTCTCGAATTATTAGGGGCATCTCTTGCACACTTTATCAACGAGTACGTATTGACCCAAAGGGTTTGACACTGAATTACGAACTCGATGAGACTCAACAGTAGAGTCTTCTTGGATGCTAAAGTTTCACATACATAAGAATGAGTAGAGCGGGGTCAATCAATGCAATCACACTAGTATCAAAGAGAGTAAAAGTACCAAGGATAACGTCAGGGGAGGATGCCTCCTCTCGTGCGTGGATGGCATATGCTCTAGCAGGAGCACGGGTCTCGGATCGAACAGCCGCATCAGTGGCTCCTCTCTGATTACCACCCCTACCTCCTGAAATCCTCGGGGGTCTACCTCTAACCGTCGCCCCACTAGATCTTGCACCTTGCATCTTATTCTTCTCATTTAGCTCCGTGCAATCTCTAATGAAGTGGTCCTTCGAACCACATCCGTAACAGGCCCTATTAACAGACTTACCCCAACATTCACCTAGGTGTCGTCTTCCACATTGGGGGCATTCAGGTCTCTCTTGACGATTATTGCCCACACTAGCTACCGAAGTAGCTCGGGAGTCCGCCGATGGTCGGGCTCTAATGGAAATTCCCGCAGTCGCCCTCGACTTACTGGTGTCCTCCCTGAACCTCTTTACAGCCGAGAACGGAGCTTTACTCGTTGATCTCTTACGGTAATCTCTTGCTTCAAATTCAGCCTTCTTCTTCTCCTTCCCAAGTTCTTCCGCCTTGCAGGCTCGTTCGACTAGTGTCACGAACTCCTTTATCTCCAAAATTCCCACTAGTAACTTTAACTCTTCGTTCAATCCTTCTTCAAATCTTTTGCACATAGCAACCTCATCAACCACACACTCCCGAGCATACCGACTAAGTCTTACGAACTCATGTTCGTATTCAGATATGGTCATACGGCCTTGCTTGAGTTCCAAGAACTCCTTACGCTTCTGATCGATGAACCGTTGACTAATGTATTTCTTTCGAAATTCGGATTGAAAGAAATCCCAAGTAACTCGTTCATTTGGGACTATGGAAATTAAAGTCCTCCACCAATAGTAAGCTGAGTCTCGTAACAAGGATATAGCACACTTAAGACGTTCATCAGGTGTGCATGACAGTTCATCTAACACTCGAATGGTGTTATCGAGCGAGTCGGCTCTTTCAAAGATCATCGATGACTATGGCCTTGAACTCCTCGGCCCGCTTCCTAATCAGGTCTGGTGGTTTACTCAGCCTCACAGGGATCGATGAATCAAGGCATTACGGGCTCTTGGGGTGGAGTATTTAAATTTGGGAATGGTTGGGCAGCCGGGTTGGTTCGGGCATATTATGCGACCTACTCATTCATCATGGTGAAGAAGGCTTGTTTCGCCTTCATTTTGATTATTCGCGGATGACCGAGGCTCAACAGGCGGTGTCCCTTGCGCGGGGGCAGCCGCTACACTTTCAACGTCATCCGCCAAGGGTCTCTCTATCCCGGGTTCCATCGCTAATCAAAACAAAAATTTCAACCGTCAGAAGTCATCACATTATTAAGCACTAACAAATTGGCATGTATAGCTAGACTCACATGCTCTATGGTAGTCCTAGAACCGACTAAACCATGGCTCTGATACCAATAAAATTGTAACACCCTGAACCCGTGACCGTCGCCGGTGTCGGACACGAGGGGTTAACGGGCCAAATCCTCTCAAAGTACCAACCAATTTGGCATTTCCAGACAGGCTGGAAAACTGCGTCACTGTCGCCTTAAAAATCATATCTCGAGTTCTAAAACTCGGAAACTGATTCCGTAAATTTTCCCTGAATTTAGACTCATATATCCATCCATGGATTTATTTCTAGAATTTTTGGTCGGACCAATTGGTACAGTTTATTAGTTAAACTCACCCATGTTACAGGGGTCGACTACACTGACCTTCATGCGTTACAACTTGAATATATCTCTGTACAGGGCTTTAATACTGGTGCTGATTGTTTCTAATGAAACTAGACTCAAAATGGAATCTGCACATATAAGGAATGACTTCTAATTCTTTCTGGATAATTTATAGTAAATTTTCAAAGTCGCGACAGGGGACCCAGAAACCGTTCCGGCCCTGTCTCACGAGAACTTTAATATCTCTCAGTATACTGCTCATATGGTCGTTTCGTTTCGTCCATATAAAATAGATTCATCAAGGTTTAATTTCATAATTTATTCACTATTTAATTCTACTTCTACTATTTTTAGTGATTTTTCAATCTCATCTCACTGCTGCTGTCCGCAACAGTTACTGCAGTAGACTATGCCAATTTCATGAATCTTTCCTTGGCCCTAAATCATCCATCATACATGACACAAATTTTGGCCACCTTATCAAAATTAAAGTTTCTAAGACTCGTGGCTATAGGTTCTAGCATCCCACTCGACGACCACATAGGCCATTTCACATGGCTTAAAGTTTACAACCCACAATTCAACAAAATATAATAGCCTATACATGCCAATTGTTCTCCTAGTTCAACTACGAAGACAATACCAAAAGGTCTCCAGCCGGTGTGATGACTTCAACGACGGTTCCGAGCACGCAACAATACGAGTCCAAGAGACCTAAAATGGGTGACAAGAAAACACCTAGTGAGTTTATAACTCAGTAAGTCATAAGCACTTTACAATTATCCATTAGCTAAATTCATCACAAAGTGAAACAATGAAACAAGGCTAGGTACTTCATCCATATCGAACTATACCATAATTCCTCGGACCTTTCGGTTCAATCTCATACCAAGCCATACATCCACATTTCATATTTATACGATAAGATATTTGAGGCATTTTCACACACTAACTCATTTTCACCACAATCACACAATTGCAATCATCACATAGATTTAAAGCTTACCAAGCTCAACCCCGAGCATGAACATATTACCTATTCGTCATGAGCTCAAGGTACTTACCCGATTCGCTGTCCGGATTAACTCGATAATGTCGCACACTCAGTGCCAATTGTAATACAAGAGCATATAGTGAATCCGCACACTTAGTGCTATATATTTTCAGCTCGCACACTTAGTGCTATAGAATCAAACTCGCACACTTAGTGCTGTACAATTTTAAACCCGCACACTTAGTGCCAATCTTGTCACCGTGTCCATTTATACCCGCACACTTAGTGCCGTGACCAATACCTTATGCATTTTGCTGCCTTTATACATTCAACAATGGCATCATTCCATACACATACATTTTCATTTACACATCAATTCATTAAACACAATTGCATATATATTATGATCATTTAAATCAATACCAAATATATGCTTAATGACTTACCTCGGATGTTGTCGCACGTTTTCAATGGCTATTCAATTACTTTGTCTTTCCCCTTGTCCAACTTTGGTCCTTTGAGTTCTTGAGCTTAGTCTAGCAAACTCCCATGACTGATTTTCTCAAGCTTCCCCCCCCTTTCTTCTTAGTACATTCGGCCAAGCAAGGAGAAAATGAGAGAATGAACACTTTTTTTTTCTTTCTTTCTTTGTTTTTGTTTCTCTCATGCACGGCAAGGGGGGGGAAGCATCCACACTCTGTTTTTTTTTTTTGTTATCATCATTTTCTTTTTCCATTTCTTTAATGCTAACTTTCTTATTTTATTGTTTCCTACATGCATCACTAGTCTAACATGTTGGAGACATGTTTCCACCCATAGCATGGCCGCCATCATGCTTCATTTTGGCTAATTTGACATGCAAGGACAACACTTTCCCACATGTATTAATAGGCCACCTTACATTTGCCTAGCACATTTCTAAATTTTCTCACATAAGTCCTATTTGATAAAAATTCACTTACAATTAACAAAATCCAAACATGAAATTTTCACACATGCATATATACATATAATGAGCATCAATTATGATGGTTAATTATTATTATGACTCGGTTTAGTGGTCCCGAAACCACTTTCCGACTAGGGTCAATTTAGGGATGTCACACAATGTCAAAGTACCATCCTTTTTCTTTACAAACAAAACTGGCACACCCATAGAGATACACTCGGTTGAATGAAACCTCGATCAAGCAACTCTTGCAATTGTATTTTCAATTCCTTAAGATTTTTTGGTGCCATGAGATAGGGCGCAATGGAGACCGATGAAGTACCAGGGAAGAGCTCAATGCCGAACTCTATATCACGATCTGGTGACAAACCAATAATTCTTCCAAAAACACATCAAGAAAATCTTTTACAGTGTGATATCCTAAACCCTTAGTTCCTTGTTGATTGATTTTAACACATAAGCTAGATACACCTGACGACCTTTACCCATCATTTTCTTGGCCTTGGTTGTCGAAACCACATTAGATAGAAATTTGAGTCTATCCCCGACAACTAAAATTTCCAACCCATCACTATTTTGCAAAGTTATCTGCTTCAATTCAAAGTGTATCTTCGCCTTATGCTCAGTTAACCAATCCATACTGAGAATCACATTAAATCCATAAAAGGCAACTCTATCAAATCTATGGGAAAGATATATCCCTGTATCATTAGGGGACACCTACGATATACCCGATTCACCATAAAAATTTCATTGAAGGAACTAGTGACAGTCATACGCAAACTAATAATTTTTACTGGAATCCCTAACTCACAAGCCAATTCACTCAAGATGTACAAATGCATATAACCAGAATCAACCAAAAAAAAATAACGAAATGCACTGCAAAGTGAAAGTTCCTGCGATAACGTTGGTCGAATCCTAATCCTGCGGCTCCCTAACAACATATAACTGAGCTAGTGCTCCTATCTCAACCTGAGTAGCAATGATATAAGTAACAAACTGCTACTCAACCTGTCTCCCATTACTACCTTTACCTCAGCCCCAATCTCTAGCAGGCACAAGTCCAGTTGCAGAGCTATGAGTTTGAGAAACCTCAACTTTCTACGGGTAATCCCTCAACATATGTTCCTTAGAACAACACTTCAAACATCCCCCAGATAGTTTTTGGCACTCTCTAGGGTGCCTATGCTCATAGTGTCAACAAAATAAACCATCCAAAACCTCCCAATGATCCACCAGTACTAACCATGACACTATTCTATTGTCTAGACTGACTCAGCCGGAACCCACTCCTATTACTTCTACCAAAACTCTGAGTATCATGCTCTCTCTTAGATGTTCTTCTAAACACACCAGAGTGATCAGAGGTTCTTTTCCCCAATTTAGTCACCACTAAATGCGGCGGCTCAACCAAAGTCTCCTCAACAACCTTGGCTTTTTCAACCATTTTTTTGAACATCTCAGTTTTTTGAACCACCAAATAAACTTAGATATCTTGATTTAGCCCAAAATGAAACCTCTTACATCGATCCTTTTCAGTAAGAACAATTTCTGGAGCATACTAATTGAGACACACAAATTTTGACTCGTATTCAGCTGTAGTCATACTACCTTTAACTAAATCTAGAAACTCATGTTTACGGGCTTCCATGTACTAGATGCCCATAAACTTTCTTTTAAACACTTCCAGGAAGTAATCCCAAGTCAAATAGTTCATAGTAGTATCTTTACAATATTCCACGAATGATGGGCTTCATCGTCAAGTAGGGACATGGTACAACCCAACTTCTCCTCGTTAGTGCAGGACATATAATTGAGGATCCTTTCAACACTTTCAAGCTAGTATTCCATTACAGTTAGATCAACTCCTTTTACTCCATTAAACTCTTTACCACCCAATGCCCACAAACGTTCGAGTGACAGACCCTGACTAGCAGAAGTAGGGTTTGCACTAGTAATCCTATGAAATGCCCCAATCATGGGTTGTATTAGTGGGCTAACACTCTCATCTGGTATATTTACTCTACAAGGTGGCACATGAGGTGAAGAGGATGTAACATGCTCTTGAGCATTCGAATTCACATTAACACGTCTACGAGGCATATTGTATCTACTCTAAAGCACATAAAAAAACTAAAAGTATGAGTGGCGAAAATGATCCGAGGCTTATTCTTGAAAAGAAACATTTTAATAAAGACAATGTGTTCCTAATCCTACCCTAAAAAGAAAAAAATTCACACAAAAGTATTCAAGTTAAACAATTCAAGTCCTATGAAAATCTGGGTGCTTGGGTTACATTAGTATAGTCTTGAATATTGAGAAACTTAGGTCTGAGTATTAGATAACCTAGGCTCTGATACCACTAAATGTAACATTCCTCACACGATCCAGTCATCAGAAATGAGTTATAGGATGCTACAACAACTATCAGAACTTATACATATATATACACAATAACAAATAAGTGTAACAACTATCACTATCAACCTTTAAAGATGAAATCTTGACTAGTTAAGCATTTAAATAAATAATAGAAATAAAATTATTCGAGAAATGAGAACCATTTTGAAAATTTTCGAAATCTAGTGCGAGTATCAATACTAATTAAGTAAGTATCAGCATTTATGTGTTAGGTATCGATACTAATGTTAGGTATCGATACTAATGTAAATGTCGATAGCATTTTAGCTATTTGCTAAAATTTTAGTTCAAAACATTTTATCGATACATTGGCGTATTTTAATCACGAATATTGATACTCTGATTGGGTATCATACCAAATTTGATTACTATCAATTTTTGAAAATGTTTCATTCTCATGGTATTGGTATTTTTGTCTCGAGTATCAAAACTTTTACCCAGAATGCTAAAAATTCACGAGTTAAAACATTTTACATGCTTGAAACAACATTCCTGCTCATGATACAAGTAATAACTAACTCAATCAAACCTACTAAAATCTTTTAACCATTTTCCATGCCATATTAACATATTTAACAAGCAAACTATATAATGCATTACTAATATCAATATCAAGCATCAAAATTGTCCACATCTCATGTTTAAAAACAAAATTAATAGTTCATAAGTCTAATCCCAAAATAATGATAACAATAATTATAACTATAACCTAAATTGCCTTTATTCAGTATGTTCAAAAGAATCACAAAACCACCTACTCAAAAATTATGCCTTGTTTATATCACTTATTTTGCCGCTCTACTTACACCAAAAGAGCTACCTATCTGCAAGGTTTTAATCGGGAGTGTATGAGCTTAAATAAACTTGATTAATGTTCAAAATTACCCCAAACCATACATAACAACATAAGTTAAACAAACACATACTAAGGTACATTCACAACCATAATTCATTAAGTTAAAATAATATATTCATGCTTCATTATCTAACATGCATTTTCACAAAACATTTCTCATATATATATATAACCCAAATGATGATAATTTGGCAGCTTGAGATTATGAAACATGGAAGTGGACTCTATCAGCATACATTGGATAAATGGATCTCCATCACACCAATTACTCAAAGAGTCTAACATGTCCCACAAGTGCAGTATAAACCTAAACGCTCTTCTTTTACATTGTTAATAGGCCTTGAGGTAGTGTTAGTCCATTACATCCATGGGTTTAAAATTGCGGCTTGAGACTCACATCAACACTAATGACTCAAAGAGTCTAGCATGTCCCAAAAGTGTAGCATAAAGCTAAAAACTCTCCAACACACCAACATGTCTTAATGAATGGAGCTTAGCACGTCATTCTCTTATCTCTCCAACCTATCCCAGGGTCTCAACACCCAAATCACATAACACAAGGGTGAGTACTCACAAACCTATGGCATGCCAACTATATCCAACGGTTTCAAGAATTCACGAGGCCAAAATATCCACAATTATAGAATATCCACAATTACACATATTTAATTACTATTTTTAATGCACATGTCACACCCTGAAATTAGGCTAGGAAGAGTTAAGGTTTGCAAGTGAGTCATTGATTGCCAATAGATTTTTACATTTTATTTTGTGTTTGAGAGATAACGATATGCCTAGTGGTTCAGTGGTTTAGTGTCAGTTTTTCCCCTTAGGTCTTGGGTTCGAGTTCTCGTGTGAGCTTAGAGGAGGTTCATTTTTTTTATTTTGTTACTTTAATTCTGTTATATATATTTAGATAATAAATTCTGATAGTGTAACACCCCTTACTCGTACTTGAGATGGGGATAAGATACGAGGCATTACCGAACACATACACAGTCATTCATGCAAAAACCGAATCATTAAATTTTTGTCCAAATTAAAACTTTTCAAACACATGTATATCGTCCCTTATACGGGCCTTCGAGGTTCGGGACTAAATCGAGAACTTTTGATAAACTTTGGACAACTTAGAAAATTTCTTGGTTTGGAGAGTCACACGCCCGTGTGTGTTGAACCGTGTGGTCACACACGTCCGTGTGGCTTGGGACACAGTCATGTCCTCAACCTGTGTAACTCTCTATTTGTGACATCAGCAAAACAAGTTGAACTACACGGCTAGGCTACACGCCCGTGTGCTAGGCCGTGTCCTCCATATGGCTGTGTCTCTACCCGTTGGCTAACACTTAGGCTATTTTCGAAGCCTTCATGTTTGCCATAAACCCTTACAACCTTATACACAACAAACTCACAACTCATGGCATCATTTTTGTGACTAAACACCCTTTATTAAGACACATTCAACATTAGCTCGTCATTATACATATGTTCCATCTACTCATGATAAACTAGTCTAGCCACATTATTACACATTCATTTGACCTTGTCATCTCATTAATCACTTATACCATTAAACTATGGTTACTAACTTATACATCAAACATCCATGTTCAAGGAACTATCATCTTATTACCATATTACACATTTAATTCATGGTCATGACCACCTCGATTGGTCATAAAAAATGAATTTAACACAGGTGACATATTAACAACCATGCATGGCAATCATCACATCATATGCATTAAAACGTAACATGATTAGCTAGACTTACAAACCATAATCAATATGAGCCACCTCTCATGGCCATATACAATAGCTTGATATAGGCCAATACATTTAGCCAAATCATAATAACACATGTCATAGAACTAGGTCCCTATACATGCCACTCACTTGATATTTCTAACATATGTATTAATACTCCAAAGGTATTGGCTTGATAGTGTGATGCTGCCTCCGACAATTCCAACCCCGAGCCGACCTGACAACATTAAAAGAAATGGAAAGGAGGGAGTAAGCTTTACGCTTAGTAAGCTCGCATGAAAAATAATAAGCAATGTATTACCATGTTATTTTTCAATTCCTCTCTATTTACTCAGTCCTGTTAAGCTATTTTCTCGAGTCACAGTCACTAACTTATTTATATCCAGAGCTATGGGACTCCGAATTGAGAACTACTAATGCTCCCAGAAATTAGACTCACATATCTTCTTACAATAAAATTTTCAGAATTTTTGGTCGTACCAATAAGTACAGTTTGTTCTTTAAAGTTACCCCTATTTTGCTGTCTAATAGTTCTGATCCCTCTGCACTAAAAATTAATTATCTCTTTGTAAAAGATTTGGATAATGTTCCAGTTTATTGCTTTAGAAAATAGACTCATTAAGGATTTTAAGCATATAAATTATAACCCACAATTATTTTTTTACAATTTTTAATGATTTTTCTAAATCAGAACAGGGGATTCCGAAATCATTCTGACTCTATCTCACAAAAATTTAAATATCTCATAGTATGAAATTATTTTGCTTACACCGTTTCCTTTACATGAAAATAGACTCAATATGATTTTATTTCATATCTTATTCAACTTATAATTCGATTTCCACAATCTTTGGTGATTTTTCAAATTCACACAACTGCTTCTGTCCAAAACTATTTTATTACAAATTTCACTCTTACATAATTTCACCTACTCCATTCCATCTTACCGAAAGTTTGCTCAACTATTGAGCACATTGCTCATAAATTTCCACAAACATATACCTGCACTTATTAATCACATGGTCATGTTCACATGTATTTTCACTTAGTCGATTTACTGTTGAACATTAGTCGATTTACTGTTGAACTCATCAGAATAATAACAGATACACGGTTGCCTGCACATATTACCACCCTTGTAACCGAAGCTATCTGGTACGCATAGTAGCCTGCACTTAGTACTACACATGTGACCAACAATCCAATACATGTAGTAGCCTACACTTAGTACTACACACGTGACCTAACCATCTGATCCATGTAGTAGCTTGCACTTAGTACTACACACGTGATTGAAGTTGTCGGGTATGCATAGTAGCCTGCACTTAGTACTACACACGTGACCTAAAACCATTTTAAACATAGTAGCCTGCACATAGTACTACACATGTGTTCTCACAATGGATTATTCGTATCATTTCTATTCCGAAGGTTCAACCGAGAAATTCCTCACTTTTCAACATTTAACAAACTCATTCATAGTCTATTTCGATTCGTAATTTACATCAAATGATCATTCTATAGGCAGTCACATCTCATATAATAACGAAATATAATAACATAAAAAGAATCGATATATTATTTACATACAAACTTACTTTCCTTTTCACTCTTTCACAAGTTATCCAACTTAATAAAACATCATGTTATATCAAATTCTCAATAAATTCAGCTATTATATAGCAAGCCATCAATGATTGAACCATCAAACATTTCATGTGGTACTAGTCATATATCATTGTTCTCACAAATTTTATATACCATTCTTTCATCACTTTTCAATATATTAAATCATGTCATTCGTGCAATAATAATATATAATTTTCAATTCGAATATAACATTGCAATATTATTGACACACGAACTTATCTTGGCACCAAAATAGCAAAAAGGAAACTAACCATCGATTTTTCATTTTTCACCCGATCTAGGTCCAATCCTCATTTTCCTTGATCTATAATATCACATTTAGTCCAATTATTAGTCACATTAATTAATGTGATCCAAAAATCACATTTTGGAAAAATTACATTTTGCCCCTAAACTGTCAAAATTACACTTTTTCCCTTAGGCTCATAAAGTGATTTTTATTCAATTTTCTCACTCTATAGGCCTAGACGAACCATTTTCATAACTGTAGAAAACTAAAGTTCTCATCAAAACACCCTTTTATACCATTTTTACAACTTTTACAAAATGGTCATTTCGAAAGTTTTCATCGAAAATCACTTAGTAAAAGTCATTTATTTAACACCCAACACTAATTTACTACCATTAGATATCAAAATTCATGCATGTCACACATGGTTCAATTTTTAAACATGAACCCTAGCCCAAATTAATGGTAGAAATAGATAAATATTGTTATGGGGATTGCAAAAACGTAAAAATCATTAAAATCGGGGCTATAACAAACTTACAAGCGAGCTTGGAAGCTTGAAAAACCCTAGCCATGGTTTCTCCATGCAATGTTCGACCAAGAGGCTGAAGATGGACAAAAATTGGCTTTCAATTTTGTTTTTAATTCATTTTAATAACTAAATGACCAAAATGCCCTTAATGAAAAACTTTGGAAAGATGCCTAACCATGTCCAGTTTTGTCCACCAACTTAACCAATGGTCTAATTACCATATAAGGACCTCCAATTTAAAATTTCATAACAATTGGACACCTCTAGCATGTAGAACTCAACTTTTGCACTTTTTACGATTTAGTCCTTTTGACTAAATTGAGTGCCCAAACGTCAAAATTTTTGAACGAAATTTTCACAAAATCATTCTGTGAAATTGTAGACCATAAAAATATAATAAAAATAAAATTTTCCTCATCAGATTTGTGGTCCCGAAATCACTGTTCTGACTAGGCCCAAAATCGAGATGTTACATAGGTTAGTTATCTTATTTATTATTATTATTATTTTATATTTAATTTTTGAGAAAAAAATACTTCCAAAATTTTTGTTCATGTCTCCTAATTCTACTTACATCGTTTCCTCTCATTCTTTTTTTCTTTTGCAAACTTGGTTTTGACTCTTTGGTTCTTGCACTTTTCTTTTGAACGTCCTCAACTTCTTTCCCTTTTATTCTTTAATTTTAATTTTTGATTTCAACATTGTAATCGTATATACATGTTTTTTTCAAATTCTTTGTTGTGCTTTTATTCTTCACTTAATCGGACGCCAAATCAAGTGAGTGTATGTGTCATTTTTGTTTCAGTTTATGTTGTCTTCTTTGATAATTTGAGATAAGGGTTAGACTAAAATTGTTTATAAGTTAGATTGGTTGTGAAATTGAGTTTCAGGTCGATAGAGTATATGCAAGGCTATTGATTCTTAGTCTTTGGTAACATCTATAAGGTGTGTTTCTGAAACTAATGTAATTAGTGGTCGGATTGATGATGAATTTCACGATTTTTAGTCAATTTTAAGGTGGCTTACGAACCACACGAGCAACCACACGGGGGCGTGCCACACACAAGCGGTTCACACAACCATGTGTCACTTAGAGAGTAGGTAAATTTTGTGAGTCACATCGCCTAGGGTCTGTCATAAGGGTTGGCCACATGACCTTGTGACCGCTCTAGGGAAAAAAATTTCAATCGTGCACAAATGTGTCTCCCAGTCACACAGCCGTGTGTCTTTATCACACGGGTGTGTTATTCAGCCACACGACCATGTCTCTCCTGCTCCTAAATTATGAAATTTAAACACCGAAGGTTAAAGAGTTACACGGTCTACCGACACAACCATATACCTCAGTTGCACGGGCATGTCTCTTAGCCACATGCCGGTGTCCCTTAGTTACATTGGTGTGTGCCCTAGTCACACAGTTTGGACCCTTCCACATGGCCTGGCCACACGACCCTGTAGCTCTATTTTGCAGTTTTGACACGATTTTTGCAAACTGATTCGTTTTAGTCCCTGGTGGAATTTTTGCATGTTTAAGCCTCTATAGACATGTTTGGAACACAATTACAACTTGAATTGATTTATTTACGTTATAAGATTAATTTTTTATTGTTTGCTTAAGTATTTATATGATGTGATAACTGGAAATTTTCATATATTTTTGTTATCGTTATTTAGTGATTAAATATGAGCTTGTCTGATTCTGTTCTTAGTTAAACAGAACTGGCTGCCAATATGTGTATTGAATTTTGGAAACCAAAAGTGAGCATGTTTGATTCTATTTATCCGAATGCATAATATTGTTTGCATTTGCATTTTCATTTTAGGTTGTGATTTGGTTACGAAGAGAAGAAAGTTTGATTCGGCAGTCAAGCTGCATGTGAATTGGTTGGATGGGTCCACCATAACTCAATAGTGGTGTGTAGAGGTTGGAAAGGGTATAGTATACCATTAATGGTGTGTGTGTAGGGTTTTTCTAGAGATGGTGTGTAAAGGGTGGATAGGTTGGGTTTGGTATTGGTTTTATTTGAGCAGGGATTGCATTAACATAGTTTGATTTGGTTGTGATGAGTAGTTTGATATGATTAGACATTGAATTTGTTTTTAAACATCCATCACAATGATAATGTTTAGTGCTATAAATGAACCGAGCTTGAACGATCAAACCTCTATTCATGTTCTTTTGTTTATTTTACGCTTGTTTGTGTTAAGTTTGTGTTCGTTAAGAATTTCAAAATTTTTTCATGTTTGTTTATTTAAAATTATGCGTGTTCATATTCATTTGTTTAATGTTCAAGAACATGTTCATTTAACTTAATCGAACATGTTCGAAACATTAAACGAACATGTTCATGAACATATAATTGAACATGTTAATGAGCAATGTTAAAAATAACAAACAAACAAACAATAAATACATACACACATATATTGTTTAGATATAAAATAGACAAATATAAATATTAATAATTATATTATAAATGAAAAAATACAAACCAAGATAATTTTATTAATATATACTAATGGAATTTTTATAAGAAAATATCATTAATAAATAAACAATTCATAAATGATTCAATAAATGACTTTATAAATGAGCCAATAAATAAGCCTTTAAACAAGCTTGTTCGTGAAAATAAACGAACCGAACACACATCTGTTCGTGTTCGTTCGTTTATTAAGTGAACATAAAATTTTTGTTCATACTTGTTTATTTAGCTTCATAAACGAACGTTATATGAATGGTTCACAAATAGTTCATCGAACGTTCTGTTCATTTACACCTCTAATAATGTTTTATGATGCTTTAGTCTGAATTGATAACTGACTATGATATAGATTTGGTTTATATAAAACTGTATATTTACATCTATTTAAGATTGATACAGAATGAACGTAGGAAGTGGAAGAAGGATCGAATTCAAGTTGTTTGACTCAAAAAGGAAAGATTTGTATCTGATCTGAAAAACAGAACTAAACAAATTTAATAATAAAGAAGTCAAAAACAGTAAAAGAAAAAATTTGAGAACAAATAACAAATAAATAGACAAAATTTAAAGTAGAAGATGGATTGAATAAAGATGGTTATGATGGATAGAAGGATAAAGGTCCAATTGAACCCTTTGAGATATAAATCCTAACAAACTCAATGAATGACTCTAATCAACCCTCTAAGAAATAATCCTTGGCAAATTGAAGGGTGATGAATGGATTCCCACGACTCATTGAAGAAAATCGAGAAGAAAACTATTTCTAAAAACCACAAGAAAGAAATCTTGCACAAAAAACAAACTCCTAGAGTTGAAAACTTTATTAATGAAAACAATTGTCTGCTTAATGAACAATGAAGAAGCCTTTATATAGTCTAGGTGTAATAAACAAGAAATAGTTTTAAACAAAACTTTCTTGTTAACATAAATATCATAAATAACTTAAAATACTTAATAATTATAATAAATCGTAATAAAAAATAAAAATAAATAAAAAAGAGATAACAAATGCACTATTGGGCTCATTTATAATAAAAATTAAGCATAGGACCTGGACCCAATATGAAACGCCTAAGCTTGTGGGATTGATTAGGGTCCTTGTAATGAAACGCCTAAGCTTGTGAACATTCTCCACATGGGCTTGTCATCATAGATTGAGAGTTTAGGCCCACAAACAAAATTAATCCCTTCTAATTCATCCTTGCTTCAAAATCCATCTTGAAACTTCAACTCTTCTTCTCGAATTTTTTTTGTGATAAAGTCTTGAACGAATAAGTTGAGGGTTGAATTTAGCTGCTTGGATTTGGATCTCGTGATTGGGCTAATTTTGAATGCAATTAAGGACTATTTAACTACTTAAACTTCTAAACCTTCATTAAGCCATTGTAAGTGATATGGCGTATGGTGTCTTTGACAAGGTAAAGATAAAGTATCCACAAAAAAACTACTCACCACATTGGTACAACTCAATATCAACAATAAGAGAACACAACTTTCCTTGAATCAAGCACCTCGAGTGAAATATGTTAGTCTGTTGCACTTCGTCAGAATCGTCCTTTACTTGAATACTAAGGAATTGTTGCACTACAAGACAATGGGACTTAAGCAAATCCTCCCTATCAGTAGGAGGTTTCAGAACCTCTTCATATTCTTACTCGTCATCATAGTCACAAACAGCATTGGTAGCATTTAAATCATCATTCTCAGAATCAGAAATAAGGGTATCATCATTACTTATCAACATTACCCTTTTATTCGGACAATCATGAGCATAATGTCCATTGCCATTACATTTGTAGCATTTAACATCATGAGAATGATTCGAAGTAGGTTTAGAAAAAGTACTAAAAGGTACCTGTACAATAGAAGAAGTACCTTTAGGTAGCACCCTATCTTTCCAACTAAGTTGCTTAGGTTTGTCTTTAGATGAAGTAGATGATTCACTTGTGGAGGAATGGATTTTGAGCCTTGAAAGTAGAGGTCGATGTAGTCCAATTAGATGCACGAACCCATGAATGATTCTTATATTTTTGTTTCAATCATTCTTTAATCGTACAGGCTTTTTGATCCGCTTCGTCCAAATTAATAAAGTTTGAAGATCTAAACTCTCAGTGATATTTTCATTCAACCCATTTACAAATCAAGCTATAGTATCTTCCTCCTCCTCATCCTTATTAGCTTGTTGCATTAAAATATCCATCGCATGAAAATATTCCATCACAGATTTATTACCTTGAACAAGATTTTGCAGCTTACATTTGCTGTCCCTATAGTTATGAGGTGGTACATAATGTTTTCGCATGATTTGCTTTAAATCATCCCACAAGTCAATGGATCTCTCATGGTTCATTCATTGGGATTGTAATAATAGAGTCCACCAACTTAAAGCATTGCCAGAGAATTCCAAGGTAGCTAATGGAATCTTTTCTTCCTCTGAACATTTGCAATATTCAAACAACAACTCACTTTTATTCTCCCAATCACAATAGGCGTCAGGATCATGCTTGTCGTTAAATGGTGGAACACTAAATTTTGGTTTATTCACAGAAAAGTGGCTATGAAAACTAGTATCGGAGGCTGCATCACGAGTATGTGAGCCATGTTTAGTACATCTAGAAGACTTTCGCGACTCATAACCATTATCATATTCATGTAACAAATCATTTTCGGTGAGATTGGAGCTGTGGTTTCGGGACCACAAATTCGAGCCAAAAAGTAAAAAATTATTTTTATTTTTATTTTATTTTATGGTTGGCATCATGATAGGAATGTCACATGAAAATTTTGATATGAAAATTTTACCAATTGTGTGTTTAATTCGGGAAATGACTAAATTACATAAAATGCAAAAGTTGGGTTCTAGTAGCTATAGGTATCAAATTGCTATGGAATTCAAAACTTGAGGTCCTTATATAGTAATTAGACCATTAAAGAAATATGTAGATATTTTAATGACTCATCCATGGAAAAATTAGAAAAGGGTAGGGACTAAATTGGAAATCAATAAAATTAATAGATGATAATTAATTAAAAAGAAAAAAATAATCTATTTTCATATCATCTTCCCCAATTTTCTATGGAAAACCTAGGGGAGAGGAAGAAAAATTTTCAAGCTTAAAAAGATATGAAATCAAGTCTCGTGTAACACCCCAAACCCGGCCTCGATGTTACAATCGGATTTGATGTGTCGCATCAAAGAGTCAATTTGAAAAAGGTTCGTTATTGAATTTTAGATCCCCTTTTAATTAATTTCTATTGAAAACGTTTGTGTTGTAAAATCAATGCATGTTGACCACGTATTGGTCCTATCAATTGTTATGAGTTTATTAATCAGAATTTAAACCACAAAAGTTTTTCTAATTAGAAACCTTAAATTTTGAAATGCGTGATTTTCTCTGAAAACAGTTGTTATTTTGAAAACTCGTTTTTCCTAATCTAGTAGTTGTAGTAAGAAGTTGAAACTAAATAAAAGTTAAAACCTCAAATGGCCATATTACAAAATCAAACCCAAAAACAAAGTTTAGGATCATTAAGTCTAAAGGAGATAAACAATGTTCACGTGGCCACCTCCGAGTCCCTTGAGGCTCTAAATCGATTAAGACTGGGGATTACCTGTACAGTCAAAGGAAAAAGGTGAGTTTATGAAAACTCAGTGTGTAATCCCCTAGTAGTCAAATAGAAGGCAGTGCATGTAAAAATAGTTTGGGCCTAAGCCCTATTCAGAATTGTAACACCCCAAACCCGGCCCAGACGTTAGGGCCAGATCTGACGTGTCACGTGGACTTACGACTTAGTATGCATTCGTTGGTTTAAGTGATTGGGGTGGTCTTTATAAAAACAGCGGTTGAATGAAAAGCCAGTTTATCAATCTTTAGGCTATCCATTTGTTGTGCTTGTTGAGTCTTGAAAACGTTCATTAATTTTGAAAACCCGCGCAGCCTAACACTAGCAGTTTCGTCATAGTATAAATATAATCAGAAAATAAAACCATAGCGAAAAAAGAAATTTAAATAGCGGCCTTATTACAACTTAAAACCCAAAATTAAATCAGAATATAAAATAATAAAAATAAACCAACTTAGAAAAAACCAACTTTGCAGATATGTGGCCACTCTGAATCCCTCACAGCTCCAAGCCCACTATGGTTGGGGATTTCCTGCAGAGATGAAAATAAAGGGTGAGTTCGGTAAACTCAGTGTGTAACATAACCCAACCATAGCCCAAAACAAATCAAACCTCAGAGTCAGACTTATCTGGGCCTTGGCCCAGTACAGAAATCAGAATGAAACCCATAAGCCCATAGCAGATACAGAACAAATATATTATGAATACAGAAATCCCAACCCAGAGCCATCCATAACACCCCCGTACCAGCCTTACACCATGTGGGGAGACTACTCGATCCACCCAACCGCTACACACCACGTAAATTGCAAATAAGTCATGAGATATTGTGACGAAGTCACCAGATATGAATATTGTGGCTAGGCCACCAAAACAGATATATATATGGCGAAGCCACCGGATTGCAAATGAGGTCGCCAGATATTGTGATGAAGTCACTAGAATGAGATATATGTGGCGAGGCCACCAGATTGCAAATGAGGTCGCCGTAACGCTTCCTCCATCAATATAAACCCATGTCTCATCCAATGAAATAATATGTCATGGCATACGATATCTGAAAGTAACATCATGCTTTTTAGAAAAAAATAACCCTAGCGGTAAAATTGTAATTTTGCATGCATAAGGGTATTTCAGTAATTATTACCTATTGCTAAGGTTTCATGCTCATTCTAACGTTTACCAAGTAATCAGAAGTACTTACCTCGTCTTTTTACCAAAGTGGGCTAGTTGGCGAATTGTCCCGTTTTCGGCCCATTAAGCCCAAAAATACCGTTGTGCATGAAAATGCACACTCTGCACTCTAATCATCCAAAGGCACCATATTCATTAACAACTGTCTCACGAGCGCTCCCACGCTTGCGAGTTCACAAAATACCAACGTTTTGGTATTTCAGCTTTTACCGATTCAGTCTAAGGGAGGGTGTCGTTTATACACCTGGTTGATGACGATTGATGATGATATCTCCCACGCGATAATCCTACAATCGATCACTAACACATTAGACTTACTAATTAACGATAACTAACATAAATCCACGTCAATTAACCCAATCATCACACAAGTTAGTCATTTACGCACGAGGGGCAAAATAGTCATTTTACCCTCCAGGGGTAAATCGGTAATCCTACCCTATAGGGGTATTTTAGTAATTCTACAACTTATCCACTTGGGCCTACGGACCCATTGGGACCACATGGCCCATTTCAGTCCATCGTGGCCCGAAATAGCTGTCCTACTACTAGAGCAATGAGAAATACACACCTGTTAGGAGACTGCAGTTAATCCGCGCTCCAAACACTCTTAGCTGATGCCCAACCCAAACAAGCACGTCACAAAGCGAAAGGGATCAGCCAAGAAGGGTATGCCTACTCTCCTCATGGTTTGCTCTATTTAAAGCCAGCTCTCCATCTACTCTTATGTTAGCTTCCCGATGTGTGATCCTTCTATCACCAGAGTTTAAAACCAACACCAACTCTTGTTGTCCCAACATAGCAAAATAATCAACCTTTGCGTGCCAAGGGATTCGAACCAAAGTCCTCTCACATGCCAACTCACGCCACCACCACTAGGCCATCAACTCATTTGTGTCATAAATCCAACACATTAAACTTTAAAGCGCACCTACTTGCTTCTAGATTTATTGAAAAGAAAAACCAAAATATATTGCAAGAGACAAGACTTGAACCTTGGACCCCTTGTCTCTTCTATGGCGTCACTTCCTTGTCCCCTAAGTGGCACCACCTTGCCACTACACCAAACTCCTTTTTGTGTCATCTTTTACCCCTTTACTCTTAAAAGCCCAAACGCCAATTGCATCACCTGTTCATAAAATTAAATTTCAGAAGACTACCACGGATCTAACTTAAGTTTGGGCCTTTCAAAGGCCCACCAACCTACTAAAATATATATTTTAACCAACCAGAACACACACAAATTTTAAAAATCACAGAAACACAGAAAACCCAAAAATTGGGGCGTTACAAGAATCATAATAGTCTTGGCTTTGGCCTTATACAGTAACAATGTGGGCCCAAGCCCAATACAGTAACAGTACATATACACATATGCAACCCAACCCAACCCAATCCAACCAGCACACCACCCGTACCAACCAACACACCATGTGGGGATTAAATTGACCCACCCAACCAACACACCAATATCACAGCGAGGCTACTAACAATAACGCAGCAAAGCTACTAATAACAGTATTGTGGCAAAGCCACTGGAATCAGAATATGTGGCTGAGCCACCAGAACAGCAAATACGTGGCAAGGCTACAGTACAGAACTTCCTCCAAATCAAACCTAACCCCAAGCAGAATGTCATGTTATAACTATAACGTGCATGCAAAAAGTCATACTCAGATACAATCAGACATATATCATACACTCATCAGTCAACCCACATCTAGGGGTATAATGGTCATTCTCATCCATTAGGGGTAAAATAATAATTTTACCCTTAAGGGGTATTTTGGTCATTTTACTAACTTTGGGTCTCGGTACAGATAATGACCCTTTAGATGGTCCACATTTGTCTCGAACGACTCAAATAAGCTATATGACCACAACAGTGTAAATGGGCCCAAGGTGTGACAGTCCTAAATTGACCCTAGTCGGGAAGTGGTTTCGGGACCACAAAACCTAGTTAAAAATTTTGTAAAATATTAATTTCAGTGTTTTTGTTATGTGAATTACCTATTGTGAAAGTTGGGTGGTCTAATTTAGTTAATTGGATGCTAAATTATTTAGTTGGGATTTGATTGTATAAAGGAAAATTTTAGAAGTCTTTTTCTTAAAGTGGCCAATTGTTAACATGGCTAAAATGTGGGGCTTGCATGTCAATTAGACCCTTTTATTTTAGTGGACGGCAATGATGAAGGAAATTTGTATCTTTGTGCTTTTTATATTAGTAAAATAATGATAATTGGTTTTATAATATGAAATGAATATAAATATTATAATGAACACATGGTGATAAAAACAAAGCTATATGTTATTTCTTCTCACCTTTGCCGAGAATAAAGAAAGAAACTAAGGAAAGAAGGCTTTGGATAATCGACCATGGAGGTCTAAAATTCAAGGTAATTTCTTGATTATTTGAGCTTCATCTTGATGAATTGAGTTCCTTGCTTGGTACCCTCCTTGACCCATGTTTCTACTTATTTTATCTTTGAAAGTGATGTCTTGGGAACATTCGGTTATAGGGAGGAGTTTTGAATGTGAAAGTTGTACTAGAAATGGAATTTGGAGTGTTTAATGGACTCCATGTTGCTAAAATTTACATGAATAGAAATTTCTAAGCTTAAATTGTAAGAATTTGAGTTGTGTGGTTTAAATTGTCAAAGATGCATTTGCCAATTGATTATAATTTGTTAAAGGGTGTAAAGTATTGATAGTTCTAAATGGTAGATAGTTAAATGAAGATGGAAGCTTGATAAAATTTTATTTAGAATGAAAGTAGGAGAAATGTGTATTCGGCCATGTTGTGATGAGTTGAATTTGAATGGTTGATGCTTTAGTTTATAAATGGTCATTAGATGAGTTTTAAACTTGTTAAAGTTTGATAATTTGGGGGTGTTAAATTGGGGAAAACGTGTAATAAAAAATGGGTTGATAATGTTTGTTTGTTAATTGATGTTTGCACCATTGTCGAATGTGCTTAACATTAAGGCATGATTTAGTTAAATGCAAACTAATGGAAGAATGGAATTTAGCTTTGTCGTACATGTGTTAAAATGATGGAATTAGTAGGAAATGGGTATGAGCTTGTCAAAATTTTGAAATTAGGACCTTGTAAACTAAATGATATTCGGCAATGGTACTTTTTACATGAGGAATTCGGTGTTAATTGTATTAAATAAGGTTGAGGTAGTTGCCGAATGTGTTTATAATTAAGTAAGGTTAATAATAGAGCAATGAGTGGCTAGTAGAATCTAGTTAGTCTTCTTGTTATATTCGGCCATGAGTTTGTATAATTGGTTTGTAATAGATTAAATTTGTTTATTCAAGCTCAAGAGCTTAGGAGTCTAATTCGGATAAGAGAAAAGCTACCTAACCGAATAGTCGATCTCAGAATCGTTTGACAACTTCCGAGGTAAGTTCTTAAGTATTTGAGTTTGATTCCTTTGTAAGTTTTAAGTTTTAAATGGGATGAATATGAATTAAGTATATACGTTAAGGTCAATGACTTTTCTAAATGATGGCATATATGATATTATGTTTTAAATATGTGAATGAGAACTTTACACAAGAATTTGTATAAATCTGCTTGGGACAGCAGCAGTAGTGTGTTTTGGAAAAATTACCATAAATTGTGGGAATTGAGTTAAAGGCTGAATAGATTATGTAATTAAAGCTTGATGCGTCTAGTTTCGTATAAAAGAAATCGTGTAAGTAAAGGGGTTGCCGATAATGAGATTTTTTTAAGTTGTGTGAGATAGAGTCAGAATGGCTCCGAAATCCCCTGTCCAGTATTTGGAAAATCATTATAAATCGTACAAAAATGATTATAAGATAAGATTTATATTCTTAGACTCCTTAATGAGTCTAGTTTCAAACAAAATAAACAAAAACATATTTTGAATTCTGTACAATGAGAAATTCAATTCTTAGTGAAGAGTAGTCAGAATAGTCAAGCAGTAAAATAGGGGAAAAGTTAAGAAAAATCTGGTATTGATTAGCCAAACCAAAAATTCTGAAAATTTTGTGGATAGAAGATATACGAGTCTATTTTTATGGAAAATTAACGGCACAACATTTGGAGTTTCATAGCTCCAGTTACAAATAATTTAACGACTATTGCTCAGGAAAACAGCTTGTAGAGAATATGTGATTATGTTGTAAACAATGATAAAACTTGTTTTAGTTGCTCATAAGCTATTGATTAAACCCATACGTGAATTCTAATTTGTGACATTATAAAATGATATATGAGTGTTAGATGGATCTTTGATATTAAAATTGTGAAATTGTAAGTTTATAAGTATTCGAATATGAAATGATAGTATGGCTTGAAATTGAATTATTCATTGGAAAATGATAGATGTAGATTCAGCCAAGACAAAGTGTATACATGAAATTTTATGTGGTATATGAAGTATATTTGGATAATTGTGATGTGAATATATGAAAATTTATATTTTGATTCAGAATTTTATGTGATGAATGTGAATGTGTATATATGAGATAAGGCCGAATGGCCAATGTTATGAACGTGAAAATGTATATATATATTATGGCCAAATGACAAACTGTGGAAGGTGTGTTTTATTAGATATTTGATGAGGCAAATGAATTAAAAATATGATAGTCGATGTGAATGCTGTAACATGTGAATAAATATGCATGAAACTTTGTGATGTAAATCCGGGATTTAAGACCCGATGACTATATGTGGTGACTATGTCCGGGTTAAGACCCGCTGACTTCGTCTGGAGATTTCATTTGAGCTAAAGGTCTCGCCGATAATCCGAGTAGAGTTTAAAGCTATAAGACTTCGCAATAAGAATTTCTTATAAATATATTCAATGCGAAAGGTTAAACAGGTATGTACTCCGAGTTTATATATGAGCTTGATTTGAACTAAATCATAAGGTAGTTATGTGATGCATACGTGAGCAATCTATGAGACTATTCCTATGATTATGTGGCATCGGATCAGTGTGAAAGGTTATGTGAAATTATACAATATATTTATGTTACATGAGCTCACTTTTATGTGAAAGTTTATCTGCCTATTGTATATGATGAGATGTGCATATTCGGTAAAGGGATGATATACCCAAAGGAAGAGTGAAATAAAAATACGAACAACCATGTTATAATTTGATTGTTATCTGTTGACACTGCTTAAAACTTACTAAGCATTGTAATGCTTACTCTGTTTACTTTGTTTCCTCTGTTTTATAGATCTTATTTGGAAGCTATAGACTCGGGGATCGTCAGCAACTTGTTACACTATCACTATCCACTGCTTGGTACTATTATGTTTTGGGTTATTTTATGGCATGTGTAGAATAGACCAGTGGCAGAAGAATATTTTGGTTAATGTATATAAGCCATGCGAAAATGACATCTTTTGAATGTGTACTTATAGAAGTTTAAATTGTATCCCTGGCTGTCTTTAGTATTTATCTAAAGGAATGTTCTTTATTTCAAAAAAATAAAATTTCAAAATTTTTACTATTCTGATATGAGTTTCAAGTCCGGTAATGCCCCTTTACCTATTCCGGCGACGGATACGGGATAGGGGTGTTACACAAGGCCTATTACTCGGCCCAAGTGGGCCGACACGCTCATGTGGCCAATTTAGCCCAACCTCAGTCACGACTATGCAATCACCATAGCCCAATCCATTATTTTCCACTCATCGTAAACTTTATTCGTGTGGGGCCCACGAGTCCATTGGGCCCACACGACCTGTCTCAACCCAACGAGGCCCATAACGACCCAAACACACGAGAATGCTCGTGGCGGCCTCTACCGTCTGTCGCCCATAATTTGTGGGCTCAGTTTACCTCACGAGTGATCACACACTCGTGAGGCCTCAAATGTCGTAGTTTTTGGCTTTTCGGCTTTTACCGATTCACAATTAAACAAGGGGGTGTGATTACACACCTGGATTTGTGAAAATGAGAGAATCTCCTACGAGTCTAAAGCCTACAATCGATCTAATATTCAGTTAGTCTCCACTTAAATTAATCATAAACAACTAATCTCTAACCCAATTCTTCTACTTACCCTGATCGAAAAGAAGGTGGCCAACTGCGTCTGGATTAGTTAGGGTCGATCACACGTATCTAGGCACTTAACTGCACACACAACAGATTAATAGGTAGATCAAATTAAAAAGTAGCCTAAACGCATAAAGATAACACTTTAAGAAACTAGGAGTAATCGGCCTGTACCCAAACTAATCAAGGTACCGAGTATACCTTACTCAAGTATTAGAAGATAGGGTTTTGATGGTTCAAGAACGTTCTGTGCCCTTTGTTTCTCAATGATACCTGGAATCCACGAACACACATCATGGAAAAAAGGGGTCAACAATCGACAAATACAGAGAATTAAGAGAAGGGATATTCAACTCTAAGAAGATAATAGAAGAAACAGAGTTGACAATCACTACACGATATACTTACCAATAGTAGAGAAGCACAGAATTCGGCCAACCAAACTAACTGGGTAACACATAAATTAAATGATAAACAAAAGAAATAGGGAAATGTTTGAAGAAAAGGGAAGGAAGTTTCGGCAAAGAGAGTGTTAAGTTCGACAGCAGGGTTTGGCCAAAGAAGAGTGTGAACAGGAGAAAAGAAAAATGGGGTATTAGATAAAAGGCAATATTCGGCCAAAGACTTAGAAGGGAAAAGAGAAAAGAGTAATGTGATTCGGCACAAAGTAAAATAAAAAGAAAGAAGTTGAGACAAAGGATTTTGGCTTAAATCCCAAAAAGGCACGAAAGATTACCTGCGAGATCGGCACTAGGGACAAAGATACCAAAAATACCAAAAAAAAAACCCAAAATAGAAGAGGGAGAATTCGACACCTACTCCTACACCAATTGTCGAAAATGCACATCCCAAACCCCTTGGCCGAATTTTGCACCAACAAGGTACCCAATTCGGCTACAACTCTTCCCAATCTCAAACTCCTTGAAAATCTTCAAGAGTCTCTCCTCTTATCCCTCCTTGATATCCTCCACAACCATCCTACAAGACCAATTCAAACTCTCCATCACCAGAGTTCAAATTCAACACCAACTCTTGCCTTCCCCTGCTAGCAAAATAAATGTTCCTTGCTTGCCATAAGATTCGAACCCTTGCTCTCATAATAGCCATGTCACGCCACCACCACCAGGCTACAAGCTCATTTGTGACATAAAATCACACACATTTAAACATAAGTCCTAACTACTAACAGCTAATTTCACTTAAGAACAAAACTAAAAATTTTGCCAAGGCCCAGACTCGAACCTAGGCCTCCTAAAAACCCCCAAACATATGCAAATTACTTGACCACCTAAGAAAACATGAATTTTTATGCCAAATCATGCAAAATTATAGACTCTACATTTTTGGGGCGTTACAACTCTACTCCCTTAGAGAAATTTAGGCCTCGAAATTTACCTGGTCAGAATAAGTAAGGGTATTGATGTCGCATTGCCTCTTCTGGTTCCTACGTGGCTTCTTCTGAACCATGATTACGCCAAAGCACTTTGACCAGTGGAACAGATTTCTTTCTCAGTATTTTAACGTCACGATCCAATACCTGCACCGGTTCTTCCTCGATAGTTAAATTAGGCCTAACCTCAATTTCCTTAACTGACAGTATGTGTGAGGGATCGAGCAGTACCGCCTCAGCATTGAAACATGAAACACGTCATGAATCCTATCCAACTCTAGAGGCAACTCAAGTTGATAAGCAACCGATCCCATACGCTTAAGTATTCGATAAGGCCCAACAAACCTAGGGCTAAGCTTGCCTTTCCGCCCAAACCTCAATATTTTCTTCCATGGTAAGACTTTAAGAAAGACATAATCCCCTACAGAGTACTCGATCTCTTTACATTTTAAGTCTGCATAAGACTTCTACCTATCAGATGCTTCCTTTAACCGATCTCGAATCAGTTTTACCTTGTCTTCAGTATCAAAAATTAATTTCGGCCCCAGAATTCACTGTTCACCCAACTCAGTCCAACAGGTAGGTGTACGACACATACAACCATATAACACCTCGTACGGTGCCATTTGAATACTGGACTAGTAGCTATTGTTATACGCAAACTCTTCCAGCGGTCTGAAATCAATTACACGACTTCTTAACATGTCTTCTAGTATCTGAATCACCCTCTCTGTCTGCCTATCTGTCTGAGGGTGGAATGCAGTGCTGAAATCCAGTCTTGTAACCAAAGCCTCGTGTAACCTCTTCCAAAATCGAGATGTGAATATAGGATCTCTGTCAGATATGATAGAAATCGGTACACCATGCAGTGTTACAATCTCGGCCACATATAACTTGGCCAACTTCTGTAATGAATAATCAGTGTCGACTGATATAAAATGGGCAGATTTAGTCAATCGGTCTACAATCACCCATATCGAATCCTTCTTAGTAGGCGTTAAGGGTAGCCCACTCACAAAATCCATGGTTACCCTCTCCCACTTCCAGAGTGGAATTTTAACTGGCTGCAGTTACCCAGAAGGTAGTTAATGCTCAGCCTTAACTTGATGGCATGCCAGGCACTTACTCGTTTAATTTCGTGATTTGATTGCATGATTGTGTGAAAATTTCGTGAAGAAATTCTATGCATAAAGCGCTTAATTTGAAATTAGGGACTAAATTGAATAAATTACAAAACTTGTGTTCTAGAAGCATTTTGCATAAAATTGAATTAGATTATTAATTAGAGGTCCTTAAAGAGTAATTTGACCAATTTCTAAAAAAAATTTGGACAAAAATGGGCTTGGAAGGGTAAAAATTTAAAGAATAGTAAAAAGGGCATTTTGGTCATTTAGGGGTAAAATGAATTAAAAGACAAATTTTAAAACCCAAATCTGTCCATCTTCAACCCCATGGCCGAATATAGCAAGGAGAAACCATGGATAGGCTTTTTCAAGCTTCCAAGCTCAATTGTAAGTCCGTTCTAGCCTCGTTTTTAATGTTTTTTTACATTTTTAGAGTCCCGGTAACTTGATTTAGCTTATGCTAGCAATAATTTAACCTAGGGTTTATATTTGGAAAAATACCCATAGGTGAAATTTGTGTATTTTGGTGTTTTATGATAGAATATGAGGTTTTAAATTATGTTAGACAACTTGTGCTACTCGGTTTTAAATGAAAACAAGCAAAAGGGCTTAATCGGTAAAAATACCTAATAGTCATAAGTACATGTTAGAGTGAGAATTTGATGTTGCTGTAGAAGGAGAAAATGATCAGCATGTCATAAAACATAAGAAAATAGGCTGAAGTTTAATTTACAAGATTTGGGGTAAAAGTGTAAATATGCAAAAGTTTAGGGGCAAAATTATAATTTTTCAAAAATATGATTTTGGGTCAATTTGAATAATGTGAGTCCTAATTAGACTATATTTTAAATAAAAGAGCAAGGAAAACTAAAATTCGGGCTAAAATGGAAAAAAACCAAGTTGTGGACAAAATGGTAAAAGTAGCCATTTTCGCATACGAGGTAAGTTCATATGTAAATGTTGGAAACATAGTTATTATTTTAAATGTTTTAATGTTATTTAAATGATATGATAATTATTATGAAATATTATACTTGTGATAATTGTTTGATAATATGTCAAATTATGTGATATACTTGGACAATGTGAAATACTACCGAGTATCGGTATCGGCATTCTGTAGAAGATGGTTGAGACACATGATTGGGAAAAAGGTCCCGTTGAACCTTAGGAATGGATTAGGATACAAGTGACATGTCACTAGGATATTTGGGCATCCGAACTCATTGAGTTGAGTCCGAGTTCACTTATGGATGCGAATGTCCAAACTCGTTGAGTTGAGTCCGAGTTCGAGAAATGTAACTAGGCATCCGAGCTCGTTGAGTTGATTCTGAGTTCACTTATGGATGCGAACACCCGAGCTTGTTGAGTTGAGTCCGAGTTCACTTATGGGCGGGTTACATGGTAGCTTGGCTACATATGTGGCACTTATGTGCAAACTTTCCATGTGTCCAAACTATATTCCGATGTGTTCAACAGGTAAAATTCTACTCAAATGGAGGAATACTCGAGTTCAAAGGGACGTATTGGTAAGTGTTGTGAAATGGATACTTTGAACAAGTATGTACTTAACCCTCGGGTTGAAAACTCGATATAACAACAATATGGTAAGATGATAAATGAAAATATGATATGAATGTTGTGGTGATGATTATGCAAATGATGTTTTATGTTTGCTTATATGGTTATGTTACTTGCTATTTGCATGTGAACTTACTAAGCATTTATGCTTACTCCCTCCTTTTCATTCCTTGTAGTTTTGACAAGCCAGCTCGGAAATCGGGAACGGTCGAAGGCTCGCTCACACTATCCGTGTATCATCTTGGCATAATGGCTTGTATATTTTGAGCATGGCATGTATAGCATTATAATCATTTTGTGCATATGGTCTTATGATATGGTTATTGAGTGGTATGGAAATGCTTGGTAATGATTAGCCATTGGAATGGCTAATAATGATCATATTTGGTGTTATGTATGCTAAGTTGCTAGCTAATCCATGGAAACCATGAAATAGGTAAAATTTACCATAAAATAGATTCAGACAGCAGCAGTGACGTGAGTTTGAAAAATCATTAAAAATAGTAGAGATATAATTAGATGATGAATAAAATATGGAATTGAATAATTATGAGTGTATTTTCATATGGATGGAACAAAACAGGTATATGAGTTATATTTTATGAGATGTTTAAATTTTTGTGAAACAGGGCCAGAGCGATTTTTGGATCCCCTATTCTGACTTTAAAAATTCATCATAAAGTTTACAAATATAATTAGACGTCATACTTTATATTTACAGATTCCTTATTGAGTCTAGTTTTATTAGAAACAAATGGCATAGTCATTGAAACTCTGTACAGGGAGATATCTGATTCGTAATACACAGAGGTCAGAGCAATTGAACCCTGAAACAGGGGAGACTTTAACTAATAAACTGTACTAATTGGCTAGACCAAAAATTCTAGAAAAAAATTAGTAAATATATATCTGAGTCTAGTTTCACTAAAATTTACTAAATTGGATTTTGAGTTTCGGAACTCGAGATATGAATTTTTAAGCAACTGTGACGTAGATTGCTAGCTTGACTGGAAATTTTAAAAATAAATTGTTTGAGCTGTTTAAGTAATGAATTAAGTCTGTTAACACCTCGTTTTCGATTCCAGCGAAGGTCTCAGGTATGGGGCATTACATTTGGTGGTATCAGAGTAGGTTTAGTCGGTTCTCGGACTAACTTAGTGTGACACCCCTAATCTGACCCTAGTCGAAAAGTGTTTTCGGGACCACGAAACCGAGTTTTATAAATAATTGAAAGTTATATTCTATGTTCATGAGGTGAGTAAATGCATGTGTAAAAATTTCAAGCATTAATTTTGCCATTTGTATGTGAAATTTTGAAACGGGACTTATGTGAAACATTGGTAAAATAGGTTAGGTAAATATATAAAGTGATCTAATAGAGCATGTATTGAAAAATGTGGACTTGCATGTCAATTAGACCATTTTTGAATGTAAATGGCCGGCCAACACATGCATGTAACAATGTGTTCTCTTGTCTCCATTTTTTAATTGGTGGGAATTATGTATAATAAAGACATAAATAAACATTTTATGTTAAAATGATTTTTATATATTGAAATAATAAATTTATATTAGTAGTGGTGATAAAAATAAAGTTCCATCATCTTTTTTTTCATTTTTGCCGAAACCATAAGGAAAGAATAAGAAAAATGGAAGAAAGAACACCTAAGGCATTCGACCATCTTGTGTTGGGAATTAAGGTATGATTTCATATGTTTTTCTTTGGATTTTGAGAAATTTAAATTGGTTTTAAAGCTCCTAAAATGACCCATGTATGTGATTTTGTGTTTGTGATGCATGAAGCATTCGGTCATGAGCTCAAGGGGTTACATTGTGTATGTTTTGATAATTTGTAAGGAGAAATGTTCTAAGACATTCGGCCATCATAAGGGAGGATTAAGGTAGGATTCATGTTAGTTTTGTTAAATTTTTGTGAAAATCTAGCTAGTAGCCAATGTCCTATCATGTCCCATATGTTAATTTTCTACCTAAATAAGTAATTAAATGGCATACGGTTAGGGAGAGGTAAATGCTAAGAGTATGGTGCTTTTGATGTTGTGAAGGGAAATAGTAGGAAGGTGAAAGAAGATTTAGGTAGAAATGTAGTTATATGTGGATTTATATGATGTTACAAATAGATGTGAAGCTATGCTAGATTAGAAGAAAAAAATTTGGCCAAGTGTTCATGGGAGGAAACTATGTGTTTGAAAGAATAAAAATGATACTATAATTGATAGTATAGGTATTCGGCCATTTAATCAAGTGTATAGGTGATGTTAGATCTAATTTTAGCACATTCGGCTATATATGTATGCCCATTTGTGATATTACCTTTGATTGTATAAAATCGACTAAAATGGGTAGTTAGTAAGGGTGGTTACCTAATATACAAATATGTATATGTGTATGTGTAAGTGGATTATTGATAGTAATGATATTACATGGTTATTAGCCGAATGGCCCAAAAGCATAAGGTAGAAAGCTCAAGAAGTTAAAGGATGGGAATCAAGCAAGGGCAAAGCAAAGAACATCGAGTAGCCGAGTTGGAACCGTTTTACCCAACACAAAGTAAGTTCTTAAGTAATTGAGTTTGATTCCTTTGTAAGTTTTAAGTTTTAAAACGAGATGAGTATGAATTATGTATATACGTTAAGGTCAATGACTTTTCTAAATGACGGCATATATGATATTATGTTTTAAATATGTGAATGAGAACTTTACAGAGTAAATTGTATAAATCGCTAGGGACAAAGAAGAAGAGGCGTGTTTTGGAAAAATTACCATAAATTGTGGGAGTTGATTTAAAGGCTGAATAAATTATGTAATTAAAGCTTGATGCGTCTAGTTTTGTATAAAAGAAATCGTAAGTAAAGGGGTTGCCGATAATGATATTTTCAAAGTTGTATGAGACAGAGTCGAATGGCTCCAAATCCCTGCTCAAGATTTGGAAAATCATTATAAATCGTAAAAAATGAATATAAGATAAAATTATATGCTTAGACTCCTTAATGAGTCTAGTTTCAAACAAAATAAATGAAAACATATTTTGAATTCGGTACAATGAGAATTCTTAGTGAAGAGTAGTCAGAGTAGTCAAGCAGTAAAATAGGGGAATGTTTAAGAAAAATTCTGGTATTGATTGGCCAAACCAAAAATTCTGAAAATTTGGTGGATAGAGGATATACGAGTCTATTTTCATGGAAAATTAACGGCACATAATTTGGAATTTCGTAGCCCCAGTTACAAATAATTTAACGACTGTTGCTCAGGAAAAACAGCTTGTGGAGAATGTAACACCCCGAACCCGAGACCATCGCCGGTGTCGGACACGAGGGGTTAGCAAGCCAAGTTCACTTGTTTTGCCCATCCATTGGACATTTCCAGTTAGGCTGGAAAAACTGCGTCACTGTCGCCTTAAAAATCATATCTCGAGTTTCAAACCTCGGAAACTGGTTTCGTAAATTTTCCCTGAATTTAGACTCATATATCCATCCATGGATTTATTTCTAGAATTTTTGGTCAGGCCAATTGGTACAGTTTATTAGTTAAAGTCACCCATGTTACAGGGATCGACTGCTCTGACCTTCGCACGGTATAACTTGTATATCTCTCTGTACAGGGCTTTAATGCTGGTTCCGTTTGTTTCTAATGAAACTAGACTCAAGATGGAATCTGTACATATAAGTTATGTCTCCTAATTCTTTCGGGATAATTTATAGTAAATTTTTAAAGTTGCGACAGGGAACCCAGAAACTGTTCTGGCCCTGTCTCACAATAGCTTTAATATCTCTTAACATGTAACTCCTATGACCATTTCGTTTCTTCCATATGAAAATAGACTCATCAATGTTAATTTACATAGCTGATTCACTATTTAATACCATTCCTACAAATTTTGGTGATTTTTCACATTCACGTTACTGCAGCTGGCAGCATCTGTTTTTAAAGTAGGTCTTACCTATTTTGTAGTCTCCATGAACCAACTAGTCTTGCCTTACATAGGTCCACATATGATCATTTTAACCATGCCAATGGCTGATCATGTGACCAACATTTCCATTTCCAATTCATAGTCACATCATGACACCATATATATATATACAAACCGCAAATAGTTTAAGTTGATACTTCACTATTACGAGCCATTTTCGCATGGCCGTTACACATATACATCATAACATATTTAAACCAACAAGGGGTAGTCCTATACATGCCATTTCAAGTTCAACCAAGAATTTATACCAAAATGGGGGCTTGATAGTGTGGATGACTTCGACTTCAACGATCCCGAATCCGATTGCTATTGAGCGAAATCTAGAAAACGAGAGCCAAAGCAATGAGTAAGCATTTTATCCTTAGTAAGTCTCAAGGAATATAATCAACTCTAATTACAGCAATACATTCACATAGTTAAATGCATCATTTCATTAATGCACATTCACATAATCATACTTACTTCACCATCCCAACTCTTATGTTCATACACAAATAACGGCTTCATTAAGGCCGATAACTCGTTCCATCATAGGAGCGGATATCCACACGCTTACTCCTAGCGCCAGCAAAGCACACACCGCACTTACCTTGTCATTGGGGAATTTCACAAGTGCATTAGCTGAAATTTTCCAGCAAGCTTATAATTTTCAAATCACATACCTTCGAGTTTAACCGGATGTCGCTACTCGATCAATCGCCTTGGGACATAGCCCGGTTATGGTAACCCGCACCAAGGCCTCACGGACTTAACCCGGATATCACGATTTGCACAAATGCCTTGGTCTTAGCCCGGATAGAATGACTCGCATACGAATGCCTTGGTCTTAGCCGGATGTAGCCACTAGCACAATTGCCTTGGTCTTAACCCGGTTATAATTTCCAGCATAATTGTCTTCGGGCTTAGCCCGGATATCATTCAATTTCTCATGCACACATACATCAATAATCATTGGACATACATATTTATTTTCGTTACTAAGGCTCAAACACAATTATAATCACTAACATAATCGCCTTCGGGACTTAGCCCGGTATCATTCAATACTCATACACACATAAATCAATAATCAATACATCCATATTTCATTCCACATAATTCAAGCAAGGTCACTTCTTGAGGACTTACCTCGGATGTTGTCGAACGGCTTTTACGGCTATTCGATTACTTTTTCCTTCCCTTGTCCAATTGTGGCCCTCTTAGCTCTTGAGCTAATTCAAACAAATTCAATTTATCAAAACCTCATTGTGCTAGCTTATGGCGAATATGACAAGGAATTTAAATGGTCATATGGCCACCCTTTAGCTTGAATACACAATGGTCATGCACATTTTATACTACATCAAGCAATTCAATACAATTTATTCGAGCATCAAGGAAAAGCTAAGGCCTTCAATAGGCTACCCAAGGCGAATATACTTGTCCATGTTGAGGCCAATTATGCACTTAATACCACACAAAAACAGCATGCATTTTACTAGTTAATGCTTTGCATATTGTAGCTCAAAACTTACAATATAGCATCAAGCACTCATATGTGTGCTAGGCCAAATGTGCTTACAATTTCACAATTATTCTTCAACATCTTCTTCTTTAAACAAACTTATTCATCACTTCCTTCATAACCAAAACATCATGTGCAAACATATATATACATATATGAGCATGGCGAATTTCAAGGTGTCCATAGCCATCCAAAACACAAATTTTAACTAACATGCAAGAAGCAAGAACCATGCTCATGAATGCATCATGGCGAATATGACAATCATGCTCCTTTTCAACTTCAATCATGATAAAACAAAAGAAAGCTCAAAATCTTACTCAAGAGTAGACAATCCATCATTGCATGCATCATCATCAAGCTTCACACTTAGCATGCAATGGCTTTATCACCATAACAACTTTGGCCAAATACCATTTCCATGGCTTAACAAAGATTTGAGCCATGGCTAACATGCACATCAAGTTAGCAACCAAAACATGCATGAAACTCCTAACACAACCTCATACATACCTTAATCTTGATGCAAACTTAGCCAAATCTCCTTCTAGATCTCTTCCAAACCAAGCATGAAGCAAAAATCCTCCTTCTTCCTTAGTTTTGGCTCAAAGAAAGGATGAACAAAATTTTTTCTTTCCTTCTCTACAACTCACGGCAATGGGGGATTACCACACTCACACACATTTTTTTTCATTTTTATCACCCATACACCTTTGTTTATTATTTCACCCTAATGCACCAACAAAACATGTTTCATGACATGTTTAGCCCATCCTCCTTGTCATGGCCGCCACCACCTATAAAGGGGGGAATTTGACATGCAAGTCCATTATTTTGCATGCATGCTTTAATTAGTCATCACACATTTCCTATCATACTTTCAAAGTTCATTACTAAGTCCTTTCTTGTGGAATTCACCCTTATAACACTAAATCAATCATCATAAAATGTCATACATGAGCACACACATATTATAGGCATCAAAATAAATTTTAATTATTTTTATGCCTCGGTTTTATGGTCCCGAGACCACCTTCCGACTAGGGTCAATTTTGGGTGTCACAACTCTCCCCACTTAAGAAATTTTCGTCCCCAAAATCTTACCGTAAATAGGTTTGGATATCGCTCTTTCATAGAGTTCTCGGTCTCCCAAGTAGCTTCTTCTATCCCGTGCTTGAGCCATAACACTTTTACTAGCGGAACCCGCTTGTTTCACAACTCTTTCACTTCTCGTGATAGGATGCGAATCGGTTCTTCCTCATAACTCATATTAGCTTGAATTTCAATTTCGATGGACTAATCACGTGCGATGGATCGGATCTATAGCATCGAAGCATCAAACGTGAAAGACATCGTGAACCTTTTCGAGTTCGGGGCAAAATCAAACGATATGCCACCGGATCGACTCGCCGGATATCTCATATGGCCCAACGAACCTCGGGCTCACTTGCCCTTACGGCCGAATCGAGTATCTTTTTCCAAGGCGATACCTTGAGAAACACTTTATCACCCACCGATACTCGATATCCTTACGCTTCAGTCCGCGTCGACTTTACTCGACGATCGGAGGCTATCTTCAGACTTTCACGGATTACTTTCACTTTCGCTCAGCATCCCTAATCAAATCCACCTCGAAAATCTTGCTTTCACCGAGCTCACCAAAACAATGGTGTACGGCATTTACGACCGCATAAGGCCTCGTAGGGTGCCATCTTAATACTTGATTGAAAGTCGTTGTTGTAAGCGAATTCAATCAATGGCAAATACCGCTCCCATAAACCACTAAACTCGAGGACGCAACATCTTAACATATCCTCAAGTATCCGAATTATCCGCCGGATTGACCATCGGTTTGGGGTGAAAGGCGGTGCTGAAATGCAACTTGGTACCCAAAGCTTCTTGCAACTTTTTCCAAAATCGCGAGGTAAATCTCGGATCTCTATCCGACACGATGGAAATAGGCACCCGTGTAATCTCACAACTGAGAAACGTACAATTCAGCTAATTTGTCAATTGAAAATCCGTGACGACGGGACAAAGTGGGCCGACTTAGTCAATCGATCTACCACGACCCAAACCGCATCCTTCTTACTTGCGACAATGGCGGTCCGGATACAAAGTCCATTGTGACTCGATCCCATTTCCACTCGGGTATCGTGATTGGTCAAGTAATCTCAAGGCACCGATGTTCCGCTTTCACTTGTTGACATATTAAACATCTCAAACAAAGTCGGAGATGTCTCGCTTCATACCATGCCACCAAAACCGACGCTTCAAATCATTGTACATCTTCGTACTTCCGGTGGATTGCCATTCGCTACAATGGGCTTCATTCGAATTATCGAAATGAGTTCAATTCTTTGGAACACACAGACGACTTTTGAACCTCAAACAATCGTCATCATCGATTTGAAACTCAATCCTTGTTCGAACACACTCAAATTTCGCTTTGCGCCAACTCGTCGTCGACTTTCCGAGCTTCTCGAATTTGATGTATCAATAATAGTTTGGCTTTCAATTCAGCTACTAACACACTATCGGATTGAATGCATAAGTGCACGCTCATCGCTCGTAAGCGAATAATGATTTACGACTCAAGGCATCCGCAACCACATTCGCCTTTCCCGTGATAGTCAATGACCAGCTCGTAATCCTTTAACACCGAGCCAACGTCTTTGTCGCAGATTTAAGTCTCTTTGGATCATCAAATATTTGAGACTTTTGTGATCCGAGTATACATGGCACCTTTCACCAAATAAGTAATGTCGCCAAATCTTTAAGGCGAATACGATGGCGCCAATTCGAGATCATGAGTCGGATAATTTTTCTCATGTGACTTTAATTACGCCGACGATAGGCCACAACTCGACCTTCTTGCATTAATACGCAACCTAACCCAAGTAGAGAGGCGTCGCTATAGATGACAAACTCTTTGCGGACTCGGGTTGCACTAGAATTGGGGCTTCACCAAATAAGTTTTCGCTTGATCGAAACTTTTTGGCATTTCTCCGTCCATTCGAACTTAACATCCTTTTGGAGAAGCCACATCGGCGTGGCTATCGTTGAGAAGCCTTTACAAATCGTCGGTAATAACCAAGCCCCAAAAGCTCCGAACCTCAAGAATATTTCTGAGGCTTCCAATTAAGTATGGCTGAAATTTTATTCGGTCGACTCGAATACCGATCTGAGATACCACATGACCCAAGAAGCTAACCTCTCTTAACCGTAACTCACACTTGCTTTAACTTAGCATATAATTGCTTATCCCGTAAAATTTGCAGCACTAACCGCAGTGTTCAAAGATGTTCGGTCTCATTTCTTGAATAGACCAAGATGTCATCAATGAACACGACTATGAATCGATCCAAATATGGTCTAAAGATCCGATTCATTAAATCCATAAATACCGTAGGGCATTAGTGAGCCCAAACGGCATCACTAGGAACTCATAGTGACCATATCTCGCTCAAGGCGCTCTTGGGTATGTCCGAATCTCGGATTCGCAATTGATAATAGCCCGATCTCAAATCTATTTTCGAGAACACCGAGGCTCCTTTAGTTGATCGAACAAGTCATCGATACGTGGCAACGGATATTTGTTCTTTATTGTCGCTTATTAAGTCGACGATAATCGATGCACAACCGCATGGTTCCATCCTTCTTTTCACGAACAACACCGGCGCACCCAAAGGCGAAAAACTCAAGCGAGCAAAACCTCTATCCACCAATTCTTGCAATCGAGCTTCCAACTCCTTTAATTCCGTTGGTGCCATACGATACGGAGCTATCGAAATTGAGTGGTACCAGTACCAATTCGATGCCAAATTCTATTTCCGAACAGTGGTAAACCCAATTCTTCGTGAAAACATCCGGTATTCACAAACCACGGCAGATTCGGTTTCTTTTCGATTCCTTGTCATCGAGCACGTCGCAAGGTACGCTTCGCACTCTTTTCTTACATATTTTCGGCCAACATTGCTGATATTACGCTTGGCAACCCTTTAAGTCCGTAGACTTAACCCGAATTATCTCGTTATTCGACACCTCAAATCGATAGTCTTGCTTTTGCAATTTACGACCGCATCGTGCATGGTCAACCCATCCAAACCAAGAATAACGTCAATTCATCGAACGGCAAAAGCATCAAGTCCGCCGAAACAAGAACCTCGGAACACTAGGGGACTTTTCTTGCACACTTTGTTGACAAGCACGTAATGACCCAAGGGTTTGACACCGAATTACAAACTCGAGAGACTCAATAGGCAAAGTCTTATCGGATGCTAAGGTTTCACATATATAAGATTGAGTAGAACCAGGGTCAATCAAAGCAATCACATTAGTATTGAAAAGAGTGAAAGCACCGTAATGACATCCGGAGAGGCAAGATCCTCGCGTGCGCCAGATGGCATAAGTCCTCGCAGGAGCACGAGCCTCGGATCCGATGGTAGCATCTCTAGATCCTCTCGACCACCAATCGACATTGCCCATATTTCTAGGTGGCCTACCTCGGCAAAGGTAGCACCCGAGTTTCCACTCGACTCACATTCTGCTCAAGCATCCTCGCAATCTTTCCTAAAGTGGTCGGCCGATCCACACTTATAGCAGAGCGATCACGAAACCAACAGCTCCCGAATGCCATTTGCCACAATGTTGACACTCCGCCTCTCTCTACGATCATTTCCACCATCGGCGATCAAGTGACTCGTGTGGTCACAGGGTCGATCGCGTCCTCGCCTAGAAAAGCCCAAAGCGCCTCTAGACCGGTTCACATCATCTCAAATCTCTTGATGCTGTTGAAGAGACTTTCCGAGGACCTCTTTCGAATTCTCCGGTTCCCACATCAGCTTTTTGTTTCTCCTTTCTAAGCTCTTCGACTTTACAAGCTCGCTCAACAAGTACTACGATCTCTCGTATTTCGAGAATGCCAACGAACATCCTTATATCATCATTCGTAGGTTTAAATTCAGTGGCCCCATGTTTTCGAATCCTATCGACTGGGGGCTTACTTGAGCATATTTGGTCAGTTACCGGAGGTATTGTAGGTGCGGGGGTTGCATTTGTCGGGAATGGAGGTTGTGGGACAGCCGTGTTAGTTCGAATGTATTGATTAAACCATTCGTTCATCACACTATAAAAGGCTTGCCTAGCCTCATCATTCGGATTGCTGGCCATAGGTTGAGAGTCCGTCGGCGCTGTCCCTTGTGCGGGAGCATGCGCCACACTCTCCACATCATCAGCTATTGCTCGGTTGGGATCGGGATCCATTGCTATAAACAAACTCAACGTCAAATTGTCAGAAATCACCACACTATCGATTCATCATTTAATGGCATGTATAGCTAGACCCCAAACACCTCACGGTAGTCCTAGAATCGACTAAACCGTTGCTTCGATACCAATAAAATTGTAACACCCGAACCCGAGACCATCGCCGTGTCGGACACGAGGGTTAGCAAGCCAAGTTCACTTGTTTTGCCCATCCATTGACATTTCCAGTCAGGCTGGAAAACTGCGTCACTGTCGCCTTAAAAATCATATCTCGAGTTTCAAACCTCGAAACTGGTTTTGTAAATTTTCCTGAATTTAGACTCATATATCCATCCATGGATTTATTTCTAGAATTTTTGGTCAGGCTAATTGGTACAGTTTATTAGTTAAAGTCACCCATGTTACAGGGATCGACTGCTCTGACCTTCGCACGGTATAACTTGTATATCTCTCTGTACAGGGCTTTAATGCTGGTGCCGTTTGTTTCTAATGAAACTAGACTCAAGATGGAATCTGTACATATAAGGTATGTCTCCTAATTCTTTCGGGATAATTTATAGTAAATTTTTAAAGTTGCGACAGGGAACCCAGAAACCGTTCTGGCCCTGTCTCACAATAGCTTTAATATCTCTTAACATGTAACTCCTATGACCATTTCGTTTCTTCCATATGAAAATAGACTCATCAATGTTAATTTACATAGCTGATTCACTATTTAATACCATTCCTACAAATTTTGGTGATTTTTCACATTCACGTTACTGCAGCTGGCAGCATCTGTTTTTAAAGTAGGTCTTACCTATTTTGTAGTCTCCATGAACCAACTAGTCTTGCCTTACATAGGTCCACATATGATCATTTTAACCATGCCAATGGCTGATCATGTGACCAACATTCCCATTTCCAATTCATAGTCACATCATGACACCATATATATATATACAAACCGCAAATAGTTTAAGTTGATACTTCACTATTACGAGCCATTTTCGCATGGCCGTTACACATATACATCATAACATATTTAAACCAACAAGGGTAGTCCTATACATGCCATTTCAAGTTCAACCAAGAATTTATACCAAAATGGGGGCTTGATAGTGTGGATGACTTCGACTTCAACGATCCCGAATCCGATTGCTATTGAGCGAAATCTAGAAAACCGAGAGCCAAAGCAATGAGTAAGCATTTTATCCTTAGTAAGTCTCAAGGAATATAATCAACTCTAATTACAGCAATACATTCACATAGTTAAATGCATCATTTCATTAATGCACATTCACATAATCATACTTACTTCACCATCCCAACTCTTATGTTCATACACAAATAACGGCTTCATTAAGGCCGATAACTCGTTCCATCATAGGAGCGGATATCCACACGCCTTACTCCTAGCGCATAAAGCACACACCGCACTTACCTTGTCATTGGGGAATTTCACAAGTGCATTAGCTGAAATTTTCCAGCAAGCTTATAATTTTCAAATCACATACCTTCGAGTTTAACCGGATGTCGCTACTCGATCAATCGCCTTGGGACATAGCCCGGTTATGGTAACCCGCACCAAGGCCTCACGGACTTAACCCGGATATCACGATTTGCACAAATGCCTTCGGTCTTAGCCCGGATAGAATGACTCGCACGAATGCCTTCGGTCTTAGCCCGGATGTAGCCACTAGCACAATTGCCTTCGGTCTTAACCCGTTATAATTTCCAGCATAATTGTCTTCGGGCTTAGCCCGGATATCATTCAATTTCTCATGCACACATACATCAATAATCATTGGACATACATATTTATTTTCGTTACTAAGGCTCAAACACAATTATAATCACTAACATAATCGCCTTTCGGACTTAGCCCGGTATCATTCAATACTCATACACACATAAATCAATAATCAATACATCCATATTTCATTCCACATAATTCAAGCAAGGTCACTTCTTGAGGACTTACCTCGGATGTTGTCGAACGGCTTTTACGGCTATTCGATTACTTTTTCCTTCCCTTGTCCAATTGTGGCCCTCTTAGCTCTTGAGCTAATTCAAACAAATTCAATTTATCAAAACCTCATTGTGCTAGCTTATGGCGAATATGACAAGGAATTTAAATGGTCATATGGCCACCCTTTAGCTTGAATACACAATGGTCATGCACATTTTATACTACATCAAGCAATTCAATACAATTTATTCGAGCATCAAGGAAAAGCTAAGGCCTTCAATAGGCTACCCAAGGTCGAATATACTTGTCCATGTTGAGGCCAATTATGCACTTAATACCACACAAAAACAGCATGCATTTTACTAGTTAATGCTTTGCATATTGTAGCTCAAAACTTACAATATAGCATCAAGCACTCATATGTGTGCTAGGCCAATGTGCTTACAATTTCACAATTATTCTTCAACATCTTCTTCTTTAAACAAACTTATTCATCACTTCCTTCATAACCAAAACATCATGTGCAAACATATATATACATATATGAGCATGGCAATTTCAAGGTGTCCATAGCCATCCAAAACACAAATTTTAACTAACATGCAAGAAGCAAGAACCATGCTCATGAATGCATCATGGCGAATATGACAATCATGCTCCTTTTCAACTTCAATCATGATAAAACAAAAGAAAGCTCAAAATCTTACTCAAGAGTAGACAATCCATCATTGCATGCATCATCATCAAGCTTCACACTTAGCATGCAATGGCTTTATCACCATAACAACTTTGGCCAAATACCATTTCCATGGCTTAACAAAGATTTGAGCCATGGCTAACATGCACATCAAGTTAGCAACCAAAACATGCATGAAACTCCTAACACAACCTCATACATACCTTAATCTTGATGCAAACTTAGCCAAATCTCCTTCTAGATATCTTCCAAACCAAGCATGAAGCAAAATCCTCCTTCTTCCTTAGTTTTGGCTCAAAGAAAGGATGAACAAAATTTTTTCTTTCCTTCTCTACAACTCACGGCAATGGGGGATTCCCACACTCACACACATTTTTTTCATTTTTTATCACCCATACACCTTTGTTTATTATTTCACCCTAATGCACCAACAAAACATGTTTCATGACATGTTTAGCCCATCCTCCCTTGTCATGGCCGGCCACCACCTATAAAGGGGGAATTTGACATGCAAGTCCATTATTTTGCATGCATGCTTTAATTAGTCATCACACATTTCCCTATCATACTTTCAAAGTTCATTACTAAGTCCTTTCTTGTGGAATTCACCCTTATAACACTAAATCAATCATCATAAAATGTCATACATGAGCACACACATATTATAGGCATCAAAATAAATTTTTAATTATTTTTATGCCTCGGTTTTTATGGTCCTGAGACCACCTTCCGACTAGGGTCAATTTTGGGCTGTCACAGAGAATTTGTGGTTAATTGTAAACATGGATAAAACTTGTTTTAGTTGCTCATAAGCTATTGATTAAACCCATACGTGAATTCTAAATTGTGATATTGTAAAATGATATATGAGTGTTAGATGGATCTTTGATATTAAAATTTGTGAAATTGTAAGTTTATAAGTATTCGAATATGAAATGATAGTATGGCATGAAATTGAATTATTCATTGGAAAATGATAGATGTAGATTCAGCCAAGACAAAGTGTATACATGAAAGTATATGCGGTATGTGAAGTATATTTGGATAATTGTGATGTGAATACATGAAAATTTATATTTTGATTTAGGATTTTAATGTGATGAATGTGAACATGTATATGTGTGATAAGGCCGAATGGCTAATGTGATGAATGTGAACATGCATATGCGTGATAAGGCCGAATGGCCAATGTGATGAATGTGAACATGCATATGTGTGATAAGGCCGAATGGCCAATGTGATGAATGTGAACATGCATATGTGTGATAAGGTAGAATGGCTAATGTGAAATATATATGAGATATGTATATGTGGTAAAGCCGAATGGCTAGTGTGAAATATGTATATTGTGGCCGAATGACCAAATGTGAAAGGTGTGTATTATTAGATATTTGATGAGGCAAATGAATTACAAATATGACAGTCGATGTGAGTGTTGTAACATGTGATTAAATGTACATGAAACTTGGAAATATATTCCGGGTAAGACCCGATGACTACGTGTGGAGATTATGTCCGGGTAAGACCCGATGACTACGTGTGGAGATTTTGTCCGGGTAAGACCCGATAACTACGTGTGGGGACTATTCAAGCTAAAGGTTTCGCTGAAGATTCGAGTAAAGCATAAGATTATACGACTTCACAGTAACAATTGGTAATAAATACGTTCAATGCGTTAAGTTGGTCAGGTATGTATTTTGAGATTATATTTAAGCTTGATTTGGACTAAATCACAAGGTCGTTATGTGATGCATATGTGAGTAAAGCAATAAGACTGTTCTATGATTATTGTGCGTTTGGTCAATGTGGAAAGTTAGGTGAAAATATGTAATGTACCTATGTTTGTAAGAGATCACTATCAAGTGAGAATTTATCTGCCTATTATATATGATGAGATGTGCATATTCGGTAAAAGGGATGGTATGCCCGAAGGAAGAGTGAAATAAAAATACGAACAACTATGTTATAATTTGATTGTTATCTGTTGACACTGCTTAAAACTTACTAAGCATTGTAATGCTTACTCCGTTTACTTTGTTTCCTCTGTTTTATAGATCTCATTTGGAAGCTACAGGCTCGGGGATCGTCAGCAACTAGTCACACTATCACTATCCACTGTTTGGTACTGCTATGTTTTGGATTATCTTATGGCATGTATAGAATAGACTAGTAGTGGGAGGATATTTTGGTTAATGTATATAAGCTATGCGACTATGACATTGTAACACCCCGAACCCGAGACCATCGCCGGTGTCGGACACGAGGGGTTAACAAGCCAAGTTCACTTGTTTTGCCCATCCATTTGACATTTCCAGTCAGGCTGGAAAACTGCATCACTGTCGCCTTAAAAATCATATCTCGAGTTTCAAAACTCGGAAACTGGTTTCGTAAATTTTCCCTGAATTTAGACTCATATATCCATCCATGGATTTATTTCTAGAATTTTTGGTCGGGCCAATTGGTACAGTTTATTAGTTAAAGTCACCCATGTTACAGGGATCGACTGCTCTGACCTTCGCGCGGTATAACTTGAATATCTCTCTGTACAGGGCTTTAATGCTGGTTCCGTTTATTTATAATGAAACTAGACTCAAAATGGAATCTGTACATATAAGGTATGTCTCCTAATTCTTTTTGGATAATTTATAGTAAATTTTTAAAGTTGCGACAGGGAATCCAGAAACCGTTCTGGCCCCGTCTCACAATAGCTTTAATATCTCTTAACATGTAACTCCTATGACCATTTCGTTTCTTCCATATGAAAATAGACTCATCAAGGTTCATTTACATAGCTTATTCACTATTTAATTCCATTCCTACGAATTTTGGTGATTTTTCACATTCACGTCACTGCAGCTGGCAGCATCTGTTTTTAAGGTAGGTCTTACCTATTTGGTAGTCTCCATGAACCAACTAGTCTTGCCATACATAGGTTCATATATGATCATTTTAACCATGCCAATGGCTGATCATATGACCAACATTCCCATTTCCAAGCCATAGCCACATCATGACACCAAATATATACATACAAACCACAATTAGTCTAAGTCGATACTTCACTTTTACGAGCCATTTTCGCATGGCCGTACATATATACATCACAACATATTCAACCAACAAGGGGTAGTCCTATACATGCCATTTCAAAGTTCAACCAAAATTTATACCAAAATAGAGGCGTGGATAGTGTGGATGACTTCAACTTTATTGATCCCGAATCCGATTGCTATCGAGCGAAATCTATAAAACAGAGAGCCAAAGTAACGGGGTAAGCATTTTTTTATGCTTAGTAAGTCTCAAGGAATATAATCAGCTCTAATTACAGCAATACATTCACATAGCCAAATGCATCATTTCATTGATATACATTCTTACTTCACACTTCATCATTATATACTTTCACAAAGTATCAATCAATTCAATAACTGAAATTCATTAGTCGATTGAGCGAATGTTGCTCAAACATGTCGACTTTCCAATGCACATATAACGTACCTTATCCTTTGGGCTTTTCAAGTGTACTAATTGAATTCATTACAGCAACCAACACTCACCTCCAGCCCAAGATTCTTCGGAATATAACCGGATATAATCACGTGCACAAATGCCTTCGGGTCTTAGCCCGGATAGAATAACTTCATACGAATGCCTTTGGGTCTTAGCCCGATATAGCCACTAGCACAATTGCCTTCGGTCTTAACCGGATATAATTTCAGCATAATTGTCTTCGGGCTTAGCCCGGATATCATTCAATTTCTCATGTACACATACATCAATAATCATTGGACATACATATTTCATTTTCATTACTAAGGCTCAAAACGCAAATATAATCACAAGCATATTCGCCGGGACTTAGCCCGGTAGAATTCAAATGCTCATACATACATAATCAATAATCAATACACATCCATACTTTATTTCACATAACTCAAGTAGGGTCACTTCTTGAGGACTTACCTCGGATGTTGTCGAACGGCTTTTTCGGCTATTCGATCACCTTTTCCTTCCCTTGTCCAATTGTGGCCCTCTTAGCTCTTGAGCTAATTCAAACAAATTCAATTTATTAAAACCTCATTGTGCTTGCTTATGGCGAATATGACAAGGAGTTTAAATGGTCATATGGCCACTCTTTAGCTTGAATACACAATGGTCATGCACATTTTATACTACATCAAGCAATTCAATACAATTTATTTGAGCATCAAGGAAAAGCTAAGGCCTTCAATAGGCTACCCAAGGCCGAATATTCATGTACATGTTGAGGTCAATTTTGCACTAATACCTCACAAAAACAGCATGCATTTTACTAGTTAATGCTTTGCACATTGTATTAAAACTTATAATATAGCATCAAGCACTTATATGTGTGCTAGGCGAATTGTGCTTGCAATTTCACAAGCATTCTTCCACATCTTCTTCTTTAAACCAATATATTCATCACTTACTTCATAACCAAAACATCATGTGCAAACATATATATACAATATGAGCATGGCGAATTTCAAGGTGTCCATAGCCATCCAAAATACAAATTTTAACTAACATGCAAGAAGCATGAACCATGCTCATGAATGCATCATGGCGAATATGACAATCATGCTCCATTCAACTTCAATCATGGTTAAACACAAAAAGAAAACTCAAAATCTTACTCAAGAGTAGACAATCCATCATTGCATGCATCATCATCAAGCTTCACACTTAGCATGGAATGGCTTTATCACCATAACAACTTTGGCCAAATACCATTTCCATGGCATAACAAGGATTTGGGCCATGGCTAACATGCACATCAATTTAGCAACCAAACCATGCATGAAACTCCCAACACAACCTCATACATACCTTAATCTTGATGCAAACTTAGCCAAATCTCCTTCTAGATCTCTTCTAAACAAAGGAAGTGAAGCAAAAATCCCTTCTTCCTCTTAGTATTTTCGGCCAAAAAGGGAGAGAGCAAGCATGAACGAAATTTTTTTCTTTTCTCTTCTTGGTTGCACGGCAATGGGGGGGGGGATGCTACTCTCTCACACACATTTTTTTTTTCTTTTCTCACCCATGCTTAGTTGTTTATTATTTCTAACATCATCCATTAGTAAAACATGTTGGGAACATGTTCCCTTGCCCATAACCTTGTCATGGCCGGCCACTCCTCCTTAGAAAGGGGATTATTTGACCTGCAACTCCACCTTTTGTTAACATGTACTAACAAGCCATTTAAAATTAGCCTATCATATTTCACCATGTTTCACTTTGATCCCTATTTAATACTTTCTCATACAAATGTGTAAAATTAGAGAATGAAATTTTCCACATATGCATGCACACACATAGTAAGCATAGAATATAACAATTAATTATTTTATGACTCAGTTTAGTGGTCCCAAACCACATTCCTATAGGGTCTATTTTGGGTATCACAGACATCTTTTGAATGTTTATTTTATAAGTTTTTTTTTTAAATTTTATCCTTGGTTGTGTCTAGCAATTATCCAATTGAATGATCTTTACTTCAAGAAAATGTTCAAAATTTTACTGATCTGGCATGAGTTACAAGTCTGGTATTGCCCCTTACCTATTCCGGCGACAGTTACGGGATAGGGGTGTTACACTTAGTGTGACAGCCCAAAATTGACCCTAGTCGGAAGGTGGTCTCGGGACCACAAAACCGAGGCATAAAAATAATTAAAAATTTATTTTGATGCCTATAACATGTGTGTGCTCATGTATGACATTTTATGATGATTGATTTAGTGTTATAAGGGTGAATTCCACAAGAAAGGACTTAGTAATGAACTTTGAAAGTATGATAGGGAAATGTGTGATGACTAATTAAAGCATGCATGCAAAATAATGGACTTGCATGTCAAATTCCCCTTTATAGGTGGTGGCCGGCCATGACAAGGAGGATGGGCTAAACATGTCATGAAACATGTTTTGTTGGTGCATTAGGGTGAAATAATAAACAAAGGTGTATGGGTGATAAAAAATGAAAAAAATGTGTGTGAGTGTGGTAATCCCCCATTGCCGTGAGTTGTAGAGAAGGAAAGAAAAATTTTTTCATCCTTTCTTTGAGCCAAAACTAAGGAAGAAGGAGGATTTTGCTTCATGCTTGGTTTGGAAGAGATCTAGAAGGAGATTTGGCTAAGTTTGCATCAAGACTAAGGTATGTATGAGGTTGTGTTAGGAGTTTCATGCATGTTTTGGTTGCTAACTTGATGTGCATGTTAGCCATGGCTCAAATCTTTGTTAAGCCATGGAAATGGTATTTGGCCAAAGTTGTTATGGTGATAAAGCCATTGCATGCTAAGTGTGAAGCTTGATGATGATGCATGCAATGATGGATTGTCTACTCTTGAGTAAGATTTTGAGCTTTCTTTTGTTTTATCATGATTGAAGTTGAAAAGGAGCATGATTGTCATATTCGCCATGATGCATTCATGAGCATGGTTCATGCTTCTTGCATGTTAGTTAAAATTTGTGTTTTGGATGGCTATGGACACCTTGAAATTCGCCATGCTCATATATGTATATATATGTTTGCACATGATGTTTTGGTTATGAAGGAAGTGATGAATAAGTTTGTTTAACGAAGAAGATGTTGAAGAATAATTGTGAAATTGCAAGCACAAATCGGCTAGCACACATATAAGTGCTTGATGCTATATTATAAGTTTTGAGCCACAATATGAAAAGCATTAACTAGTAAAATGCATGCTGTTTTTGTGAGGTATTATGCATAATTGGCCTCAACATGTACATGAATATTCGCCTTGGGTAGCCTATTGAAGGCCTTAGCATTTCCTTGATGCTCAAATAAATTGTATTGAATTGCTTGATGTAGTATAAAATGTGCATGACCATTGTGTATTCAAGTTAAAGAGTGGCCATATGACCATTTAAATTCCTTGTCATATTCGCCATAAGCTAGCACAATGAGGTTTTAATAAATTGAATTTGTTTGAATTAGCTCAAGAGCTAAGAGGTCCACAATTGGACAAGGGAAGGAAAAGTGATCGAATAGCCGTAAAAGCCGCTCGACAACATCCGAGGTAAGTCCTCAAGAAGTGACCTTACTTGAATTATGTGAGATGAAATATGGATGTGTATGATTATTGATTATGTGTGTATGAGTATTTGAATTCCACCCGGCTAAGTCCCAAGGCTAATATGCTAATGATTATAATTGTGTTTGAGCCTTAGTAAGGAAAATGAAATATGTATGTCCAATGATTATTGATGTATGTGTGCATGAGAAATTGAATGATATCCGGCTAAGCCCAAAGACAATTATGCTGAAAATTATATCCGGTTAAGACCAAGGCAATTGTGCTAGTAGCTATATCCGGCTAAGACCAAGGCATTCGTGCAAGTTGTTAAATCCGGCTAAGACCAAGGCATTTGTGCAAATCGTGATATCCGGTTAAGTCCCGTAGGCCTTGGTGCGGGTTATCATAACCGGCTATGTCCCAAGGCGATTGAACGAGTAGCGACGTCCGGTTAAACTCCGAAGGTATGTGATTTGAAAATTATAAGCTTGCTGGAAAATTTCAGCTAATGCACTTGTGAAATTTCCCAATGACAAGGTAAGTGCGGTGTGTGCTTTGCGCTAGGAGTAAGAGCGATGAATATCCGCTCCTATGATGGAGCGAGTTATCGGCCTTAATGAAGCCGTTATTTGTGTATGAACATAAGTGTTGGGATGGTGAAGTAAGTACGATTATGTGAATGTGCATTAATGAAATGATGCATTTGGTTATGTGAATGTATTGCTTTAATTAGAGTTGATTATATTCCTTGAGACTTACTAAGCATAAAATGCTTACCCGTTGCTTTGGCTCTCGCTTTTCTAGATTTCGCCAAGCAATCGGATTTGGGATTGTTGAAGTCAAGTCATCCACACTATCAAGCCTCCATTTTGGTATAAATTATTGGTTGAACTTGAGATGGCATGTATAGGACTACCTCATGTTTGTTAAATATGTTGTAATGTAAGTATGTACGGCCATGCGAAAATGGCTCAAAAAGGAAGCATGAACTTAGACTAATTGTGGTTTGTATATATATATATTTGGTGTCATGATGTGGCTATGGCTTGAAATAGGAATGTTGGTCATATGATCAGCCATTGGTATGGTTAAAATGATCATATATGAACCTATGTATGGCAAGACTAGTTGATTCATGGAGACTACCAAATAGGTAAGCCCTACCTTAAAACAGATGCTGCCAGCTGCAGTGGCGTGAATGTGAAAAATCACCAAAATTCATAGGAATGGAATTAAATAGTGAATAAGCTATGTAAATGAACCTTGATGAGTCTATTTTCTTATGGAAGAAACGAAATGGTCATAGGAGTTACAGGTTAAGAGATATTAAAGCTATTGTGAGACAGGGCCAGAATGGTTTCTGGGTTCCCTGTCGCAACTTTAAAAATTCACTATAAATTATCAAAAAAGAATTAGGAGACATACCTTATATGTACAGATTCCATTTTGAGTCTAGTTTCATTAGAAACAAACGGCACCAGCATTAAAGCCCTGCACAGAGAGATATTCAAGTTATACCGCACGAAGGTCAGAGCAGTCGATCCCTGTAACATGGGTGACTTTAACTAATAAACTGTACCAATTGGCCCGACCAAAAATTCTAGAAATAAACCCATGGATGGATATATGAGTCTAAATTCAGGGAAAATTTACGAAACCAGTTTCCGAGTTTTGAAACTCGAGATATGATTTTAAGGCGACAGTGACGCAGTTTTTCCAGCCTGACTGAAATGTCCAATGGATGGGCAAAACAAGTGAACTTAGCTTGCTAACCCCTCGTGTCCGACACCGGCGATGGTCTCGGGTTCGGGGTGTTACAATTTTATTGGTATCAGAGCCCGGTTTAGTCGATTCTAGGACTACCGTGATGTGTTTGGGGTCTAGCTATACATGCCATTAAATGATGAATCGATAGTGTGGTGATTTCTGACAATTTGACTTTGTGTTTGTTATTAGAATGGATCCCGATCCCAACCGAAGCGATAGCTGATGGTGTGAGAGTGTGGCGCCTGCTCCCGCACAAGGGACAGCCCGACGGACTCTCAACCTATGGCCAGCAATCCGAATGATGAGGCTAGGCAAGCCTTTTATAGTGTGATGAACGAATGGTTTAATCAATACATTCGAACTAACACTACTGTTCCACAACCTCCATTCCCGACAAATGCAACCCCAAGCACCCACAATACCTCCGGTGATGACCAAATAAGGTCAAGTAAGCCCCAATCGATAGGATTCAAAACATGGGGCCACTGAATTTAAGGTTACGGATGATGATGATGCCGAAGCGAGCTGAATTTTGGTTGGATAACACTATCCGTGTGCTCGATGAGCTATCCTGTACACCCGATGAGTGTTTAAAGTGTACCATCTCCTTGCTACGTGAGTCCGCCTACTATTGGTGGAGTACTCGACTGTGGTGCCTAGAGAGCAAGTGACTTGGGAATTCTTTCAAACCGAGTTCAAAAAGTATATTAGTCGAGATTCATCGACCAAAAGCGAAGGGAATTTCTTGATCTTAAGCAAGGTTCTATGTCCGCTATCGACTCACGAACGAAAGTTTGTGAGGCTTAGCCGATGCTGCGAGAATGCATTTCGTCCGGCTATTATGTGTAAACGCTTGAGGATGGGCTGAATGATGATATAAGGATGTTCGTTGGCATTCTCGAGATACGAGAGTTCGTAGTACTTGTTGAGCGAGCTTGTAAAGTCAAGAGCTTAGAAAGGAGAAACAAAAAGTTGATGTGGGAACTGGAGAATTCGAAAGAGGTCATCGGAAAGTCTCTTCAACAAGCATCGAAGAGATTTCGAGATGATGTGAGCCGGTCTAGAGGCGTTTGGGCTTTTCTAGACGAGGACGCGATCGACCCCTGTGACCACACGAGTCACCTCGATCACGGTGGTGGAAATGATCGCCGAGAGGCGGAGTGCCCACATTGTGGCAAATGGCATTCGGGAGCTGTTGGTTTCGTGATCGCTCCCTGCTATAAGTGTGGATCGGCCGACCACTTTATGAAGGATTGCCCGAGGATGCATGAGCAATGTAAGTCGAGTGCAAACCCGGGTGCTACCATCGCCGAGGTAGGCCACCTAGAAATATGGGCAATGTCGATGGCGGTCGAGAGGATCTAGAGATGCTACCATCGATTTGAGGCTCGTGCTCTGCTAGGACTTATGCCATACGCGCACGCCGAGGATGCCGCCTCTCCGGATGTTATTACCGTACTTTCACTCTTTTCAATACAAATGTGATTGCTTTGATTGACCCCGGTTCTACTCATTCATATATATGTGAAACCTTAGCATCCAAAGAAGACTTTGCCCATTGAGTCTCTTCGAGTTTGTAATTCGGTGTCAAACCCTTGGGTCATTACGTGCTTGTCAACAAAGTGTGCAAGAAAAGTCCCCTAGTGTTCCGAGGTTCTTGTTTTCCGGCGGACTTGATGCTTTTGCCGTTCGATGAGTTCGATGTTATTCTTGGTTTGGATTGGTTGACCATGCACGATGCGGTTGTAAATTGCAAGAGCAAGACTATCGATTTGAGGAGCGCGAATAACAAGATAATACGGGTTGAGTCTACGGACTTAAAGGAGTTGCCAGCTGTAATATCAGCGATGTTGGCCTAGAAATATGTAAGAAAAGGGTGCGGCGTACCTTGCGTCGTGCTTTCGATGACAAGGAATCGTAAAAGAAACCCGAATCTGTGCGTGGTTTGTGAATACCGAATGTTTTCCCAAGAATTGCCGACTTACCACATTGCTCGAAGTAGAATTTGGCATCGAATTGGTACCGGTACCACTCAATTTCGATAGCTCCGTGTCGTATGGCATTAACGGAGTTAAAAGAATTGAAGGTCCAATTGCAAGAATTAACGGATAGAGGTTTCGCTCGACCGAAGTTTTTCTCCATGGGCGCACCAAGATTGTTTGTGAAAAAGAAGGACGGAAGCATGAGGTTTTGCATCGACTATCGCCAACTCAATAAAGTGACGATAAAGAATAAATATCTGCTGCCACGAATTGACGATTTGTTTGATCAATTAAAGGGAGCCTTGGTGTTTTCAAAGATAGATTTAAGGTCGGGGTACTATCAGTTGAGGGTCCGAGAATCGGACATACCCAAAACCGCTTTTAGAACGAGGTACGGTCACTCACGAATTCTTGGTGATGTCGTTTGGGCTCACTAATGCCTCTGCGGTGTTTATGGATTTAATGAATAGAATTTTCAGGCCATACTTGGATCGGTTCAGTAGTTGTATTTATCGATGACATTTAGGTCAATTCGAGAGATGAAACCCGAACACCGAGGCTAGTGTTGCAAATCTTACGAGATAAGCAGTTATACGCAAAGTTTGGTAAATGTGAATTTTGGCTGAAAGAGGTTAGCTTTTTTTTGGGGCACGTGGTGTCCGCATCGGGTGTCAGGATGGACCTGAACAAAATTTCGGCCATAGTCAATTGGAAACCTCCGAGGAATGTTACCGAAGTTAGGAGCTTTTTGGGGCTTGCCGGATACTATCGACGATTTGTGAAAGGTTTTTCGATGATAGTGCTACCGATGACTGAAACTACTCCAAAAGATGTTGAGTTCGAGTGGTCGAACGCTGTCAAGAAAGTTTCGATCGACTAAAAACTTGTTTAACCGAGGCCCCAGTGCTAGTACAAATAGTCCGGTAAAGAGTTTGTCATATCTGATGACGCATCCTTGCTTGGGTTAGGTTGTGTGTTGATGCAAGAAGGTCGAGTTGTGGCTTTCGGCGTCGAGACAACTAAAGCCGCATAAGAGAAACTATCCGACCCATGACCTTGAACTAGCAACCATAATGTTCGCCTTGAAGATATGGCGGCATTACTTGTTTGGAGAAAGGTGTCATATTTATTCGGACCACAAGAGTCTAAAATATTTGATGACTCGTAAAGATTTAAACCTGCGACAAAGACGTTGGCTTGAGTTGTTGAAAGACTATGAACTCATCATTGATTATCACCGGAAAGGCCAACGCGGTGGTGATGCTTTAAGTCGCAAGGCACATGCGCGCTTTGAGAGCGATGGATGCTCATTTATCCGTTTCACCCGAGGAGGTGCTAGTAGTCGAATTAGAGGCCAAACCGTTATTGATTCATCAAATACTTGAATCTCGGAAGGTCGACGCTGAATTGGTCGCTAAGCGAGCGAATGTGTTTCGGATGAAGAATCGAATTTCAGATTGACGACAATGACCGCTTGACGCTCAAGGGTCGATTATGTATTCCAAGGAATTCGAACTTGTTTCGATGATTTTGAGCGAGGCTCACAGAGTCGAATGTCAATCCACCCGGTAGTACTAAAATGTACAATGACCAAACGCCAATTTTGGTGGCTCGGTATGAAATGAGACATTTCAATTTGTTTCAAGGTGTCCGATATGTCAACAAGTGAAAGCGGAACATCAAGTGCCATCGGGATTACTTCACCAATCATGATACCGAATAGAAATGGGATCGAGTGACAATGGATTTTATATCCGGATTACCAAAGTGTCGCAAGTAAGAAAGATGCGATTTGGGTCATTGTTGATAGATCGACCAAGTCTCGCTCATTTTATCCTCGTCCGCACGGATTTTTCGCTCGATAAATTGGCGAATTATACGTCTCCCAAATTATTCGATTGCATGGGGTGCCTATTTCTATCGTGTCGGATAGAGACCCAAGATTACATCGCTATTTTGGAAGAAATTGCAAGAGGCTTTGGGTACCAAGTTGCATTTCAAAGACCGCCTTTCACCCCCAAACCAAGGGTCAATCCGGCGGATAATTCAGATACTTGAGGATATGTTAAGATGTTGCGTCCTCGAGTTTAGTGGTTCATGGGAACGGTATTTGCCGTTGATTGAATTCGCTTACAACAACAAACTTTCAATCAAGTATTAAGATGGCACCCTCGAGGCCTTGTACGGTCGTAAATGCCGTACACCATTGTTTTGGACCGAGCTTGGTGAAAGTAAGATTTTCGGGTGGATTTGATTAGAGATGCTGAATGCAGAAAGTGAAAGTAATCCGTGAAAGTCTCAAGATAGCCTCCGATCGTCGAAAGTCGACGCGGGCCCTGAAGCGTAAGGATATCGAGTATCGGTGGGTGATAAAGTGTTTCTCAAGGTATCGCCTTGGAAAAAGATACTCGATTCACCGTAAGGGCAAGTTGAGCCCGAGGTTCATTGGGCCATACGAGATATCCGAAGCGAGTCGATCCAAAGGCATATCGTTTGATTTTGCCCCGAACTCGAAAAGGTTCACGATGTCTTTCACGCTTCGATGCTTCGACGCTATAGATCCGATCCATCGCACGTGATTAGTCCATCGAAATTGAAATTCAAGCTAATATGAGTTATGAGGAAGAACCGATTCGTATCCTATCACGAGAAGTGAAAGAGTTATGAAACAAGCGGTTCCGCTAGTAAAAGTGTTATGGCTCAAGCACGGGATAAAAGATGCTACTTGGGAGACCGAGAACTCTATGAAAGAGCGATATCCAAACCTATTTACGGTAAGATTTTCGGGACGAAAATTTCTTAAGTGGGGAGAGTTGTGACAGCCCAAAATTGACCCTAGTCGGAAGGTGGTCTCGGGACCACAAAACCGAGGCATAAAAATAATTAAAATTTATTTTGATGCCTATAACATGTGTGTGCTCATGTATGACATTTTATGATGATTGATTTAGTGTTATAAGGGTGAATTCCACAAGAAAGGACTTAGTAATGAACTTTGAAAGTATGATAGGAAATGTGTGATGACTAATTAAAGCATGCATGCAAAATAATGGACTTGCATGTCAAATTCCCCCTTTATAGGTGGTGGCGGCCATGACAAGGAGGATGGGCTAAACATGTCATGAAACATGTTTTGTTGGTGCATTAGGGTGAAATAATAAACAAAGGTGTATGGGTGATAAAAAATGAAAAAAATGTGTGTGAGTGTGGTAATCCCCCATTGCCGTGAGTTGTAGAGAAGGAAAGAAAAATTTTTTCATCCTTTCTTTGAGCCAAAACTAAGGAAGAAGGAGGATTTTTGCTTCATGCTTGGTTTGGAAGAGATCTAGAAGGAGATTTGGCTAAGTTTGCATCAAGACTAAGGTATGTATGAGGTTGTGTTAGGAGTTTCATGCATGTTTTGGTTGCTAACTTGATGTGCATGTTAGTCATGGCTCAAATCTTTGTTAAGCCATGGAAATGGTATTTGGCCAAAGTTGTTATGGTGATAAAGCCATTGCATGCTAAGTGTGAAGCTTGATGATGATGCATGCAATGATGGATTGTCTACTCTTGAGTAAGATTTTGAGCTTTCTTTTGTTTTATCATGATTGAAGTTGAAAAGGAGCATGATTGTCATATTCGCCATGATGCATTCATGAGCATGGTTCATGCTTCTTGCATGTTAGTTAAAATTTGTGTTTTGGATGGCTATGGACACCTTGAAATTCGCCATGCTCATATATGTATATATATGTTTGCACATGATGTTTTGGTTATGAAGGAAGTGATGAATAAGTTTGTTTAACGAAGAAGATGTTGAAGAATAATTGTGAAATTGCAAGCACAAATCGCCTAGCACACATATAAGTGCTTGATGCTATATTATAAGTTTTGAGCCACAATATGAAAAGCATTAACTAGTAAAATGCATGCTGTTTTTGTGAGGTATTAAGTGCATAATTGGCCTCAACATGTACATGAATATTCGCCTTGGGTAGCCTATTGAAGGCCTTAGCATTTCCTTGATGCTCAAATAAATTGTATTGAATTGCTTGATGTAGTATAAAATGTGCATGACCATTGTGTATTCAAGTTAAAGAGTGGCCATATGACCATTTAAATTCCTTGTCATATTCGCCATAAGCTAGCACAATGAGGTTTTAATAAATTGAATTTGTTTGAATTAGCTCAAGAGCTAAGAGGTCCACAATTGGACAAGGGAAGGAAAAAGTGATCGAATAGCCGTAAAAGCCGTTCGACAACATCCGAGGTAAGTCCTCAAGAAGTGACCTTACTTGAATTATGTGAGATGAAATATGGATGTGTATGATTATTGATTATGTGTGTATGAGTATTTGAATTCCACCCGGCTAAGTCCCAAGGCGAATATGCTAATGATTATAATTGTGTTTGAGCCTTAGTAAGGAAAATGAAATATGTATGTCCAATGATTATTGATGTATGTGTGCATGAGAAATTGAATGATATCCGGGCTAAGCCCCAAGACAATTATGCTGAAAATTATATCCGGGTTAAGACCAAGGCAATTGTGCTAGTAGCTATATCCGGGCTAAGACCAAGGCATTCGTGCAAGTTGTTAAATCCGGGCTAAGACCAAGGCATTTGTGCAAATCGTGATATCCGGGTTAAGTCCCGTGAGGCCTTGGTGCGGGTTATCATAACCGGCTATGTCCCAAGGCGATTGAACGAGTAGCGACGTCCGGTTAAACTCGAAGGTATGTGATTTGAAAATTATAAGCTTGCTGGAAAATTTCAGCTAATGCACTTGTGAAATTTCCCAATGACAAGGTAAGTGCGGTGTGTGCTTTGCGCTAGGAGTAAGAGCGTATGAATATCCGCTCCTATGATGGAGCGAGTTATCGGCCTTAATGAAGCCGTTATTTGTGTATGAACATAAGTGTTGGGATGGTGAAGTAAGTACGATTATGTGAATGTGCATTAATGAAATGATGCATTTGGTTATGTGAATGTATTGCTTTAATTAGAGTTGATTATATTCCTTGAGACTTACTAAGCATAAAATGCTTACCCGCTGCTTTGGCTCTCGGTTTTCTAGATTTCGCTCAAGCAATCGGATTTGGGATTGTTGAAGTCAAGTCATCCACACTATCAAGCCTCCATTTTGGTATAAATTATTGGTTGAACTTGAGATGGCATGTATAGGACTACCTCATGTTTGTTAAATATGTTGTAATGTAAGTATGTACGGCCATGCGAAAATGGCTCGAAAAAGGAAGCATGAACTTAGACTAATTGTGGTTTGTATATATATATATTTGGTGTCATGATGTGGCTATGGCTTGGAAATAGGAATGTTGGTCATATGATCAGCCATTGGTATGGTTAAAATGATCATATATGAACCTATGTATGGCAAGACTAGTTGATTCATGGAGACTACCAAATAGGTAAGCCCTACCTTAAAACAGATGCTGCCAGCTGCAGTGGCGTGAATGTGAAAAATCACCAAAATTCATAGGAATGGAATTAAATAGTGAATAAGCTATGTAAATGAACCTTGATGAGTCTATTTTCTTATGGAAGAAACGAAATGGTCATAGGAGTTACAGGTTAAGAGATATTAAAGCTATTGTGAGACAGGGCCAGAATGGTTTCTGGGTTCCCTGTCGCAACTTTAAAATTCACTATAAATTATCCAAAAGAATTAGGAGACATACCTTATATGTACAGATTCCATTTTGAGTCTAGTTTCATTAGAAACAAACGGCACCAGCATTAAAGCCCTGCACAGAGAGATATTCAAGTTATACCGCACGAAGGTCAGAGCAGTCGATCCCTGTAACATGGGTGACTTTAACTAATAAACTGTACCAATTGGCCCGACCAAAATTCTAGAAATAAACCCATGGATGGATATATGAGTCTAAATTCAGGAAAATTTACGAAACCAGTTTCCGAGTTTTGAAACTCGAGATATGATTTTTAAGGCGACAGTGACGCAGTTTTTCCAGCCTGACTGGAAATGTCCAATGGATGGGCAAAACAAGTGAACTTAGCTTGCTAACCCCTCGTGTCCGACACCGGCGATGGTCTCGGGTTCGGGGTGTTACACTTAGCATGTGTAAAAGTTTAGCTATACATGCCACTGATCTGTGATAGTGTGATGTCTTCCGACACGTATAAGTACCATCTTATTTAGATAGGGTACTCTCCAACCGAGCTGCGCTGACCATGTTCAATGTTATATGAAGGTATTTGAGTAAAGTTATGATTATGATAAGTCTCGGTTTAGAAAAGTATGAATAAAAGTTTATGATACATATGAGATAATATGTGATATGAAAGTTCATATTGTGATAAATATCCATATTTGCTTAATGCTCATATGATGTAGTGTATGTGACTTATTTGGTAAGATGAATAGAATAAATAGAAAGTAGTAGAGGTATGAATAAAGGTCATAATATCATGATACTGAATGAAAATGTCTTTGTCTTGATTGGTCGTTGAATGTTGATGAATGTTAATGATATACAATTTTATGAGATAAAGGATTATAATGAAATGAACTTATCTATGTTAAATTGTTGGACTAAATTATATGATTGTAATGATATGTACATGATGATGCACGAAATGAAAGTTGTGATTGTGATGCAAATATCTATGTTTGTTTGGCCTTATATGATGTCATGAGCATGAATTAATTTAATTAAATGAATGGATAAGTAAAGCTATCTAGAAAACATAGAATGTATGCATAAGTATATTGTATAAATGGGACAATAGGAAAATTGGTGTAAGCCAACATGAATGTTTCTTTGCCTGAATGAATGACATGATTTTGATGATGTTGCTATGATGATGGAAGTTGTGTCATATGTGCATGTATAAGAAAGTCGAGTCAGAGGTCCTACAACCCTCCCCATCAAGTGGTACTTATAATGGAATTTCATGAGATTTGTATTGAATAAGTTTCGGTTGAGAACCTAAAGAGTTCAAGATAGAATAATTATAAGTATGATCAGAGATTGAAAATGAGCTAATAAATAAAGTCGAGCCAAGAAAGTATCGGATTGATATAAAGATTATTGGAATTATACCTTTGTCTCAGCTTAGAGAAGGAATTCTCTTTGCTAAATCGAATTACTCAGGTGCAAGGTCGAGAAAAGTGTAAATCGAAATTTAGTCAGAACTTGCCTTCTTTAGTGAATGGTTTAATATGAAATTTGTGACGGCAGAACTAGTTAGGGAAATGATATTTGAAATGTGAACTATCTGAGTGTGACAGCTTATGACCGGATGATTTAGCGATCTCTTTTGAGATGTTCTATGTGTTTACCCGTTCTCGTAAATATTTCTATGGCTATTGATCTTCAAGAAATTCTTGTTATATGGGAATGTCTTCTAATTCTAGTGTTGGATGAAAGCATTGGTAGTCTGACTGGTTTATAATTTATATTGCTCTATTTCATCGGGTCCTCTATTTCATTTCGTCTGATAAGAATTGATGAGAGAATATGTAAGATATTATGATTCTGTTTCTTCTACTTGATGCTTCATCTGATATATATGTATGGGAAGATATATTGTTCTTGTTATATTTGATTATAGTGGGATTAAATGATATTTTCTTTTGGACTTTCTTTCTTTGAAGAATTATCGGAGTATTCTCAGATTTTCTCTATGAGTTTGGTTTTGATTCTCCAAGCATAGTATCGTATCTTGGGTTTCTTTATCCTGGATCTCTTTATTCTGGATTTCTTTATTCTGGGTTTCTCTATCTTGGATTTCTTTATTCGGTTTTCTTGTTATCTTTGTTCCATAAATTTTCAATTAAGACTCATGTTCGAAGTGTGTTCTTCAGCTCGTGATAATCATGTCAAATATGACTATACTTCTAATTTGATCTTAGTAATGTGGTGATTTTAGTATTGGGATTTTTTTTTGATTTCTGTGTAAGGATTTGACATCAGTAAAGGCATAAGTGATAAAAGCACAAGTTTTAGTCGGTATGGTGAATTATTTATTTGAAAGATTTCATGTGACAATTATGTCAGGATTATTTTTCTCAAGTCTGATAATAGAATTTCATTTTTGTACTGATAAAATAGTAAATAGTCTGAACGAGAAGTGTATATTTATTAGAAAGAGTTGGATATTAGTTAAATTCACTACGAATGATAAGGTTTTCGTCTTGTGAAAGTTGAAAAGTTTATTACATGTTGACAGAGTTCTGATAGATGAGAATATTGGTAACCGAAGTATCTGAACTAGACTAGTCTACATTGAGCAAAGACTTCCTGACTTTCAGTAATGTACTGTTGTATGAATTGTGATGTGTTTCAAGACAGTGAGGTAATGTGATAGTTTAGAGCATTCGATGTTACATAAAATCTGAGTTGTTAAAGAGGTTAAAGCCGAGCATTGGGATCTATCAAAATTATCCTTGCCAGTGTTGATATTGGGATGGAAATGAGAAGGATTATTCTTGAGGCCATATCAGAATTATTTCCATGGCGAAAAGAGGAAAATGTGATTTATCCTATTGTTAAATGTTTGGCGAGATCTATAAATCATATCGGTATTGAATGAATTCCTACTAATCAGATTCATGGAATTTCAGGTCTCTTTGATTGTTGAATTTCTTGGAATTCCAGTCTCCATTAAATCAAGTTGAGATCCGGGTTTTATGTCATGATATCATGGGAAACTGAGAAGGGTTGAAAATTTAAGAACAGTTGAGAGTTGAGACTGTAAACTTACAGATCATATGAGAAATTAAAGAGATGTATAGCCTAAGTGAAAGTTCTTCGGCACCGAATATGAGGTTAAAAGTGAAGACCACTTTTCCGGTAAGATTTTCGGGGACGAAAATCCCTAAAGGGGGGAGAGTTGTAATATCCTGATTTTGTACCTAGTCGGAATGGTGGTTTTGAGACCACAAATCCGAGATAGAAATAATTATTTTATAATTATTTTGAGTTCTATGATATGATTTCATGATTGTGTGAAAATTTCTTGAAGAAATTCTATGCATAAAGTGCTTAATTTGAAATTAGGGACTAAATTGAATAAATTGTAAAACTTGTGTTCTAGAAGTATTTTGCATAAAATTGAATTAGATTATTAATTAGAGGTCCTTAAAGAGTAATTTTACCAATTTATAAAAAACATTTGGACAAAAATAGGCTTGGAAGGGTAAAAATTTTAAAGAATAGTAAAAAGGGTATTTTGGTCATTTAGGGGTAAAATGAATTAAAAGACAAATTTTAAAACTCAAATGTGTCCATCTTCAACCCCATGGCCGAATATAGCAAGGAAAAACCATTGATAGGGTTTTTCAAGCTTCCAAGCCCGATTGTAAGTCCGTTCTAGCCTCGTTTTTAATTTTTTTTTACGTTTTTGGAGTCCCGGTAACTTGATTTAGCTTATGCTAGCAATAATTTAACCTAGGGTTTATATTTGGAAAAATACCCATAGGTGAAATTTGTGTATTTTGGTGTTTTATGATAGAATATGAGGTTTTAAATTATGTTAGACAACTTGTGCTACTCGGTTTTAAATGAAAACAAGCAAAAGGGCTTAATCGGTAAAAATACCTAATAGTCATAAGTACATGTTAGAGTGAGAATTTGATGTTGCTGTAGAAGGAGAAAATGATCAGCATGTCGTAAAACATAAGAAAATAGGCTGAAGTTTAATTTACGAGATTTGGGGTAAAAGTGTAAATATGCAAAAGTTTAGGGGCAAAATTGTAATTTTTCAAAAATATGATTTTGGTCAATTTGAATAATGTGAGTCCTAATTAGACTATATTTTAAATAAAAGAGCAAGGAAAACTAAAATTCGGGCTAAAATGAAAAATAAACCAAGTTGTGGACAAAATGGTAAAAGTAGCCATTTTCGCATACGAGGTAAGTTCATATGTAAATGTTAGAAACATAGTTATTATTTTAAATGTTTTAATGTTATTTAAATGATATGATAATTATTATGAAATATTATACTTGTGATAATTGTTTGATAATATGTCAAATTATGTGATATACTTGGAAAATGTGAAATACTACCGAGTATCGGTATCGGCATTCCGTAGAAGATGGTTGAGACACATGATCGGGAAAAAGGTCCCGTTGAACCTTAGAAATGGATTAGGATACAAGTGACATGTCACTAGGATATTTGGGCATCCGAACTCGTTGAGTTGAGTCCGAGTTCACTTATGGATGCGAATGTCCGAACTCGTTGAGTTGAGTCCGAGTTCGAGAGATGTAACTAGGCATCCGAGCTCGTTGAGTTGAGTCCGAGTTCACTTGTGGATGTGAATGCTCGAGCTTGTTGAGTTGAGTCCGAGTTCACTTATGGGCGGGTTACATGGTAGCTTGGCTACATATGTGGCACTTATGTGCAAACTTTCTATGTATCCGAACTATATTCCGATGTGTTCAACGGGTAAAATTCTACTCAAATGGAGGAATACTTGAGATGAAAGGGACGTATTGGTAAGTGTTGTGAAATGGATACTTTGAACAGGTATGTACTTAACCCTCGCATTGAAAACTCGATATAACAACAATATAGTAAGATGATAAATGAAAATATGATATGAATGTCTTGGTGATGATTATGCAAATGATGTTTTATGTTTGCTTATATGGTTATGTTACTTGCTATTTGCATGTGAACTTACTAAGCATTTATGCTTACTCCCTCCTTTTCATTCCTTGTAGTTTTGACAAGCTAGCTCGAAAATCGGGAACGGTCAGAGGCTCGCTCACACTATCCGTGTATCATCTTGGCATAATGGCTTGTATATTTTGAGCCTGGCATGTATAGCATTATAATCATTTTGTGCATATAGTCTTATGATATGGTTATTGAGTGGTATGGAAATGCTTGGTAATGATTAGCCATTAGAATGGCTAATTATGATCATATTTGGTGTTATGTATGCTAAATTGCTAGGTAATCCATGGAAACCATGAAATAGGTAAAATTTACCATAAAATAGATTCGAGACAAAGAAGATGGCGTGAGTTTGAAAAATCATTAAAATAGTAGAGATATAATTAGATGATGAATAAAATATGGAATTGAAGAATTATGAGTCTATTTTCATATGGATGGAACAAAACAGGTATATGAGTTATATTTTATGAGATGTTTAAATTTTTGTGAAACAGGGCCAGAGCGATTTTTGGATCCCCTATTTTGACTTTAAAAATTCATCATAAATTTTACAGAAATAATTAGACGTCATGCTTTATATGCAGATTCCTTATTGAGTCTAGTTTTATTAGAAACAAACAGCATAGTCATTGAAACTCAGACAGGAGATATCGATTAAGTAATACACAGAGGTCGAGCAATGAACCTCAAACAGGGAGAGTTTAACTAATAAACTGTACTAATTGGCTCGACCAAAAATTCTAGAAAAAAATTAGCAAATATATATATATATGAGTCTAGTTTTATAAAAATTTACGAAATTGGATTTCGAGTTTTGGAACTCGAGATATGAATTTTTAAGCAACTGTGACGTAGATTGCTAGCTTGACTGGAAATTTTAAAAATAAATTGTTTGAGCTGTTTAAGTAATGAATTAAGTTTGTTAACACCTCGTTTTTGACTCCAGTGACGGTCTCGGGGACGGGGCGTTACATTTGGTCGTATCAGAGCAGGTTTAGTCGGTTCTCGGACTAACTCAGCATGTGTAAAAGTTTAGCTATACATGCCACTGATCTGTGATAGTGTGATGTCTTCCGACACGTATAAGTTCCGTCTTATTTAGACAGGGTACTCTCCAACCGAGCCGCGCTGACCATGTTCAATGTTATGTGAAGGTATTTGAGTAAAGTTATGATTATGATAAGTCTCGGTTCAGAAAAGTATGAATAAAAGTTTATGATACATATGTGATAATATGTTAGATGAAAGTTCATGTTGTGATAGATATCCATATTTGCTTAATGCTCATATGATGTAGTGTATGTGGCTTACTTGATAAGATGAACGAAATAAATAGAAAATAGTAGAGGTATGAATAAAGGTTATAATATCATGATACGAATGAAAATGTCTTTGTCTTGATTGGACGTTGAATGTTGATGAATGTTAATGATATACAATTTTTATGAGATAAAGGATTATAATGAAATGAACTTATCTATGTTAAATTGTTGGACAGAATTATATGATTGTAATGATATGTACATGATGATGCACGAAATGAAAGTTGTGATTGTGATGCAAATATCTAAGTTTGTTTGGCCTTATATGATTTCATGAGCATGAATTAATTTAATTAAATGAATGGATAAGTAAAGCTATCTAGAAAACATAGAATGTATGCATAAGTATATTGTCTAAATGGGACAATAGGGAAATTGGTGTACGCCAACATGAATGTTGCATTGCCTGAATGAATGACATGATTTTGATGATGTTGCTATGATGATGGACGTTGTGTCATATGTGTATGTATAAGAAAGTCAAGTCAGAGGTCCTACAACCCTTCCCCTTTACCGAAGTGGTACTTATAATGGAATTTCATGGATTTGTATTGAATAAGTTTTCGGTTGAGAACCCAAAGAGTTCAGTGATAGAATAATTATAAGTATGATCAGAGATTGAAAATGAGTTGATAAGTAAAGTCAGAGCTAGTAAAGTATCGGATTGATATAAAGATTATTGGAATTATGCACTGTCCCAGTTAGAGAAGGAATTCTCTTTGGTAAATTGAATTACTCAGGTGCAAGGTCGTGAAAAGTGTATATCGAAATTTATTCAGAACTTGCCTTCTTTAGTGAATGGTTTAATATGAAATTTGTGACGGTAGAACTAGTTGGGGAAATGATATTTGAAATGTGAACTATCTGAGTGTGACAGTTATGACTGGATAGATTTAGCAATCTCTTTTAAGATGTTCTATGTGTTTACCCGTTCTCAGAAATATTTCTATGGCTATTGATCTTCTGAAGAAATTCTTGTTATATGGGAATGTCTTCTAATTCTAGTGTTGGATGAAAGCATTGGTAGTATGATTGGTTTATAATTTATATTGCTCTATTTCATCGGGTATTCTATTTCATTTCGTCTGATAAGAATTGATGAGAGAATATGTAAGATATTATGATTCTGTTTCTTCTACTTGATGCTTCATCTGATATATATGTATGGGAAGATATATTGTTCTTGTTATATTTGATTATAGTGGGATTAAATGATGTTTTCTTTTGGACTTTCTTTCTTTGAAGAATTATCGGGGTATTCTATATTTTCTCTATGAGTTTGGTTTTCGATTCTTCGGCATAGTATCGTATCTTAGGTTTCTTTATCCTGGATCTCTTTATTCTAGATTTCTTTATTCTGGGTTTCTCTATCTTGGATTTCTTTATTCGGTTTTCTTGTTATCTTTGTTCCATAATTTTTCAATTAAGACTCATGTTCGAAGTGCGTTCTTCAGCTCGTGATAATCATGTCAAATATGACTATACTTCTAATTTGATCTTGGTAATGTGGTGATTTTAGTATTGGGATTTTTTCTGATTTCTGTGTAAGGATTTGACTTCAGTAAAGGCATCAGTGATAAAAGCACGAGTTTCAGTCAGTATGGTGAATTATTTATTTGAAAGATTTCATGTGAGAATTATGTCAGGATTATTTTTCTCAAAGTCTGATAATAGAATTTCATTTTTGTACTGATAAAATAGTAAATAGTCTAAACGAGAAGTGTATATTTATTAGAAAGAGTTGAATATTAGTTAAAGTCACTACGAATGATAAGGTTTTCGTCTTGTGAAAGCTGAAAAGTTTATTACATATTGATAGAGTTCGGATAGATGAGAATATTGGTAACCGAAGCGTCTGGACTAGACTAGTCTACATTGGGCAAAGACTTCCTGACTTTCAGTAATGTACTGTTGTATGAATTGTGATGTGTTTCAAGACAGTGAGTTAATGTGATAGTTTAGAGCATTCGATGTTACATAAAATCTGAGTTGTTAAAGAGGTTAAAGCCGAGCATTGGGATCTATCAAAATTATCCTTGCCAGTGTTGATATTGGGATGGAAATGAGAAGGATTATTCTTGAGGCTATATCAGAATTATTTCGATGGCGGAAAGAGGAAAATGTGATGTATCCTATTGTTAAATGTTTGGCAAGATCTATAAATCATATCGGTATTGAATGAATTCCTACTAAATCGATTCATGGAATTTCAGGTCTCTTTGATTGTTGGATTTCTTGGAATTCCGGTCTCCATTAAATCAAGTTGAGATCCGGGTTTTATGTCATGATATCATGGGAAACTGAGAAGGGTTGAAAATTTAAAAACAGTTGAGAGTTGAGACTGTAAGCTTTTAGATCATAAGAGTAATTAAAGAGATGAATAGCCTAAGTGAAAGTTCTTCGGCACTGAATATGAGATTAAAAGTGAAGACCACTTTTCCGGTAAGATTTTCGGGGACGAAAATCCCTAAAGGGGGGAGAGTTGTAATATCCTGATTTTGGGCCTAGTCAGAATGGTGGTTTGAGACCACAAATCTGAGATAAAAATAATTATTTTATAATTATTTTGAGGTCTATGATATGATTTCATGATTGTGTGAAAATTTCGTGATGAAATTCTATGCATAAAGTGCTTAATTTGAAATTAGGGACTAAATTGAATAAATTTTAAAACTTGTGTTCTACAAGTATTTTGCATAAAATTGAACTAGATTATTAATTCGAGGTCCTTAAAGTGTAATTTGACCAATTTCTAAAAAACGTTTGGACAAAAATGGGCTTGGAAGGGTAAAAATTTAAAGATTAGTAAAAAGGGCATTTTGGTCATTTAGCTGTTAATTAAATTAAAAGACAAATGTTAAAACCCAAATGTGTCAATCTTCAACCCCATGGCCGAATATAGCGAGGAGAAACCATGGATAGGGTTTTTCAAGCTTCCAAGCTCGATTGTAAGTCCGTTCTAGCCTCGTTTTTAATTTTTTTACGTTTTTAGAGTCCCGGTAACTTGATTTAGCTTATGCTAGCAATAATTTAACCTAGGGTTTATATTTGGAAAAATACCCATAGGTGAAATTTGTGTATTTTGGTGATTTATGATAGAATATGAGGTTTTAAATTATGTTAGACAACTTGTGCTACTCGGTTTTAAGTGAAAACGAGCAAAAGGGCTTAATTGGTAAAATTACCTAATAGTCATAAGTACATGTTAGAGTGAGAATTTGATATTGCCGTAGAAGGGAAAAATGATCAGCATATCATAAAACATAAGAAAATAGGCTGAAGTTTAATTTATGAGCTTTGGGGAAAAAGTGTAAATATGCAAAAGTTTAGGGGCAAAATTGTAATTTTTCAAAAATATTATTTTGGGTCAATTTGAATAATATGATTCCTAATTAGACTATATTTTAAATAATAGAGCAAGGAAAACTAAAATTTGGGCTAAAATGGGAAAAATACCAAGTTGTGGACAAAAGGGTAAAAGTAGCCATTTTCGCATACGAGGTAAGTTCATATGTAAATGTTAGAAACATAGTTATTATTTTAAATGTTTTAATGTTATTTAAATGATATGATAATTATTATGAAATATTATACTTGTGATAATTGTTTGATAATATGTCAAATTATGTGATATACTTGGAAAATGTGAAATACTACCGAGTATCGGTATCGGCATTCCGTAGAAGATGGTTGAGACACATGATTGGGAAAAAGGTCCCGTTGAACCTTAGGAATGGATTAGGATATAAGTGACATGTCACTAGGATATTTGGGCATCCGAACTCGTTGAGTTGAGTCCGAGTTCACTTATGGATGTGAATGTCTGAACTCGTTGAGTTGAGTCCGAGTTCGAGAGATGCAACTAGGCATCCGAGCTCGTTGGGTTGAGTCCGAGTTCACTTATGGATGCGAACGCCCGAGCTCATTTAGTTGAGTCCGAGTTCACTTATGGGCGGGTTACATGGTAGCTTGGCTACATATGTGGCACTTATGTGCAAACTTTCCATATATCCGAACTATATTCCGATGTGTTCAACGGGTAAAATTCTACTCAAATGGAGGAATACTCGAGCTGAAAGGGACGTATTGGTAAGTGTTGTGAAATGGATACTTTGAACAGGTATGTACTTAACCCTCGAGTTGAAAACTCGATATAACAACAATATGGTAAGATGATAAATGAAAATATGATATGAATGTCTTGGTGATGATTATGCAAATGATGTTTTATGTTTGCTTATATGGTTATGTTACTTGCTATTTGCATGTGAACTTACTAAGCATTTATGCTTACTCCCTCCTTTTCATTCCTTGTATTTTTGACAAGCCAGCTCAGAAATCGGGAACGGTCGGAGGCTCGCTCACACATCCGTGTATCATCTTAGCATAATGGCTTGTATATTTTGAGCATGGCATGTATAGCATTATAATCATTTTGTGCATGTAGTCTTATGATATGGTTATTGAGTGGTATGGAAATGCTTGGTAATGATTAGGCATTGGAATGGCTAATCATGATCATATTTGGTGTTATGTATGCTAAATTGCTAGCTAATCCATGGAAACCATGAAATAGGTAAAATTTACCATAAAATAGATTCAGACAGCAGTAGTGATGTGAGTTTGAAAAATCATTAAAAATAGTATAGATATAATTAGATGATGAATAAAATATAGAATTCAAGAATTATGAGTCTATTTTAATATGGATGCAACAAAATAGGTATATGAGTTATATTTTATGAGATGTTTAAATTTTTGTGAAACAAGGCCAGAGCGATTTTTGGATCCCCTATTCTGAATTTAAAAATTCATCATAAATTTTAAAAAAAAAAATTAGAAGTCATTATTTATATGTACAGATTCCTTGTTGAGTCTAGTTTTATTAGAAACAAACTTCATAGTCATTGAAACTCTGTACAAGGAGATATCTGATTCGTAATACACAGAGGTCAGAGCAGTCAAACCCTGAAATAGGGGAGATTTTAACTAATAAACTGTACTAATTGGCTTAACCAAAAATTCTAGAAAAAAATTAGTAAATATATATTTGAGTCTAGTTTCAGGAAAAATTTATGGAATTGGATTTTGAGTTTCAGAACTCGAGATATGAATTTTTAAGCAACTATGACGCAGATTGCTAGCTTGACTGGAAATTTGAAAAATAAATTGCTTGACCTGTTTAAGTAATGAATTAAGTCTGTTAACACCTCGTTTTCGACTCCGGTGACGGTCTCAGGTACAAGGTGTTACATGTACAACTATACGCCTCTTGCAGTATAGACTGCCTTAGATCAAAATCCCTTGGTATACAAACTCTTTCACGGAAACATAATACTACTTCACTATTCAGCCCAAAATCTGTAGTCTCACCATTCTCAACTTGTTGAAAATGAGGAACTAGTGACTCATCCAACAATTTTTTCTCCTTAATTTGATCAATCCAAGTCGGTCTCACTTGCAGTTCAGCTAACAAGCTACAATCATCGAACAGGCTGAGACAAGCAAACATTGCTCTCAGATCAGATACAACCCTACGGCTCAGTGTGTCACCTACCAGATTAGCGTTACCAGGGTGGTACTCAATTGAACAATCATAATCATTAAGCAACTCTATCCATTTTCGTTGCCTAAGATTCAGCTCCTTCTGAGTAAGGAGATACTTGAGGCTTTTATGATCTATGTAAATAATAGACTTTTCACCGTATAAGTAATGCCTCCAAATCTTTAGTGCGAATACCACCGCAGCTAACTCCAAATCATGAGTGGGGTAATTTTCCTTGTGAGGCTTAAGCTGATGAGACGCGTAAGCAACCACTTTACTCTCTTGCATCAACACATAACCCAATCCAATGTGCGATGCATCACTACAGACAGTAAATTCCTTCCCAGACTCTGGCTGTATCAAAATAAGGGCCTCAGTCAGAACGTTCTTTAGTTTCTCAAAACTCTCTTTCTATTTATCAGTCAAATTAAATGGTCCCCTTTACGCAGTAACTTGGTCAGAGGTGCAACAATCAGTGAAAACCCCTCAACAAAACGTTTGTAATACCCAACCAGACCAAGAAAGCTTCGAACCTCAGATATAGTCTTTCATGGTTTCCAATCCAATACGGCTTCAATTTTTTGAGGATCAACCCTAATCCCCTCGGCAGACACCACGTGACCTAAAAATGTCACCTCTCGCAGCCAGAACTCACACTTGCTAAATTTTGCGTACAGCTGCTTCTCCCTCAGAATTTGCAGAACAATTTGAAGATGTGCATCATGATCTTCCTCGGTTCGCGAATACACTAGGATATTGTCTATAAACACTATTATGAATCGGGCTTGAATGTGAGACACTATTTGAACTAGAAAAAGCAGATTCTGTAACAGCAAAAGCAGCACTGACTTCTTTCTCTTATACCGCTCCGGGGGCTTTGCTGCTCCCTCAGACACAGACAGGACAGGAACTAGTCTTTTAAAAGCCAGGACTAGTACTCATTCTTCCTCGAGTTCACGAAATAGCCCTTTGCTCTAGCTAATGAATCCCCCACTTTTTTCTCAAAATAGATCTTGTTACTTAGAACAAGGTGGAATGTCCAGATAGGGTTGAAACACTCGGTTCATCATATCCATGAAAGCAGCTGGTGCATTCGTCAACCCAAACGACATCACTAGGAACTCGTAGTGACCATAACGAGTCTTAAACGTAGTCTTATACAAATAAGCTTTCTTAACCTTTAGCTGATGGTACCCTGATCGAAGATCTATTTTGGAGAAAACCGAAGCTCCTCGCAACTGATCAAACAGATCATCTATCCTCGACAAAGGGTACTTATTCTTGATAGTCAGTTTGTTCAGTTGACGATAGTTGATGCACATGCGCATGGATCCATCCTTCTTCTTCATGAATAACACTGGTGCTCTCTACGGATACACACTCGATCGAATGAATCATCGACCTAATAGCTCTTGAATTTGAGCTTTTAACTCCACCAGCTCCCTCAGTGCCATCTTATAAGGGGCGATGGACACTGGAGTTGTTCCAGGTAAGAGCTCAATATTGAATTCAACCTCACGGTTCGGAGGCAGCCTAGGAAGCTCCTCAGGAAATACATCCGAAAACTCCTTAATAGTACTGACATCCACAACAGATGGACTTTGAGAACCAGAAAGGCTGACATAAGCTAAAAATGCCTCGCAACCCTTGTGAACCAATTTCTCGACCCTTAACACTGAGATTAAGTTAGACAGGTAATCCCTTCGCTCTCCTATCATGACCACCTCCTCACCCTCAGAATCCTCAACACCATACGCTTAGCAGGACTATCCAAACTTGCACAGTGTTTCACTAGCCAATCTATACCCAATATAAGGTCGAATTCACCAAACGGTAATTCCATCAAATCTGCCAGAAAGACTACTCCTTGAACCTTCAGGGGCATATCTCTAAATAACTTATTTATCCTAACTGACTGTCCCAGTGGACTTAACACAGTTATCTCACTAGAAACTGTGCATGTAACATACGAGTGTGTAGACCCAATATCAATTAAGGCAGTGTATGGTACATTATAAATTAGGAACGTACCCGTTATGACATTAGGAGTGTCACTATCTTCTCGACGATGAACAGCATAGACCAGTCCAGGCTGCCTTCCCTCAGTGCTACCAACACCTCGGCCTGATGTTCCACGACCTCGTCCAAAACTGTTTCCACCTCTGGCCTGACCACGGCCTCTTAGTGGCTGCTGACCACCTCTCCCTAGCTGAACATGGCCCTGACCTGCAGCTTGCATCTGAACAGGCCTCTGAGTACAATTCCTAACCTGATGATCCATAGACCCACATCTGAAGCATGCCCCAGTTCTTTTCCAGCACTCACCCTGGTGAGCTCTCCCACAATCAATGTAAGGCTGCAGTCTAGCAGTAACAACAGGAACCCCAGCTCGGACTGGCCCATCAAATCTAGGCTTCTTCTTAGGCCCACTAAAAGAACTCAAGGGCCTAAAATCCCTCTTATTTCTGCCCCTATCTTTTTCACGGTTCTGGCGCTCTGAGTGCTTTACATCCTCGGCAATTTTTGCCTTTTCAATACGGATAGCAAAGTCTTGCTCCTTCTGTGGAGCTATCAGCACATGCAACTCATCTTGGAGGCCATCCTCGAAATGCACACAGTGTTGATACTCAGTCGCTACTATACCACGTGTATAACGACTTAGCCGTAGAAACTCTGCCTCGTACTCTGCCACTATCTTACTCCCCTGGGTCAAGTTCAAAAATTCCTTCCTTCAGGCGTTCACATAACTTGCGGCCATGTACTTCCTTTGAAAGGCTGCCTTAAAGAAGTCCCATGTCAAACGGTCAGCCTGCGTACCTTCTCTTACAGTGAGCCACCATTGGTAGGCCTCATCTCGCAATAAAGACATTGCTCCTTTTAACTTCTGTTCCACAGTACAGTCAAGATCATCCATTATTCCTTCGATAGCCTCTAACCAATATTCTGCCACATTCGGAGCTACACCAAAAATATCCCTAAAGATTTTCACTCTATTAGCCTGGAGTCGCTCAAAAATTGACCCTCGGCCCACTGTTCTAGTACTCACTCCAGAAACACTCTCTAGGAGGCGGAACATCGCTTGGGATAGCGCATCATCCCTAGCTACTCAATCATGAGACCCTGTATTATTTACTGGTGAAGCTGGTGCCTCCCTAGCAGGCATGTGACCCGATGTTGAAGACCTAGCCCTAGCATTTCCTCAACCTCTACCGCGGCCTCGCGCACCCCTTCCACAAGTACCTCTAGTTCTCATCTCGATATATGTTTAATCTATTTTAGAATTTTTATGTTATCAGTTTATAATTCCAGTAATTATTAACGGATATTTTATGATAAATAGTATTTAAAGTTTTTGTTTTCGCAGATCGGGATCTCACTATAGTTTTCAGTTTTCTATAGTCTTAGTTTACTCTAACTAAAGAGTTTCAGTATAGTTCTACTATCTATAGTAGTTTCCCAGTATAACATTTCAGTCCATAGCAGTAAATAATAGCAGAGAACCTACAGATTTGGCGTCGGAGACTCGGTGTGCCACGCTTCCAGTAACGTCATTTCAAAACAATTCAAATTCTTTTAAAATCATCTTTTTCAGAACCAAATTTTAGGAAAAACATTTCAAAACCCTAATTTGAGAAAAATTTTCAAAAACCCATTTCACAGTCGAGTTTTGCAACTTGACTCTGATATCACTAAATGTAACACCCCAAATTCAGCCTCAACGTTATGACCATATCTTACGTGTCATATCGAGGAGTCAATTTAAAAAAGGTTCGTTATTGAATTTTAGATCCCCTTTTAATTAATTGCTATTGAAAACGTTAGTGTTGTAAAATCAATGCATGTTGACCACATATTGGTCCTATCAATTATTACGAGTTTATTAATCTGAATTAAAATCACGAAAGTTTTTCTAGTTAAAAACCTTAAATTTTGAAATGCGTGATTTTCTCTTAAAACAGTTATTATTTTGAAAACCCGTTTTTCCTAATCTAGCAGTTGTAGTAAAAAATTGAAACCAAATAAAAGTTAAAACCTCAAATGGCCTTATTACAAAATCAAACCCAAGAACAAAGTTTAGGATCGTTAAGTCTAAAGGAGATAAATAATGTTCACGTCACCACCTCCGATTCCCTCGCAGCTCCAAATCGATTAAGACTGTGGATTACCTGTATAATCAAAGGAAAATATGAGTTTACGAAAACTCAATGTGTAATCCCCTAGCAGTCAAACAGAAGACAGTGCATTTGAAAACAGTCTAGGCTTAAGCCTTATCCAGAATCATAATAGTCTGGGCTTTGGCCCTATACAGTAACAATGTGGGCCGAAGCCCAATACAGTAACAGTACAATACAAAATGCAACCCAACCTAATCCAACTAGCACACTACCCGTTCCAACCAACACACCATGTGGGGATTAAATCGACCCACCCAACCAACACACCAATATCGTAGCGAGGCTGCTAACAGTAATACAGTAAAGCTGCTAATAACAGTATCGTGGCTAAGCCACCAGTATCAGAATATGTAGCTAAGCCATCAGAATAGCAAATACGTGGCAAGGCCACTAGTACAGAACTTCCTCCAAATCAAACCCCAACCCCATGCAGAATGTCATGTTATAACTATAATGTGCATACAAAAATTCATACTCAGGTACAATCATACATATATCATACACTCATCAGTCAACCCACATCTAAGGGTATAATGGTCATTCCCATCCATTAGGGGTAAAATAGTAATTTTACCCTTAAGGGGTATTTTGGTCATTTTACTAAATTTGGGTCTTAGTACAATTAATGACCCTTTAGATGGTCCACAGTCGTCTCGAATGACTCAGATAACCTATATGACCATAACGGTGTAAATCGGCCCAAGGCCCATTACTCGGCCTAAGTGGGCCTACACGCTCGTGTGGCCCATTTAGCCCAACCTCAGTCGCGACTATGTGATCACCATAGCCCAATCCATTATTTTCTACTCATCGTAAAATTTATTCGTGTGGGGCCCACAAGCCTATTGGGCCCACACAACCCGTCTCGGCCCGACGAGGCCCATAACGATCCAAACACACGAGAACGCTCGTGGAGGCCTCTACTATCTGTCGCCCATGATTTTTGGGCTCGATTTATCTCATGAGCGATCGCACTCTTGTGAGGCATCAAATGTCATAGTTTTCGGCTTTTCGGCTTTTACCGATTCACAATTAAACAAGGGGGTGTGATTACATATCTGGATTTTTGAAAATGAGGGAATCTCCTATGAGTCCAAAGCCTATAATCGATCCAACATTCAGTTAGTCTCCACTTAAATCAGTCGCAAACAACTAATCTCTAACCCAACACTTTTGCTTGCCCTGATCGAAAAGAGGGAGGCCAACTGCGTCTGGATTAGTTAGGGTCGATCACACTTATCTAGGCACTTAACTACACACACAATAGATTAATAGGTAGAACTAATTTAAAAGTAGCCTAATCCCATAAATATAACACTTTAAGAAACTAGGAGTAATCAGCCTGTACCCAAACCAATTAAGGTACCGATAATACCTTACTCAAGTATTGGAAGTCAGGGTTTCGATGGTTCGAGAGCGTTCTATTCCCTTCGTTTCTCAGTGATACCTGGAATCCATGAACACATATCATGGAAAAAAGAGGTCAACAATCAAAAAATACAGAGAATTAGGAGAAGGGATGTTTAGCTCTAAGAAGATAATAGAAGAAATAGAGTTGACAATCACTACACGATATACTTACCAATAACAGAAAAGCACAAAATTTAGCCAACCAAACTAATCGGGTAACACAGAAATTAAATGATGAACAAAAGAAATAGGGAAATGTTTGAAGAAAAAGGACGAAAGTTTTGGCAAAGAGATTGTTAAGTTCGACAGCGGGGTTTGGCCAAAGAAGAGTGTGAAGAGGAGAAAAGAAAAATGGGGTATTAGAGAAATGCAATATTCGACCAAAGACTTAGAAGGGAAGAGAGAAAAGAGTAATGCGATCCGGAACAAAGTAGAATAAAAAGAAAGAAATTGAGACAAGGGATTTCGACTTAAATCTTGAAAAGGCACGAAAGATTACCAGCGAGATCGGCACTACGGAGAAAGATACCAAAAATACCAAAAAGAACAAAAACCCAAAAAAGAAGAGGGAGAATTTGGCACCTACTTTTACACCAATTGCTGAAAATGCACATCCCAAACCCCTTGGTTGAATTTTACACCAACAAGCTACCCAATTCGGCTACAACTCTTCCCAATCTCAAACTCCTTGAAAATCTCCAAGATTCTCTCCCCTTATCCCTCCTTGATATCCTCCACAACCATCCCACAAGACCAATTCAAACTCTCCATCACTAGAGTTCAAATCCAACACCAACTCTTGCCGTCCCCTAGTAGCAAAATACATGTTCCTTGCTTTCCATGGGATTCGAACCCTTGCTCTCACAATAGCCATGTCACGCCACCACCACCAGGCCACAAGCTCATTTGTGATATAAAATCACACACACTTAAACATAAGTCCTAGCTGTTAACAGCCAATTTCACTTAAGAACAAAATTAAAAATTTTGCCAAGGCCCAGACTCGAACCCAGGCTTCCTAAAAACCCCCAAACATACCTAAATTACTTGACCACCAAAGCAAACATGAATTTTTATGCCAAATCATGCAAAATTACAGACCCTACATTTTTGGGGCGTTACATCCCGTTTTTAGTAATTTCTATATTTTTGGAATTGAGATAATTTAATCTTTCTATTTAGGGGATTTATTTGAAAATTTATCAAGGTATGAAATTTGGGACATGGATGAATATGCTTAAAATTATAAATTTATGGTAGAAAATGAAAAGTTATTCATAGATAAACAACTTTTATACAGCAATTTTTGATGAAAACTTGATTTAGGGACTAAAATGAAAAAGTGGTAAAGCCCATAGAAAATTTTGAAATTTGTGAAATGCATGTGCTATAAATGTAGTATATAAATTTTGGCTAGGCTTGGAAAGATGTTTAAATTTCATGAATTTCATTTTCCGAGCCTAAGGACGAAATCAGAATTTTTGAAAAAGATAGGGGCAAAATGATAATTTTGCCTAGGATGTAATAGGATGCAAATGAATATGAAATGTGATAAATTGATGTAAAATTTAGTTTTATAGATATAGATAGACCAAATTCGGAGCTAGAACGAGGAAAGAGGAAAATGTCGAATTAGTAGATTTTATGTACATGAACATTATCGAGGTAAGTTCGTGTAACTAAATTGTGTATATTTATATGCTTGAATTAAATGTTGTGTTTGTGAATTGTATAAATATCACATATATATGACATTGAAAATATATTTGACAAAGCCTTATCAATAATAATGCCGATAAATGAATAATGATAAAAATGTTAGTTACATGCTTGAAATAAATGTGGAATATGTTTACTTGATTTATATAAATTTTATGGATGTATGAAATAATCACATGCTTGATAATGCTTGAAAAATATTTAAATCCCAGTTGAATAAATGGAAAATCGATGGATATGTTATTTCCCGAATTGAATGAGGTCCAGCATTTGTTGTTGACGGGATTTAGCTCGGACGAGTAATCCTATTAACCTCATTAGAGAAAGGATTTAGCCCGGATGGGTAATCCAAATCAAACTCCTTAGAGCATATGTCATAAAAATAATTTAGCCTGAAGTAGTAACCCTGTTGTATACATGTGTGGCTCAAGAGTGTACTCTCTAAAATAGTACCTTATGGGTACCATTGAATATGAATTGACGGATCCTTCTTTGTACACCTTGAGTGTACTACCTGTGTATCTATTGATATTTCAAATAAATTCAATGGGTGACAATCTAAACTTTAGAAGATATGAATAATAAAATGAGTTATTACACATACCGGTCTGAAATACAAGAAAATGATGATACATGACAAGTGATATATGAAAGTATAAGATGATATTTGTACATGGAAATTATTTGATGAGCATGTTCATCCTTGATTATAGACTTGTACACCTTGAGTGTACTACTACTTGTGTGACCTTTATATTTCAAATGATATGAGTAAAGTTCTAACATGAAATAATCTGAACTCGAGATGAACTATTATGAAATCATACTTGTAATATAAAGAGATGATTTAAACATGTTAAATGAATACATGTTGTGGAAAGCATATGTGCATGGAAACTTGATTGTTGTTGAGCCCATAAATGTTTTGATGTTATTATGGAATATATGATTAACAAGGGCAATGAGGATGTGTGTAGGGCTTGAGGTCTAATTGACTGAATATGCCTTACATAGTTACCTCAAAATAGAATGAACGGTAAGTTAAGTACCATGTTATACAAACTTACTAAGCATTTTATGCTTAGTTTTATTTCCCTGTTTTAGAGTAAATTGGAAGCTCGTTGGATTGGAAGCTTGTGGGAGATCACTCACACTATCCATTGGCCTATGCCGGTACGATATGGTAAAGTAATTATGGTTACACTGGCATGTATAGGTTATATTGGTCATATTGGCATGTAATTGTAAATGATTATTGTAATCTAGCCATTGGAATAGCTAATGATGAGTATGTTTTGGCACATGTATATATATATATGTATTTAAGTGTACTTTATGGTGATAACATAAGTGTTTCTTATTGATTGATGGAGAAAGGTAAGATTTAAGCATGAATGCATGTAACAGTATATCATGTTAGATGTTATAAATTGCTTGATTCAATGCTTGGGCTGGTTAGTATTTTGATGTAAGTTTAGTGCAGGAATTTGATATGATTTTAGGTGAGAAACGAAGCTAGGAATGGCTTTATTTTGTCTACACGGATAGACACACAGGCGTGTGTGTAGGCCGTGTGTCACACACGGCCTAGTACATGGGCATGTGTGGTTAGGCCGTGTGTCCCTGCACCTTAAATTCGAGAAAATAGAATGCTCAGAATTGAGCACACGGGCAGAGACACGGGCATGTGTCTTGGCCGTGTGAAACCTGCACCTAATTTCGAAAGAATTTAATTAAGCATATGGTCTAGCACACGGGCGTGTGGCATTGCCGTGTGCACAAGTCAGAGATTTACACGAGGTCAAACACGGCCTTAGCACAGGCATGTCCCAGGGTCACACAGACTTGTCCCTTGGACCACACGGGCGTGTGAGCCCTAGACCTTTGAAAAATTTTGAAATTTCGAGAAAAATTCTTAAAGTTTCCGATTAAGTCCCGATCCAATCTTAAAGTCATATTGGGCCTCGATGGTCCATTTAAGGGACATTACGAACAATTTTGGAAAGTGAATAGTAATTATTGTAGATTATCTGAAAATGTTCTAAAAGTTTCGGTAATGCTCTGTAACCCTGTTTTGGCGACGGATACGAGTTAGGGGTGTTACAAATCATCAGTCTTATCATCATGGTGAAGAGGCTGCTCATCATTATCATCATTGTTAGTTTCCATTCAATTTAATGTTTGACTGGAATTTTTTTGGACTGCTTCAGGATGAAAGACTTGAGCTTCCAATATGGTGAACTTATTTTCGAAGCATTGTTACGACTCTTTGAAATCTTGACAAAGTTCATTGTGCATTGTTCTAAGTTAGTCCATGGTAACCATGGAGAGTTCATGCTCCTCGTCCTTACTACATGTATGTACCATTATTATAGCTGAAATAAAAAACACTCAGAAAAAAATGATCAAAGAAATTAAACCTCACCATTATACACTCGCAATAAAAAAAACTCTAAGAGACAAAAAAAAAGAAATTAAGATTTTCTTGCTTGTAACTTTTAAAGCGTAATCAAACTCAATAATATTAAAAAAGATGTGGGATCACCCTTTAACAAAATTGACCTAAGGCTTTAAGAAGCCAAAGAAAAACTCGACTCCAAAGGAAGTAAGTTGCGCAAAGAAAGGATAGACAACTCTTTTTGTACTTATTAACACAAGACATGAAAATGTGTTAGAATTCCTAATAGAATAAAAAAAAGCTAAAACAAAAGAAAACCTAATGTTAGACTAAATAAATAAAAACTACCCAATCGAAAAACCAAAACAATGGAAAACAACTTAAATTTTTTCGTTCAAGGTGTTCTTGATTTCCAAAAATCATGAAATTTAAACTAGATTCTCCTCAAATAATGTAGATCCAATCTGCAAAATTTGAGCAAAAAATTCAACCCACAAAATATTTAATATGTTTTTCATATTTTCTTTTCCTGTATTTTTTTGATCACCTTTTTTTGTGAAAAATATTTTTGTATACTCTAAAATAGTGCCAACAAATAGTATTTAAAGTTTCAAGTCGTTTCAAAAATGTTTACCCACTAAAAATTTTTTTTCTTGAAAAATTTCTAGATAAAAGAAAATAAATTGTTTTGAAATTGTTCGTCGGGAAGTAGTTTATAAGAACACAAAAAACACCTAAAACACTTGAATCTAATACCAAAAGTTACGAAATGAATGGAGAAAGTGAAAGAAGGATCAAATTCAGGTTGTTTGACTCGTAAAGGAAAGATTTGGATCTGATCTAAAAAAAAAGAAATAACAAATTTAGTAATAGAGAAGTCCAGAACAGTAAAAGAAGAAATTTAAGAAAAAAATAACAAGTAAAAATAAAACTATAAAAATAAATAAATAGACTAAATTTAAAATAAACAGATGGATTGAATAAACAGATGGATAGAAAGGATAAATGTCCAATTGAACCCTTTAAGATATAAATCCCAGCAAACTCAATGAATAGCTCTAGTCAACCCTTCAAGAAAGAATCCTTGGCAAATTTAAGGGTGAAGAATGGATTCCCACCACTCCTTGAAAAAAATAAAAAAGAAAACTACTTCTAGAAACCATGTAACGCCCCGATTTTTGGGCCTGAAAGTATTGGGCCTTGAGTCTGAGTTCGGGTGGAAAACGGCCCGAATAATTTGGATGTTATTATTATTATTTCGTATGTTTAGTTTAGTAATTAAATAAATTACGAAGGATTTATGGTGTGGGAAAAAAGGCCCAAGAGTAAATTTAATTCGAGGCAATTCCTGAATTTTAATTTTGGGAGAGATGGTTCTGGCGATATGGGCTTTTAAAGTTGAGGTGGTAAAATAGGATACAAATAAGGCCTTGGTAAAGTGGCAAAGTGGCGCCACTAAGTTCCTAAGAAAATGGCGTCTGGGAAGGAATTAAAGGTCCAGGGTTCAAGTTGCAACGTAAGCATATTGTTACTTTTCCGGGTATGTGATCACTTAAGTGAATTTCGGCAAGGGCCTTAGGGAGGTTGGGCTGATTGTTTTAGTTGATATTAGGGTTAGGTTCTTTTTTTTTCTATCTTGGAGAATTAGGGTTAGCCACCTGAAAGCTTTCACTGCCATTCATCTTTTCTGAGTTCTCACAAAAGCCGAAAATGCAAATTCCTTCTCCTTGGTGCCGATTTCTTCTTCCTCTCTTTTTCCTCCATTTTCTTTCTTCCTTTTTGCTTTTTCTTCCAGCCAAAACCTTCTGATCACCTTACTCACCTCCTCTGTCAATCCCATCCTCCACAAAACCTCCATAACCGATTGCCATAAAAGTCGAAATCCCGAAAACTCACTTCTTGTGCTGATTTCTCCAAGCCAAAATCCTTCAGTTCTATTTGTTCTTTTTGATCAACTTTCATCTTCTCTAAACCCTTAGTATCTTTCGACAACATTACTTCAAAGTTATAGCCTCAAATCGTCATCTTCTTCATCACTTAAAAAGCCGAAAAGCCATAGATTTAGGGACTTATAGCCGAAACTTCAGATCTCCTGGATTCGAGTTCTACTATCATTTGGAGGATAGATTTGCATCAGATCTTTGTAGAAATCAAAGAGGAATAAGAGGTAAGTGCTCATCACCTCAGATCTAGTCTTATTTTAAAATTTAGAAAAGCTGAAGTCCCTAAAATCTAGAGAGGCTGTCGATTTGGGCATAGGGCTTTAAGGGTCTTTAACCGATGATTTATTTTGGTTATTTGTGTCTTCTAGAGGTTTGATCGGAGGCTTGGATCTTTGGAACAAATAGACTTAGATCTAGTCATTGGCTTTTGGCAAAAAGGTAAGATTCTAAAGGCTTTAGGGGCATGGTTAAGATTCTAAAGGCTTTAGGGGCATGGTTCGAATATGGGTTGCTGAATATTGGGATTGGTTGTTGTGGGTTGCAATCTAAGAATTGTGGTAATCAATTGTAGGTCATCGCAAGGGATCTCAGTAGCAGTCGTCGCGAAATAGGTGTGTATCGAACACCCTCTCATAGGTCAAATCTGCAAAAGCCGAAATGCCGAAAATCAGACATTTCGTAGGCTTGTGAGTGTGCGAGTGCTCACAAGACGTTTAGAAATCATTAGATTTGAAATCGAAAAGTGGTAAGTTAGTCGTGTGTGAAATTTCGTACACTTCGGTAATTTGGGCTCGATAGGTTAAAACTAGGCCCAATGGGCTTACAGGCCCATACGGGTAAAATAATAAAAAAATAGGCAATAAGTATGTTCTGTTAGACTGTAGAATCGAAACTGCTTAAACCGATAAACTAGTCATAAAACTTGAATTAAATGGGCTTAAATTGCTAGTGGACACTGTAGGGCCCATTAGGGGTTTTAGGGAATGGCTAAAATTGTGAAATTGAGATAAATAAATTATTGCAATGACAAATGGGCTAGTAAGGACAGTAACATTCGTGAGAACCTTTAAAACTGATAAAATTACTGAAATACCTTTATCGGTGGAAAATTTACAGATTTAACCCTAGGAGCAAAATTACTAATATAACCCTAGGGTTAAGGTTGACCTGAATGCATGTTTGACTGTTACTATTTACTGCATGCCATGTTATTATTATCTGATGCATGGGACTGGGTTATTGATGGAGGAAGTACTAAAAGTGGCTTGACCATGTACTGGAGGCTTTGCCTCAACTTGCTGATATTTGAGCAGCTATGCTGCAACTGTGGAGTGTACGGCTGGGTGGGTTGAGCTATTGCCCACATAGAGTGTAGCGGTTGGTTATAGGCTAGGTTGGGCTTGCATACATGAATATGTCTGTTCTATTCTGGAATGGGCCTATGGGCAATCTCAAGATCTCAAAAGGGCTAAGGCCCGCCATCAGATTCTCGAAAAGGGCTTGACCTAGTACCCAGCTATCTCTGAATAGGGCTTAGGCCCAATGGGCTTGAGCTGACTTGGGCTTTGGATGGGTTTTCCATACATACTGAGTTTTCCAAACTCACCCGCTTTCTCTTCCATCCTTGCAGGTGAGCCCTAGTTGGTGGACTTGGAGCTGGGGGGGATTCTGAGTGGCCATGAAGATTAAATTTCTGGTTTTAAAATAGTTTCAATTAGCTTCCTTTTAAATTTTGCATTTATTTTTGATTATTTCTATTTTGGTTAAAGATGTAATAAGACCGCTTTATTATTTTTATTTTGGGTTTTTAAATTACTTAAATCGTTTTCAACTTAAGATTCACATCACTTAAATTGATTCCTTAAAATTGGATAGCCCTAGGGCGTATTTTATAAAAGTTACTTATTTTCAAAATATCACAATAACCGAGCAAAGCTTCCGCAACGTAAATGTTTTCAAAGGAAATAAATATTTTAAATAGACTTAAACTTAATTTGTTGTTCGTGGACAAGTAATAAGCTTAAAGTGTGGCAATGGATGTGTGCATGTCTAGGATTGGATCATGGAAGAGCTAGGTACTTAAGCAGTCTAATTGACTCACTTCCTCTTTTCTTGAATCCTACCTGGTGCGTAGCTTCTATTCACTTTAATTTAAAATGAAAATATTGTCTAAACACTAAGAAAGATTTTAGATAAAACATGAATTCTCTAATAACGCTTCAATGTGACACGCGAGATTCGGTCGTAACATCTAGGCCGGGTTTGGGGTGTTACATTTAGTGGTATCAAATCCAGGTTGCAATAACTCGGCTGTGGATCAGGGTCTGAAAATTTTTTCGAAAAACTTTGCTAAACTTAGCCCCAAGATGGGTATTTTGGAAACGGTTTTGGAAAATTCTTTTCAAAGATATTTTACAAGGTATACATGTTTTAAGGTTCAATCTTAAAATGGTTTAAGTTTTTCTGGGTTTCTGAAATTTGACCGAAGAAGTGGCACAATCAATCCTCAAAGACCAAGTCTGTAAGTATTTTTATTCAGATCGCTTCGAAATATTGTTATACTACTATAGATAGTACCGAGACCCTACTATGATTCTCGTAGTTAGGTAATATCGAAATCAGAGAAACCGAGACAAGAGAGAAAACTCAAACTTTAGAAGACCGAGACGTAGCTAGGATACGATCATCGCGAAAACAAGAACTTTGAAATACTCTTTATGCATAGGACATCTCAGATAAATACTAAAATTTTGAATCGAGATCTTAGTAGTTATTGTTATGCATGCTGATAATGTAGAGTGTTGATATGGATTCTGAGGGTAAGCGAAGTCTGCCAACTTCGGGTAGCGATAACTCGGAGCTTGGTACTGAGGCACTGGCCGAGTTAGTAAGGAAAGTGGTAGAGGAAGTATTAGATACCAAAATTAAGGAAATTAGGGAAACACTTCAAGTAGGGTGCTTGGAGTGTAAGAAAAGGAAGGATCCTAGTTCTCAGAGAACAGAGCCTCGTTCTGTGAAACATGTTATGACACGACCAAACTTTCCGACCTGCAAGAACTGCAACAGGCGTCATTCGGGTGAATGCCATAGGAAGACAGGAGCATGCTTTAGATGTGGGTCGAAGGGGCATCGAGCTTAGGATTGCCAAGCTTATTTTACTTAAGTGTGTGTTACGAGTTATATGCGTACTTGATACTTTGGTAATTAGACGTTCTGGGTCATACTAAGAATTATATTTAATTAGAGTGCGCAGCAGAAGCATAGTGGTTTGACTTGAGTAATACGGTTAGTTGATAGTTTGAAAATTTCGAGGATGAAATTTCTTTAAGGGGAGTAGAGTTATAACGCCCCGATTTTTGGGCCTGGAAGTATTGGGCCTTGAGTCTGAGTTCGGGTGGAAAACGGCCCGAATAATTTGGATGTTATTATTATTATTTCGTATGTTTAGTTTAGTAATTAAATAAATTACGAAGGGTTTATGGTGTGGGAAAAAAGGCCCAAGAGTAAATTTAATTTGAGGAAATTCCTGAATTTTAATTTTGGGAGAGAGGGTTCTGGCGATATGGGCTTTTAAAGTTGAGGTGGTAAAATAGGACAAAAATAAGGCCTTGGTAAAGTGGCAAGGTGGCGCCACTAAGTTCCTAAAAAATGGTGTCTGGGAAGGAATTAAAGGTCCAGCGTTCAAGTTGCAAGGTAAGCATATTGTTACTTTTTAATTTTAGGCACGTGCTGGGCATGTGATCACTTAAGTGAATTTCGGCAAGGGCTTTAGAGAGGTTGGGCCGATTGTTTTAGTTGATATTAGGGTTAGGTTCTTTTGTTTTTCTGTCTTGGAGAATTAGGGTTAGCCACCTGAAAGCTTTCACTGCCATTCATCTTTTCTGAGTTCTCACAAAAGCCGAAAACGCAAATTCCTTCTCCTTGGTGCCGATTTCTTCTTCCTCTCTTTTTCCTCCATTTTCTTTCTTCCTTTCTTCTTTTTCTTCTAGCTGAAACCTTCTGATCACCTTACTCACCTCCTTTGTCAATCCCATCCTCCACAAAACCTCCATAGCTGATTGCCATAAAAGCCGAAATCCCAAAAACTCACTTCATGTGCCGGTTTCTCCAAGCCAAAATCCTTCAGTTATTTTTGTTCTTTTTGATCAAATTTCATCTTCTCAAACCCTTAGTATCTGTTGGCAACATTACTTCAAAGTTATAGCCTCAAATCGTCATCTTCTTCATCACTTAAAAAGCCTAAATACCATAGATTTAGGGACTTATAGCCGAAAAATCAGATCTCCTGGATTCGAGTTCTACTATCGTTTGGAGAATAGATCTGCATCAGATCTGCGTAGAAATCAAAGAGGAATAAATGGTAAGTGCTCATCACCTCAGATCTAGTCTTATTTTACAATTTCGAAAAGCCGAAGTCCCTAAAATCTAGGGAGGTTGTCGATTTGGGCATAGGGTTTTAAGGGCCTTTAACCGATGATTTCTTTTGGTGATTTGTGTCTTCTAGAGGTTTAATTGGAGGCTTGGATCTTTGGAACAACTAGACTTAGATCTAGTCATCGGTTTTCGGCAAAAAGGTAAGATTCTAAAGGCTTTAGGGGCATGGTTCGAATATGGGTTGTTGAATATTGGGATTGGTTGTTGTGGGTTGCAATCTAAGAATTATGGTAATCAATTGTAGGACATCGCAAGGGATCGCAGTAGCAGTCATCGCGAAACAGGTGTGTATCGAACACCCTCTCATAGTTCAAATCGGCAAAAGCTGAAATGCCGAAAATCCTGCATTCCGTGGGCTTGTGAGTGTGCGAGTGCTCACAAGACGTTTAGAAATCATTAGATCTGAAATCGAAAAGTGGTAAGTTAGTCGTGTTTGAAATTTCGTGCACTTTGGTAATTGGGCCTCGATAGGCTAAAACTGGGCCCAATGAGCTTATAGGCCCATACGGGTAAAATAAAAAAAAAAATAGGCAATAAGTATGTTCTATTAGACTGTAGAATTGAAACTGCTTAAACCGGTAAACTGGTCATAAAACTTGAATTAAATGGGCTTAAATTGCTAATGGACACTGTAGATCCCATTAGGGGTTTTAGGGCCCAATGGCTAAAATTGTGAAATTGAGATAAATAAATTATTACGATGACAAATGGGCTAGTAAGGACAGTAGCATTCGTGAGAACCTTTAAAACTGATAAAATTACTGAAATACCTTTATAGGTGGAAAATTTACAGATTTATCCCTAGGAGCAAAATTACTGATATAACCCTAGGGTTAAGGTTGACCTGAATGCATGTTTGACTGTTACTATTTATTGCATGCCATGTTATTATTATCTGATGCATGGGACTGGGTTATTGATGGAGGAAGTACTGAAAGTGGCTTGACCACGTACTAGAGGCTTTGCCTCAACTTGCTGATATTTGAGCAGCTATGCTGCAACTATGGAGTGTAGGGCTGGGTGGGTTGAGCTATTCCCCACATGGAGTGTAGGGCTGGTACGGGTGGAGTGTAGCGGTTGGTTATAGGCTGGGTTGGGCTTGTATACACGACTATGTCTGTTCTATTCTGGAACGGGCCTATGGGCCATACTGTTATCTGAAAAGGGGCTAAGGCCTAGTTTATTGTATTCTGAAAAGGGCTTCGGCCCAATACCCGCTGTTATCTGAATAGGGCTTAGGCCCAATGGGCTTGAGCAGACTTGGGCTTTGGATGGGTTTTCCATACACACTGAGTTTTCCAAACTCACCCCTTTTCTGTTCCATCCTTGCAGGTGAGCCTCAGTTGGTGGACTTGGAGTCAAGGAATCGAGTGGCCATGAAGATTAAATTTCGGTTTTAAATAAGTTTCAATTAGCTTCCTTTTAAATTTCACATTTATTTTTGATTATTTCTATTTTGGTTAAAGATGTAATAAGACCGCTTTATTATTTTTATTTTGGGTTTTTAAATTACTTAAATTGTTTTCAACTTGAGATTCACATCACTTAAATTGATTCCTTAAAATTGGATAGCCCTAGGGCGCATTTTATAAAAGTTACTTATATTCAAAATATCACAATAACCGAGCAAAGCTTTCGCAATGTAAATGTTTTCAAAGGAAATAAATATTTTAAATAAACTTAAACTTAATTTGTTGTTCGTGGACAAGTAATAAGCTTAAAGTGTGGCAATGGATGTGTGCATGTCTAGGATTGGATCATGGAAGAGCTAGGTACTTAAGCAGTCTAATTGACTCACCTCCTCTTTTCTTGAATCCTACCTGGTGCGTAGCTTCCATTCACTTTAATTTAAAATGAAAATATTCTCTAAACACTAAGAAAGATTTTAGATAAAACATGAATTCTCTAATAACGCTTCAATGTGACACGCCAGATTCGGTAGTAACATCTAGGCCGGGTTTGGGGTGTTACATTTAGTGGTATCAGAGCCAGGTTGCAACAACTCGGTTGTGGATCAGGGTCTGAAAATTTTTTCGAAAAACTTTGCTAAACTTAGCCCCAAGAAGGGTATTTTGGAAACGGTTTTGGAAAATTCTTTTCAAAGATATTTTACAAGGTATACATGTTTTAAGGTTCAATCTTAAAATGGTTTAAGTTTTTCCGGTTTCAAATTTGACCAAGAAGTGGCACATCAATCCCCAAAGACCAAGTCTGTAAGTATTTTTATTCAGATCTGCATCTTGAAATATTGTTATACTACTATAGATAGTACCGAGACCCTACTATGATTCTCGTAGTTAGGTAATATCGAGCTATTCCCACATGGAGTGTAGGGTGGTACGGTGGAGTGTAGCGGTTGGTTATAGGTGGGTTGGGCTTGTATACACGAATATGTCTGTTCTATTCGGAATGGGCTTATGGGCGTCTATCAAGTTATCTCGAAAAGGGCTAAGGCCCAATTTACTGTATTTTGAAAAGGGTACGCCCAAGACTACCGTTATCTGAATAGGGCTTAGGCCCAATGGGCTTGAGCTGACTTGGGCTTTGGATGGGTTTTCCATACACACTGAGTTTTCCAAACTCACCCCCTTTCTCTTACATCCTTGCAGGTGAGCCCTAGTTGGTGGACTTGGAGCTGGGCAAGATTCAGAGTGGCCATGAAGATTAAATTTCTGGTTTTTAAAATAGTTTCAATTAGCTTCCTTTTAAATTTCACATTTATTTTTGATTATTTCTATTTTGGTTAAAGATGTAATATGGTCGCTTTATTATTTTTATTTTGGGTTTTTAAATTACTTAAATTGTTTTCAACTTGAGATTCACATCACTTAAATTGATTCCTTAAAATTGGATAGCCCTAGGGCGCATTTTATAAAAGTTACTTATTTTCAAAATATCACAATAACCGAGCAAAGCTTTCACAACATAAATGTTTTCAAATGAAATAAATATTTTAAATAGACTTAAACTTAATTTGTTGTTCGTGGACAAGTAATAAGCTTAAAGCGTCGCAATGGATGTGTGCATGTTTAGGATTGGATCATGGAAGAGCTAGGTACTTAAGCAGTCTAATTGACTCACCTCCTCTTTTCTTGAATCCTACCTGGTGCATAGCTTCCATTCACTTTAATTTAAAACGAAAATATTCTCTAAACACTAAGAAAGATTTTAGAAAAATCATGACTTCTCTAATAACGCTTCAATGTGACACGCCAGATTCGGTCGTAACATCTAGGCTGGGTTTGGGGTGTTACAACCCACAAGAAAGAAATCTTGCACAAGAAACAAACTCTCAGAGTTGAAAACTTCATTAATGAAAACAAGTATCTGCTTAATGAACAGTGAATAAGCCTTTATATAGGCTAGCTAAGTACATCCAAATAAAACTCTAAAGTATACTAAAACTCTCTTAATTTAAACAAGAAGTATTTTTAAACAAAACTTTCTTGTTAATATAAAACTCCTAAATAACATAAAATACTTAATAATTATAAAAAAAATTTGTAATAAAAAAATAAGAGATAATAAATGCAATATTGGGCTCATGTATAATAAAAATTAAGCCTATGACCTGAACTCAATATGGAACGCCTAAGCTCATGGGATTGATTAGGGTCCTTGTAATGAAACGCCTAAGCTTGTTAATGTTCTCCACATAGCTTGTCATCATAGATTGAAAGCTTAGGCCCACAAAGAAAATTAATCCCTTATAATTCATCCTTTCTCCAAAATCCATCATCTTGAAGCTTCAACTCTTCTTTTCGATTATTTTTTGTGATAAAGTCTTGAACAAATAAGTTGAGGTTTTGACTTTAGTTGCTTGGATTTGAATTTCGTGATTTGGCCTTGAGGGAAACTAATCCCATCTCTATTTTGAACTTTGAATTTGACTGAGCTGCTCGTACCAAAGTCTCGCACTGAGCTTTTGTAGCTCACACCCCTAGTTTCTCCTTTTCAGGTAATCCTCGTTTTTAGGTGTTAGACTCAGCAGATCAAAAGTCTCAAAATTTCTCATCTCGGTTTGATTTTTAATAAGTTTTCATAAAATATTATTAGTTGTTTTTATTTCAGTTTGTAATAAGTTTATATGAACTATGGTATGAATTTTGCCATTGGACTTTCGTTAAGCTTTGGTTTTTTCTAACTAAAATCGTAATTTCCATGTATGTTTTTTATATTGATCATTTATGGTTTTCTATTAAAAAGTAAAAGATAGATTTTCCATTGTTACAGAAATTTTGAAATTTCAATTTCTGATTACCAAAACTTGAAGTGTTTGCAAACCAAACGAGAGACATCAATTTGGTTTTACTTTAATCTTGTCCAAAATTTAATCATTGTTTTCGAAGTGTAAAATATGTTTTAACTGAATTTTATCAAACTTAAGAAGAAAATGATTTTGGACAAGGAATTTAGTAATTTGGATAGTATTTTGTTTTGGGAGATTTTGGTGGCCAATGTAACCTCTCAATTTCGGTCAAAACTTTTGGGCCGGGTTTTGGGGTGTTATAGCACATAACCTCTATTCATATTCATCAATTCAGATCACAATCTTATACACAATGCATACTTATCAAATTCACATTTAATTACACTTTAAGTGCCACTCATTGAGCTATTATATTTCAAATCTCATATGTCCTAGTTAAAAATAGTATATCGCAAATCACATTCCCATATTTTCACATATTACCTACTGTAATAGCATCACACAACACAATCCAACTTAGGCATGACTTTTCGACAAAAGCAACAAGTATAGGAAAGACGTAATTATCAAAACTTAGGATAGGGGTTTAAGCTAATCCTAAGCTCTCGATTAACATTATGAATTGCGCGTAGCAACAGTGACTCTGAAACACTCACCGATCACGCTTCCGCTTACTAGCAAAAGCTCAAACAAGTTTTTCTTTACCTTTAGACTTGCTCGTGGTGGCTCCCAATTGATCCGGCACTTTGCACACACAACAGACCCATTCCAAAATCCTTAAAAACAACCTTGAACATAACCAAACAGCAAAGAAAACACAATTCAAGCATATCCTTTCTCATTACTGAAAACTAGTTAGTTTTGTCGTAATTGAAGTTTTGACATTCTCATATCATTTCTAATCTCAATTTTGATTTCAAACATCTTAATTATAATATAATTTCATTTTTAAACTATATTTCACTTAAACCCGTTGTTCTAAAATTTTTTAAAAATTAAAGTTCTCAAGAACATTTAAAAAGGGGAAAATGTTTGCTTCTTAAAAAGTCAATTATGAACTATCAAATTGAAGTGAAATACCTTCTAATTAGGTTGGAATGAATCAAAAATTACTTTGAAAACACAAGTTTACTCGAGATTACTAGATTTTCCATTTTTGAATCCATGCTTACTTTAAAAACATTAATGTTTAAAACTTAATTTGAATTAACAACACTCTTCCTTTAATCCTAAAAAGTCATAATATTACCTTAATTAGATGAAAACAATGATCTACAACCCTAATTTGAGATTTGAACTCAAGAAGAACAATGACGAATTTGGGAAGAAAATGTGATTTTTTGTTTGAAATTGGGGATTATTTTGGTGTTTGGGAGGTTAATAAATCTGAAAGAATGAATTAATTTTGAGGGAAACTCTCTTATTTGAATTTAGGGAAAGTTTGAATAGGTTTAGGTTTTGAAAAAAAGGGGAAGATGGTGGGTTTTCTCCTTGTAAGAGACTAATTTCAAAATTTGGGTAATTTTCCCTTTTTGTTACTCCATGTTTCTCCTATTTTTCAATTACGTCCTAACTTAATTAAAACTCAATATTTCCACATTAGACCTTGAAATTATGTTTCGTTTTAAGCTAGTTAATAAAATAAAATTTGCTAATGTTACTTTAATACTTTAATTACTTATTTACAACCTTAATTTCTAGTATCTGAATCAAACCCTCAGTTTAATAACTCGATTCTACTAACTCGATTTTTGGGATGTGACAGGCACCATCATAAACAATAATCAATGCCCAATTATGTCCTATTTCATACCAAGTTAGAACATAACTATGAGAATGTCATAGGAATCGCCAAAATGCCAAAACTTCTATCATTTATTAATAACCATGTAAAAATATATCCATTTATACATTTGACACCAAAACAACCAATGCAAATAACATATTTATAACTTCCAAATCAACATCAAACCATTGTGCCATATGATCCAACCAAAATCTCGCTTATCCAATTATTCCATAACATAATCTAACTTACCAAATACTTATCTTATTCCATCACATACAAAACTCAAATACCACATTCAAGATTATTATTAAAAGTCATGATCAACCACATCATTTAGGCAACAATCATAGATACTTTATGCAATCACAAAACACACTTTACTTTTATAAAACATTTATATACAATTCAACTCCTATTACATGCCACATAGCTGAAATAAAATGTTTTCAAAGTTTATCAAAAGGTGGTTGGTTAGTGTAATCTTTACAAGTCGATCTGATAATCGAGTTTCACAAACTGATAACTACAAAAATAGGAAAATGAAACAGAGTAAGCTTCAATTGAGCTATAATGACCCGATAGTCAGGGGTGTCAAAAAAGTGAGATTCAGGACTCCGGTCCTATAAAATGAACCTGTAAATATTATTATTAAATATTTATGAGGTTAGTTTAGTAGTGAATTTAGAAATTTTTGTGAAATTAGGAGTTATTAAGGTATAGGGACTAAATCGCAGAAGGGCTAAAAATTATATTATAGATTAAAATAAACTAAAGGGGCTAAAGTAGTAATTAAACCATTTATTAATGTTTGTGCATAGGTGGCCGACCATGGGCTAAATAAAATGCATGTATATATATTATATATGTTATATATATGTTAACTTTAACGTATATATAATAATAATAATAAATGAAACCATAATAAAATAAAAAGAAATGAGTGTGGGAAGAGAGATACATGCAAATTTAAACAAAGAAAAGAAAGAAAGAAAATGAGAAGACGAGGATGGCCTAAGGGGGTTTGAAGTGCAAATCCAAACTGGTTAATGCAATTTAGTCCCTATATTTGTAATTTTTACGTTTTTGGAATCCTGATACCTTGGGCTACCCGTCCCATGTTGTAACTTTTAGTATTGTTCAAGATTTTAGATGTTGACCTTGTTAAATAGTCTAAGTGTTAGGGATTAAATAGATAGATTTTTAAGTTGAAAATGGAAAAGGACTAAATTGTAGAATAAATTATTGGTTTTGAGCAATAAGGACTAAATTGTAGAATAAATTGTTGATTTTGAGTAATAAGGACTAAATTGTGAAAATTTTAAAATTAAGGGGTTGAATTGGAAAAGAGGAAGCTAAATTTAGTTAGAGTGAAATTAGTATAAAAATATAAAGTTAAATGTGAATGTTAAAAACTAGTCTTGATTTAGGGACTAAATTGATGAATAAGAAAAATATAGTGTGAAAATTGAAATTTTATGTGAAATTGAAATTTGTAATATTAATGTGATTTAATTGTTTTATTTCGCAGGTAACGTCGTACCGGAATCCTTGAGTAAAAAGGGGAAGGATAAAATTAACGTCAAATAGCTCAGAATTCACGGTTTATGTTTCTATAATCCGAAATAAGTTATAAATTATTGCATTTTGAATTTTTGCATGTGGTAAGCACTTGAGGTGGGTACTTTTGTACTTCAAAATTGAATTGAATTCGTAGTTGACTGAAATGGATTGATTTGGTATATTATGAATTTATTGAAATTATAAAGATTGAATTGAATATATGTTTTTATGTGATAATATGTATATATGTGAAACTGAGACATTGGTTGTATTGAAAAGTGAAATGAAACCCTATTAATTATTCTGCCTAAGTCGGATATAGATGGCATGCCATAGGATAGGAAGAGTTTAGGGATTACTTCGACATCAAGTCGATGAGGCACTAGGTGCCAATTTGCTTCGATTTAATCGATGAGACACTCGGTGTCAATTTATATAGTGCCGGGCGTAGTTATTACTTCAAATCTATTTGATGAGGCACTGGGTGCCAAACTAGTGTGTTGGTTGGATTCATGTATCTGTCTGAGTCTGAGTCATGTTAATAGGGAAAATAAACAATAAAATTTATGTGTTCGATATTGAAATGACGTGGTTGAGAAATGGAAATGAGATGGCAAAATATTGAAATGGCAATGATGAGAAATGAAATATGAAATAATATATTACTTTGAATATGGAATGAATTATGATAAATGAGATATGAAATGATGAAATGAGATGTGGAACTTGAAAATAATTCAAGTATTGAATAAAGAAATGAATCATGCCATTACATTAGTTGTAATATGCAAATGATATATGAAATGCCTTTAATATTTGTTTGAACATGTGAAAATCTTAGTAGATGTGGATAACGAATGAGCAAAAATTATACTATTGAATTGAAGCACATGAACATAGCTTATTTGTTGCAATTTCATTTCAATTTCTTATAACAAGTTTATATTATTCAGATTATAGAAATACCACTGAGTTTTACTTAGCGTACGGTTTTGTGTTCTGTGTGTAGGTTAGGTACTTTTCGACGTAGCACAAACTCAACATCAAACAACAAATCCCGAGCTCAAGTGTGGTGATATCTTATTGTGACAGCCCAAAATTGACCCTAGTCGGGAAGTGGTTTCGGGACCGCTAAACCGAGTCACCGAAATGTTGGAACGTAATATTTACTGTCTAGAATATGTAATTATGAATGTGTGAAAATTTCAAGCTTCGATTTAGTCGATTGCATGTGAATTCAGTTAGTAGGACTTGTGTGACACTTTTGAAATGTGATAGGCTAATCTATAAGGACCTAATAGTGCATGTAATCAAAAGGGGGGACTTGCATGTCAAATTCCCCCCCTAATTGGTAGTGGCCGGCCATGGCAAAGGATTATGGGCAAAAACATGTCATAAAACATGTTGTGACAATGGTGTATGTAAGAAAAAATAAAATAATGAGCATGGGAATTGAATAATGAAAGGGAAGAAAAAAAAAGCGAATGGTGTGAGTGTCCCCCCCCTTTGCCGTGAGTTGAAGAAAAGGGGTGCGAAGCATACCTTGCGTATGTACTTGATGATAAAGAGTTAGAAATAAAACCCGAATCATGCTTGGGTGGTTTGTGAATACTTGATGTTTTTCCCAAGAATTACCGGGTTTGCCACTGCTCGGAGATAGAGTTTGGTATTGAGCTTGTACCGGACTACGCCGATTTCGATAGCTCCGTGTCGTATGGCACCAACCGAGTTAAAAGAGTTGAAAGCTCGCTTGCAAGAATTGACGGACAAAGGTTTCGCCGACCAAGTTTCTCACCTTGGGGTGCACCAAGATTGCTTGTGAAAAGAAGGACGGAACCATGAGGTTGTGCATTGACTATCGTCAGCTGAATAAAGTGATGGTAAAGAATAAATATCCGTCACCGCGTATTGATGATTTGTTTGATCAACTAAAGGGAGCCTCAATGTTTTCAAAGATAGATTTGAGATCGGGTTATTATCGATTCATGGATTCGAGATTCGGATGTACCCAAAACCGCTTTCGAACGAGGTACGGTCACTACGAGTTCTTAGTGATGCCGTTCGGCTCACTAATGCCCTCGCGGTATTTATGGATTTGATGAATCGGATCTTGAGACAAGATTTGGACCGGTTCGTAGTTGTGTTCATTGATGAATCTTGGTCTATTCAAGAGATGAGACCAACATCTTGAACACTTGAGATTAGTGTTGCAAATTTTACGGATAAGCGCTTATATGCTAAGTTCAGCAAGTGTGAGTTCGGTTAAGAGAGGTTAGCTTCTTGGGTCATGTGGTATCTGCACGGTATTCGAGTCGACCGAGCAAATTTTCACCATACTTAACTGGAAGCCTCCGAGAAATATTACTGAGGTTCGAGCTTTTTGAGACTTGCCGATTACTACCGACGGTTTGTAAAAGGATTCTCGATGATAGCCACACCCATGACGAAGCTACTTCAAAAAGATGTTAAGTTCGAATGGACGGAAAAATGTCAGAAAAGTTTTGATCAACTGAAAACTTATTTGACTGAAGCTCCAATTTTAGTGCAAATTAATCGTGCAAAGAGTTTGTCATCTATAGTGATGCCTCCCTACTTGGGTTAGGTTGCGTATTGATGCAAGAGGGTCGAGTTGTGGCCTATGAGTCGAGACAATTAAAGCCACATGAGAAGAATTATCCAACCCATGATCTCGAATTAGCTGCCATCGTATTCGCCTTGAAAATATGGCGACATTACTTATTTGGTGAGAAGTGCCATGTATTTTCGGATCATAAAGTCTCAAATATTTGATGACTCAAAGAGACTTGAATCTACGACAAAGGCGTTGGCTTGAGTTGTTGAAAGATTATGAGCTGGTCATTAATTATCACCCGAAAGGCTAATGTGGTTGCGACGCCTTAAGCCGAAATCACTGTTAAACTGCGAAGCGATGAATGTACACTTGTCTGTTCTACGACAATGTGTTAGTAGTGAATTAAAAGCCAAACCATTATTGATTCATCAAATTCGTGAAGCTCGTAAAGTCGATGATGAATTGGTTGCAAAACGGGTGAGTGTGTTCCAACAAGGAATCGGAGTTTCAAATTGATGATGATGATTGTTTGAGGTTCGAAGTCGTTGTGTGTTCCAAGGAATTTGGAACTCATTTCGATGATTTTGAACGAAGCCCATTGTAGCCGAATGTCAATTCACCCGGGGAGTACGAAGATGTACAACGATTTGAAACGTCGGTTTGGTGGCATGGTATGAAACGAGACATCTCCGACTTTGTTTCGAGATGTTTAATATGTCAACAAGTGAAAGCGGAACATCAAGTGCCTTGAGATTACTTCACCGATCAAGATACCGAGTGGAAATGGGATCGAGTCACAATGGACTTTGTGTCCGGACCGCCATTGTCCGCAAGTAAGAAGGATGCGATTTGGGTTGTTGTTGATAGACTGACTAAGTCGGCTCACTTTATCCCCGTGCGTATGGATTTTTCATTGGATAAACTAGCTGAATTGTATGTTTTTCAGATTGTGAGATTACACGAGGTACCGATTTCTGTTGTGTCGGATAGAGATCCGAGATTCACCTCGCGATTTTGGAAGAAATTGCAAGAAGCTTTGGGTACCGAGCTACATTTTAGCACCGCTTTTCATCCACAAACCGATGGTCAATCTGAGCGGGTAATTCAGATACTTGAGGATATGTTGAGATGTTGCGTCCTTGAGTTTAATGGTTCATGGGAACGATATTTACCTTTGATTGAATTCGCTTACAACAATAGTTTTCAGTCAAGTATTAAGATGGCACCTTACGAGGCTTTGTACTGTCAAAAATGCCGTACACCATTGTTTTGGACCGAACTCGGTAAAAGTAAAATTTTCGGAGTGGACTTGATTAAAGATGCTGAACAGAAAGTAAAAGTAATACATGGAAGTCTAAAGACGTACCGCAGATCGTCGTAAATCGTCTGCAGATTTGAAACGAAAAGACATTGAGTATCGTGGGAGATAAAGTGTTTCTTAAAGTTTCGCTTTGGAAAAAGATACTCGATTTGGTCAGTAAAGGCAAATTGCGTCCGAGGTTCATCGGGCCATATGAAGTCTCCGAACGAGTCGGTCCAGTTGCATATCGATTGATTTTGCCTCCTGAACTTGAGAAGATTCATGACGTCTTTCATGTTTCGATGCTTCGACGCTATAGATCTGATCCATCGCACATAATTAGTCCATCAGAGGTCGAAATTCAAGCCGATATGAGTTATGAAGAAGAACCGATTCGTATCCTAGCTCGTGAAATGAAGGAGTTGCGAAACAAAAGGGTTCCGTTAGTAAAAGTGTTATGGCTCAAACACAGGATGGAAGAAGCTACTTGGGAACCCGAGAACTCTATGAAAGAGTGATACCCAAACCTATTTACCGGTAAGATTTTCGGGGACGAAAATTTCTTAAGTGGGGGAGAGTTGTGACAGCCCAAAATTGACCCTAGTCGGGAAGTGGTTTCAGGACCGCTAAACCGAGTCACCGAAATGTTGGAACGTAATATTTATTGTCTAGAATATGTAATTATGAATGTGTGAAAATTTCAAGCTTCGATTTAGTCGATTGCATGTGAATTCAGTTAGTAGGACTTGTGTGACACTTTTGAAATGTGATAGGCTAATCTATAAGGACCTAATAGTGCATGTAATCAAAAGGGGGGACTTGCATGTCAAATTTCCCCCCTAATTGGTAGTGGCTGGCCATGGCAAGGGATTATGGGCAAAAACATGTCATAAAACATGTTGTGACAATGGTGTATGTAAGAAAAAAATAAAATAATGAGTATGGGAATTGAATAATGAAAGGGAAGAAAAAAAAAAGAGAATGGTGTGAGTGTCCCCCCCCTTTGCCGTGAGTTGAAGAAAAGAGAAAAAAAATTTGTTCATCCTTTTTTCATTTCTTGGAGCCGAAAATCCTAAGGAAGAAGGAAGGAGTTCTTGCTTCATGCTTGGTTTGGAAGAGGATTAGGAGGAGGTTTGACCATACTTGTGTCTAGATTAAGGTATGTTTGAGGTTGTGCCATGAGATTCATGCATGATTTTAGTTGCTAGCTTGAGTTCTAATTAGCCCATGGTTCAAATCTTTGCTATGTCCTAGGGATGATATTCGGCCAAGGTGGATTTTGTGTTAATGCCATTGCATGCTAAATATGAAGCTTGATAATGATACATGTGATGGTGGATTGATGACTGTTGGATTTTCTTTTTAGCATTTTTGAGTGAGACATTAAGTTCTTTGTTTAACCATGACCAAAATTGAAATGGTATGGTGTTGTGAAGTATTCAGCCATGGTATATCTATAAGAATGCTTTATGCTTATTGCATGGTAGGTAAGATTTGTGTTTTGGATATATGTTTATATTTGGTTATAATCAACTTGAGATTCGGCCCTTGCACCTATATGTATATATGTTTGCACATGATGTATTGGTATGAAATATATAATATCTCAAGGTATATATTTACTTATGATGATGTTTCGGTTATGAAGTAAATGATAGATGTGTATTGAGCTACAATATGTAATGCATTAGTTAGTAAAATGTATGCCATTCATGTGTGGTATTAAACATGTAATTGGCCTCAACATCAACATGCATATTCGGCCACATGAATGAGTACATAAGTTGATGTGTTGTTCGGCCATAAGTAAGCATGTTGAAGGCTTTATCTTGACTTAGAAAATTCGGCTAAGGAGAGTACTAACTAATGTGTTGAGTTTGATTCATGATATCCGTACATATGTGACTTTAATGTCTAATGAATATATGTGGGCTAAGTACCTTGAATTCCTCTTTTCGATGCTCAAATGATTAAATCAATTTATTTGTTAAATTAAGCTCAAGAGCAAAGGGGAACTAAATCCGATAAAGGGAAGGAAAAAGTGGTCGAATAGCCATTGGAATCGTTCGACAACATCCGAGGTAAGTTCTTGAGTAATAGAGCTTAAATTATGATTAGATTAGATCATGTTTTAAGCAAATCGAAATCATGCTCCTTGTGTGACACCCCTAAAGTGATCCTAGTCGGAAAGTGGTTTCGGGACCACAAAACCGAGTCATAAAATAATAATTAACCATTATATTTGATGCTTATTATATGTATATAGGCATGTGTGAAAATTTCATGTTTGAATTTTGTTAATTGTAAGTGAATTTTGCTAAATAGGATTTGTGTGAGAAAAATTACAAATGTGCTAGGCAAATGTTAAAGTGGCCTATTGATGCATCTTGGAAAAATGTTGTCCTTGCATGTCAAAATACCGGAAGATGGACTAGTGGTCGGCCATGCTATGGGTTAAAATGTATTATAAACATTTTATGTTAGTGTTTTATGTTAGAATTAATAAAATAAAGAACATGGGTAAAAAATAATAGTGGTTAGTAGGGAGAAACAAAAAATGAGCTAGGTTGCTCCTCCATTGCCGTGAATTGAAGGAAGAAGAAGAGGGGAAGTTCGGCCAAGGTGGTTCTTGAGATTAAGGTATGTTCAATGCTGCTTTTGGAGGTTTACACATCCTTTGGAGGGTTAGCCTACTTCTATTTATCTCATGGATGAAATTGGAGTTGTTGGACGCTTAGGATTCAGCTAAGAGGCTTCAAAATTTTAGTTGATGCCTTGATACTACTAGCATGTTAGCTATATGGATGTGTTAAGTTACTTGAAATGTTAGATAAATTTGAACTCCCTACCAAATTCTTTAGGCAACCCATGTTAGAAATTTCGGTATTGAGATGTCTAGATCTTTCGCCATTGTAGCTATGGAGGAATAAAGTTTTTGTTTCTTGTTAAATTGGATAAATCTTGTTGTATGAGTGCTTGAACAAACTATGATTAAATGGATGCATAGATTCAAAGTGGGAAGAAATGGGCTATTATATTTGATGCTAATGCGAATATGAAGATGATGAACTTGAATAAATAATATTCAGCTAGCATGATAAGTTATGAAATATTAAGTAGATGATATAATTGATTGATGAAGTGGTTAATAGGATTTCTAATGAAATTTTGCCAAGGCGAATGTATCATGAAGTAAATAAAAAAATGCTAAATGTGCATTATGTGCTTATATGTGTATTCGCCGGGAAGTTTGACATGAAACTTTGATAGGTTTGAGAGATGAATGACCGAATGAGCTAGAGGTTATGTATGGATGAATTTTATGCACAGTGTGTGTGTGGCATTAGTAGCTAATGGCATTCGGCATTGTTTAATTAAAATTAGAAATGAATGCTTGAAAGTTAAATAGGTCGCTCTAATGACCAAATATGCTAAAAGCTAATATATGGACAAATGATACGAATGAATTGGCTTTTGAAATGTATATGGTTGCCGTATGTATGTGTTTGATTGAGAAGTAAATTTGTTTGATTTAGCTCAAGAGCCTAGAGGATCAAAGTTGGATAAGGGAAAGGAAAAAGTGATCAAGAGCCGTCAGAATCGTTCGCAACTTCCGAGGTAAGTTTTAAGTGATTAAATGTTGAGTAAATTCAACTGTAATAGGATATAATGAGTTGATTTAATAAGATATGATGTGGCCATGATATGTCTTAAACTCAAATGGTAAGTTCCTAAGTGTTTGGACTTGGAAATTTAAGAGCAAATTGTAATAATTTGCTCAAGACAGCAGCAGTAACGTGATTTTAGAAATTCACTATAAATGTTTGGTGTGGAATTATAGGCTGAATAAAATATGAAAGCAAAGCTTAATTAGTCTAGTTTCTTATAAAAGAGACCGTGTAAGCAAAGAAATTTCCTATAAAGAGATATTTAAAGTTGTGTGAGACGGTGTCAGAATGAGTTCGAAATCTCCTGTTCGGTTTTAAGAAAATCACTATAATTTGTACAAAAATGGTTACAAGATAAAATTTATATGCTTAGACTCCTTAATGAGTCTAGTTTCAAATGAAATCAAATAGAACATACTTTGGATTCTGTACGATGAGAATTTCGATTCGTAGTGAAGACTGGTCAGGTTAGTCAAACAGTGAAACAGGGGAAAATTTAAGAAAAATCTGGTATTGATTGGCCAAACTTAAAATTCTGAAAAATATATGGATGGAAGATATACGAGTCTATATTCAGGGAAAATTAACGGCAAGTGATTTGGAGCCTTGTAGCTCCGGTTATAAATAACTTAGTGACCATTGCTCAGGAAAACAGCTCGTAGCGAATATGTGATTTTGTTGTAAACATGGATAAAACTTGTTTTAGCTGCTCATAAGCTATTGATTAAACCCATACTTGAATTCTAATTCGTGATATTGTAAAATGATATATGAGTGTTGGATGGATCTTTGATATTAAAATTTGTGAGATTGTAAGTTTATGAGTATTCGAATATGGAATGATAGTATGGCGTGAAATTAAATTATTCATTGGAAAATGATTGATGTAGATTCGGCCAAGACCAAGTCTGTACATGATAGTATATGTGGTATGTGAAGTATATTTGAATAATTGTGATGTGAATACATGAAAATTTATATTTTGATTTAAGATTCTACGCGATGAATGTGAAAGCGTATACATATATGATAAGGCCTAATGGCTGATGTGATGAATGTGAAAGCGTATACATATGTGATAAGGCCTAATGGCCGATGTGATGAATGTGAAAGCGTATACATATATGATAAGGCCTAATGGCCGATGTGATGAATGTGAAAGCGTATACATATGTGATAAGGCCTAATGGCTAATGTGATGAATGTGAAAGCGTATACATATGTGATAAGGCCTAATGGCCGATGTGATGAATGTGAAAGTGTATATATGTGATAGGGCCGAGTGGCCAACGTGATGGATGTGAAAGTGTATAAATGTGATAAGTCCCAAAGGGCATTTGTGTTAGTACTATATCCGGGTTAAAACTCCGCAGGCTTTATGCGAGAATATTATTACTGATTAATGACCGTAGGCTTCGTGCTCGTACTATATCCGAGCTCTAATGACCCGATGACTATGTGTGGAGATTTTGTCCGGGTAAGCCCCGAACTAAAGGTTTTGCTGAAGATTCAAGTAAAGCGTAAGATTATGCGACTTCACAGTGACAATTAGTAATAAATACGTTCAATGCGTTAAGTTGGTCAGGTATGTATTTGAGATTATATTTAAGTTTGATTTAGACTAAATCACAAGGTCGTTATGTGATGCACATGTGAGTAAAGCAATAAGACTGTTCTATGATTATTGTGCATTTGGTCAATGTGGGAAGTCAGGTAAAAATATGTAATGTACCTATGATCATAAGAGGTCACCATCAAGTGAGAATTTATCGCCTATTACATATGATGAGACGTGCATATTCTAAAAGGGATGGTATGCCCGAAGGAAGAGTGAAATAAAAATACGAACAACTATGTTATAATTTGGTTGTTATCTGTTGACACCGCTTAAAACTTACTAAGCATTGTAATGCTTACTCCGCTTACTTTGTTTCCTCTGTTTTATAGATCTCATTTGGAAGCTACAGTGCTCGGGGATCGTCAAGAACTAGTCACACTATCACTACCCACTGTTTGGTACTGCTACGTTTTGGAATATCTTATGGCATGTATAGAATAGACTAGTAGTGAGAGGATATTTTGGTCAATGTATAGGACTACCCTTTTGTTGTAGGTCATGTACCTTTCGGTTTTGTGTAAATTTGGATAGCCATGCGAAAATGGCTTAAGTATACTTGATCATAGCATTATAATCATTTTGTATTTCATCCGTCGAGAGGTATGGAAATGTTGGTAATGGTTAGTCATGGGAATGGTTATTGATGATCACCTTTGGTATATGTATGACAAACTCTAGTTGATCCATGGAGGATCATGAAAGAGGTAAAGTTTACCTTAAAAATAGATGCTGGCAGCAGCAGTGATGTGGATGTGAAAAATCTCTAAAAATAGTAGGAATGTAATTAAATAGCGAATAAATTATGTAACCGAACCTTGACGAATCTATTTTCATAGGAAAGTAACGAAACGATCATATGAACAGTATGATAAGAGATATTTAAGTTTTCGTGAGACAGGGCCAGAACGGTTTCTGGATTCCCTGTTCCGACTTTGGAAATTCATTATAAATTAACCAGAGATAATTAGAAGTCATGCCATATATGTACAGAATCCTTTTTGAGTCTAGTTTCCTTAGAAGCAAGCGGTATAAGCATTGAAGCCCTGTACAAGGAGTTATCTAAGTCGCATTGCAGGAAGGTCAGTGTAGTCGAACCCTGTAATAGGGGAGACTTTAACTAATAAACTATACTAATTGGCCTGACCGAAAATTCTAGAAAAAAATTTGTAGATGCATATATGAGTCTAGTTTCATGGAAAAATCACGAAACTGATTTTCGAGTTGTGGAACTCAAGATATGATTTTTAAGGTGACAGTGACGCAGTTAGCCAACTGCCTGGAAATTTTAAAAAAAGTGGACTGTGTAAGTAAATGGATTAAGCCCGTTAACCCCTCGTGTCCGACTCCGGCGACGGTCTCGGGTACGGGGTGTTACAGTTTTATTGGTATCAGAGCTACGGTTTAGTCGATTCTAGGACTAACGTAGCACGCGTGAGTCTATTTATACATGCCATAAAGTGATAAAATGATAGTGTGATGATTTTTGACTATTAAAATGTGTTTGTTGTATTGTAATGAATTTTGATCCCGACTGAGCTGTAGCAAGCTTCCAACTATGAGAATTTGCGATATAACTTCACTTGGATATGCTTAAATTATTAAGTTAATCAGGTACGTGTCATGTACTCGTGTTTGAATTTTGATTTGGATTAAATTATAAGGGTATAAGTGATGCAATTTTGGAAGAGTGTTATGACTATAAATGTGATTTTTGTATGTGGCTATGGAACTGGAAGTTGAATGGTCGATAAGCATGTTGTGTTTGTATTCAAGTAATGCAAATGATATACTAATGTGTATTGCTATATGTGTATATGACCATGAGAATTGAGAGTGATGTATCCGGACTAAGTTCCGAAGAGCATTCATGCTAGTGATGTATCCGGACTAAGTTCCGAAGAGCATTCGTGCTAGTGATGTATCCGGGCTAGGTCCCGAAGAGCAATCATACTGGTGACGTGTATTCGGGCCTTCGTGCCTAGTAGGCTTCGTGCCAATAATTTGAGCAAAGTTTAAGTGTTCATTACTATACGAATTCAAATTTAAATGAGATGATATGTTTAAAAGTGTACATACATGATGTTTATCGACTTGGTTAAGTCATGTCAATGTATAATAACGAATGAATAAGAGCACTATGTGTGTGAATGATTAGAGGCACTATGTGTGTGCGAATTCCTTTAACCGGGCACTATGAGTGCGAGATCGGTCAGTGGGCACTAAGTGTGTGAAGTGGAATTCATGTAAGACCTCGTCTGGGACGAAGGCATTGATTTGAGATAGTGTGTAAGACCATGTCTGGGACATGGCATCGGCTCGATATGTGAGGATATGTAAGACCATATCTAGGATATGGCATTGTAGGAGCTATATGTGCTTAATGAGTACCCGTAATGATTTCGAATGATTCAACGGGTATATTTAAGATGATAAATAAAGTAAGATCAGAATAAGTGATACGAATGCGTCACGGAAGGTATGTGAAAATCAAATGGAAGTAAAAATTTGTGAGTTCATATTATATTATGTTATGTATACTAAGTAAGTGAATACGTAAAAAGATGGTGGATATGTTGTTAAGAAATGAATTCATGTTATAAATGTGTTACGGATTTAGTCTATGGGATGTTTGAGTATATGTGTACTTTCGGTCAGGTTACAGCTTATACATGGATGAAAATGTGGGTTATAAATATGTGGGTTGATGATGTGAATTATACATGTTAATATGTGCTTGATATGTGTTTGAAATGCAATTGTGAATTAAATTAAGTGATTATTGCTTATGAAATCAAGAAAATGAGATATATGTGCATACTTGTAGAAATGTTTATGTATTTGTTTTAAGATAAGAAAATGATTCTATAGATCGATGCGAAATCAATAATGAATTACAATTGCTATCGATGAGCTAATGTTTATATGAATATAATTCAATAAGAGGACGTTATCCTAAACTATGCATCGGTAGAAGTTTTCGGGGACGAAAATCCCTAAAGGGGGGGAGAGTTGTGACACCCCTAAAGTGACCCTAGTCGAAAAGTGGTTTCGGGACCACAAAACCGAGTCATAAAATAATAATTAACCATTATATTTGATGCTTATTATATGTATATAGGCATGTGTGAAAATTTCATGTTTGAATTTTGTTAATTGTAAGTGAATTTTGCTAAATAGGATTTGTGTGAGAAAAATTAGAAATGTGCTAGGCAAATGTTAAAGTGGCCTATTGATGCATCTTGGAAAAATGTTGTCCTTGCATGTCCAAATACCCAAAAGATGGACTAGTGGCCGGCCATGCTATGGGTTAAAATGTATTATAAACATTTTATGTTAGTGTTTTATGTTAGAATTAATAAAATAAAGAACATGGGTAAAAAATAATAGTGGTTAGTAGGGGAGAAACAAAAAATGAGCTAGGTTGCTCCTCCATTGCCGTGAATTGAAGGAAGAAGAAGAGGGAAGTTCGCCAAGGTGGTTCTTGAGATTAAGGTATGTTCAATGCTGCTTTTGGAGGTTTACACATCCTTTGGAGGGTTAGCCTACTTCTATTTATCTCATGGATGAAATTGGAGTTGTTGGAGAGTTAGGATTCGCTAAGAGGCTTCAAAATTTTAGTTGATGCCTTGATACTACTAGCATGTTAGCTATATGGATGTGTTAAGTTACTTGAAATGTTAGATAAATTTGAACTCCCTACCAAATTCTTTAGGCAACCCATGTTAGAAATTTCGGTATTGAGATGTCTAGATCTTTCGGCCATTGTAGCTATGGAGGAATAAAGTTTTTGTTTCTTGTTAAATTGGATGAATCTTGTTGTATGAGTGCTTGAACAAACTATGATTAAATGGATGCATAGATTCAAAGTGGGAAGAAATGGGCTATTATATTTGATGCTAATGCCGAATATGAAGATGATGAACTTGAATAAATAATATTCAGCTAGCATGATAAGTTATGAAATATTAAGTAGATGATATAATTGATTGATGAAGTGGTTAATAGGGATTTCTAATGAAATTTTGCCAAGGCTGAATGTATCATGAAGTAAATAAAAAAAAATGCTAAATGTGCATTATGTGCTTATATGTGTATTCGGCCAGGGAAGTTTGACATGAAACTTTGATAGGTTTGAGAGATGAATGACCGAATGAGCTAGAGGTTATGTATGGATGAATTTTATGCACAAGTGTGTGTGTGGCATTAGTAGCTAATGGCATTCGGCATTGTTTAATTAAAATTAGAAATGAATGCTTGAAAGTTAAATAGGTCGCTCTAATGACCAAATATGCTAAAAGCTAATATATGGACAAATGATACGAATGAATTGGCTTTTGAAATGTATATGGTTGCCGTATGTATGTGTTTGATTGAGAAGTAAATTTGTTTGATTTAGCTCAAGAGCCTAGAGGATCAAAGTTGGATAAGGGAAAGGAAAAAAGTGATCGAAGAGCCGTCGTAATCGTTCGGCAACTTCCGAGGTAAGTTTTAAGTGATTAAATGTTGAGTAAATTCAACTGTAATAGGATATAATGAGTTGATTTAATAAGATATGATGTGGCCATGATATGTCTTAAACTCAAATGGTAAGTTCCTAAGTGTTTGGACTTGGAAATTTAAGAGCAAATTGTAATAATTTGCTCAAGACAGCAGCAGTAATGTGATTTTAGAAATTCACTATAAATGTTTGGTGTGGAATTATAGGCTGAATAAAATATGAAATCAAAGCTTAATTAGTCTAGTTTCTTATAAAAGAGACCGTGTAAGCAAAGAAATTTCCTATAAAGAGATATTTAAAGTTGTGTGAGACGGTGTCAGAATGACTCCGAAATCCCCTGTTCGGTTTTAAGAAAATCACTATAATTTGTACAAAAATGGTTACAAGATAAAATTTATATGCTTAGACTCCTTAATGAGTCTAGTTTCAAATGAAATCAAATAGAACATACTTCGAATTCTGTACGATGAGAATTTCGATTCGTAGTGAAGACTGGTCAGGTTAGTCAAACCGTGAAACAGGGGAAACTTTAAGAAAAATCTGGTATTGATTGGCCAAACCTAAAATTCTGAAAAATTTATGGATGGAAGATATACGAGTCTATATTCAGGGAAAATTAACGGCAAGTGATTTGGAGCCTTGTAGCTCCGGTTATAAATAATTTAGTGACCATTGTTCAGGAAAACAGCTCGTAGCGAATTTGTGATTTTGTTGTAAACATGGATAAAACTTGTTTTAGCTGCTCATAAGCTATTGATTAAACCCATACTTGAATTCTAATTCGTGATATTGTAAAATGATATATGAGTGTTGGATGGATCTTTGATATTAAAATTTGTGAGATTGTAAGTTTATGAGTATTCGAATATGGAATGATAGTATGGCGTGAAATTGAATTATTCATTGGAAAATGATTGATGTAGATTCGGCCAAGACCAAGTCTGTACATGATAGTATATGTGGTATGTGAAGTATATTTGAATAATTGTGATGTGAATACATGAAAATTTATATTTTGATTTAAGATTCTACGCGATGAATGTGAAAGCGTATACATATATGATAAGGCCTAATGGCCGATGTGATGAATGTGAAAGCGCATACATATATGATAAGGCCTAATGGCCGATGTGATGAATGTGAAAGCGTATATATATGTGATAAGGCCTAATGGCCGATGTGATGAATGTGAAAGCGTATACATATGTGATAAGGCCTAATGGCCGATGTGATGAATGTGAAAGCGTATACATATGTGATAAGGCCTAATGGCCGATGTGATGAATGTGAAAGTTTATATATGTGATATGGCCGAGTGGCCAACGTGATGGATGTGAAAGTGTATAAATGTGATAAGTCCCGAAGGGCATTTGTGTCAGTACTATATCCGGGTTAAAACCCCGCAGGCTTTATGTGAGAATATTATTACTGATTAATGACCGTAGGCTTTGTGCTCGTACTATATCCGAGCTCTAATGACCCGATGACTACGTGTGGAGATTTTGTCCGGGTAAGCCCCGAACTAAAGGTTTTGCTGAAGATTCAAGTAAAGCGTAAGATTATGCGACTTCACAGTGACAATTAGTAATAAATACGTTCAATGCGTTAAGTTGGTCGGTATGTATTTGAGATTATATTTAAGTTTGATTTAGACTAAATCACAAGGTCGTTATGTGATGCACATGTGAGTAAAGCAATAAGACATTCTATGATTATTGTGCATTTGGTCAATGTGGGAAGTCGGTAAAATATGTAATGTACCTATGATCATAAGAGGTCACCATCAAGTGAGAATTTATCGCCTATTACATATGATGAGACGTGCATATTCGGAAAAGGGGATGGTATGCCCGAAGGAAGAGTGAAATAAAATACGAACAACTATGTTATAATTTGGTTGTTATCTGTTGACCTTGCTTAAAACTTACTAAGCATTGTAATGCTTACTCCGTTTACTTTGTTTCCTCTGCTTTATAGATCTCATTTGGAAGCTACAGGCTCGGGGATCGTCAAGAACTAGTCACACTATCACTACCCACCGCTTGGTACGCTACGTTTTGGAATATCTTATGGCATGTATAGAATAGACTAGTAGTGAGAGGATATTTTGGTCAATGTATAGGACTACCCTTTTGTTGTAGGTCATGTACCTTTCGGTTTTGTGTAAATTTGGATAGCCATGCGAAAATGGCTTAAGTATACTTGATCATAGCATTATAATCGTTTTGTATGTCGTCCGTCGAGAGGTATGGAAATGTTGGTAATGGTTAGTCATGGGAATGGTTATTCATGATCACCTTTGGTATATGTATGACAAACTCTAGTTGATCCATGGAGGATCATGAAAGAGGTAAAGTTTACCTTAAAAATAGATGCTGGCAGCAGCAGTGATGTGGATGTGAAAAATCTATAAAAATAGTAGGAATGTAATTAAATAGCGAATAAATTATGTAACCGAACCTTGACGAATCTATTTTCATAGGAAAGTAACGAAACAATCATATGAACAGTATGTTAAGAGATATTTAAGTTTTCGTGAGACAGGGCCAGAACGGTTTCTGGATTCCCTTTTCCGACTTTGGAAATTCATTATAAATTAACCAGAGATAATTAGAAGTCATCCATATATGTACAGAATCCTTTTTGAGTTTAGTTTCCTTAGAAGCAAGCGGCATAAGCATTAAAGCCCTGTACAAGGAGTTATCTAAGTCGCATTGCAGGAAGGTCAGTGTAGTCGAACCCTGTAACAGGGGAGGGTTTAACTAATAAACTGTACTAATTGGCCCAACCGAAAATTCTAGAAAAAAATTTGTAGATGCATATATGAGTCTAGTTTCAGAGAAAAATCACAAAACTGATTTTCGAGTTGTGGAACTCAAGATATGATTTTTAAGGTGACAGTGACGCAGTTAGCCAACTGCCTGGAAATTTTAAAAAAAGTGGACTGTGTAAGTAAATGGATTAAGCCCGTTAACCCCTCGTGTCCGACTCCGGCGACGGTCTCGGGTACGGGGTGTTACACCTTGTGTGTGGATATTGAGCCGATATTGCAAGAGTGATAAGTGTCTTGAGTTTGAGTTTTGCTAATGAAAATGAAATACAAATGTGTCATGATTTAGTGTTAAATGTGCATGATGATTCGAATGTGTCCGGGCTAAGTCCCGAAGACTTTGTGCTGAGTGACCATATCCGGACTAAGATCCGAAGGCATTTGTGCGAGTTCCCAAATCCGAACTAAGATCCGAAGGCATTTGTGCGAGTTCCCAAATCCGGGTTAAGTCCCGAAGGCATTTGTGCGAGCTATTATAACCGGGCTATGTCCCGAAGGCTTTTGAGCGAGTCGCTATATCCGGATAAGATCCGAAGGTACGTGATTCGGGAATGAACGATCTTGCTGTAAAAATCCCAGTTAATACGTTTGAAAAAAAAATTCCAGCAATGAGGTATGTTCGTATGTGCATTGGAATAGTTGAGTTCCTTCGAATAATATTCGCTCAGTTGAGTAATGAGCTTCCGGTATTTGGCTAAGATGATCCCTTATGTATGAACATAGGGGTTGGAATGTAAAGTAGAAATGATTTGAATATATGAATACGCGGAATTATCCGTTTAATTATGTGAATGCTATACTTCAGATGTGTTTAAATTCTTGCTCAAAACTTACTAAGCATAAATTGCTTACTCCGTTTCTTTGTTCTCTGTTTTATAGATTTTGGCTTGTCAGCTATCGGACTCGGGATTTTGAAGTCGAAGTCGCCCACAGTATCAAAGCCCCCTTTTTGGTACAATTTTGGTTGAGCTTTGAAATGGCATGTATAGGGCTACCCTTTGTTGTTTTTTAAGTACTTTTTGTGATGTATGTGTGTACGGCCATGCGAAAATGGCTCGTAGAAGTGGAGTATGGCATTAGACCATTTGTGTTTATGTATGTATATATGGTTTCATGATGTGACTATGGACTGGAATGGAAGTGTTGGGCAATGATCAGCCCTTGGAATGGCTAAATATGATCATATGTGGACCTATGTATGACAAAACTCTAGTTGGTCCATGGAAACCACGAAATAGGTAAAGTTTACCTTGAAAACAGATGCTGACAGCAGCAGTGGTGTGGATGTGAAAAATCACTAAAAATAGCAGGAATGGAATTAAATAGCGAATAAATTATGTAAATGAACCTTGATAAATCTACTTTCATATGGAAGAAACGAAACGGTCATATGAGTTGTATGTTAAGAGATATTTAGGTTTTCGTGAAACAGGGCCAGAACGGTTTCTGGATTCCCTGTTCCAACTTTGGAAATTCATTGTAAATTAACCAGAGATAATTAGGAGTCAATCCATATATGTATAGATTCCTCCTTGAGTCTAGTTTCTATAGAAACAAACGGCATCAGTATTGAATCCCTGTACAGGGAGATATTTAATTCATAATGCGTGAAGGTCAGTGTAGTCGAACCCTGGATTAGGGAAGACTTTAACTAATAAACTGTACTAATTGACCTGACCAAAAATTCTAGAAAAAAATATGTAGATGGACATATGAGTCTAGTTTCAGGGAAAAATTACGAAACTGATTTTCGAGCTTTGAAACTCAAGATATGATTTTTAAGGCGACAGTGATGCAGTAACCAGCTTGTCTGGAATTTTTTTTTATGGACTGTGAAAATAATTAAGTCTGTGTGCACCTTGTGTTCGACTCCGGTAACGGACTCGGGTACGGGGTGTTACACTTATTTTGTAATGGCATGTACCTGGGGAGTCTTTTTTTTTATATTGTTTATAAGGTGTTGCTATCTTATTTGCTAGTGAAATGATGGTTAAATGTTTATATGGTTGTGGTTGAGGTTATGTTGGTATGTTAGCCTAGTTTATACTTTGGTATGTGATAGTTTAAGGTTTGGTAGCTTAAAAGCTAAGTGATAGTCCAATTATGGTAAATGTGATATGAATGGAAGTCTTGAATGTTTGATGTGTTGTTGATGTATTTTAACATAAACAAATGTGGTACCAATGAGGGTACATTGGTTAGGCATATTAGGTGATGAATTTGGTATGTTTTGGGCATGTTTAATCGTGTTTTGAGTAGGCTAGATGATTGGAAAATGAGTTGTTTAGTGTCTAGCAAATAGGAAATGGTAAACTTGAGTTTTAAGGTATTTTTAGGTGCACACGGCTTGGCACTTAGCCATGTGTCACACACGGGCTGAGACGCGGTTGTATGTTATAAGTCAGTGAGTTAACGGGCAATGACACAGGCTGGGACATGGCCATGTGTCCCATCTTTGAGAGTCACACAACTTGGGGCATTTACAAGGTCATGTGTCCCTTGCTTTTAGGAGTTTTTGAAAATGACCCAAAGCTTTCAGAATTGTTTCAAATTAGTCCCTGCCTGTTTTTAAACTAGTTTTAGTGTCCCATAGACTCGAAATAGGGGCTATAAGAGTAACTTTTACTCTGAATAGGGATGAACTAGCGAACCTAAATTAAGTGCATTCTACTAACATTATTAAAGATAAAATGAAAAGATAATCATAGTCGGAGTGTGAACCAATACTCTGAAGCTAATAATTGGAATAGTCTTGTATGTATCTGACTTATTGCATTCAAGAAGGGATAAATAATGATAAGAGTGTAGATAGTAGAAGACTAAGTTTAGCAATGTATAAATAGTGATAAGAGTGTAGACAGAGGAAGACCAAGTTTAGCATTGCATAGCATGATTAGTTATTTGATTGTATAAAACATTATTATGGAAATATTTGATTAGCATATATTGCTCCTTGTAAGGCACTACTATGCAAGTTTTGGATTGGCACAATTTGCCCTTGTATGTTATGAGGATATTAGTTAGCTTATACTACTGCTTGCAATGTAATTAAATGTTCTGATTGATGTGACCCTAATCCGACAACGGAAATAGGTTAAAGGTGTTACATTAGCTTAGAAAGTTCATAGGTTGGAAGCAATGTAAAATACCTTAAGTTCCATGTCTGAAATAACAAAATAGTTTACTAAACATTTGACACTGTTACCACAATCATATCAATAGGTGGGCTCCTTACATACAAGTCATATAACCTTCCAACTATACAAGATAATTCAATACCATGTAAAGTCATCATATCAATAAACACAAACACACTTTTAGGTCATTCATCTATGTTTTATCACAAGACACTTGATTACTAGTTCTCAAATATTTTAACAACCACAATTCAACTCGATGAACTAATATGAACAAATATGGATACTAGATTATCCAGTAAAAACACGTCAGAATGCTCAATGAGATAACCCATCCAAGAACATGCCTGGGCCTTAGGTGCCAAGCCCGTAGGCTAACATCCCTCTAGAAACACACCTGGGAACTTGATAAAGAATTGATAGAGGAAGTGGAAGAAAAGTTGTATTCAAGTTGTTTGACTCGAGGAACAAATATTTGGATGTGACCTGAAAGAAAGAAACCAAAAAAAATTAGAAAAAAAACAAAGAAAATTAAAAATAAAGAATAAATATTAAAAAATAATAACTAAATAGAGAAAAGATAGATTTAAGCAAAGTTGAAGATGGAGCAATAAACCGATGATATGATGAATAGAAGGATAAATGTCCAATTGAACCCATTGTGTGACACCCCGAATGTGACCCTAGTCGGAGAGTGGTTTCGGGACCACGAAACCGAGTCACAAGAATAATTAAGTGTTATATTCCGTACTTATTGTATGTGGAATTGGTATGCGTAAATATTTCGTGTCTCGATTTTTATTAATTAGGTGCTAAATTATAAGAAAGGACTTAGTAGTGAACTTTGAAAGTACGATAGGGAAATAGGTGATGACTAATTAAAGCATGCATGCAAAATAATGGACTTGCATGTCAAATTCCCCTTTCTACAAGTAATGGCCGCCATGACAAAGAATATGGGTCAAACATGTCATGAAACATGTTTTGTTGGGCATTAGGGAGAAATAGTAAACAAATAAGCATGGGTAAGAAAAGAATGAAAAAAAAATGTGTGTGAGAGAGTGGCATACCCCATTGCCGTGAGTTGTAGAGAAGGAAAGAAAAAATTTTGTTCATCCTTTCTTTGAGCCAAAACTAAGGAAGAAGGAGGATTTTTGCTTCATGCTTGGTTTGGAAGAGATCTAGAAGGAGATTTGGCTAAGTTTGCATCAAGATTAAGGTATGTATGAGGTTGTGTTGGGAGTTTCATGCATGTTTTGGTTGCTAACTTGATGTGCATGTTAGCCATGGCTCAAATCTTTGGTATGCCATGGAAATGGTATTTGGCCAAAGTTGTTATAGTGATAAAGCCATTGCATGCTAAGTGTGAAGCTTGATGATGATGCATGCAATGATGGATTTTCTACTCATGAGTAAGATTTTGAGTTTTCTTTTGTTTTATCATGATTAAAGTTGAAAAGGAGCATGATTGTCATACTTGGCCATGATGCATTCTTGAGCATGATTCATGCTTCTTGCATGTTAGTTAAAAGTTTGTGTTTTGGATGGCTATGGACACCTTGAAAATTCGCCATGCTCATATATGCATATATATGATTGCACATTATGTTTGGTTATGAACTAAGTGATGAATATATTGATTTAAAGAAGAAAATGTGGAAGAATGCTTGTGAAATTGCAAGCACAATTGCCTAGCACACATATAAGTGCTTGATGCTATATTATAAGTTTTGGGCCACAATGTGCAAAGCATAAATTAGTAGATTGCATGCTGTTTTTGTGAGGTATTAAGTGCAAAATTGACCTCAACATGTACATGAATATTCGGCCTTGGGTAGCCTATTGAAGGCCTTAGCATTTCCTTGATGCTCAAATAAATTGTATTGAATTGCTTGATGTAGTATAAAATGTGCATGACCATTGTGTATTCAAGCTAAAGAGTGGCCATATGACCATTTAAAATCCTTGTCATATTCGCCATAAGCAAGCACAATGAGGTTTTAATAAATTGAATTTGTTTGAATTAGCTCAAGAGCTAAGAGGGCCACAATTGGACAAGGGAAGGAAAAGGTGATCGAATAGCCGAAAAAGCCGTTCGACAACATCCGAGGTAAGTCCTCAAGAAGTGACCTTACTTGAATTATGTGAGATGAAATATGGATGTGTATGATTATTGATTATGTGTGTATGAGTATTTGAATTCCACCCGGCTAAGTCCCAAGGCGAATATGCTAATGATATTAATTGTGTTTGAGCCTTAGTAACGAAAATGAAATATGTATGTCCAATGATTATTGATGTATGTGTGCATGAGAAATCGAATGATATCCGGGCTAAGCCGAAGACAATTATGCTGGAAATTATATCCGGTTAAGACCAAGGCAATTGTGCTAGTGGTTATATCCGGCTAAGGCCCAAGGCATTCGTATGAAGTTATTCTATCCGGCTAAGACCAAGGCATTTGTGCACGTGATTATATCCGGTTATATTCAAGAATCTTGGGCTGGAGGTGAGTGTTGGTTGCTGAAATGAATTTAATTAGTACACTCGGACAGCCCAAAGGATAAGGTACGTTATATGTGCATTGGAAAGTCGACGTGTTTGAGCAACATTCGCTCAATCGACTAATGAATTTCAGTTATTGAATTGATTGATGCTTTGCGAACTTATACAATGATGAAGTATGAAGTAAGAATGTGTATTAATGAAATGATGCATTTGGCTATGTGAATGTATTGCTGTAAATTATAGTTCATTATATTCCTTGAGACTTACTAAGCATAAAAATGCTTACCCGTTGCTTTGGCTCTTAGTTTTCTAGATTTCGCCGAGGCAATCGGATTTGGGATCGTTGAAGTCAAGTCATCCACACTATCAAGCCTCCATTTTGGTATAAATTTTGGTTGAACTTGAGATGGCATGTATAGGACTACCTCTTGTTTGTTAAATACGTTGTAATGTAAGTTTGTATGGCCATGCGAAAATGGCTCTCAAAAGGGAGCATGAACTTAGACTTATTGTGGGTTGTATGTATATATATTTGGGGTCATGATGTGGCTATGGTTTGGAAATGGGAATGTTGGTCATATGATCAGCCATTGGCATGGTTAAAATGATCATATATGAACCTATGTATGGCAAGATTAGTTGAATCATGGAGACTACCAAATAGGTAAGTCCTACCTTAAAACAGATGCTGCCAGCTGCAGTGGCGTGAATGTGAAAAATCACCATAATTCATAGGAATGGAATCAAATAGTGAATAAGCTATGTAAATGAACCTTGATGAGTCTATTTTCATATGGAAGAAACGAAACGGTCATAGGAGTTACAGGTTAAGAGATATTAAAGCTATTGTGAGACAGGGCCAGAATGGTTTCTGGGTTCCCTGTCGCAACTTTAAAAATTCACTATAAATTATCCAAAAGAATTAGGAGATATACCTTATATGTACAGATTCCATTTTGAGTCTAGTTTCATTAGAAACAAACGACACCAGCATTAAAGCCCTGTGCAGAGAGATATTCAAGTTATACCGCGCGAAGGTCAGAGCAGTCGATCCCTGTAACTTGGGTAACTTTAACTAATAAACTGTACCAATTGGCCCGACCAAAATCCTAGAAATAAATCCATGGATGTATATATGAGTCTAAATTCAGGAAAATTTACGAAACCAGTTTCCGAGTTTTGAAACTCGAGATATGATTTTAAGGCGACAGTGACGCAGTTTTCCAGCCTGACTGGAAATGTCAAATTGGTGGGCAAAAACATGTGAACTTGGTTTGTTAACCCTCGGGTCCGACACGGCGATGGTCTCGGGTTTGGGGTGTTACAATTTTATTGGTATCAGAGCCACGGTTTAGTCGATTCTAGGACTACCGTGATGTGTTTGGGGTCTAGCTATACATGCCATTAAATGATGAATCGATAGTGTGATGAATTCGACAATTTGACTTCATGTTTGTTTATAGCAATGGATCCCGATCCCAACCGAAAGCGATAGCTGATGATGTGGAGAGTGTGGCGCTGCTCCGCAAGAAGGGACAGCGCCGGACTCTCAACCTATGGCCAGCAATCCTAATGACGAGGCTAAGCAAGCCTTTTATAGTGTGATGAACGAATGGTTTAATCAATACATTCGAACCAACACGGCTGTTCCACCACCTCCATTCCCGATTTAATGCAACCCCGCACCTACAATACCTCCGGTGATCGACCCAATAAGGTCGTAAGCCCCAATCGATAGGATTCAAAACATGGGGCCACTGAATTTAAGGCTACGGATGATGATGATGCCGAAGCGAGCTGAATTATGGTTAGATAACACTATCCGGTGCTTGATGAGCTATCCTGTACACCCGATGAGTGCTTAAAGTGTACCATCTCCTTGCTACGCGAGTCGCCTACTATTGGTGGAGTACTCGACTTACGTGGTGCCTAGAGAGCAAGTGACTTGGGAATTCTTTCTAACCGAGTTCAAAAAAGTATATCGATCGAGATTCATCGACCAAAAGCGGAGGGAGTTCCTTGATCTTAAGCAAGGTTCTATGTCCGTTACCGACTACGAACGAAAGTTTGTGAGGCTTAGCCAGACGCGAGAATGCATTTCGTCCGAAGCTATTATGTGCAAACGCTTGAGGATGGGCTGAATGATGATATAAGGATGTTTGTTGGCATTCTCGAGATACGAGAGTTCGTAGTACTTGTTGAGCGAGCTTGTAAAGTCAAGAGCTTAGAAAGGAGAAACAAAAAGCTGATGTGGGATTGGAGAATTCGAAGAGGTCCTCGGAAAGTCTCTTCAACAAGCATCGAAGAGATTTCGAGATGATGCGAGCCGGTCTAGAGGCGTTTGGGATTTTCTAGACGAGGACGCGATCGACCCGTGACCACACGAGTCACCTCGATTGCTTGTGGGCGGAAATGATCGCCGAGAGAGGACGGAGTGTCCACATTGTGGCAAATGGCATTCGGGAGCTGTTGGTTTCGTGATCGCTCTCGCTATAAGTGTGGATCGGCCGACCATTTTATGAAGGATTGCCCGAGGATGCATGAACAGAATGCAAGTCGAGTGCAAACCCGGTGCTACCATCGCCGAGGTAGGCCACCTAGAAATATGGGCAATGTCGTTGGCGGTCGAGAGGATCTAGAGATGCTACCATCAGATCCGAGGCTCGTGCTCTGCTAGGACTTATGCCATCGCGCACGCCGAGGATGCTGCCTCTCGGATGTTATTACCGGTACTTTCACTCTTTCCAATACAAATGTAATTGCTTTGATTGACCCCGGTTCTACTCATTCTTATATATGTGAAACCTTAGCATCCAAAGAAGACTTTGCCCATTGAGTCTCATGAGTTTGTAATTCGGTGTCAAACCCTTGGGTCATTACGTGCTTGTTAACAAAGTGTGCAAGAAAAGTCCCCTAGTGTTCCGAGGTTCTTGTTTTCCGGCGGACTTAATGCTTTTGCCATTCGATGAGTTCGATGTTATTCTTGGTTTGGATTGGTTGACCATGCACGATGCGGTTGTAAATTGCAAGAGCAAGACTATCGATTTGAGGTGCGCGAATAATGAAATAATTCGGGTTGAGTCCACGGACTTAAAGGGTTGCCACCGTAATATCGCCGATGTTGGCCCGTAAATATGTAAGAAAAGGGTGCGGCGTACCTTGCGTCGCACTCGATGACAAGGAATCGAGAAGAAACCCGAATCTGTGCCCGTGGTTTGTGAATACCGGATGTTTTCCCGAAGAATTGCGGGTTTACCACCGCTCGAGAAATAGAATTTGGCATCGAATTGGTACCGGTACCACCCCAATTTCGATAGCTCCGTATCGTATGGCACCAACGGAATTGAAGGAGTTGAAAACTTCGGTTGCAAGAATTGGTGGATAGAGGTTTTGCTCGCCGAAGTTTTTCGCCTTGGGGTGCGCCGGTGTTGTTCGTGAAGAAGAAGGATGGAACCATGCGACTATGCATCGACTATCGTCGACAACAAAGCGACGATAAAGAACAAATATCCGTTGCCACGTATTGATGACTTGTTCGATCAACTGAAGGGAGCCTCGGTGTTCTCGAAAATAGATTTGAGATCGGGCTACTATCAATTGCGAATCCGAGATTCAGACGTGCCCAAGACTGCCTTCAGAACGAGATATGGTCACTATGAGTTCCTGGTGATGCCGTTTGGGCTCACTAATGCCCTACGGTATTTATGGATTTAATGAATCGAATATTTAGACCATATTTGGATCGATTCGTAGTCGTGTTCATTGATGACATCTTGGTCTATTCAAGAAATGAGACCGAACATCTTTGAACACTGCGGTTAGTCTGCAAATTTTACGGGACAAGCAATTATATGCTAAGTTCAAGAAGTGTGAGTTCGGTTAAGAGGTAAGCTTCTTGGGTCATGTGGTATCTGCATCGGGTATTCGAGTCGACCCGAATAAAATTTCAGCCATACTAAATTGGAAGCCTCCGAGAAATATTACTGAGGTTCGAAGCTTTTTGGGGCTTGCCGGTTACTACCGACGATTTGTAAAAGGCTTCTCAACGATAGCCACGCCGATGACGAAGCTACTCCAAAAGGATGTTAAGTTCGAATGGACGGAGAAATGCCAAAAAAGCTTCGATCAACTGAAAACTTATTTGACTGAAGCCCCAATTCTAGTGCAACCCGAGTCCGGCAAGGAGTTTGTCATCTATAGCGACGCCTCTCTACTTGGGTTAGGTTGCGATTAATGCAAGAAGGTCGAGTTGTGGCCTGTCGCCGAGGCAATTAAAGCCACATGAGAAAAATTATCCGACTCATGATCTCGAATTGGCCGCCATCGTATTCGCCTTAAAGATTTGGCGACATTACTTATTTGGTGAAAGGTGCCATGTATACTCGGATCACAAAAGTCTCAGTATTTGATGACCCAACGAGACTTAAATCTGCGACAAAGACGTTGGCTCGAGCTGTTAAAGGATTATGAGCTGATCATTGACTATCACCCGGGAAAGGCGAATGTAGTTGCGGATGCCTTGAGTCGTAAATCGTTATTCACTTTACGAGCGATGAATGTGCACTTGTCTATCCGATCCGACAGTGTGTTAGTGGCTGAAATGAAAGCCAAACCATTATTGACACACCAAATTCGAGAAGCTCAGAAAGTCGATGACGAGTTGGTTGCAAAACGGGCTGCGTGTGTTCCAAACAAGGACTCGGAGTTTCAAATCGACGATGACGATTGTTTGAGGTTCAAAAGTCGTCTGTGTGTCCCAAAGAATTCGGAACTCATTTCGATAATTCTGAATGAAGCCCATTGTAGCCGAATGGCAATCCACCCGGGGAGTACGAAGATGTACAATGATTTGAAACGTCGATTTTGGTGGCATGGTATGAAGCGGGACATCTCCGACTTTGTTTCAAGATGTTTAATATGTCAACAAGTGAAAGCGGAACATCAGGTGCCTTCAGGATTACTTCAGCCAATCACGATACCCGAGTGGAAATGGGATCGAGTCACAATGGACTTTGTATCCGGACTGCCATTGTCAGCAAGTAAGAAGGATGCGGTTTGGGTCGTGGTAGATCGATTGACTAAGTCGGCCCACTTTGTCCCCGTCGTCGGATTTTTCAATGGACAAATTAGCGGAATTGTACGTTTCTCGATTGTGAAATTACACGGGTGCCTATTTCTATCGTGTCGGATAGAGATCCGAGATTTACCTCGCGGTTTTGGAAAAAGTTGCAAGAAGCTTTGGGTACCAAGTTGCATTTCAAAGATCGCCTTCCACCCCAAACCGATGGTCAATCCGGCGGTAATTCGAGATACTTGAGGATATGTTAAGATGTTGCGTCCTCGAGTTTAGTGGTTCATGGGACGGTATTTGCCGTTGATTGAATTCGCCACAACAACAACTTTTCAATCGAGTATTAAGATGGCACCCTACGAGGCTTTGTACGGGCGTAAATGCCGTACACCATTGTTTTGGACCGAGCTTGGTGAAAGCAAGATTTTCGGTGGATTTGATTAGGGATGCCGAATGCGAAAGTGAAAGTAATCCGTGAAAGTTTGAAGATAGCCTTCGATCGTCGAAGTCGTGACGCGGATATGAAGCGTAAGGATATCGAGTATCGTGGGTGATAAAGTGTTCCTCAAGGTATCGCCTTGGAAAAAATACTCGTGTTCGGCCGTAAGGGCAAGTTGAGCCCGAGGTTCATTGGGCCATATGAGATATCGAGCGAGTCGGTCCAAAGGGCATATCGTTTGATTTTGCCCCCGAACTCAAAAGGTTCACGATGTCTTCCACGTTTCAATGCTTCGACGTTATAGATCCGATCCATCGCACGTGATTAGTCCATCAGAAATTGAAATTCAAGCTAATATGAGTTATGAGGAAGAACCAATTCGTATCCTATCACGAGAAGTGAAAGAGTTGCGAAACAAGCGGGTTCCGCTAGTGAAAGTGTTATGGCTCAAGCACGGATAGAAGAAGCTACTTGGGAGACCGAGAACTCAATGAGAGAGCGATATCCGAACCTATTTACGGTAAGCTTTTCGGGACGAAAATCTCTTGAGTGGGGAGAGTTGTGACACCCGAATGTGACCCTAGTCGGAGAGTGGTTTCGGGACCACGAAACCGAGTCACAAGAATAATTAAGTGTTATATTCCGTACTTATTGTATGTGGAATTGGTATGCGTAAATATTTCGTGTCTCGATTTTTATTAATTAGGTGCTAAATTATAAGAAAGGACTTAGTAGTGAACTTTGAAAGTACGATAGGGAAATAGGTGATGACTAATTAAAGCATGCATGCAAAATAATGGACTTGCATGTCAAATTCCCCTTTCTACAAGTAATGGCCGCCATGACAAAGAATATGGGTCAAACATGTCATGAAACATGTTTTGTTGGGCATTAGGGAGAAATAGTAAACAAATAAGCATGGGTAAGAAAAGAATGAAAAAAAAATGTGTGTGAGAGAGTGGCATACCCCATTGCCGTGAGTTGTAGAGAAGGAAAGAAAAAATTTTGTTCATCCTTTCTTTGAGCCAAAACTAAGGAAGAAGGAGGATTTTGCTTCATGCTTGGTTTGGAAGAGATCTAGAAGGAGATTTGGCTAAGTTTGCATCAAGATTAAGGTATGTATGAGGTTGTGTTGGGAGTTTCATGCATGTTTTGGTTGCTAACTTGATGTGCATGTTAGCCATGGCTCAAATCTTTGGTATGCCATGGAAATGGTATTTGGCCAAAGTTGTTATAGTGATAAAGCCATTGCATGCTAAGTGTGAAGCTTGATGATGATGCATGCAATGATGGATTTTCTACTCATGAGTAAGATTTTGAGTTTTCTCTTTGTTTATCATGATTAAAGTTGAAAAGGAGCATGATTGTCATACTTGGCCATGATGCATTCTTGAGCATGATTCATGCTTCTTGCATGTTAGTTAAAAGTTTGTGTTTTGGATGGCTATGGACACCTTGAAAATTCGCCATGCTCATATATGCATATATATGATTGCACATTATGTTTGGTTATGAACTAAGTGATGAATATATTGATTTAAAGAAGAAAATGTGGAAGAATGCTTGTGAAATTGCAAGCACAATTCGCCTAGCACACATATAAGTGCTTGATGCTATATTATAAGTTTTGGGCCACAATGTGCAAAGCATAAATTAGTAGATTGCATGCTGTTTTTGTGAGGTATTAAGTGCAAAATTGACCTCAACATGTACATGAATATTCGGCCTTGGGTAGCCTATTGAAGGCCTTAGCATTTCCTTGATGCTCAAATAAATTGTATTGAATTGCTTGATGTAGTATAAAATGTGCATGACCATTGTGTATTCAAGCTAAAGAGTGGCCATATGACCATTTAAAATCCTTGTCATATTCGGCCATAAGCAAGCACAATGAGGTTTTAATAAATTGAATTTGTTTGAATTAGCTCAAGAGCTAAGAGGGCCACAATTGGACAAGGGAAGGAAAAGGTGATCGAATAGCCGAAAAAGCCGTTCGACAACATCCGAGGTAAGTCCTCAAGAAGTGACCTTACTTGAATTATGTGAGATGAAATATGGATGTGTATGATTATTGATTATGTGTGTATGAGTATTTGAATTCCACCCGGCTAAGTCCCAAGGCGAATATGCTAATGATATTAATTGTGTTTGAGCCTTAGTAACGAAAATGAAATATGTATGTCCAATGATTATTGATGTATGTGTGCATGAGAAATTGAATGATATCGGGCTAAGCCCAAGACAATTATGCTGGAAATTATATCCGGTTAAGACCAAGGCAATTGTGCTAGTGGTTATATCCGGGCTAAGGCCGAAGGCATTCGTGCGAAGTTATTCTATCCGGGCTAAGACCAAGGCATTTGTGCACGTGATTATATCCGTTATATTCAAGAATCTTGGGCTGGAGGTGAGTGTTGGTTGCTGAAATGAATTTAATTAGTACACTCGGACAGCCCAAAGGATAAGGTACGTTATATGTGCATTGGAAAGTCGACGTGTTTGAGCAACATTCGCTCAATCGACTAATGAATTTCAGTTATTGAATTGATTGATGCTTTGCGAACTTATACAATGATGAAGTATGAAGTAAGAATGTGTATTAATGAAATGATGCATTTGGCTATGTGAATGTATTGCTGTAAATTATAGTTCATTATATTCCTTGAGACTTACTAAGCATAAAAATGCTTACCCGTTGCTTTGGCTCTTAGTTTTCTAGATTTCGCTCGAGGCAATCGGATTTGGGATCGTTGAAGTCGAAGTCATCCACACTATCAAGCCTCCATTTTGGTATAAATTTTGGTTGAACTTGAGATGGCATGTATAGGACTACCTCTTGTTTGTTAAATACGTTGTAATGTAAGTTTGTATGGCCATGCGAAAATGGCTCGAAAAGGGAGCATGAACTTAGACTTATTGTGGGTTGTATGTATATATATTTGGGGTCATGATGTGGCTATGGTTTGGAAATGGGAATGTTGGTCATATGATCAGCCATTGGCATGGTTAAAATGATCATATATGAACCTATGTATGGCAAGATTAGTTGAATCATGGAGACTACCAAATAGGTAAGTCCTACCTTAAAACAGATGCTGCCAGCTGCAGTGGCGTGAATGTGAAAAATCACCATAATTCATAGGAATGGAATCAAATAGTGAATAAGCTATGTAAATGAACCTTGATGAGTCTATTTTCATATGGAAGAAACGAAACGGTCATAGGAGTTACAGGTTAAGAGATATTAAAGCTATTGTGAGACAGGGCCAGAATGGTTTCTGGGTTCCCTGTCGCAACTTTAAAAATTCACTATAAATTATCCAAAAAGAATTAGGAGATATACCTTATATGTACAGATTCCATTTTGAGTCTAGTTTCATTAGAAACAAACGACACCAGCATTAAAGCCCTGTGCAGAGAGATATTCAAGTTATACCGCGCGAAGGTCAGAGCAGTCGATCCCTGTAACTTGGGTAACTTTAACTAATAAACTGTACCAATTGGCCCGACCAAAATCCTAGAAATAAATCCATGGATGTATATATGAGTCTAAATTCAGGGAAAATTTACGAAACCAGTTTCCGAGTTTTGAAACTCGAGATATGATTTTTAAGGCGACAGTGACGCAGTTTTCCAGCCTGACTGGAAATGTCAAATTGGTGGGCAAAAACATGTGAACTTGGTTTGTTAACCCTCGGGTCCGACACCGGCGATGGTCTCGGGTTTGGGGTGTTACACATTGAGATATAAATTCCAACTAATTCAATTAATAACTCTAACCAATCCTCCAAGAAATAATTCTTGGCAAATTGAAGGGTGAAGAATGAATTCCCATGACCCCTTGAATAAAATCGAGAAGAAAACTACTTCTACAAATCACAAGAAAGAAATCTTACACAAAGAAACTAACTCCTAGACTTGAAAACTTTATTAAAAAAACAATTGTCTATTAATGAACAATGAAGAAGCCTTTATATAGGCTAGTTAAGTAAATCCAAATAAAACTCTAAAATATACTGAAACTGTAATTAATCTAAATAAGAAGTAGTTTTAAACTAAACTTTCTTGTTTGACTAAGAAGAGTAAAACTCTTAAAGAACTTAACATACTTAAACAATATCCAAAATTTGGAATAAATAAATAATAAAATAATAAAATCTAATAAATATAATATTGGGCTCATATATAATAAAAATAATGCCTAAAATTGAACCCAATATGAATTAGACTCAAATTAAAAGCCCAGAACTCGTAATGTCCATAATAATCCCATCTAGAAATTTTGCTGACGTAGTCTTCACTAAAACAATTATAACTTGAGGTCTCGAACTCAAAATTGAGTGATTCAAAGTGTGTTTCAAAGATAAGAGATAGATCTTCAAATGCTATGAGATATCTTAGCCCATAAATGCCTAGATCCCATCCAAAAGTTCGTCACAAGTTGACTAATCTTTTCTTTTTGAAAATTGGCAGCTTGGTTGAATTGACTTTAATAAATTTCACCCATTCCGTGCATGTATCATTCCTCATTTCCTTGAAAAGATTCATCCTCTCATATTTTCTTTGATCAAATCTTGATTTGATTTGTTTGGTCTTTGACATTATTGTTGGCCCTTTAGGCGATGTGAGCCCATCATATCCATGAGTCTGAAATTGGGCCTTGAGACTCGCATCAGTATTAGGCACCAAGCCCGTAGGCTACACATCTTCCCCCATAAACACGGTTGAATCACTGTAAGTATCACTCAATAATCCGCAACAAATGTTGGATTCCAGTACATTCAATGAACATATCAACATATTATCTATCATCATCTCATCTCATGTCGAACACGTACAATGTGAAAAATAACCTTACTAGAATGCCAATTGTATCCTATCTCATGTTCATTCGGGCTCGAGACATGCAACAATATATAACTTTTCAATCAAATCTTTTTCTCACCTTTGTATCGATTATGTAACACCCCAAACCCATGACCGTCACCGGATTTGAAACACGTGGCGTTACCGGGCTTACTTCCCTTTTTTTTTCTCTCTTGACAATAATTGATTTCAGTTCCGGGCAGGCTAGCTAACTGCGTCACTGTCACCTTAAAAATCATATCTCGAGTTCCAGAACTCGAAAATCAGTTCCGTAAATTTTCCCTGAAACTAAACTCATATATCCATCCCTGGAATTATTTCTAGAATTTTTGGTCGGGCCAATTGGTACAGTTTATTAGTTAAAGTCACCCATGCTACAGGGGTCGACTACACTGACCTTCACGCGTTACAACTTGAATATCTCTCTGTACAGGGCTTTAATACTGGTGCCGTTTGTTTCTAAAGAAACTAGACTCAAAATGGAATCTGCACATATAAGGCATGACTTCTAATTCTTTCTGTATAATTTATACTAAATTTTCAAATTTGCGACAGGGACCCAGAAACCGTTCTGGCCCTGTCTCACAAGAACTCTAATATCTCTCAGTATACTGCTCATATGGTCGTTTCGTTTCGTCCATATAAAAATAGATTCATCAAGGTTCAATTTCATAATTTATTCACTATTTAATTATACTTTTACTATTTTTAGTGATTTTTCAATCTCATCTCACTGCTGCTGTCAGCAACAGTTACTGCAGTAGACTATGCCAATTTCGTGAATCTTTCCTTGGCCTTACTAATCACCCATCATACATGACACAATTTATGGCCACCTTATCAAAATTAAAGTTTCTAAGACTTGTGGCTATAGGTTCTAGCATCCCACTCGACGACCACATAGGCCATTTTCACATGGCTTAAAGTTTACAACCCACAATTCAACAAAATATAATAGCCTATACATGCCAATTGTTCTCCTAGTTCAACTACGAAGACAATACCGAAAGGTTTCCAGCCGGTGTGATGACTTCAACGACGGTTCCGAGCACGCGACAATACGAGTCCAAGAGACCTAAAATGGGTGACAAGAAAACACCGAGTGAGTTTATAACTCAGTAAGTCATAAGCATTCATCAACCAACCATTAATAAAATTATCACAACATGAAACGATAAACGAGGCTAGGTACTCCATCCATATCGAAACTATGCCATAATTCCTCGGACCTTTCGGTTCAATCTCATACCAAGCCATACATCCACATTTCATATTCTATACAATAAGATATTTGAGGCATTTTCACACACCAACTCATTTTCACCACAATCATACAAATGCAATCATCACATAGATTTAAAGCTTACCAAGCTCAACCCCGAGCATGAACATATTGCCTATTCGTCATGAGCTCAAGGTACTTACCTGATCCGCTGTCCGGGATTAACTCGATAATGTCGCACACTCAAGTGCCAATTGTAATGCAAGAGCATATAGTGAATCCGCACACTTAGTGCTATATATTTTCAGCTCGCACACTTAGTGCTATATAATTTTCAGCTCGCACACTTAGTGCTATATATTTTCAGCTCGCACACTTAGTGTTTGTATAATCAAACTCGCACACTTAGTGCTGTACAATTTTAAACCCGCACACTTAGTGCCAATCTTGTCACTGTGTCCATTTATACCCGCACACTTAGTGCCGAGACCAATACTTTATGCAATTTACCACCTTTATACATTCAACGATGGCATCATTCCATACACATACATTTCCATTTACACATCAATTCATTAAACACAATTGCATATATATTATGATCATTTAAATCAATACCAAATATATGCTTAATGACTTACCTCGGGCGTTGTCGCACGTCTTCAACGGCTATTCAATTACTTTTTCTTTTCCCTTGTCCAACTTCGATCCTTTGAGCTCTTGAGCTAAATCAAACAAATTTACTACCCAATCAAACACACACATACGGCAACCATATATTGTTTTTAACACATTCGGTCACTTGGGCGACCCATTTAACTTTTAAGCATTCGTTTGAAATTTTTAGTTAAACAATGCCGAATGCTATTAGCTACTAATGCCACACACACATATGCATAAAATTTAATCATACATGACCCATAGCTCATTTGGTCATTCATCTCTCAAACTTACCAAGCTTCATACCACACTTCCTTGGCGAATACATATATAAGCACAATTTAGCATTTTCATTTACTTAATATTTCATACCTATCATGCTAGCGAATATTGTTTAATCAAGTTCAACATCCTCATATACGGCATTAGCATCCAAACAACCTATATGAACATTTAACTAATTCAAGCTTCACCCATCCACACTCATTCATTTAACATAAAGAAAATATATCAACCTCTTCACTATCAACCATGGCGAATTATTCATGGGTTTAAGGTAGATTCAAGAAAGAACCTCATAATTATTAAGATGTAAGCAACTACCCTTGTTCATCTAGATTTAGTATGAACAACAACTATCACCATTATTAATCACCATAGCCGAAAACCTCACCCTCATGGCGAATGTACCAAACATTTCCTAACTAAACTTTCACAAATTTTAACCTCATATCGATCTCAACTTGTTCAATACAACATGAAACAATCCCTTCTCCTAACCTCTTGATACACGGCTTGATGTTCAAACCCCCATGAAAGTTTGATTTTATGACATTACCAAAATGCATTATGACAATTAGCTCAACAAACTCAAGAAGTTAAAGCCAACATCTCAAAGCTTACCTCCAACTAGAAGAAGGGTTGCGAATTTGCTTAATGAAAAGCTCTCCAATTCTTTCCTTTGGTTCACGGCAAGAAGAACAAAGCATAATCAAATTCCTCTTTTTTTCTTTCTTTGGTTAGTCACGGCAATGGGGCATCCACACACTTTTTTTTGTCAACATTTTCTTTAATGCTAGCACATTATTTTATTGCTTCATACATCACTCACTAACCAAACATGTTGGGAGCATGTTTCCTTTGCCCATCAACACCCACCTTGGCCGGCCACTATAGTCAAATTTGGGAAATTTGACATGCAAGGACAACATTTCCTAGTATGCATCAATAGGCCACTTCAACATTTGCCTATCTCATTTCTAAGTTTTCTCACACAAGTCCTTTCTAGTGAAATTCACCTTTATAACACTAAATCAAATCATCAAAAATGTCACACACAATTTAACACATATCATAGGCATCACAATAAATTTTAAATTATTTTTATGCCTCGGTTTTGTGGTCCCGAAACCACATCCCATCTAGGGTCAATTTTGGGCTGTCACAACTCTCCCCTACTTAAGAAATTTTCGTCCCCAAAAATCTTACCGGTAAATAGGCTCGGGTATCGCTCTTTCATAGAGTCCTCAAGTTCCCAAGTGGCTTCTTCAATTCCGTGTTTATGCCACAACACCTTCACTAACGGGATTTTCTTATTGCGCAACTCTTTTACTTCACGCATCATAATGCGAACCGGTTCCTCTTCATAGCTCAAATTAGGCTGAATCTCAATCTCAAACGGGACAATTACGTGCGATGGATCAGACCTATATCGTCGAAGCATCGAAACATGGAAAACGTTGTGAATCTTTTCGAGCTCAGGGGGTAAAATTAATCGGTACGCTACTGACCCAACTCGTTCAGATACTTCATACGGACTGATGAACCTCGGACTCAATTTGCCCTTACGGCCAAATCTAAGCACTTTCTTCTAGGGTGAGACTTTGAGAAATACCTTGTCTCCAACCTGATATTCAATATCTTTTCTTTTCAAATCCACATACGACTTTTGGCGATCCGAAGCAGCTTTCAAACTTTCACGAATTACTCAAACTTTTTGCTCGGCATCCTTAACCAAATCAACCTCAAGATTTTTCCTTCACTAAGTTCATCCGAATAATGGGGTACGGCATTTACGATCGTATAAAGCCTCGTAAGGCGCCATCTTGATACTTGATTGAAAGCTATTGTTGTAGCGAATTCAACCAAAGGTAAATACCGTTCCCATGCACCACTAAACTCAAGGATGCAACATCTCAACATATTCTCGAGTATTTGAATTATCCGTTCGGATTGACCATCGGTTTGGGGGTGAAAAGCAGTGCTAAAATGCAGCTTGGTACCCAAAGCCTCTTGCAATTTCTTCCAAAATCGCGATGTAAATCTTGGGTCTCTATCCGACACGATAGAAATAGGCACCCCATGCAATCGAATAATTTGGGAGACGTATAATTCTGCCAATTTATCAATCGAAAAATCCGTGCGAATAGGAATAAAATGAGCAAACTTGGTCAGTCTATCAACAATGACCCAGATCGCATCCTTCTTACTTGCTGACAAAGGCAGTCCGGATACAAAGTCCATGGTGACTCGATCCCATTTCCACTCGGGTATCGTGATCGGCTGAAGTAATCCCGATGGCACTTGATGTTCCGCTTTCACTTGTTGACATATTAAACATCTCGAAACAAAGTCAGAGATGTCTCGTTTCATACCATGCCACCAAAACCGACGTTTCAGGTCATTGTACATTTTAGTACTACCCGGGTGGATTGACATTCGACTACTGTGAGCCTCGTTCAAAATCATCGAAACAAGTTCCGAATTCCTTGGAATACATAATTGACCCTTGAACGTCAAGCAATCATGGTCGTCAATCTGAAATTCCGATTCCTCCTTCAAAACACATTCGGCTCGCTTAGCGACCAATTCGGCGTCGACCTTCTGAGATTCAAGTACTTGATGAATCAATAACGGTTTGGTCTCTAATTCGACTACTAGCACCTCATCGGGTGAAACGGATAGATGAGCATCCATCGCTCTCAAAGCAAACAGTGCCTTGCGACTTAAGGCATCGGCCACCACGTTGGCCTTTCCCGGGTGATAATCAATGATGAGTTTATAGTCTTTCAACAACTCAAGCCAACGTCTTTGTCGCAGGTTTAAATCTCTCTGAGTCATCAAATATTTTAGACTCTTGTGGTCCGAATAAATGTGACACCTTTCTCCAAACAAGTAATGCCGCCATATCTTCAAGGCGAACACTATGGCTGCTAGTTTAAGGTCATGGGTCGGATAGTTTCTCTCATGCGGCTTTAGTTGTCTCGACGCGTAAGCCACAACTCGACCTTCTTGCATCAACACACAACCTAACCCAAGCAAGGATGCGTCACTGTATATGACAAACTCTTTACCGGACTCCGGCTGTACTAGTACCGGGGCCTCGGTTAAACAGGTTTTTAGTCGATCGAAACTTTCTTGACAGCGTTCCGACCACTCGAACTTAACATCTTTTTGAAGTAGTTTTGTCATCGGTGCAGCTATCATCGAAAAACCTTTCACAAATCGTCGATAGTATCCGGCAAGCCCCAAAAAGCTCCTAACCTCGGTAACATTCCTTGGAGGTTTCCAATCGACTATGGCCGAAATTTTGTTCGGGTCCACCCTGACACCCGATGCGGACACTACGTGCCCCAAAAAGCTAACCTCTTTCAACCAAAATTCACATTTACTGAACTTTGCGTATAACTGCTTATCTCGTAAGATTTGCAACACTAGCCTCAGGTGTTCAGCATGTTCAGTTTCATCTCTCGAATAGACCAAAATGTCATCGATAAATACAACTACGAACCGATCCAAGTATGGCCTGAAAATTCTATTCATTAAATCCATAAACACCGCAGGGGCATTAGTGAGCCCAAACGGCATCACCAAGAATTCGTAGTGACCGTACCTCGTCCTAAAAGCAGTCTTGGGTATGTCCGATTCTCGGACCCTCAACTGATAGTACCCCGACCTCAAATCTATCTTTGAAAACACTGAGGCTCCCTTTAATTGATCAAACAAATCGTCAATTCGTGGCAACGGATATTTGTTCTTTATCGTCACTTTATTCAACTGACGATAGTCGATGCACAATCTCATAGTTCCATCCTTCTTCTTCATAAACAATACTTTGGTGCGCCCATGGAGAAAAATTCGATCGAGCGAAACCTCTATCCGTCAATTCTTGCAATTGAACCTTCAATTCCTTTAATTCCGTTAATGCCATACGATACGGGCTATTGAGATCGGCGTAGTACCGGTACAACCGATGCGAATTCCACTTCTCGAACCGGTGGCAATCCGGTAACTCCTCGGAAAAACATCCGAATACTCACAAACCACTGGTATCGATTCGAGTTTCCTTTCCGTCTCTTTACTTTCAAACACATACGCAAGGTATGTTTCACACCCTTTTCACATACCTCCGAGCGGTCATAGAAGATATTATCGCGGCACTCCTTTTAAATCAGAGACTCGACTCGGACTACCTCATTATTTGCACTCCTCAAATCAATGGTTTTCCTTTGCGTCCACCACCGCATCATGTACGGTCACCAATCCATACCAAGGATAACATCGAATTCATCAAATGATAGAAGCATCGATCGGCGGAAAACAGATTCTCGAATTATTAGGGGCATCTCTTGCACACTTTATCAACGAGTACGTATTGACCCAAAGGGTTTGACACTCGATTACGAACTCGATGAGACTCAACAGTAGAGTCTTCTTGGATGCTAAGGTTTCACATACATATGAATGAGTAGACCCGGGGTCAATCAATGCAATCACACTAGTATCAAAGAGAGTAAAAGTACCAGTGATAACGTCAGGAGAGGATGCCTCTTCTCGTGCGCGGATGGCATATGCTTTAGCAGACGCCTTGCGGGTCTCGGATCGGACAGCCGTATTAGAGGCTCCTCTCGATTACCACCCCTACCTCCGAGAGATTCTCGGGGCCTACCTCCACCGTCGTTCCACTAGGTCTTGCACCTTGCATCTTATTCCTCTCATCTAGCTCCGTGCAATCTCTAATGAAGTGGTCCTTGAACCGCATCCATAACAGAGCCCTATTAATGAGACTTACCCCAACATTCACCTAGGTGTCGTCTTCCACATTGGGGGCATTCAGTCTCTCTTGACGATTATTGCCCACACTAGCTACCGAAGTAGCTCGGGAGTCCGTCAATGGTCGGGCTCTAATGGAAATTCCCGCAGTCGTCCTCGACTTACTGGTGTCCTCCCTGAACCTCTTTACAGCTGAGAATGGAGCTTTACTCGTCGATCTTTTACGATAATCTCTTGCTTCGAATTCAGCCTTCTTCTTCTCCTTCTCAAGTTTTTCCGCTTTGCAGGCTCGTTCGACTAGTGTCACGAACTCCTTTATCTCCAAAATTCCCACTAGTAACTTTAACTCTTCATTCAATCCTTCTTCAAATCTTTTGCACATAGCAACCTCATCAACCACACACTCCCGAGCATACTGACTAAGTCTTACGAACTCATGCTCAGATTCAGATCTGGTCATACGGCCTTGCTTGAGTTCCAAGAATTCCTTACGCTTCGATCTATGAACCGTTGACTAATGTATTTCTTCGAAATTGGATTGAAAGAAATCCCAAGTAACTCGTTCATTTGGGACTATGGAAATTAAAGTCCTCCACCAATAGTAAGTCGAGTCTCTTAACAAGGATATAGCACACTTAAGACATTCATCGGTGTGCATGACAGTTCATCTAACACTCGAATGGTGTTATCGAGCGAAATCGGCTCTTTCAGCATCATCGATGACTATGGCCTTGAACTCCTCGGCCCGCTTCCTAATCAAGTCTACAGTGGTTTGCTTAGCCTCACAGGATCAATGAATCGGAGGCATTGCGGACTCTTGGGGCGGAGTATTTAAATTCGGGAATGGTTGGACAGCCGGGTTGGTTCGGGCATATTGTGCGACCCACTCATTCATCATGGTGAAGAAGGCTTGTTTCGCCCTTCATTTTGATTATTCGCGGATGACCGAGGCTCAACAGCGGTGTCCCTTGCACGGAGTAGCCGCTACACTTTCAACGTCATCCGCCAAGGGTCTCTATTCGGGCTCCATTGCTAATCAAAACAAAAATTTCAACCGTCGAAGTCATCACATTATTAAGCACTAACAAATTGGCATGTATAGCTAGACTCACACGCCTATGGTAGTCCTAGAACCGACTAAACCATAGCTCTGATACCAATAAAATGTAACACCCCAAACCCGTGACCGTCACCGGATTTGAAACACGTGGCGTTACCGGGCTTACTTCCCTTTTTTTTTTCTCTCTTGACAATAATTGATTTCAGTTCCAGGCAGGCTAGCTAACTGCGTCACTGTCACCTTAAAAATCATATCTCGAGTTCCAGAACTCGAAAATCAGTTCCGTAAATTTTCCCTGAAACTAGACTCATATATCCATCCCTGGAATTATTTCTAGAATTTTTGGTTGGGCCAATTGGTACAGTTTATTAGTTAAAGTCACCCATGCTACAGGGGTCGACTACACTGACCTTCGCGCGTTAAAACTTGAATATCTCTCTGTACAGGGCTTTAATACTGGTGCCGTTTGTTTCTAAAGAAACTAGACTCAAAATGGAATCCTCACATATAAGGCATGACTTCTAATTATTTCTGGATAATTTATACTAAATTTTCAAAGTCGCGACAGGGGACCCAGAAACCGTTCTGGCCCTGTCTCACAAGAACTCTAATATCTCTCAGTATACTGCTCATATGGTCGTTTCATTTCGTCCATATAACAATAGATTCATCAATGTTCAATTTCATAATTTATTCACTATTTAATTCTACTTCTACTATGTTTAGTGATTTTTCAATCTCATCTCACTGCTGCTGTCAGCAACAGTTACTGCAGTAGACTATGCCAATTTCGTGAATCTTTCCTTGGCCTTACTAATCATCCATCATACATGACACAATTTATGGCCACCTTATCAAAATTAAAGTTTCTAAGACTCGTGGCTATAGGTTCTAGCATCCCACTCGACGACCACATAGGCCATTTTCACATGGCTTAAAGTTTACAACCCACAATTCAACAAAATATAATAGCCTATACATGCCAATTGTTCTCCTAGTTCAACTACGTAGACAATACCAAAAGGTTTCCAGCCGGTGTGATGATTTCAACGACGGTTCCGAGCACGCGACAATACGAGTCCAAGAGACCTAAAATGGGTGACAAGAAAACACCGAGTGAGTTTATAACTCAGTAAGTCATAAGCATTCATCAACCAACCATTAATAAAATTATCACAACATGAAACGATAAACGAGGCTAGGTACTCCATCCATATCGAAACTATGCCATAATTCCTCGGACCTTTCAGTTCAATCTCATACCAAGCCATACATCCACATTTCATATTCTATACAATAAGATATTTGAGGCATTTTCACACACCAACTCATTTTCACCACAATCATACAAATGCAATCATCACATAGATTTAAAGCTTACCAAGCTCAACCCCGAGGATGAACATATTGCCTATTCATCATGAGCTCAAGGTACTTACCTGATCCGCTGTCCGGGATTAACTCGATAATGTCGCACACTCAGTGCCAATTGTAATGCAAGAGCATATAGTGAATCCGCACACTTAGTGCTATATATTTTCAGCTCGCACACTTAGTGCTATATAATTTTCAGCTCGTACACTTAGTGCTATATATTTTCAGCTCGCACACTTAGTGCTGTATAATCAAACTCGCACACTTAGTGCTGTACAATTTTAAACCCGCACACTTAGTGCCAATCTTGTCACTGTGTCCATTTATACCCGCACACTTAGTGCCGAGACCAATACTTTATGCAATTTACCACCTTTATACATTCAACGATGGCATCATTCCATACACATACATTTCCATTTACACATCAATTCATTAAACACAATTGTATATATATTATGATCATTTAAATCAATACCAAATATATGCTTAATGACTTACCTCGGGCGTTATCGCACGTCTTCAACGGCTATTCAATTACTTTTTCTTTTCCCTTGTCCAACTTCGATCCTTTGAACTCTTGAGCTAAATCAAACAAATTTACTTCCCAATCAAACACACACATACGGCAACCATATATTGTTTTTAACACATTCGGTCACTTGGCGACCCATTTAACTTTTAAGCATTCATTTCAAATTTTAGTTAAACAATGCCGAATGCTATTAGCTACTAATGCCACACACACATATGCATAAAATTTAATCATACATGACCCATAGCTCATTTGGTCATTCATCTCTCAAACTTACCAAGCTTCATACCACACTTCCTTGGCGAATACATATATAAGCACAATTTAGCATTTTCATTTACTTAATATTTCATACCTATCATGCTAGCGAATATTGTTTAATCAAGTTCAACATCCTCATATACGGCATTAGCATCCAAACAACCTATATGAACATTTAACTAATTCAAGCTTCACCCATCCACACTCATTCATTTAACATAAAGAAAATATATCAACCTCTTCACTATCAACCATGGCCAAATGCTTCATGGGTTTAAGGTAGATTCAAGAAAGAACCTCATAATTATTAAGATGTAAGCAACTACCCTTGTTCATCTAGATTTAGTATGAACAACAACTATCACCATTATTAATCACCATAGCGAAAACCTCACCCTCATGGCCGAATGTACCAAACATTTCCTAACTAAACTTTCACAAATTTTTAACCTCATATCGATCTCAACTTGTTCAATACAACATGAAACAATCCCTTCTCCTAACCTCTTGATACACGGCTTGATGTTCAAACCCCCATGAAAGTTTGATTTTTATGACATTACCAAAATGCATTATGACAATTAGCTCAACAAACTCAAGAAGTTAAAGCCAACATCTCAAAGCTTACCTCCAACTAGAAGAAGGGTTGCCGAATTTGCTTAATGAAAAGCTCTCCAATTCTTTCCTTTGGTTCACGGCAAGAAGAACAAAGCATAACCAAATTCCCCTTTTTTTTTCTTTCTTTGGTTAGTTACGGCAATGGGGCATCCACACACTTTTTTTTTTTTGTCAACATTTTCTTTAATGCTAGCACATTATTTTATTGCTTCATACATCACTCACTAACCAAACATGTTGGGAGCATGTTTCCTTTGCCCATCAACGCCCACCTTGGCGGCCACTATAGTCAAATTTGGGAAATTTGACATGCAAGGACAACATTTCTAGTATGCATCAATAGGCCACTTCAACATTTGCCTATCTCATTTCTAAGTTTTCTCACACAAGTCCTTTCTAGTGAAATTCACCTTTATAACACTAAATCAAATCATCAAAAATGTCACACACAATTTAACACATATCATAGGCATCACAATAAATTTTAAATTATTTTTATGCCTCGGTTTTGTGGTCCCGAAACCACATCCCGTCTAGGGTCAATTTTGGGCTGTCACAGATTACCACATTTAAGTTTAAATGAAAACATACCAAATATACAATTCAAACATAACTATTACAAAAATATAAAGATTTACACTATATGAACTTACCAGGAAATAATAATAATAGAAGAAGTATCAATGACTAATCTACTATTTTTCCTTTTCCACAATTATCTACTAGTTGATCTTTTTCTTGACCTATACAATAATTCATTTCAAATTATCAATTCTAAACACCTTATAATATTTTATTTAATGCAAATGACCTCCTATTATTAATTTTCATAATTTCCCTAAAGTTTTTCTTTTTATTCAATTTATTCCTTAAAACCGTAACAAGCTTATTTTTCATAATTAAACCCAAAACTTTAAGCTGAAATCATTATCATTTCTTAACAGCTCTAAAGTAACTAAATTTACAAGAATTTCATGTCACTTTGAACATAATATCATTTTAGTCCTTAAACTCAAAACTCACTAAATTCACTTTACAAAATAGTCCAATTTCATAACAAAGCTTCAAGCTCAACCATTATCAACCAAATAGTTTTACAAACAACAATTGTAACTTTTCAAAACTTTAACAGTATTACAAAATAGTCTCTAGGGCAGCTAGATAAGCCACAACGATTTCAAAAATTATAAAATTTTCAAAAAATAGACCTCAAATTAACCCACATGCATGGTTGAAAGCTTGACTGAAGCTTAGACATCTTTAAAAAACGGTTATTTTGGTTGAATCCAAGAAGAAATGAAAAAGATAATGATTTATTTTCTTTTTACTAATGTTAAACCTTTTTGTTTAATTATCATAATACCCTTAATTACACATTTTAATTCTAAAACACACATATATATTATCTACTAACATAACTATGGCAAAATTTGCATATAAAGCCATTCAATTATGTTTTTATACTCAATTAACACTTATAAATTAATAGCGATTAACTTTTATTGTTTTTATGATTTAGTTCTTTTTCCTTAATTAATCATTCAAACATCAAAATTGTAACACTCCTCGCCCATACCTGAGCCGGGATAGGGTTCAAGGTGTTACCTAACTTAAACTCAATCAATCACACAAAAATCGGGCCGCAAAATTTCAATCAATTTAAAACTTTTCTTTTCACAAGCAACCTATCTCGTATATGGGCTTATGAGGCCCAAAACATTGATTTGGGGTTATTCGAAACCCAACCGGGACCTTATGAAAGCCTTAGAAAATTTCATGCATCAAGGCTCCACATGCCCGTGTGGGTATAGAACGCACAACCGTGTGCTAGGGACACGCCCATGTCCCGAACCCGTGTCTAAAAACCTGGGCATTCTGTCAAATCTACACGGCCCAAGCACACACCCATGCCCTACAACTGTGTCCTTCATACGGCCGAGACACACGGTCGTGCCTCTTGTCCGTGTGCTACAAGCATGCATACTGACTTTAAGACACGGCCTGGGCACAGGCCTGTGTGGCCTGCCCGTATACTAAAATGACTTGAAAGTTTTAAGTGTAGGGGACGCATGGCCATAACACAAACCCATGGGTGTGAGCTGTGTGTCACACACGGCCTAGACACACGCCCGTGTGTCTTACCCGTGTGGATAAACTAGGCTATTTTCCAAGCCATTTTGTCACCCATTTGGTGACAGCCCTAATTTGACCCTAGTCGGAATGTGGTTTCGGGACCACAAAATCGAGTCATAAAATTTAGTTAAAATTTTAATTTCATATCTTATATGTGTGATAGTACTTGTATAAAAATTTGATGTTTTAATTTTATCTTAGGAATGTGAATTTTGCTTGAAAGGATCTAGTTGAGAGACTTAGAAAATTATGATAGGTAAATAAGTAAGGACCAAATAGTATTAAAATAGGAAAGTTTGGGTTTGCATGTCAAAGTGCCCAATTCATGTTAAGTGGCCGACCAAGCAATGGTTCCATTCCTCCAAGTTTATGTTGTTTATTATTTAATATTGGTAAGTAAATTAAAATAAATTAAAGAAAGGAATTAAAAAAGGAAAAGATGAATAAAATAAGGAGGGAAGAGGGAGTGTTCATCTTTTTTTTCTTTGGCTATTTCCGTTAGTGAGGAGAAGGAAAGGAGATTTGGTTATTTGATTTTGGCTTGGAAGATGGCTAGAATGAGGTATGTATTGAATGATTCTTGAAAATCTATGCATGTTTGAGACGGTTAGTTCAAATTCTACTCATCCTATAGATTAGACTTAGGATTTTGAGGTTGAAATTCGGCCAAGAAGCTTGAAACTCTTAGTAGATGTGTTAATGTCATTAAAATGGATAGTAATGTAGGATATGGTGAGTGGTTAATTGCTTTTAACTTGAAAGTTGAGGTTAAAATGGGTTAAGTGATTGCCGAATCTAATTTAGGGGTGGAGGATTGTGTTCATGTTATATTGGATAGGTAGAGGTTGTAATGAGGTTGAAATTGTTGAATTGTTAGTTGGGTAACAAATGAAGCAATCGGCCATATGGGGTAAAAATGGGATGTTCATTTTAGTTGTTGTTTCATTTTTGTGAGAAATGGGTCAAGTGTTCATGAGATGAAATTTTGTGGTTAGATGAATTAAAAGTAATAGCATAGTTGATATATATATATATATAGATATACATATTCGGCCATCACTTAGGAGCTTATGTGATGTTGAGTTTAAGCTTTGCATATTCGGCTATATATATATACATATATATGTAAGCCCATTCGTGATATTACCTTAGGACTATGCATATATAACCGACAAAAAAAATGGGAAAAACTAGCAAAGGTGATTGCCGAATGTCCAAGTATACATATGCATGTGTGATTGGATTATTGAAAGTATGGTAATTGCATAAGGTTATTAGCCGAATAGCTAAGAACATAAGGTAGCAAGATAAAAATTTTACCATGTCGTTCTGTATGTCATAAAATCATTAAAATGTGAATACCAATATATGTAGCAAAGCGGTTGAATGAGTTAATTTATTTTTTTAAGCTCAAGATCCTAAAGGAGAGGCGTCCAACAAGGGAAATCAAGGTCATCGAGTAGCCGACTTGGAATTATTTTACCCAACACAAGGTAAGTCATTAAGCATATAGTTGGTATTGAGTTAAATGATCGTAATACCTATGCAATTGTGGTTAATGAGATGAAATGTATACAAATGTATATGTATGTAGAGATGAAATTGTCGAATGTAAAAAGGAAGTGAAGCGTATAGAGTGGCTGGTTTTCGGCACTAAGTGTGCGGGCAATAAGTGCTCATGGTTGTGAGATTGGCACTAAGTGTGCGGGCTTGAAATGTATGGCACTAAGTGTGCGAGTTTAAAGTACATGGCACTAAGTGTGCGTGGTTGATTATTAAGCACTATGTGTGCGAACCCACTATATATATATTTTCTATCAATTATTTATATTAAGGGTGCGACCTTACCGAGTCGATTTCGGATAGCGGAAAGGGTAAGTACCTTGAGTTCATGGCTAATAGGTGCTATGTTTATATTTGGAGTTGAGCGTGGTAAGTTTTGAACCTATGTGATGATTATAATTGAAGTCACGTACATAAGGTTCATCGTGGAATAGGTGAAAGTTCACTTAGTTGTATGATTGTAACGAAAATAAAATGATGTATGGAAATGCCTCAATTATTCTATTGAATAGCGTATGAAATGTCAATGTAGGACTTGGAATGAGATTGAATCGTAAGGTCTAAGAAACTATGGCATAGTTCGGTATGGATGGAGTACTTAGCCTCATTTCGTTGTTTCCTCTTGTGAAAATTTTATTAATGGATGGTAGTGTAATGCTTATGACTTCTGAGTTATATACTCATTCGGTGTTTGCTTGTCACCTATTTTAGGTTTCTTGGACTCGACTTTTTATGTATTCGGGACCGTCATCAAGTCATCACACCGGCTAGCAACTTTTGGTATTTTCTTCTTAGTTGGTCTAGGAGAACATTTCGGCATGTATAGGCTATTATGTTTTGTTGAAATTTGGTATGTAAACTTTTAGCCATGCGAAAATGGCATAAATGTTCGGTTGGAATTGGTTCTATGATGTTTGGACACAAGTCTTGGTAATTCGGTTTTGGTTGAGTATTGGTTGAGGCCTACTCGATTATTATGCCATATGTCATGGCTGATTATTTTCGGTGTTAAATTCATGATTTGGTAATAGTGTAGTGGGGAGATGCTCGGTGATGATTAGCCTTTGGCATGGCTAGTCATGGTCATAAATTGTGACATGTATGATGAATTATTAGTTAGATTAAGGAAGAATCATGAAATAGGCATAGTTTGTTTTAGTAACAGATGCTGACAGCAGCAGTGATGTGAGATTGAAAAATCACTAAAAATAGTAGAAATGGAATTAAATAATGAATAAATTATGAAATCGAAGCTTGATGAGTCTATTTTCATATGGAAGAAACAAAACAACCATATGAGCTGTATGTTATGAGTTAATTGAATTCTGTGAAACAGGGCCAGAGAGATTTCTGGATCCCCTGTTTTGATTTAGAAAATTCACCGTAAATTTTATCGAGATAATTAGAGGTTGTGCCTTATATGTAAAAATTCATTATCGAGTCTAGTTTAATTAGAGACAAACGGCATAGGCATTGAAGCCCTGTACAGGGATATATTTAAATCGTAAGGTACAGAGGTCAGTGTAGTCAAACCTTGAAACAGGGGAGACTTTAACAAATAAAATGTACTAATTGGCCCAACAAAAAAATTCTAAAAAATTTCACCATATAGATATATAAGTCTAGTTTCGGGGAAAATTTACGGAATTGGATTTCGAGTTTCAGAACTCAAAATATGATTTTTAAAGCGACCATGATACAGTAGCCAGCTTGCCTGGAACAAAAAAAAATAGGGGGAAATAAATGAAGTAAGCCGGTAACACCTCGTGTTCGATTTCCGGTAACGGCCATGAGTTCGGGGTGTTACATTTTTATTGGTATCAGAGCTATGGTTTAGTCGGTTCTAGGACTACCATAGCGTGTATGAGTCTAGCTATACATGCCTTAATGTTAGTGCTTAATAATGTGATGACTTCTGACGGTTAAAATTTTTGTTTTGATTAGCAAATGGAACCCGGGGTAGAGAGACCCTTAGCGGATGACGTTGAAAGTGTAGCGGCTGCTCCTGCGCAAGGGACACCGCTGTTGAACCTCACCATCTGCAAATAATCAGGATGAGGGGCAAAACAAGCCTTCTTCACCATGATGAATGAGTGGGTCGCGCAATATGCCCGAACCATTCCGGCTGTCCAACCATTCCCGAATTTGAATAATCCACCCCAAGAGCCCGTAATGCCATCGCCATCGATCCCGTGAGGCTGAGTAAACCACCAGAGACTTGATTAGGAAGCGCGGAGCCGAGGAGTTCAAGGCCATAGTTACTGATGATGCCGAAAGGGCCGAGTTCTGGCTTGATAACACCATTCGGGTGTTCGATGAACTGTCATGCACACCCGATGAATGTCTAAAGTGTGCTATATCCTTGTTGCGAGACTCAGCCTACTATTGGTGGAGGACCTTGATTTCCATAGTCCCAAATGAACGAGTTACTTGGGATTTCTTCCAAGTGGAATTTCGAAAGAAATATATTAGTCAACGGTTCATCGATCAAAAGCGTAAGGAATTCTTGGAACTCAAGCAAGGCCGTATGACAGTATCTGAATACGAACATGAGTTCGTAAGACTCAGTCGCTATGCCCGGGAGTGTGTGGCTGATGAGGTTGCTATGTGCAAGAGATTTGAAGAAGGATTGAATGAAGATTTAAAGCTACTAGTGGGTATTTTGGAGATAAAAGAATTCGTAACACTAGTTGAACGAGCCTGCAAGGCGGAAAACTTGGAAAGGAGAAGAAGAAGGCTGAATTTGAAGCTAGAGACTATCGTAAAAGATCGATGGGTAAAGCTCCATTCTCGGCTATAAAGAAGTTCAGGGAGGACACTAATAAATCGAGGACAATTGCGGGAACTTCCATTAGAGCACGACCATCGACGGACTCCCGAGCTACTTCAGTAGCTAGTGTGGGCAATAATCGCCAAGAGAAACCTAAATGCCCCCAATGTGGAAGATGACACATAGGTGAATGTTGGGGTAAGTCTACTAATGGGCTCTTATTACGGATGCGGTTCAAGGACCACTTCATTAGAGATTGCACGAGCTTGATGAGAAGAATAGGATGCAAGGTGCAAGACCTAGTGGAATGACAACTAGAGGTAGACCACCGAGAATTTCAGGAGGTAGGGTGGTAGTCGAGAGGGCTTCGATACTACTGTTCAACCGAGACCAGACTCTGCTAGAGCATATGCCATTCCTGCATGAGAGGAGACATCCTCCCCTGATGTTATCACTGGTACTTTCACTCTCTTTGATACTAGTGTGATTGCATTGATTGACCCTGACTCTACTCATTCATACGTATGTGAAACCTTAGCATCCAGTAAGACTCTATCTGTCGAGTCTACTGAGTTCGTAATTCGAGTGTCAAACCCTTTGGGTCAATACGTACTTGTTGATAAAGTGTGTAAGAAATGCCCTCTAATAATCCGAGAATCCTGTTTTCCGGCTGATTTGATGCTTTTACCATTTGACGAATTTGATGTTATTCTGGGTATGGATTGGTTGACCGTACATGATGCAGTGGTGAACTGTAAAAGGAAAACCATTGATTTGAGGAGTACAAATAATGAAGTAGTCCAAGTTGAGTCTCTTGATTTAAAGGAGTGCCGTGATAATATCTTCAATGACCGCTCAGAGATATGTGAAAAAGGGGTGTGAAACATACCTTGCGTATGTATTTGATAGCAAAGAGACGGAAAGGAAACTTGAATCAGTACCAGTGGTCTGTGAGTATTCAGATGTTTTTCCCGAAGAGTTACCGGGGTTGCCACCGGTTGAGAGGTGGAATTCGGCATCGAAATTGTACCTGGTACCACACCAATCTCAATAGCCCCGTATCGTATGGCATTAACGGAATTAAAGGAATTGAAAGTTCAATTACAAGAATTGACGGATAGAGGTTTCGCTCGACCGAGTTTTTCACCATGGGGCGCACTCAAGATCGCTTGTGAAAAAGAAGGATGGAACCATGAGATTGTGCATCGACTATCATCAGTTGAATAAAGTGACAATAAAGAATAAATATCTGTTGCCACGTATTGATGATTTGTTTGATCAATTGAAGGCGACCTCGGTGTTTTCAAAGATAGATTTGAGATCTAGTTATTATCGGTTGAGGTCCGAGACTCGAGACATACCCAAAACTCGCTTTTAGAACGGGTACGGTCACTACTGAATTCTTAGTGATGCCGTTTGGGCTCACTAATGCCCTCGCGGTATTTATGGATTTAATGAATCGAGTATTCGCACCATACTTGGATTAGTTTGTGGTTGTGTTTATTGATGATATTTTAGTTTATTCACAAGGTGAAGTGAACATGCCGAGCATTTGAGATTAGTATTACAAATTTTACGAGACAAGCGGTTATACATAAAATTCAAGAAATGTGAATTTTGGTTGAGAGAGGTTAGCTTTTGGGGCACGTGGTGTCCGCGATCGGTGTCGGGTGGATCCAAACAAAATTTCGCCATACTCGATTGGAAACCTCCAAGGAATATTACTGAAGTTAGGAGCTTTTTGGGACTTGCCGGATACTACCGACGTTTTGTAAAAGGGCTTTTCGATGATAGCTGCACCGTTGACAAAACTACTTCAAAAAGATGTTGAGTTCGAATGGTCAGAACACTGTCAGGAAAGTTTCGATCGACTAAAAACCTGTTTAACCGAGGCCCCAGTGCTAGTACAGCCATAGTCCGGCAAGGAGTTTGTTATTTACAGTGATGCATCCTTGCTTGGGCTATGTTGTGTGTTGATGCAAGAAGGTCGAGTTGTGGCTTACGCATCGAGACAATTAAAGCCGCATGAGAGAAACTATCCGACCCATGACCTTGAATTAGCTGCCATAGTGTTCGCCTTGAAAATATGGCGACATTACTTGTTTGGAGAGAGGTTTCATATTTATTCAGACCACAAGAGTCTTAAATATTTGATGACTCAAAGAGATCTAAATCTGCGACAAAGATGTTGGCTTGAGTTGTTGAAAGACTATGAACTTGTCATTGATTATCACCCGGGGAAGGCTAACGTGGTGGCCGATGCTTTGAGTCGTAAAACACTGTTTACTTTGAGAGCGATGGATGCTCACCTATCCGTTTCGCCCGATGAGGTGCTAGTGGTTGAATTAAAGGCCAAACCATTATTAATTCATCAAATACTTGAATCCCAGAAAGTTGACGCTGAATTGGTCGCTAAACGAGCTGAATGTGCCTCGAATGAGGAATCAGAGTTTCGGATTGACAACAATGATTGCTTGACGTTCAAGAGTCGATTATGTGTTCTAAGAAATTCGGAACTTATTTCGATAATTTTGAATGAGGCTCACATGAGTCGAATGTCACCACCCGGTAGTACTAAAATGTACAACGATCCAAACGTCAATTTTGGTGGCCGGGTATGAAACGAGACATTTCAATTTGTTTCAAGGTGTTTGATATGTCAACAAGTAAAAGCGGAACATCAAGTGCCGTCGGGATTACTTCACCAATCATGATATCCGAATGGAAATGGGATCGAGTGACAATGGACTTTGTATCGGGTTACCTTTGACTCGAGTAAGAAAGACTCGATGCAGGTTATTGTTGATAGATTGACCAAGTCTCGCTCATTTTATCCTGTCTGCACGGATTTTTCGCTCGATAAATTGGCAAATTATACATCTCCCAAATTGTTCGATTGCATGGGGTACCTATTTCTATCGTGTCGGATAGAGACCCAAGATTTACATCGCGATTTTGGAAGAAGTTACAAGAAGCGTTGGGTACTAAGATGCATTTAGCACCACATTTCATCCCTGCATCGATGGCCAATCTGAATGAATAATTTAGATACTCGAGGATATGTTGAGATGTTGCGTCTTAGAGTTTTGTGGTTCATGGAAAAGATATTTGCCTTTGATTGAATTCGCCACAACAATAGTTTTCAATCAAGCATTAAGATGGCACCTTACGAGGCTTTATACGGTCGTAAATGCCGTATTCCCATTATTTTGGACCTGAACTTAGTGAAAGTAAAATCTTGGGTTGATTTGATTAAGGATGCTTTGAGAAAGTTCGAGTAATTCGTGAAAGTTTGAAAGTCACTTCGGATCGTCAAAAGTCGTATGCGGATTTAAAGAGAAAAGACATTGAATATCAGGTTGGGGACAAGGTATTTCTCAAAGTTTCACCCTGGAAGAAGGTGCTTAGATTTGGCCGTAAGGGCAAATTGAGTCCGAGGTTCATCGGTCCATATGAAGTATCCGAACGAGTTGGGCCAGTCGCATACCGGTTAATTTTACCCCCTGAGCTTGAAAAGATTCACAACATTTTCCATGTCTCGATGCTTCGACGATATAGGTTTGACCCGTCGCACGTAATCACTCCATCTAAGATCTAGATTCAGCCTAACTTGAGTTATGAAGAAGAGCCGGTTCGCATTTTGATGCGTGAAGTAAAAGAGTTGCGAAATAAGAAAATCCCATTAGTGAAGGTGTTGTGGCATAAACACGGAATCGAAAAAGCCACTTGGGAACTTGAGGACTCTATGAAGGATCGATATCCTAAATTTTTCACTGGTAAGATTTTCGGGGACGAAAATTCCTTATGTGGGGGAGAGTTGTGACAGCCCTAATTTGACCCTAGTCGGAATGTGGTTTCGGGACCACAAAATCGAGTCATAAAATTTAGTTAAAATTTTAATTTCATATCTTATATGTGTGATAGTACTTGTATAAAAATTTGATGTTTTAATTTTATCTTAGGAATGTGAATTTTGCTTGAAAGGATCTAGTTGAGAGACTTAGAAAATTATGATAGGTAAATAAGTAAGGACCAAATAGTATTAAAATAGGAAAGTTTGGGTTTGCATGTCAAAGTGCCCAATTCATGTTAAGTGGCCGGCCAAGCATGGTTCCATTCCTCCAAGTTTATGTTGTTTATTATTTAATATTGGTAAGTAAATTAAAATAAATTAAAGAAAGGAATTAAAAAGGAAAAGATGAATAAAATAAGGAGGGAAGAGGAGTGTTCATCTTTTTTCTTTGGCTATTGCCGTGAGTGAGGAGAAGGAAGGAGATTTGGTTATTTGATTTTGGCTTGGAAGATGGCTAGAATGAGGTATGTATTGAATGATTCTTGAAAATCTATGCATGTTTGAGACGGTTAGTTCAAATTCTACTCATCCTATAGATTAGACTTAGGATTTTGAGGTTGAAATTGCCAAGAAGCTTGAAACTCTTAGTAGATGTGTTAATGTCATTAAAATGGATAGTAATGTAGGATATGGTGAGTGGTTAATTGCTTTTAACTTAAAAGTTGAGGTTAAAATGGGTTAAGTGATTGCGAATCTAATTTAGGGTGGAGGATTGTGTTCATGTTATATTGGATAGGTAGAGGTCGTAATGAGGTTGAAATTGTTGAATTGTTAGTTGGGTAACAAATGAAGCAATCGGCCATATGGGGTAAAATGGGATGTTCATTTTAGTTGTTGTTTCATTTTGTGAGAAATGGGTCAAGTCTTCATGAGATGAAATTTTGTGATTAGATGAATTAAAAGTAATAGCATAGTTGATATATATATATATATATATACATATTCGCCATCACTTAGGAGCTTATGTGATGTTGAGTTTAAGCTTTGCATATTCGGCTATATATATATACATATATATGTAATCCCATTCGTGATATTACCTTAGGACTATGTATATATAACCGACAAAAAAAAAAAGGGGAAAAACTAGCAAAGGTGATTGCCGAATTTCCAAGTATACATATGCATATGTGATTGGATTATTGAAAGTATGGTAATTGCATAAGGTTATTAGCCGAATAGCTAAGAACATAAGGTAGCAAGATAAAAATTTTACCATGCCGTTCCGTATGTCATAAAATCATTAAAATGTGAATACCAATATATGTAGCAAAGCGGTTGAATGAGTTAATTTATTTGTTTAAGCTCAAGATCCTAAAGGAGAGGCGTCCAACAAGGGGAAATCGAAGGTCATCGAGTAGCCGACTTGGAATTATTTTACCCAACACAAGGTAAGTCATTAAGCATATAGTTGGTATTAATTTAAATGATCGTAATACCTATGCAATTGTGGTTAATGAGATGAAATGTATACAAATGTATATGTATGTAGAGATGACATTGTCGAATGTAAAAAGGAAGTGAAGCGTATAGAGTGGCTTGTTTTCGGCACTAAGTGTGCGGGCAATAAGTGTTCACGGTTGTGAGATTGGCACTAAGTGTGCGGGCTTGAAATGCATGGCACTAAGTGTGCGTGGTTGATTATTAAGCACTATATGTGCGAACCCACTATATATATATATTTTCTATCAATTATTTATATTAAGGGTGCGACCTTACCGAGTCGATTTCGGACAGCGGAAAGGGTAAGTACCTTGAGTTCATGGCTAATAGGTGCTATGTTTATATTTGGAGTTGAGCGTGGTAAGTTTTGAACCTATGTGATGATTATAATTGAAGTCACGTACATAAGGTTCATCGTGGAATAGGTGAAAGTTCGCTTAGTTGTATGATTGTAAGGAAAATAAAATGATGTATGGAAATGCCTCAATTATTCTATTGAATAGCGTATGAAATGTCAATGTAGGACTTGGAATGAGATTGAATCGTAAGGTCTAAGAAACTATGGCATAGTTCGGTATGGATGGAGTACTTAGCCTCATTTCGTTGTTTCCTCTTGTGAAAATTTTATTAATGGATGGTAGTGTAATGCTTATGACTTCTTGAGTTATATACTCATTCGGTGTTTGCTTGTCACCTATTTTAGGTTTCTTGGACTCGACTTTTTGCGTATTCGGGACCGTCATCGAAGTCATCACACCGCTAGCAACTTTTGGTATTTTCTTCTTAGTTGGTCTAGGAGAACATTTCGGCATGTATAGGCTATTATGTTTTGTTGAAATTTGGTATGTAAACTTTTAGCCATGCGAAAATGGCATAAATGTTCGGTTGGAATTGGTTCTATGATGTTTGGACACAAGTCTTGGTAATTCGGTTTTGGTTGAGTATTGGTTGAGGCCTACTCGATTATTATGCCATATGTCATGGCTGATTATTTTCGGTGTTAAATTCATGATTTGGTAATAGTGTAGTGGGGAGATGCTCGGTGATGATTAGCCTTTGGCATGGCTAGTCATGGTCATAAATTGTGACATGTATGATGAATTATTAGTTAGATCAAGGAAAAATCATGAAATAGGCATAGTTTGTTTTAGTAATAGATGCTGACAGCAGCAGTGATGTGAGATTGAAAAATCACTAAAAATAGTAGAAATAGAATTAAATAATGAATAAATTATGAAATCGTATCTTGATGAGTCTATTTTCATATGGAAGAAACGAAACGACCATATGATCTGTATGTTAGGAGTTAATTAAATTCTTGTGAAACAGGACCAGAGCGATTTCTGGATCCCCTGTTTTGATTTAGAAAATTCACCGTAAACTTTATCGAGATAATTAGAGGTCGTGCCTTATATGTACAAATTCATTATCGAGTCTAGTTTAATTAGAGACAAACGGCATAGGCATTGAAGCCCTGTACAGGGATATATTTAAATCGTAAGGTACAGAGGTCAGTGTAGTCGAACCTTGAAACAGGGGAGACTTTAACAAATAAAATGTACTAATTGGCCCAACAAAAAAAATTCTAAAAATTATATATGAGTCTAGTTTTGGGGAAAATTTACGGAATTGGATTTCGAGTTTCAGAACTCAAAATATGATTTTTAAAGCGACCACGATACAAAGAGCTGACTTGCTCGGAACAAAAAAAAATAGGGGGAAATAAATGAAGTAAGCCGGTAACACCTCGTGTTCGATTTCCGGTAACGGCCATGAGTTCGGGGTGTTACACATTTTGTACAACCTACACAAGATCATGTCAATATACGATTTTCTCCCCAAAATTCACCAATTCATTCAAAAAAAGAACATTATATGCATTCATCAAAATGAATAATAGCCATTATTCCAGGCCTAATACAAAATGAAGGGCTTTTATCTTAAACCAAAATACATGAACAATTTCTTAATAATATAACTTACTAGCCTAGCCTTATACATGCCACAATCAAAAATATGAATCCAACTATACCGGGTATACAGAAGATAGTGTGATCAATATCTCTGACTTCAAGGGACCCTTGAGTAAATTGGCAGTACTGAAAGAAAAGGGAAAAGAAAAGGAGTAAGCATAAAGCTTAGTAAGTTGCATATAATAAGTATAAAACAACATTCTCAACATTTTCCATCATGCTTATAGCTTAAAGGTAAACATAACTTAACTTACTCAAGTCTTAATCTCTGAATTAAACTCGTTTCTCATGCTTATCATATAGGTACCTGTAACACTCGTAACATGGTCATCCTTTCTTTATCAAAATTGAACTACAACTATCACCATTGAACCATTTTGGGATACTACTAGATATTCTATGAACCTTCGACATGGGATAAATTGCCGATACCATGTCCCAGACATGGTCTTATACTGGCTCTCATATATGCGTGCTGATGCATGTCCCAGACATATCTTACACTAGCACAACTCTTAGCCGATGCATGTCCCAGACACGTCTTACACTGGTTATCTCTGTCGAGGCCAATGCATTTCCCAGACATGTCTTACTCTGGCACTCATAATATGGCTGAAGCATGTCCTAGACATGTCTTGCACTAGCCCTCATCTGGATGCTGATGCCATGTCGCCGACATGGTCTTATACTGGCGCATGAATCAACCAATGTCTTAGCATGAATATCCAATTCATATCCTAAGGTTCAAAGGGATATTTCTACTATCTCAAATATTACATGCCATTCTCGGTTTATAACTTAACAATTCGTACAATATCAATTCAATGACAATATGAATACAAGTATTAACAATGTAGTTGTACTATTTACATACAACTTACCTTGGACTACAAAAAGTGCTTGACTAAACGGCTTAATCGGATTGCTTGGCTTTGCCTCGATCTAGGCTCGGTCTAGGCAAATCTTGATCTATATTAACAATATATACATCCTTTTAGTCACTAAACACAATTAAGCATTCATAGATTCACAACTTTGGTAAAATGACCATTTTACCCTTCGGCCTTGGCAAAATGACCATTTACCCCTATGCTCGAAAATCAATTTTTATTGAATTTCTTCGTATTTTTAGCCTACCTAAACTCTGTTGACTACTAGAGCAATCACAAATTCTCACTATATCACACACTTATTACTTAATTTGCAACTTATGCAAACTAGCCCCTTTAGGTGTTTTCATGCTAACACCTTTCACAAAAGTTGTTTATAGCACAACTAGGACTCATATTTTCCATAAAAACTCAGCATATATCACAAATACATCTATGGAAAAATCCTAAACTCTTGACTATTTTGTAAGATATCACCCTCATTTGAAAGCTCATGCTTCAAGGATCTCAAAAATATAAAAATCTTGAAGAAAACTCATTAAAATCACTTACCTATGAGTGTTTTAAGTTTCCATAGATTTTTGAGCTTTCAAACCCCCATTTTAGCTGATATTTTCAGTGGTAGAGAAGAAGATGAGAAGGTGATATCATCTTTTCTTATTTTATTACTATATTAGTCAAATTAGCCACTAAACCCAACCAAACTTGGACTTTTTGACCAATTTGTCTCCCATGGTCGGCCAAGCACTCTAAAAAGGGCCTAATTGCCCTTTAAATACTCCAAATTTTGATTCTCTAGCTATTTAACACTTTTGGGTACTAAAAGTTAACTTTTGCCTTTTATGTGATTTAGTCCCTTATCACAATCGGGCTTGAAAACATTAAAATTAACTCTCTAAATTTTTCATGCACTAATATAATCATGCTATAATATCACAATTATAATAAAAATACTTTTTCTATCATCGGATTTTTGGTCCAGAGACCACTGTTTCGACTAGGCCCTAAATCGGGTTTTTACATTTCTCCCCCCTTAAGGATTTTCGTCCTCGAAAATCTTACCGGTGAATAAGTTTGGATACTGCTCTCTCAAAGACTCCTCGAGTTCCCATGTGGCTTCCTCGACCCCATGTCTATGCCACAAAACCTTTACAAGCGGTATACTCTTATTTCTTAACTGTTTGACTTCTCGAGCTAATATCTTGACCGATTCCTCACCATGCGTCATATCTGGGAGAATCTCGACTTCAGTTGGTGCAATTATATGCGAAGGGTCTGATCTACATCGGTGTAGCATGGATACGTGAAATACGTCGTGAATCTTTTCTAAATCTGGTGGCAAACTCAAACGATAGGCAATGGGCCCTACTCTCTCGGTAACCTCATAAGGTCCTATAAAACGAGGATTCAACTTGCCTTTTCTACCTTTTCTACCAAATCTGAGGACTTTCCTCCACGGGGAAACTTTCAAAAATACCTTATACCCAACTTCAAACTCAATCTCCCTTCGTTTCAAATTGCGTAGGATTTTTTTCTATTCGAGGCGGCTTTCAAACAGTCACGAATCACCTTAACTTTTTCCTCAGCCTCTTTGATCAAATCAACCCCGTGAATCTGACTCTCTCTCATCTTAGTCCAGAATAAGGGTGTTCGACACTTTCGCCCGTACAAAGCCTCACAAGGCGCCATTTTTAGAATCGATTGATAGTTGTTGTTGTAGGCAAATTCAACCAATGGTAAATATTTTTCCCAACTTCCTTGGAATTCAAGAACACAACTCCACAACATGTCTTCTAAGATCTGTATTACTCTTTCCGACTGTCCGTCAGTTTGCGGATGAAATGTCGTGCTGAAACTCAACTTGGTTCCTAAAGCTTCTTGTAACTTTTTCCAAAACCTCGAGGTGAACCTCAGATCTCGATCAGATACAATCGATAACGGCATACCATGAAGCCTCACAATCTCAGAAACATACAAGTCGGCCAATTTTTTAAGGGAATAGTCGACACACACTGGTATGAAGTGTGCTGACTTAGTGAGTTTTCTTTCTCAGGGTTAGAGGTAAATTGGTCACAAAATCCATGGTAATACGATCCCATTTCCACTCGGGAATCATAATAAGCTGAAGTAAACCAGAAAGCACTTGATGTTCAGCCTTTACTTGTTGACACACCAGATACTTGGAAACGAACTTTGAAATGTCTCTCTTCATACCGGACCACCAATACATTTTCTTAAGATTGTTGTACATCTTCATGCTACCTTGGTGAACTGACGAGCAACCACTGTGTTCTTGTCACAAAATCTTCTGAATGAGCTCACTATCTTTGGGTACACAAATTCTATCTTTGAACATTATACATCCATCAGTACTAATACGAAAATCTGACTCAATCTCTGATTCACACTGAGTTCTCTTAACTTGTAGTTTCTCGTTATCTTTCTGAGCTTCACGAATTTCATGAAGAAAAGTCAGTTTGGCTCTCAACTTTGGTAGGATCAAACCATCATTAGATACAATCAACTGAGCATTCAAAGCTCTCAAAGAAAACAACGACTTTCTGCTCAAAGCGTCAGCGACTACATTTGCCTTTCCCAGATAATAGTCGATAATCAACTTATAATCTTTTATTAGTTGTAACCATCGTCGTTGCCTCAAATTCAATTCTTTCTGAGTCATTAGATACTTTAAACTCTTGTGATCAGTAAATATTCGGCATCTCTCACCATATAAATGATGTCGCCAAATCTTTAGTGCAAACACCACAGCTGCTAGCTCTAAATCGTGGGTCAGATAATTCTTCTCATGAAGTTTTAGCTGCCTTGAGGAATAGGCTATAACCTTGATTTCTTGTATTAGCACACACCCTAATCCGTTTAGGGAGGCGTCATTAAAAACTACAAATTCCTTGCCCGACTCAGGTTGAACTAAAATTGGGGCTTCTGTCAATAAAGCCTTTAATATCTCGAAGCTCTATTGGCACTCTTCTGTCCATTCGAACTCGACATCTTTCTGTAGTAGCCTTGTTATCGGTGTAGCTATCATGGAGAATCCGTTTAAAAATTGTCTATAGTATCTTGCTAGCCCCAGAAAACTGTGGACCTCTGTCACATTCCTTGGTGGTTTCCATTCTACAATAGCTGAGATCTTATTCGGATCAACTCTGCTCCCGTCTCTCGACACAATGTGTCCTAGGAATCCAACTTCCTTAAGCCAAAAATCACTCTTACTAAACTTAGCATAGAGTTGTTTATCCCTCAAAGTCCGTAACACAGTTCTCAAATGTCCTGCATGCTCACTCTCATCACGTGAATAAATCAATATGTCGTCGATAAAAACTACAATGAACTTATCCATGTACGGCTGGAAGATGCAGTTCATCAAGTCCATAAATACTATCGGGGCATTTGTTAATCCAAAAGGCATAACAAGAAACTCATAATTCCCATATCTTGTCTGAAAATCAGTCTTCGGTACATCATGTTCATTGACTCTTAACAGGTAGCAGCCCGATCTTAAGTCTATCTTAGAGAACACAGTGGCCCCTCTCAATTGATCAAAGAGATCATCAATCCTCGGCAAGGGATAATTTTTCTTTACTGTCACCTTGTAAAGCTGTCTGTAGTTGATACATAACCTCGTCGATCCATCCTTTTTCACAAAAAGCACTGGAGCACCCCATGGTGAATAACTCGGTCTAGCAAAATCTTTACCTGTTAACTCTTGCAACTGCACTTTCAACTCCTTTAACTCAGTGGAGGCCATCCTATAAGGTGTAATCGAGATTGGCATTGTACCAGAAGCCAACTCGATACCAAACTCAACCTCTCTCTTTGGGGGTAACCCTGGTAACTCCTCTAGAAAGACGTCTATAAACTCACAAACCACTGGTATAGATTCAATCTTCGACTCGGACACTTGGGTATTCAGCACAAAGCCTAGATAAGCTTCATACCCTTTTCTCAAATATCTTTCGGCTGCCAAAGACGATATTACCGCAGACAAATTATCTGACTTATCTGGCCCAACTCGAAGAACATTTCCATCCTCACATCTTAGCTGAATTACTTTTCTCTCGTAGTCTACTACAACGCCATGGGAGGTTAACCAATCAATCCCAAGAATTACATTAAATTCATTAAACGGCAACATCAAGTTGGCCAGAAAACAATGGCCTCTAATCATCAAAGGACATTTTCTACATACTTGGTCCACTAATATATGCTTGCCTAACGGGTTAGACACTTTTATTACAAACTTAGTGGACTCTACTAATATGTTTATACGAGGTATTAATTCCATACATATGTAAGAGTGGGTAGATCCTGGGTCAATTAAAGCGAAAACAGTTATATCGTGAACAGAAAAGGTACCCGTGATCACATCTGGAGACTCTGCCTCTTCACGGGCTCGTATAGCATAGGTCCTCGCTGGCGCTTTGCCTTCAGACCTTATCGTGGCCTCTCTTGGTGCACCTCTACTACTACTCCTACTCTTGGGGTTCCTTTTAGGCCTACCCCTCAAGGGAGCACTGCTTTTTTTCACCTCTTGTTCTCTCTCTCTCTCTCGTCCATCTCAGGGCACTCGCGGATAAAGTGGTCAAGTGACCCACACTTGAAACAGCCCCTCTCGCTTACTCGGCATTTGCCCAAGTGACATCTTCTACATTGCGAACACTCTGGCCTACTTGGCCGAGCACTACCAACACTTGCCACTGAGGTAGTTTGGCCTTTAGATGTTATATTCTGACGATTTTTGTTTCTCTTCGAATATCCAACTGAAGTATTCAATTGGGTAGTAAACTCTTTTGACCTCTTGGAGGAGGACTGATGCGTCTTCCCCATCTATCTTTTCATTAAATCTTGTGACTCAATGGTCGTCTTCCTTCTCTCCTTCACCAGCTCTTCTACTTTACATGCTCTCTCAATGAGCACCACAAATTCTCTTAGCCCTAGGATGCCCACAAACACTCGAATGTCTTCGTTGAGGCCATCCTCAAACCTCTTACACATGATAGCTTCAGTAGATACATATTCTCACGCATACTTGCTGAGTTTCACAAACCCCCGCTCATACTCCATCACATTCTTACTTTCTTGCTTCAACTCTAGAAATTCCTTCTTTTTTTGGTCCATAAACCTCTGGCTAATGTACTTCTTTTGAAACTCCCCTTCGAATAATTCCCAAGTTACTCTTTCTCTTGGTACTACAGACATGAGAGTGTTCCACCACTGATAAGTTGAGTCTCGTAGAAGTGACACGACACACTTCACGCACTCATCGGGTGTGCATGATAGCTCATCAAATACCCTCACGATATTCTCTAGCCAAAACTCCGCTCTCTCTGAGTCATCATCTACACTAGCCCAAAATTCCTCGGTCCCTTGCTTCCGGATCTTGTCTACCGAAAACTTTTCTCTCCTGAACAAGTCCACACCTTGTGGAGCCACCGGGGCGTACTGAGGAATCGGAGAAGGTGGGGGAGGTGGAGTGTTCGGGTTTGCACGAACGAATTCTATATACCAAGCATCCATCATTCGGAGGTAGGCTTCTCTAGCCCCTCCGCCTTGGCCCATACTTATGGGCTCACTCTCTATCAGTGTGGTCCCTTCTGCGGGAGCTGGCGCATTACTTTTCGCGTCATCTGCCGTGGTTTTATCAGGATCCATTACAATAATAAAAATAATTTATAATCGTTAGGAATCGTCACACTATCAATATGCATATACGTGGCATGTATAGCTAGACTCGCACTCTAGCTAGTTCAGTCCTAGAATCGACTAAACTATGCTCTGATACCACCAAATGTAATACCCCTCACCCATACCCGACGCCGGGACAGGGTTCGAGGTGTTACCTGACTTCAACTCAATCAATCACACAAAAATTGGGCCGTAAAATTTCAATCAATTTAAAACTTTTCTTTTGACAAGCAATCTATCTCGTATACGGGCTTATAAGACCTAAAACATAAATCTGAGGTAATTCGGAACCCAACCGGGACCTTATGAAAACCTTAGAAAATTTCATGCATCAAGGCTCCACATGCCCGTGTGGGTATAGAACGCACGATCGTGTGTTAGGGACACGCCCATGTCCCGAACCCGTGTCTAAAAACCTGGGCATTCTGCCAAATCTACATGGCCCAAGCACACACCCGTGCCCTACAATCGTGTCCTTCATACGGCCAAGACACACGGCCGTGTCTCTTGTCCGTGTGCTACAAGCATGCATACTGACTTTATGTCACGGCCTGGGCACATGCCCGTGTGGCCTGCCCGTGTACTAAAATGACTTGAAAGTTTTAAGTGCAGGGGACGCACGGCCATAACACACACCCATGGATGTGAGCTGTGTGTCACACACAGCCTAGACACACGCCCGTGTGTCTTACCCATGTGGATAAACTAGGCTATTTCCCAAGCCATTTTGTCACCCATTTTGTACAACCTACACAATATCATGTCAATACACAATTTTCACCCCAAAAGTCACCAATTCATTCAAAGAAAGAATATGCATTCATCAAAATGAATAATAGCCATTATTCTAGGCCTAATACAAAATGAAGGGCTTTTATCTTAAACCAAAATACATGAATAATTTCTCAATAATACAATTTACTAGCCTAGCCTTATACATGCCACAATGAAAAATATGAATTGAACTATACTTGGTATAACAGACAATAGTGTGATCGATATCTCTGACTTAAAGGGATCTTTGAGTAAATTGGCAGTACTGAAAGAAAAGGGAAAAGAAAGGGAGTAAGCATAAAGCTTAGTAAGTTGCGTATAATAAGTATACAACAACAGTCTCAACATTTTCCATCATGCTTATAGCTCAAAGGTAAACATAACTTAACTTACTCAAGTCTCAATCTCTAAATTAAACTCATTTCTCATGCTTATCATATAGGTACCTGTAACACTCGTAACATGGTCATCCTTTCTTTATCAAAATTGAACTACAACTTTCACCATTGAACCAGTTTGGGATACTACTGGATATTCTATGAACCTTCGACATGGGATAAATTGCCGATGCCATGTCCCAGACATGGTCTTATACTGGCTCTCATATTTGCATGCTGATGCATGTCCCAGACATGTCTTACATTAGCATAACTCTTAGCCGATGCATGTCCCAGACACGCCTTACATTGGCTATCTCTGTCGAGGCCAATGCATGTCCCAGACATGTCTTATTCTGCCACTCATAATATGTCTGAAGCATGTCCCAGACATTTCTTACACTAGCCCTTGTCTGGATGCCGATGTCATGTCCCAGACATGGTCTTATACTACCGCACGAATCACCCAATGTCTCAGCACGAATATCCAATTCATATCCTAAGGTTCAACGGGATATTTCTACTAATATTATATGGCATTCTCGGTTTATAACTTAACAATTCGTACAATATCAATTCAATGACAATATGAATACAAGTATTAACAATGTAGTTGTACTGTTTACATACAACTTACCTTGGACTACAAAAAGTGCTTGACTAAACGGCTTAATCGGATTGCTTCACTTTGCCTCGATCTTGGAAAATCTTGATCTATATTAACAATATATACATCCTTTTAGTCACTAAACACAATTAAGCATTCATAGATTCACAACTTTGGTAAAATAACCATTTTACCCTTTGACCTTGCCAAAATGACCATTTTACCCCTATGCCCGAAAATCAATTTTTATCGAATTTATTCATATTTTTAGCCTAGATAAACTCTTTTTACTACTAGAGCAATCCCAAATTCTCACTATATCACACACTTATTACTTAATTTGCAACTTATGCAAACTAGCCTCTTTAGGTGTTTTCATGCTAACACTTTTCACAAAAGTTGGTTATAGCACAACTAGGACTCATATTTTCCATAAAAACTCAGCATATATCACAAATACATCCATGTAAAAATCCTAAACTCTTGACTATTTTGTAAGATATCACCCTCATTTGAAAGCTCATGCTTCAAGGATCTCAAAAATATAAAAATCTTGAAGAAAACTCATTAAAATCACTTACTTATGAGTGCTTTAAGTTGCCACAGATTATTGAGCTTTCAAACCCCCATTTTAGATGATATTTTTAGTGGTAGAGAAGAAGATGAGAAGGTGATATCATCTTTTCTTATTTTATTACTATATTAGTCAAATTAGCCACCAAACCCAACCAAACCTGGACTTTTTGACCAATTTGTATCCCATGGCCGGCCAAGCACTCTAAAAAAGGCCTAATTGCCCTTTAAATACTCCAAATTTTTATTCTCTATCTATTTAACACTTTTCGGTACTAAAAGTTAACTTTTTCCTTTTATGCGATTTAGTCCCTTATCGCAATCGGGCTTGAAAACATTAAAATTAACTCACTAAATTTTTCATGCACTAATATAATCATGCTATAATATCACAATTATAATAAAAATAATTTTTCTATCTTCGAATTTGTGGTCCCGAGACCACTGTTCCGACTAGGCCCTAAATCGGGTTATTACAAAAATTACCAAACAAAACTTTAATATGACACTCTAATGACCTTGTAAATATCAAATAAATATTAAATAAATAATATTGATAAACTCACATGTCAGAATTGTTGTTCTAAAAGCACTATTTTTGACATCTTTGAAAACGAGTTGTTACACATTTTATTTATAGGTTAAAAGTTTTGGAATTTTGTTGGAGTGGTTTCTGCAAGAACCAAAATTGTGCTAACTAAAGGGAATTTCATATTCGATTAATATTTTTTGTATCCATTTGAAATTAGTTGGTATTTGCTCATAAATTTTGTTACAGGAGAGGAACTTTACTATTTGGAATAGGCTTTTTTGGTACTCATTAGAGGTTATTCTATTTTGTTATATGGAATAATAATATACGTAAAGGCCTCAAAAATACCTAAAGAAATAACCAAATATCTAAGGGATACACAATATTCTAACTTGTAACAAAATTTGAGTGAGATGGAGAGGGTGCACTCCACCTTTGGAAATGGTTTTTCACCTGTCGATTGATGGAAATCTCCAACATTATGATAGGAAAACCCATTGTTTAGGGTTGCATTGTGAGATATTGGTTTTGAATAATTTTGAACATATTACATGGAAATTCCAAATTTTTGTAGGTTTCAAATTTATCGAGTTGAGTACACGCAATATTTTCAAAAGCAGTTTGCCCCACTAAAAAACTTTGGGATTATTCTTTTTGTTCTTTTGGCAGATTCAAGTGAGGAAAGAAGAAGAATTTATCAGTTAGGAATTAAAGTTTTCGTTAGATATTTTATTATGCAATTAGAGAAATAGTAACCAATGCATATGTTAGTATGTTTTTATTTATAGGTTAAAAGCTTTAAGAATTTTGTTGGAGATGTTAGTGTTCACAAGAATAGCAATTATGTAAAAGAAATTGAATTTGTTATTTTGTTAATATTTTTTGTATCAACTGGAAATCAGTTGGTATTTTCTCAGAAATTTAATTATAGTGGAAGCAATTTTTCTATTTGGTATTGGCTTCTTTGGTACGCATTAGAGATTATTATACTTTGTTGTAGCTGTAACAGTCCGTTTTCAATGAAATCGGAATAGTGATTTTGGGACCACAAATCTGAAGTCAAAAAAATTATTTTATTATTATTTTATTTCCTACAGCATCATAGTAATACTGTATAAAAATTTAGTTAAGAAATTTTACCATTTACATGCTCAATTTGATAAAAAAAGACTAAATCGCGTAAAGTGTAAAAGTTGAGTTCTAGTAGCTAAAAGTATTAAATAGCTATAGAATCTTAAAGTAAGAGTCCTTATATGGTAATTAGACCATAAATATGATAGTGAAATATGATGGCTTGGCATTTGTGTAAATTTGATTAATTTTAAAGGTTAAATAAGTAAATAGGTTATTAAATGATAAAATAAATAAAACAAAATTAAGCTTTCATTTTTAATTTTCTATATTCAACCGAAATTAGAAGAGAAAGAATCCATTGTTGAAGCCTAACATTCGGCCACCTTATTTGCTTGATTAGGTATGTATTTTTGTCTCGTTCTTAATTATTTCTATATTTTCAGGATCGTTGTAGCTTAATCTAGCTAGCCTGGGGACTAATTTGTGAAACTATTAAACTATTAGGGCTTTCCCATTGTTGAATATACATGAGTTTTGATGTTTGATGATAGAAAATGGATGGTTGTTGTTAGATAAATAACTTTTATTAAGTGATTTTTGTTGAAATTATCAATTAAGGATTTAATTGATAAATAAAAATTTTACATGCTTAAATTGTGAAATAAATGATATTTGGCTATTGTGGGTTGTGGTCGAATTTCATAAATTTCCATTTTTATGAGCTAAGGACTAAATTGAAAAGGAATTAAAAGTATAGGGACAAAATGGTGATGGGCTAAATTGAATGAATTATATATTAAATTGAGTTAAATTTATCCGTATAGATCATGACAGACCTTGTACGGCTTTAGATCGGGGCAAAGAGAAAATCTCAAATTAATCGCCTCTATATCTACGTATATTCGTCGAGGTAAGTTTGTGTAATTAAATCGTGTTTATATGTTTTTAATTGAAATATATATATGTTATGAATTGTCATATATAATTACCGATTGTATATCCAATGACGTACGACAATTATCGAACCCCGTTTGAACCTTAGGAATCCGTAGGATACAAAAGACATGTCATTAAGGTTTACATGATTTAGGTCTTGGTCCTGAACATCCCACCGATGGCTAAGGTCCTGCATGTATTGCAAATACACCACAGCTCGTGTGAGCATACCGATTTATAGCTCGTGAGAGCATACCGATCTATAGCTCAAGTAAGCATACCAATTCGTAGCTCATATGAACATAAATGTACATGAATTGACAAATTACATTTATATGAGCTACCACACTATGTGTGAGCTATCCTAGGTATCCAACGGTATTCTAAATGGTTCAACAAGCAACGTTTCGATACGAAATAATAAGAGTTTATACGAACTATTATAGGTATAAGCATGAATTATATGGAAATGTTGTTACATGGTATATGGAAACTTGAATTGGTTGATACATGTATTTGAAACTTGATCAATTGATGTATTCATCCATGTTTATCGGCTTATATATGTAATTACATGGCTAATGTCGTTAGTGTATATGTGCTTAGGCATCTGGCCAAATTATCTTGGGATATGCTTGTTTACTTACTTATTATATGACTAAATGGTAAATTAAATTTTATGTTATACAAACTTACTAAGCTTAAATGCATACTCTATGTTATTTTTCATGTTTTATAGTGAATCAGAAGCTTGTTTTGTAACACCTCTTACCTGTATTTGATGCCATAACAGGGTACGAGGAATTACCAGATTTAAGCACAAGCAAACATACATTTTCAAGCCAAACATTTGCGTTCAAATTAAAACCATTCATACACAATCACAATGTCCTGAATACGAGCCTACAATGCCTAAAACATGCATCAGAAGTGGTTCAAGATTAAACCGAGAACTTTAGAAAATTTCACAACTTAGAAAACTTTTCACTAAATAGGGGTCACACATCCGTGTGGATATGGGACACACCTGTGTGGGCAGGCCATGTGGTCATACATGCCCGTGTCCTAACCCCATTAAAGGCAAACCCGTTACGAAGTCCATCGTAATCTTATCCCATTTCCACTCGGGTACCATCACTAGCTAAAGTAATTCTGAAGGCACTTGGTGTTCGGCTTTTACTTGTTGAAAAATCGAACATCTTGAAACAAACTCCAAAATATCTCTTTTCATACCTGACCACAAGTACAATTTCTTCAAATCATTATACATTTTCGTACTACCTAGATGAACCAATAAACAACCATTGTGTGCCTCGTGTAAATTTTTTTGAATAAGTTCATAATTTTTCGGTACACATACTCTATTCCGGAACATCAAACAATCATCTGAACCGATCCAAAAGTCTGTATCACTACCTGATTCACACTGAACTCTTTTGGCTTGCAATTCACTATCATTTTTCTGAGCTTCAAAATTTGCTAAATAAATACCGATCTAGCTCTCAACTCGGTCAAAATCGAACCATCATTAGACAAGGTCAATCTCGTATCCATAGCTCTCAAATCAAACAAGGACTTTTTGCTCAAAGCATCTGGAACTACATTCACCTTTCCCAGATGATAGTTGATCACTAGTTCATAATCCTTCAGTAACTCAAGCCATCTCCGTTGTCTCAAGTTCAGATATTTCTGAGTCATCAAATATTTTAAACTCTTATGATCTGTAAAAATATGGCATTTCTTATCGTACAGATGATGTTGCCAAATCCTCAAAGGAAAAACGATGGCGGCCAATTCCAAGTCGTGTGTCGGATAATTCTTCTCGTGTAGTTTCAACTGTCTCGAGGCGTAAGCTACCACTTTGCCCTCTTGTATCCACCCACAACCCAAACTATTCAATGAAGCGTCACTATAAATTACAAATTCTTTTCCCGATTCAGGTTGTACTAAAATTGGTGCCTCAATTAGTAATGCTTTCAAGTTCTCAAAACTTTGCTGACATTTTTCAGACCATGCAAAATTTACATCTTTTTGCAACAACTTGGTCAAAGGAGTAGCAATTATCAAAAATCCTTTAACAAAACGTCGGTAATAAGCTGCTAAACCCGAAAAGCTTCTAACTTCAGATACATTCCTTGGCGGTTTCCAATCAACGATTGTCGAAATCTTACTTGGATCAACCCGAATACCAACACCTGAAATGATATGTCCCAAAAATCTGACTTCTCGGAGCCAAAACTCTCATTTATTGAATTTAGCAAATAATTTTGTACCCCTTAATGTCAGCAATACAGTTCTCAAGTGCTCGACATGTTTGGACTCATCTCAAGAATAAATTAGAATATCATCTATAAACATAACCACAAACTTATCTAAATACGATCGAAAAATTCGATTGATCAAGTCCATAAAAATAGCAGCTGCATTAGTTAATTCGAAAGGCATAACAAGAAATTCATAGTAGCCATACCATGTCCCAAAAGTAGTTTTCGGCACATCCGACTCTTTAACTCTCAACTGATAGTAGCTAGATCTCAAATCAGTCTTCGAGAATATCGTTGCTCCTTTCAACTGATCAAATAAGTCATCAATTCTCGGTAAAGGATACTTGTTCTTAATAGTCACCTTGTTGAGCTATCAGTAATCAATACAAAGTCTCATAGATCTGTCTTTATTCTTTACAAATAACACTGGAGCACCCTAGGGAGAAAAACTCGGTCTTGCAAGACCCTTATCTGTCAACTCTTGCAACTGAGCTTTCAATTAACTCGATTGGAGCCATCCTATACAGATCGATCGATATCGGTGAAGTCCCAGGTACTAAATAAATAGCAAACTCCACTTCTCTGACCGGTGGTAATCCTGGCAACTCCTCCGGGAACACATCCGGATATTCACAAACTATTGGCACTGATTCAATTTTCAATTCAGACATCTTTGTATTCAACACATAAGCAAGGTAAGCTTCACAACCTTTCCTTACATGCCTCTAAGCAAACATAGACGAAATCACCATAGGCAGTTGATGGTCGTGAAACTAACTAAAAATTCAACTAAGGCAAGCGCACCTATCGAACAGTAGTGTAGTTATAGTGAGACCGGGAATATCGTATCCACGAGGACTAAAAGTACTAGTAATTATTATCTTTTTATCATCTAACCTAAGAATTAAAGGATGTTTTTAAACTAAAACTAATTATCTAATTAACTAAGATTACGACAGAGATTAAAATTGGAAAATACTTTTTAGAAAACTGATGGAGAAGAGAATACCCAAGGAAGAATCCACCTAGACTTCACTTATTACTTCTGAATTAGACGATTTATTCACTTGACTTAATTCGTAGAAATCCCTAGTTTATGTTATTATCTCTCTCAAGACTAAAAACAACTGACTCTAGGTTGATTAATCGAAATCTCTTTGTAATTAAAACCCCTATTGTCGCATTAACTCGATCTATGGATTCCCTTATTAGATTTGACTCTAACTCGGCAGATTTATGTCGTCCTATCTTTAGGATTGCATGCAACTCTGCTTAATTATGAATTATCTACTCTTAAACAGGGACTTTTGCTCCACTGAATAAGCACATCAAAAACCTGAATTAATATCTTGGAATATTAAAGCAAGGGTTAAAACTCACAATTAAGAATAAGAACAAGTATTTATCATATAATTCAAATAGTAACAAGATTCGTCTTAGGTTTCATCTCCCTTAGGTATTTAGGGAGTTTAGTTCATAATAATGGAAAACATCTCAAAATTGGGAAAACAACAAAACATAAAGAAACCAAAGAACTTCTAAGGAAATTGGATGGAGATCTTTAGTCTTGAAGTAGATCCTGCTTCTAAGCTGATTCTGATGGTTATCTTGAGTATTTTCTGCCTTCTACTCTGTGTGTCCCCTTTTTAAAGGTGTTTATATAGACTTTGGAATGCTTCCAAACCCTTAAAATTAGCCTTTTCTGAGTAGAATTAGACGTGGGCTCGACAGGGACACGACCGTGTGCCACGCTCGTGTGAAGGTCCTTAGGTCGTGTGTAATTTTGACTTGGTTTTTAGTCAACACGGCCATGACACACGGGCGTGTGGCCTACCTGTGTGCCTCACACGGGCAGTGTTTTACCTGTGTGGAGGTGCCTGAGCCGTGTGAAATACTGAATTAGGCCCATTTTGTCTATTTTTGGCCCATTTCTTGATTTTTTTACCTTCTTATGCTCGCCTAAGTATAAAACATGAATTTAATGGATTAGGAGCATCGAATTCAATGAAACTAAGGAAAAATCATCCATAAATATGTTAAACATAGGGTAAAAAATATGTATATATTATGGTTTATCAAATATCCCCACACTTAAGCATTTGCTTGTCCTCAAGAAAAATCCTCAACTCTCAATTAAAATAAATTCTTCTCAACTTATAATTCTCATTAATAATGTATCTAAGTAAACCACAAGTAATCATATATTGAAAGTTTAACTAAAAAAACATCAAAGTTTCACACAATCCAAGTTGAGCATTTTAATCATAAAATCATAGGTATCCCCCTTTATCTAAGTAATTACCTTTAATTCCAAATCGACGAGGGTTGACATCCTGACTAAAGATTCACTCAAATCACTCAAAGTGTTTAAGGTTCAATAATTAAGCACTCATTAGTCAAACATGAAAAGTTATTACCATAGGCTTGCATGAAAATCGAATATCCACCACTTTCTATGAGATGATACACAAATCAAAAGGTCTTTAAAGGGTTGTAACGGGGCTTGGGTTAAAGGTGTGGATAAAGGCTGAAAAAGAAGGTTAGAATCGAGATCGAATTGATAAATTACTCAACTAGAAAAATAAACTAACACTAAATAATTACATCAATCGAATTTATTAAAGATAAACATGAGCTTCTTCTCAGAATATGGAATTGAATATTTAAGCTCAAACAAAGAACTAATGATAATCAACATATAATTTTTTTTTTAAGAATAAGAACAAGTAACGAGAGAGAATTATACAAGTAAAATGGAAGAAGATAGTTAGGCAATTAACCAAATCAAATCTCGAAAAAAAAAGGAATCAATAAAATAGGAAAAATTCTCAACAAATCAAAAAATATATATGATATAGGGGTTAAAAGTCAGGGTGAATTAAGAAATGGTTTGTTAAGCTCAAAAGGGTTCACTAAGGGTTAATTATGAAGGTAGGAAAAATTCTCAACGAATCAAAAAATATATATATGATATAGGGGTTAAAAGTCAGGGTGAATTAAGAAATGGTTTGTTAAGCTCAAAAGGGTTCACTAAGGGTTAATTATGAAGGTAGGCTTTTTGTGGGATAAGTGGGTTAAGACCTAGGTGCCTTTATCATCTCAGTATATCAAATCAAAGGTGTGGTCTTGACATGCATAATCGAGGCAAGTTCTAGAATAACAATCAATGTTGACGCACTCATAACCAATAAAATAAGTGAGCAAGAAAAATATATGCTCTAAAAGGCTCAAAATCTCACGAAAATTATGAGTATTTGATGTCAATCCTGTAAATTCAAAACTTCAAGATCATACCTCAATTCGGGGAAACAACCTAGCAATTTTAATTCTCAAAAGTCAACGTATCATGTTTGAACCTCTAATGTCTTAGAGTTTAAACAATTAATGCACAATTACCTATGATTTAATTCAAGACATATCAATAAAATTATAAATCAATTAGAATTCACTCTAATAATAATATGAGAAAATTATTTGAGAACGAGATAAAAATTTAGGGATTTTCTGATAATCATATAAATAATCTCCCCACATTTAAGATGTACATTGTTCTCAATGTACAAAGATAGATAATAACAAAATAAACATAGTATCAAAAGAGAGGGAGAAAAGTGAATCTGCCCTGAATTTTTGGATGAAATCCTTGGAATAGCGAAAGCTAGAATTGTAGATAAGGCTAATGAAAGGCATGATTCTGAGTTACTAGTAAGAAAATAAACACAACTGTGGAAGAGAATTAATGGGTTACTTAATAATAACCATAAAGAAAAACATAGTTCATAATATAAAACATAAGTTTTAAGAAAAAATAAATAAGAGAAAAATGAAAATAATAAAAAAATAAAATAAAATAAATAGACTCAGAGGTCCTCATCATCAGATGCGTTAGCATCACGAGGTGGTGGTGGTGGTGTCGAGATGTGGAAGTGCTGGTAGATCTACTGCAACGTTGCCTCGATGCTGTCGAACCTCACAAAACATTGTTGCTCGAAGTTAGTGAGTCACTCAGATATATCGGTCAAAGTGGCAGCAGGAGGTCGATGACTCGATGGTGGTGGGGTGGGTGTGGGTCCTCGTGAGGGGGAGGGGGGATGTGGGCGTGGGGCTGAGATGGGAGGGGAAAAGAAAGGAAAGGAAAAGAAGGGGTGGGCGGTGGCCAGAGTGTGGAGGGGGTTGCGACGGCTAGGGCTTGGGGTAGGGAAATTTGAGAAGAAGAAGACAAAAAATGTTAGGGTTGGGGGTTTTAAAAGAGACACGGTTGTGTGGCTTAAGTTTAGCCCGTGTTAATCATGAATATTGGATGCCCATTCGTCACACGGCCGTATCGCATGGTCGTGTGCAATATTGTTCCCTTCTCCCACACCCATGTGCCTTACCCGTGTAGCTCCCTAACTTATTTAAAATTTGAAAATTTAGCTTCAGTTTTCACATGGCCTAAGACACACCACACGGTCATGCCGCACGCTCGTGTGGCTTTATCCATATAGCTCGATACTTGGGGATTTTTTTAGCCATGTTTCCACACGGCCAAGGACACGCCCATGTGCCCAGGCCATGTAGGTCACTGTTCCTGCATAAAAACATGAAAAATAGATAAAATAAACTAGTTAGTGGTGTTAGTGCTCTAGTTGCCTCCCAAGAAGTGCTTATTTAAATTCTAAGCTCGACTTACCTCAATTTCATGTGGTCATGGTGGCTTGAGGATTTGAAAATCCTCACCTCTGGTATCAATTTTATCAAAATAAGGTCTAAGTCGAGTATTATTTACCTTGAAAGTTTCGAATTCAGTATGTGTTACCTCGACTGTTCCATGTGGGAAGGTATTTAATACCGTGAAGGGAATCGCTCCATTTGTATTGTGCTCTGAAGTAGCAATTCGAAGGTCTATTTCATCTAACAATACTTTGTCCCCAACCTTAAATTGCTTTGTTTCATCCCTACGCTTATCGTGGTCGCTTTGATTCATTGTGTGATTTTGGTTTCTCCTTGACATGTGTTTGCCATTCGTCTAGTTCATCGATCTGAAGCCTTCGTTCTTCATGAGTCATTCTGTTTTTGTTGTATGGATTAGAATGAGGCTCTATCACGTTCTTCCTAAGGGATTCCTGCAAAGAAGTTGCGCCTTAACTGTGACACCCCTAATGTGACCCTAGTCGGAAAGTGGTTTCGGGACCACAAAACCGAGTCACAAAAATAATTAGATGTTATATTCTGTGCTTATTATATGTGGGATTTGTATGTGTGAATATTTCGTGCCTTGATTTTATCAATTAGGTGTTAATTTATAAGAAAGGACCCATGTGATAGGACTTAAAAATGTGATAGGTGAAATTTAAAGTGGCCAAATAATGCATGAGTTATTGACATGAGGGACTTGCAGGTCAAATTAGCCAAAAATCTAAATGGTGGCCGGCCATGCTATGGGGTAAGGCATATTATAGACATATTATGCTAAAATGTGTGGGAAGAATAATAAAAAAAGAAGGGAGTGGGAGGAGAAACCAAAGTTGTCTCCCCCCCTCCATTGCCGTGAAGGGAAGAAAGAAAGACTTCAACATTATTTTCTATCTTGCTTCCTTGTCTCTTGCAAGGGAAGCTAGAGAGGAGAGGTCGGCTGCATGTAGTGGAAAACCATGAAATTAGTTTGCTTCTAAGTTGAAATTTTCAAGTAAAAGGCTAAAAAGGGGGATTAAGGTATGTTAATGCTCTTTCATTGAAAATCTTTGTATATTTGGAGTGGTCATCAAGTATAGAAGCTAGCTCATGGCAAATGTTTTTTTAAATTTATGAAGATGACATTCGGTCATGGATGTTTGTATTTTTTTTGATGTTGTTTTTGATGCTTTAGTGTATTGAAGGTTGATTATAGATAAGTTGAGCTTAGTAAAAAAATTGAATAGATGTGGCTTAATTGCTTAATGACAATCGGCTATGTTGAAGTGCTAAATGAGTGCTAAATTGAGCTTAAGATAGTAATTTTCTTTAAAATTATATGAAAATGTGGTTAAGGTGTTAGAAATTAGAGATGATTAGATTGTAATTGCCGATTATAAGTTGATTATAAGGTATTATTTTAGTTCGAAGTGAAAATGTTTTGTAAAGTGGTTATGGACATTCGGTTAAGGGAGAGTATTTGTGTTAGAAATCAAGATTGGATAGTGAGTTAGACATGTGATCTTTGTGTTTGATTATTGAATGGAAAACTAAAGGGATGAGGTTGCATGTTGAGCTTGTATTCTAATAATACAAATGAATTGCTAATGTGAGATGTTATGTGTTAATATGTGAATTAAGTGATAATTGATAATCAACTAAGTAGCTACATGGCATTTAGATATATATTATAGTAGCTGATTTTGGATTTGATTCTTATTGTGAATTAATAGTTGATATGGAGATTAGACCGAATGAAATTTAAAATGTTAAAGAAATTATTTCGGCTAAGTGCTAACCTTGTTTATATTAGCCGAATGTGTATATGTATACCATGAAGTGGTTTAGCTTAAAGTAAATCAAGGTTCTTGGAAGGTGATTTGCGGGATGGTTTAAGAAATGAATCTAATTTTGTTATGTATGTGATGACATTGCGAATGTAAATTGAGTTGTTAAATTGGTTGATTTAGTTCACGATCTCAAGGAATCAATCTTGTATAGCGGGAAGGCGAATGTAATTGAATAGCCGTTTTGAAATTGTTCAACAGATCCGAGGTAAGTTCTCAAGTGTTTGAACTTTACTTTAGTATACTTAAAGATCGTATAAACTTAGTAGCGAGAAGGATGAATTTATATAGTTTAAGTGCCGAACTAGTCTTGACAGATTTGAGTTACTGCAGTATTGTAACTTTGAAATTACACCAAAAATTGTAGAAGGCGAGTTCAAGTTGAATAAAATATCAAAATGAAGCTTATTGAGTCTAGTGTCTTATAAAAGAAACTATGTAAGCAAAGGAATTTCCTATAAAGGTATATTTAAAGTTTTGTGAGACAGTGTCGGATTGACTCAAATTCCTGTTTTGTTTTTGGAAAATCATTATAATTTGTAAAAAATGGTTGTAGGATAAGATTTATATGCTGAGACTCCTTAATGAGTCTAGTTTCAAATGGAATCAAATAGAACACATGAATTCTGTACAATGAAAAATTTAATTCAGAGCGAAGAGTGGTCGATTAGTCAAACAAGTGAAACAGGGAAACTTTAAGAAAAATCTGGTATTGATTGGCCAAACCAAAAATTCTGAAAATTTCATGGATGGAAGATATATGAGTCTATATTCTGAGAAAATTAACGGCAAGTGATTTGGAGTCTTGTAGCTCGGGTATAAATAATTTAGTGACCATTGCTCAGGAAAACAGCTCAGAGCTAATATGTGATTTTGTTGTAAACATGGATAAAAACTTGTTTTAGTTGCTCATAAGCTATTGATTGATCCCATACTTGAATTCTAAATTGTGATATTGTAAAATGATACATGAGTGTTAGATGGATCTCTGATATCAAAATTTGTGAAATTGTAAGTTTATGAGTATTCGAATATGAAATGATAGTATGGCGTGAAATTGAATTATTCGTTGGAAAATGATTGATGAAGATTTGGCCAAGACCAAGTCTGTACATAATAATATATGTGATAAGGCCTAATGGCCGATGTGATGAATGTGAAAATGTATACATATGTGATGAGGCCTAATGGCCGATGTGATGAATGTGAAAATGTATATATATGTGATGAGGCCTAATGGCCGATGTGATGAATGTGAAAATGTATATATATGTGATAAGGCCTAATGGCCGACGTGATGAATGTGAAAGTGTATATATATATGTGGTAAAGCCGAATGGCTAATGTGAATGTTGTAACATGTGATTAAGTGTACATGAAACTTGGAAATATGTTCCGGGTGAGACCCGATGACTACGTGTGGAGATTATGTCCGGCACGACCACGATGACTACGTGTGGAGATTATGTCCGGGTAAGACTTCGTATTAAGAATTGCTTATAAATGTACGCAATGCGAAAGGTTAAACAGGTATGTACTCCAAGTTTACATGTGAGCTTGATTTAAACTAAACCATAAGGTAGTTATGTGATGTATACGAGAGCAATCTATGAGACTATTCCCATGATTATGATGAGATGTGCATATTCGGATAAAGGTGTGGTATGCCCGAAGGAAGAGTGAAATAAAAATACGAACAACTATGTTATAACTTGATTGTTATCTGTTGACACTGCTTGAAACTTACTAAGCATTGTAATGCTTACTCCGTGTACTTTGTTTCCTCTGTTTTATAGATCTCATTTGGAAGCTACAGGCTCGGGGATCGTCAGCAACTAGTCACACTATCAGTATCCACTGTTTGGTACTGCTATGTTTTGGAACATCTCATGGCATGTATAGAATAGACTAGTAGTGAGAGGATATCATGGTTAATGTATAGGCTATTACGTTTTGTTTGAACTTGGTATGTAAAATTTTGAATAGCCATGCGAAAATGGCTTATAAATGTTTTGAGCATAATGTTATAATCATTCAGTATGTATATGCTCATTAAGAGGCAAGGAAATGTTTGGCAATGATCAGCCATTAGAATGGTTCATCATGATTATATTTTGGACTATATATGCAAAAGGGTTAGTTGAATCATAGAAACTATGTGTTAGAGAAAGTCTACCCTAGAAATAGATGCTGGCAGCAGCAGTGATGTGGATGTGAAAAATCACTAAAAATAGTAGGAATTTAATTAAATAGTGAATAAATTATGTAAATGAACCTTGATGAATCTACTTTCATATGGAAGAAACAAATCGGTCATATAAGTTGTATGTTAAGAGATATTTAGGTTCTCGTGAAACAGGGCTAGAACGGTTTCTGGATTCCCTGTTCTGACTTTGGAAATTCATTGCAAATTAACCAGAGATAATTAGGAGTCATGCCATATATTTATAGATTCCTCTTTGAGTCTAGTTTCTATAGAAACAAACGGAATCAGTATTGAATCCCTGTACAGGGAGATATCCAGGTCGTAATGCATGAAGGTCAGTGTAGTCTCACCCTGTAATAGGGGAGACTTTAACTAATAAACTGTACTAATTGGCCCAACCAAAAATTCTAGAAATAAATTTTTAGATGCATATATGAGTCTAGTTTCAGGGAAAAATTACGAAACTGGTTTTTGAGTTTTGGAACTCAAGATATGATTTTTAAAGTGACAGTGACGCAGTTAGCCAACTGCCTGGAAAATTTTTAAAATGGATTGTGAAAGTAAATGAATTAGTCGGTTAGCACCTCGTGTTCGACTCCGGTAACGGTCTCGGGTACGGGGTGTTACATTAACATTACTCGAGTTAACAGAACTTAAACAATCGTCTCGATTACTAGATATATTAGCAGAATCACGAGCTTGAAGTTTAATCGTGTCATCTCCTACACGAAGTATCAATTCACCTGTGCCAACATCTATGATAGTTCTAGCAGTTGCTAAAAAGGGCTTTCCTAAAATTAAAGGTACGTCACTATCCTCATCCATGTCAAGGAGAATTGATAAGCACGTCTTCAATAATACCCCTAGGAAATCTAATTGTTTTATCTGCCAATTGAATGCTCATCCTAGTTTGTTTGGGTTTCCCAAGACCGAGTTGTTTAAACATTTTATAAGGTATGACATTAATGCTCGCCCCTAGATCAGCCAACACATTCTTAATATTTAAACTATCAATTAAATATGGAATAGCAAAACTCCTTAGATCTTTCAATTTGTTGGGTAGCTTATTTTGCAAAATGGCTAAGCATACTATGTTTAACTCTACGTGTAACGAATCATCTAAGCATACTGTGTTTAGCTCTACGTGTGACGAATCATCTAACTTTCATTTATTTGCTAAAAGCTCCTTTAAAAATTTAACTGTGCGTGGAATTTGTGAAAGAGCTTCAATAAACGGTAAGTTAATATGTAATTTTTTTAATAATTTAAGAAATTTACCGAATTTTTCATTTGTGTGGTCTTTCCTAGTCGCATTGGGGTATGGCACATGAGGTTTATTCTCTTTACTTACATCAACCTTACCTTTATCTTACATATTGTCTTGCCTTGGTTTCGGTTCAGCTTCAACTAACCCTTCATCATTGTGCACAGTAATGGCATGAAGTTGCTCCCTTGGGGTAGTTTCAGTGTTACTTGGTAGGCCACCTTGTGGTCGTTCAGAGATCAACTTAGCAAGTTGTCTTATTTGAGTTTCGAGCCCTTGAATTGATGCTTGTCGATTCTTAAGCACTATTTCTGTATTCTAAAAATGAGTTTCTGACACCGAGATGAATTTTGTAAGCATCTCTTCAAGGTTCGATTTCTTCTCTTGTTGGTAGGGTGGTTGTTGAAAACCTGAAGGATGTTGTGGCATTTGATTTCCCTGACCACCCCACGAGAAATTGGGATGGTTCCTCCAACCGGCATTATAAGTGTTACTATACGGGTTATTTTGAGGTCTAGAATTATTACCCATATAGTGGACTTGTTCCTCCACGGTGCTAGAGTTGAAGGATGGATAATCTATTTTGGGCATTCCTCCTCCATTTTAATCACACCTCATCACTGGATGTACCTGAGTAGAACCATACAAACCATCAATCTTTTTATTTAAAAGTTCTACCTAGTTAGATAGCATAGTGATCATGTCGAGGCTGAAAACATTAGCTGCTTTTGTCAGCTTCATTGTCATGACTTGGCACTAATAGTTATTCAGTGACATCTCTTTAATAAATTCATAAGTCTCTTCAGGTGTTTTGTTGTTTAAAGTTCCACCAGCAGCTGCGTCGATAAGTTGCCTTGTTAAGGGATTCAAACTGTTGTGGAAGGTTTGAACTTGTAGCCAAAAAGGCAACCCATGATAGGGGCACCTTCTCAATAGATCCTTGTATCTCTCCCATGCATCATAAAGTGTTTCTAAATCTATCTACACAAAAGAAGAGATATCATTCCTTAATTTAGTCGTTTTAGCCCTGCGAAAAATATTTAAGTAAAAATTTTTCGGTCATTTGATCCCAAGTGGTGATTGACCCTCATGGTAACGAGTTCAACCACTATTTAGCCTTATTCCTTAATGAAATGGGAAACAACCGAAGGTGAATGGCATCGTCAGAAACACCATTAATCTTAAAGGTGTTGCAGAATTCCAGAAAATTTGCTAAATGAGTGTTTGTATCCTCGTCCTGCAAACCATCAAACTGAACAAACTGTTGTATCATTTGAATCGTGTTAGGTTTCAGTTCAAAATTATTTGCAGCAATAGTAGGTCTGACTATACTCGATTCACTTCCTGCTAAAGTAGGTTTAGCATAATCATACATAGTACGAGGAGTGGGATTCTAATCTACCAGATTTGCAGTAACCACAGGAGGTAGCAAATTATTTTGATTTTCAGCCATCTCCTTAGTATTAGTGTGAATATCGCCCTCTCGCTCTTCCTCTATGTATTGTAGGCTTCGCCTTATTTCCCTTCGATTTCTTCGAGCTCTGCTCTCGATCTCACTATCAAAAAGCAAAGGTCCTGACGGGTTTCTTCTAGTCATAAACTATAAAAACCTATCAAAAATAACTAAAAGAAAATTTAGTAATTAAAACAAAAAAAAAACAAAATTAAATTGTAATAAAAAATGGCTAAAGTAATAAAAATTAAGCGTTCCTAATATCTTAGTCCTCGAAAATGGCACCAAAAACTTGATTGTCGTGAAACTAACTAAAAATTCGACTAAGGCAAGCTCACCTATCGAACAGTAGTATAGTTATGGTGAGACCGGGAATATCGTATCCACGATGACTAAAAGTACTAGTAATTACTATCTTTTTATTATTTAACCTAAGAATTAAAGGATGTTTTTAAACTAAAACTAATTATCTAATTAACTAAGATTACGACAGAGATTAAAATTGGGAAATACTTTTTAGAAAACTGATGGAGAAGACAATACCCAAGGAAGAATCCACCTAGACTTCACTTATTACTTCTGAATTAGACGATTTATTCACTTGACTTAATCCATAGAAATCCCTAGTTTATGTTATTATCTCTCTCAAGACTAAAAACAACTGACTCTAGGTTGATTAATCGAAATCTCTTTCTAATTAAAACCCCTATTGTCGTATTAACTCGATCTATGGATTCCCTTATTAGATTTGACTCTAACTCGACAGATTTATATCGTCCTATCTTTAGGATTGCATGCTGTGACAGCCCTAAAGTGACCCTAGTCGGAAAGTGGTTTCGGGACCACTAAACCGAGTCATAAAAATAATTAATCGTCATAGTTGATGCTTATTATATGTATGTATGCATGTATAAAAATTTCATATTGGAATTTTGTTAATTGTAAGTGAATTTTATTAAATAGGACTTATGTGGGAAGATTTAGAAATGTGCTAGGCAAATGTAAAGTGGCCTATTTATGCATGTTGCAAAATAATTGTACTTGCATGTCAAATTAACCAAAGAACAAGATGGTGGCCGGCCATGCTATAAGTTAAAGCCTATTATAAACATTTGGTGTTAGTGTTTTATGGGAGAAAGAATAAAATAAAAGGTTAGTAATAAAGTAATGAAAAGGGAGGGGTGATGAAAACAAAGTTGTCTCATCCATGTTCCCCCATTGCCGTGACTTGAGGAAGAAAGAAAAGAAGAAATCGGTTCTTCTTGGCCGAAATGAAAAGAGGAAGAAGGGAGTGAAGCATTCGATTATCCTAGGTCAATATTAAGGTAAGAAAGTTTATACTAGTTCTTGAAATTTTAGTTGATATGGAGTGAGATGTCAAGTTATTTTTGTAACCCATGTTGAAATTTTGAGTGTGGAATGAGTAAGGTTTTCGGCTATGGAGATTAATAAGGGTGATGGTTGTTGTTTCATGCTAAATCTAGATGAACAATGGTAGTTGCTTACATCTTGATATTTATGAGTTCCTTTCTTGGTTCTACCTTAGACCCACGAAGTATATTTTTATTTAGTGTTGTTGGAGATTGATGATAGAAGCTAATTAGTGAGAGTTGGATAGATATTATGAGGTTAAAATTCATGGGATTGTAAGCTTGTAAGTTGGATGATGAAATTCATGCTTTGTGAGGGTAAATGGGTTAAAAGGAGCATTCGGCCATGATGTAAAAGCATGATGAAGTGATGTTAAATGCTTTGAATATTGAGTATATGTTGTTATAAGTTGAATTTAAGGTTTGTTAAATTGTCTTTGTCATTGCCGAATGTGTGTAGTTAAAGAAAAAAATTGTTAAAGTGCTTAGTTAATTGATATTAGGTTAATGTATGTGTTTTGAATTGATGGAATGGAGAGGATGCTTTAATTGTGTTATGAACAATTATATGTTAAATTAAGGTTTGCTAAGCTAGCTATTAAGGTGAAGTACAAATGTTAGTATTTGATTGCTAGTGTACATATGGGTATTAGCGAGTTTTGAACTTGAAACAAAATGGTATTTAGTCAATACAAGTAACCATATTTGTAGAATGTATTAAGTATAGAATCGGCCTCAACATAGACATGCATATTCGCCACATGAGGTAGATTGATGTTGCATGTATTCGGTTAGAGGCAAGCATATTGATGCTTTTATCTTGGCTTAGATAATCGGCTAAAAGAGAGTGTGGGCTAATATGTTGAGTTGATTCATGATTTCATATATATGTGACTCTAATGTCCAATGTATATATGGGTTAAGTACCTTGAGTTTCTCTTTTGATGTTCAAATGATTAAATCAATTTATTTGTTAAATTAAGCTCAAGAGCAAAGGGAACTAAATCCGATAAAGGGAAGGAAAAAGTGATCGAATAGTCATTTAAATCGCTCGACAACATCCGAGGTAAGTTTTCGAGTAATGAAACTTAGTTTACGATTTGATTAAGTCATGACGTATAATCATAACAAATATACGGTGATATAATGATTCTACTTGAATTATATGTTGAGTTAATTAGTCTATACGTATGATGGGTAGCCGTATGTGCATAGAGATCATGTCACAAAGCAAACCAAATCATGCTGTTTGTATGTGGCTATTGAGCCGAAAATGGGAATGCTTAATAATTGATTTGTGTTTGAATTCTAGTTATGAAAATGAAATAAAGATGTGACATGATTTACTGACATGTGCATGAATATTTGGATGATAACGAAGGCATTTGTGCTAGTGACTAATTCCGGCTAAGCCAGAAGGCATTTGTGCGAGTTACTATATCCGCCTAAGTCCCAAGGCATTTGTGCGAAGTTACTATATCCGGCTAAGTCCCAAGGCATTTGTGCGAAGTTACTATAACCGGCTAGTCCCAAGACATTTGAGCGAGTAGCTATATCCGTAAAATCCGAAGGTACTTGGTTTGGGAATGAGCGATATTGCTGTAATAATTTCAATTAATATGCTCGTAAAATCCCAACGATGAGGTACGTTTCAGATATGCATTGGATTGTTGATCCCTTTTAAATAGTATTCGCCACCGTTTAATGAGCTTCGACTTTTGGTTAAGTTGATCTTTTATGTATGAGTATAAGGGTTGGTAATGTGAAGTAGGTATGATTTTGAGAATGTTTGTATATGAAATTATCCGTATGTCATATGAATGCTATACTTCAATTGTGCCTAATTTCATTGCTCAAAACTTACTAAGCATTAAATGCTTATTCTGTTTCTTTGATTCTCTATTTTATAGATTTTGGTTCGTCAGCTATCGGACTCGGGATTGTCGAAGTCGAAGTCGTCCACACTATCAAAGCCCTTTTGGTACACTTTTGGTTGAACTCTGAAAATGGCATGTATAGGACTACCCTTTTTGTTGTTGGTCATGTACCCTTTGGTTTTGTATAAATTTGGATAGCCATGCGAAAATGGCTTATATACACTTTGAGCATAGCATTATAATCGTTTTGTATGTTGTTCATTGAGAGGTATGGAAATGTTTGGTAACGATTAGCCATTGGAATGGTTAATCATGATCATTTTGGTGCTTTGTATGACAAATTCTAGTTGATTCATGAAAAACCATGAAATAGGTAAAGTTTACCTAAAAAAAAAAACAGATGCTGACAGCAGCAGTGGTATGGATTTGAAAAATCACTAAAAATAGTAGGAATGGAATTAAATAGTGAATAAATTATTTAATCTAACCTTGATGAATCTAATTTCATATGGAAGAAACGAAATGATCATATGAGTCATATTTTAAGAGATATTTAAGTTTTCGTGGAACAGGGCTAGAGCGATTTCTGGATCCCCTGTTCCGACTTTGGAAATTCACTATAAATTAACCAGAGATAATTATAAGTCATGCCCTATATGTACAGATTTCTTTTCGAGTATAGTTTCTTTAGAAACAAACGGTATAAGTAATGAAGCCTGTACAGGAAGATATATGAGTCGTAATGCATGAAGGTCAGAGCAGTCAAACCCTGAAATAGCGGAGACTTTAACTAATAAACTGTACTAATTGGACCCATCAAAAATTATAGAAAAAAATTTGTAGATGTATATATGAGTCTAGTTTCAGGGAAAATTTACGGAATCAGTTTTTGAGCTTCGGAACTCGAGATATGATTTTTAAGGTAACAGTGACGCAGTTAGCCAGCTTGTCTGGAAATTTTTAAAATGGACTGTGAAAATAAATGAATTATGTCTGTTAGCACCTCGTGTTCGACTCCGGCAATGGTCTCGGGTGCGGGGTGTTACACATGCAACTCTGTTTAATTATGAATGATCTACTCTTAAACAGGGACTTTTGCTCCACTGAATAAGCATATCAAAAACCTGAATTAATATCTTGGAATATTAAAGCAAGGGTTAAAACTCACAATTAAGAATAAGAACAAGTATTTATCATATAATTCAAATAGTAATAAGATTTGTCTTAGGTTTCATCTCCCTTAGGTATTTAAGGAGTTTAGTTCATAATAATGGAAAACATCTCAAAATTGGGAAAACAACAAAACATAAAGAAACCAAAAAACTTCTAAGAAAATTGAATGGAGATCTTTAGTCTTGAAGTAGATCCTGCTTCTGAGCTGATTCTGATGGCTATCATTGAGTATTTTCTGCCTTCTATTCTGCGTGTGCCCTTTTTAATCCTCTTCTTAGGTGTTTATATATACTTTTTGGAATGCTTCCAAACCCTCAAAATTAGCCTTTTTCGAGTAGAATTAGACTTGGGCTCGACAGGGACACGGCCGTGTGCCACGCCCGTGACAAGGTCCTCAGGTAGTGTGCAATTCTGACTTGGCTTTTAGTCGACATGGCCATGACACATAGGCATGTGGCCTGCCCGTGTACTTCACACGGGCATGTGGTTTACCCGTGTGGAAGTGCCTGAGCCGTGTGAAACACTGAATCTGCCCATTTTGTCTATTTTTGGCCCATTTCTTGCTCTTTTTGCCTTCCTATGCTCGCCTAAGTATAAATGTAACGCCCCAAAAATTGGGCCTAGAAGAGTTGGACTTTGAGTCTGGGATTCGGATAGAAGGAAACCTGAATGTTGAGGAGTTTTAAATATTACTAGTGTTTAAAAATATATATATTGATAAAATATTTATGTTATTACTAATATTTTAATTTTTATGAAAATTATTATCATTATAATTATTAGATACAAATATATTTATAAAATTATTGTTGTTAATTTAGTGTTTAAATTAGATTATTATTAGAAAATTTTATCTGTATCTATTTTTATTGATTTATGGAAATTATAATTATTATTAGGAAAATATATATATATATTATCGTATTTGAAATTTTCATTATTATGGTTATTATTATTATTATTTTAGTTTTAAATAAATTTAGAAGTATTTAAAGTGTGGGAAAGATTCGGTCCAAGACTCTAGCAAAAATTATTATTTTTATTTCTTTAGAGGATCTGGGCAGTAAGGTTTATTAATAAGTTGGGCTAAAATTGGACATAAGGAGGAGCTTAGCCTTGTGGTTAGGCTTGTTAAGCAGTAGGAAGGGAGCAGGGGTTTGATTCCTTGCGTGCGCAAATGTGGGTTTTTATTTTAGAAAAACCAAGGGCTGCATGCAGTAGGCCTTATTAAATGTTCAAAGCTAATTCATGTCGAAGCAAGCATCTGGCCTAGTGGCTAAGTATGCTAGGAAGGCGGAGGAGGAGCCTGGGTTCAAGGCGTGGTGTGCGCAATTTGGGTTGTTTTTAATATGCATATCGCGGCTAGAATAAGGGTTAAAAGGAGCAGCGGGTATAATTTAACACAAAGAGCGCCTGTGGCACAGTGGCAGTAGCGTGCTGGACATATGGAGAGGGCGCAGGTTCGATTTCGTACGCGAGCAAATTTTGTTTTATTTTTAAAATGGACGAGGCTACAGTAGGTAAGGTTTAATAATTAATGCGACGCTATTATGTTAAGAACAAGGTCGTGTCCCAGTGGATGGCAGTATGCGTGGGAGCCCAGAGGTCTTGTGTTCGAGCTACCTTACGCATAAAGAAATTGCTATTTTGCTGCACGTGGGGAAGGTATTTGAACTGGACCGAAACACCCAAACTTTGATTGGAATTTGAATTAAGCAGGTTATTGTACGGGGAAAGAATTTGGGTGTAATTCAAATTAAAATTTTGGCAAAAATTAAGGAAGGAATTTTAATTGAATTCAAATTGGAAGGAGGTGGGGTAAGTATTTAAGCCAACTAGGGGGTGTTAGTTGGGGAGTTTTTCGGCTAGTCTCTTGGATTTGAGTAAATTAGCCATTGCTGATTTTTGTTCCCTTTGATTGTTTTTTTTCTTCAGTATATATTTGGGGTATTTTAGAATATTTCCTTTGGGTTTTGATATTTTCTCTTCTTCCATTCCCTTTCTTTCTTCTTTTCTTTTCTTTTTCTCTCCATTTACTTTCTCCTCTTCTTTTTCTTTTTTCCTCTATAGCTGAATCTTCCTATCATCCTGTACATCTCCATCTTTTATCAGTCGTTTCTAAAACTTCATAACCATTTGTCATAAAAAGCCGAAATCCCAAAAGCCTATATTTTCTTCTGTGCCTATTTTTCCTAGCCAAATCTTTTTACTTCTCTTCATCATTCTTGATCGATACTCTAGTCCTCTAAACCCCAAGGTTCTGTCAACAAAGCCATTACAAAATCCTTATCTTTTCTTCATTGTTACAAAAAGCCGAAAACGCATAGCCATAGGGACACAGCCGAATTTTAAGATCACTGAAGGCTCGACTTTTGTTATCATTTGAAGGCTTAGAACTGCATCAGAATCGAGTAGGAATTAAGGGGAATAGTTGACTGAAGGAATCGGTGGTAAGTCCTTCCAACCTAGTCTTTATTTCATATTTTAGAAAAAGTCGAAACCCCTAAAGGTTAGGGAGGCTGTCGATTTGGGTTTATAGCCTTAAAGGGTTGTGATAACTGTTTTATCTTGATGATAGTGTGATCTAGAGGCTGCTGATTAAGGGCTTGGACAAGGGGAACAAGTGGATCTAAATCTAGTCGTTAACTTCGGTAAAGGTAAGATTGCTAGTGCCTAAGGTGTTATTGGCCGAATAAGGTAAGGGATTAATATGTAGTTCATTTCAGTAGTTAGATTAACATGGTAGTAATATAATTGTAGGCATTTCGTGCGTGGATCTCGTCAACGAATCGTCATAAAACATGTGTGTAAACGACACCCACTCATAGACTAGATCGGCAAAAGTCGAAAAGCTAAAAAGCCGGCATTTGTGAACTTGCGAGCGTGCGAGCGCTTGTGAGGTGGTTTGGTTGTTAATTTTGGTAATTGCAAGCAGTATGATTGCAGAGTGCGCAATTTCATGCACTTCGTTATATTAGGGCTTAATGGGCTGAAAACGGGTTAGTGGGCCAACGGGCCTAATTCGGTAAAAACGCTCGGTAAGTGCTTCTGTTAATGTGTTAATGGTTATAATATGTATGTAAACTCTAGAATAGTAAATTTTACTGAAATACCCCTAAGTATGAAAATTACCATTTTACCCTTAGGTGCAAAATGACCGTTATACCCCTAGGGTTAATTTTGACTGAAATGCATGATATTCTGATTATGTTTGTTGTATGCCATGACATGTATATCAGTTGCATGGGGTTGGGTTTTGTTATGGAGGAAGAACCTGCTCGTGGTTGTGCCACATATTTCGATATAAGCGACTTTGTCGGATTATAGTTAGTGCATGAATCGGTGCTAACACTGTAAGTGTAGGGATGGCGTGGGTGATTTATTCCCACGTGAAGTGTAGGGATGGACGGAGGCAAGTGCGAGGTTGGATGGGGTTATCATGCATTAATCATATGAAACTGTATTGAAATGGGCCTAATCAGGTTGATATGGGCAAGGCCCAATATATCTCGACTTGTAATAGGGCTACGGCCCGATTGATACCGATATTGGCTAGGCCCAATATACTCGACATCTTGTAAGGGGCTATGGCCCAGATTATTATTGATATGGGCTAAGGCCCGCTTAACACTAAATTCGAATAGGGCTTAGGCCCAAGAAAGCTTGAACCGATTTGGGCTCGGTTGGGATACTTTACACATCGAGTTTTCCAAACTCACCCCCTTTTACCATCTTTGCAAATTGAGCCTTAGATCGATGGACTTGGAGTCAAGGGATTCAGAGTGGCCATGAAGATTAAGTTTTGTTTTCTTTAAAATAAGTTTCAGCATTTGATTATTTTTATTCGTTAAAGTTGTAATAAGGCCGCTCTTTTTATTATTTTTAATATTTTGGGTTATTAAATTGGTTAGCTCTAGGGCGCGTTTTATAAAAGTTACTTATTTTTAAAATATCACGATAACCGAGCAAAGCTTCCGCAACGTAAATGTTTTCAAAGGAAATAAATATTTTAAATAGACTTAAACTTAATTTGTTGTTCGTGGACAAGTAATAAGCTTAAAGTGTGGCAATGGATGTATGTATGTCTAGGATTGGATCATGGAAGAGCTAGGTACTTAAGCAGTCTAATTGACTCACCTCCTCTTTTCTTGAATCCTACCTGGTGCGTAGTATCCATTCACTTTAAGCCATGACAAAGAAGGTTTGATTTTTTTTCGATACTTAACAGTTTTTTTAAAATAACATGTTTCTGCCACTACAAAGGTTTACAAGTTTTCAAAGTTTCCCATAAGATTTTACAAGGTTGTTAACAATTCTTTGATTGTTACAATGAATCACATTTTGGGAAAAAAAATAAGGCTAAGGTTTTATTCAAGTTTAAACGGTAAAAGTTTCTAAACATCAAGAAGGGTTTTCAATGAAAACATGGTTTTCGAAAAACATTTCAATGTGACACACCGGATTCGGTCATAACATCTGGGCCGGGTTTGGGGTGTTACAATAAAACATGAATTTAAGGGATTAAGAGCATTGGATTCAATGAAACTAAGGAAAAATCATCCATAAATATGTTAAACATGGGGTAAAAAAATATGTACATATTATGGTTTATCAGCAGTTCCCTTGATTCATCGGTTTCAACCCAAAGAACTTCACCATTTTCACATTTCAATTCAATAGTTTTCTGTCTACAATTTACTGTGGCATCATGCAGTGTCAACCAATCCATACCCAAAATAACATCGAATTCATCAAATGGTAACAACATTAAGTCAGATGAAAAACGGTGACCTCGAATAATCAAAGGACAATTCTTGTAAATTTTATCAACTAGCACATATTTGCCTAAAAGGTTTAACACTTTAATCAAAAATTTAGTACACTCAACAGGAAAACTCTTACTAGATACCAAATTCACACAAACATAAGAATGAGTCAATCTAGGATCAATCAATGTAATAACATTAGTATTATAAAGAGAAAATGTACCAGTAATCACATCGGGAGACGACACATCCTCACGAGCACGAATGGCATAAGCTCTAGCAGGTCCTCTGGCCTCAGATCTCACAGCTGTGTTTTTCGTTACACCTTTACTTCTAGTTCCATTCCTGGTATTTCTCGATGGCCTACCTCTATTGGTAGTATTACTCGGCCTTGCACTCTGAAAATTTTTTCTTTCTCAGCCATTTCAGGGCAATCTCGGATAAAATGCTCTTGGGAACCACACTTGAAACAAGCTCGGTCATTTATCCTACATTCTTTTGGATGTCTTCTTCCACAATGTCGACATTCAGGTCTGTTCGACTTAACATTACCCACATTTTCCATTAAAGTGGCTTGAGATTTAAAACTCAAATATTGCTTCCCACGGTATCTGTATGAATACCCAGCTAATACATTCGAACAAGAATTCATTTCTCTAGATTTCTTTGATTGATATTGAAATGACTTACTCATTGGCCTTTATCTTGCATCTCTAGCCTCACTCTCGGCTTTGCTTTTCTCTTTGCTTAGCTCTTCGGCTTTTCAAGCTCGCTCAACCAGCACAACAAATTCTTTTAGTTCCAAAATTCCAACTATCAATCGGATGTCCTCATTCAGTCCATCTTCGAACCTTTTACTCATAATATCCTCGGAGGAAACACACTATTGGGCATACTTACTGAGCCTGACAAATTCTCGCTCATATTCTGTCATTGAAATTCGGCCCTATTTCAGCTAAAGCAATTCTTTATGTTTCTGATCGATGAACCATTGACTGATATATTTCTTTCAGAATTCCTCTTGAAAGAATTCCCATGTAACCCTAGTGTCTTCCACCAGTGATATGTTGTGTCCCTTAATAATGATATAACATATTTCAAGCATTCTTTGGGTGTACATGGTAACTTATCAAATACCCTGATAGTATTCTCAAGCCAGAACTCGGCTCTCTCGGGGTCATCATCTGCATTATCCTTGAATTCCTCAGCTCCTTATGTGGAGGAAGGCTTTTCTAGCCCCTCCTCCCTGACTGATCGTAAGAGGTCTACTTTCAAATGAGGTTGCCCTTTGAGTGGGAGTCAGCGCATTACTTTCTGTATCATTAGCTACAACTCGGTCGGGATCCATTTACTATATGAAAACACAGTTTAAAATTGTCAAGAGTCATCACACTATCACAGTTCATATATGGTATGTATAGCTAGACTCTAACACATGCTACATTAGCCTAAGAATTGACTAAACTGTAGCTTTAATACCACTAAATGTAACACCCCTTATGTAACACTCCAAACCAGTATCAGTTGCCAGAATAAGGTTAACAGGTATTACTTGACTGAACAAAACTTTTATAAGGTCAAAGATACTTACCAGACATAAATAATCAACAATGCAAACATGTCTCATTGATTTTCCATAAGAGCTCTTATAAATTTCCAAAATGACTCACTATCAAAACATAACCGAATATCTAATAACAAATTAACTACTGTCAAGTTATAACTAAAGCATTTCACCACGTTAGTTCAATTATAAGGCTTCTCTAAACAAAATGAGCAAGCCATCTTCGCATGGCTATAATGTATACAAAGTCGAAATATCATTCTACCTATAGTCTATCCTATACATGCCTTAAACCATGATGATATACAATCTTCTCAACTCACATAATGACTCGATAGTGTGATGATATCTCCGGCCCTTCCAACTCAAGCTAAAGTATAAACCTATAAGAAATGGAAAAGAGAACACGGAGTAAGCTTCAATTCTTAGTAAGTTTTAAGCAATGCAAACAATTAATTTACTTATAAATCGATTATTTCAAATTTTCAAGAAATCATTCCTAGATAATTGCCACTTCGGCCAAGTATCCATGAACGTAATGCATATTTAGCAAATTCACCTCACTTGAATCTGAACTCAATTAAAACCAAATATTTAAATCACAAATAAGATCGTAAGAACTCGAAAAGCATCTCATTAACAAGTTTTAACCATGTTTGCAACCAAATCACAAATTCACTACAAGTCGTCTTCCGAGCAACAATACTAAATTATTTAAAATTGGAGATAAGAAACTCCAAATCAAGTGCTGTAAATTTTCCCTGAAAATAGACTCATATATCTTCCATCTATAAAATTTTCAGAATTTTGGTTTGACCAATCAATACCAGATTTTTATTGAAGTTTCCCCTGTTTAACTATTTGACTATTCTGACCACTCTTCACTACGAATCAATTTTCTCATTATATAGAATTCAAATATGTTATCGTTTATTTCATTTGAAACTAGACTCATTAAGAAGTCTAAGAATATAAATTTTATCTTATAACCATTTTTTACCATTTATAATGATTTTCCGAAAATGTAGCAGGGACCTCAAAGTCATTTTGACTCTATTCCATGCCACTTCAATTATCTCATTATTGGCAATTCTTTTGCTTACACGGTTTCTTTTATAAGAAACTAGACTCATTAAGATTTCATAACATAATTTATTCAGCCTCTAACTCAACTCCCACATGCCAAGTTACCATGAATAAAAAAATTACATATATATATACTACTAGTAATCTAATTATCTACTCGATCATATAGGGTAACTTCAATGCATCATAGTTATACAATTTTCCATACACATACCGCATATTTGACAAACCGAAACTACTCTTACATATTATTCATTATAATCATTTCAATATATATATATATATAACATAGCTAAATATTCATTCCTTAATATAAATGTATATAGTGATACTTTAGTAAAATATAATAACCATCCCCATAAGTATATTTTTTACTCATGCAAAGACCGTACCTAAATCAACCATAGGTAGCACCCAAATCATCAACATTTTAACGCACCAACTACTTAAACTTAACCTTTCATACACTTATATCTAATGTCATAAGAAATGTCGAATGCCTAATTTAACCAAACTTAAAGATTTAGCCTTCATCACTTTCATTAACCACTACCTATTTTTCAAGACTTCAAATACAAAGAAATGAACACTTATACTCTTATGTTGAATTAGCTAACACTTATAATCCATAGCCGAATGTCATTAAACCTAAGCCACCATAATAATTTTACCTATCACCTCATACTTTATTATCAAAATGAATTAATTATACTTATAAAGATAATATCAAGCCGAAACCTATGCATAACATTACTTATATTATTCAAAATTATACATTAAAAATCATATACATAGCCGAACCTTTTGATAATTAAACCTCTAATTATTTATTTCAATCACCCAAACGGTATTTGCTCCCATTTAACATTTATATACCAAACGATTGTTCAAGACAAACAAAATCTCATCTCCTCCCTTGACAACCACAACCGAAAGCTCAAACCAACATCCAAATTTCATAGTTTTCAAATGGGCTAAATATGAAACTAGTTAATTAACTTAAACTAAGCTTAAAATTTCAAAAACTAACATAATTTACTAACCTTTTTCAAGCTTCAAGTGACAGAATGTTTTTGCCCCATTTCCTTCTTTCAATTTGGCCAAGAAGACAAAGATAAAGATTTGTTTTCTTCACCCAAATTTTTACTTATTTCTTTATTCATTAATATTATAAAAATTATAAAGCCATTTAGTTGCCTTAAAACTAATAAATAATACATATATATTGTCATAAACATCAACATGGCCGGCCACTATAAACAAAAAAGGACATTTGACATGCAAGTCCAAACTCTTTAAAACATGCATTAATAAACCACTTATAAATTTATCTATCACATTTCAAAATTTTCTCACATAAGTCCTATTTGATAATTTCACATACAATTAACAAAATTACAGTATGAAACTTTCACACATGCACGTTCACATATAATAAGCATCGAATATGACGGTTAATTATTTTTACGACTCGATTTTATGGTCCTGAAACCACTTTCCGACTAGGGTCAAATTAGGGCTATTACAACTCTCCCCCCCTTAGGGATTTTCGTCCCCGAAAATCTTATCAACAAAAATAGTTTCCATTTTGAAAACGTTTCCAAAATTTTCGGAATCACAAATTTCCATTCATCACATGTATCTTTTTTACCAACAATCTCTAAACTTTAATCCACACTGACAGATCACATTGGCAGACTATATTATGAATATCTTAACAACTTTGTCCATCGGAATTTTGTACATACTAAACTGAAGACACAGATTCTTCCTTGTTAAAAGATCGATCATGACTGAATGACATTTCTTTTTCAGAAGACAAATAAATTTTTTTTTATTCGGTTTGGATATCAATTCTGTCTCATAACCACTTCTATAACATCACTTATTACTTTTATTCCATATACACAAAATTTCAACTCTGACAGATAGCAACTTGTCATCTGAATATAGTTCTGAAATACGCTACAATACACAATACTTATACACCGATCCATATATCTCAGATTATTTATTTTAACTCAGATAAACAAACATTTCACAGTCGGAGCTCATATAAAAATCCTTTAACCCATCTGAATACTTATTCCATATAAGAATAATAACAACATTAACAGAAATTTCATATGTCCAGACATCCATAATCGAATAACTGTTACTCTGAACTAATTTTGAACTATCACATCTCAATATACTTTTATACTTCTCAATTTCACTAGAAGAATAGACCTTGCTTAACGTTCAATACTTTTATTCCTTGGTTCAAGAAACATTCAAATTTTTCCCTCAAATTCTCGAAACTGTCAAATATGCAACACTGACACAACCACAATTATCTCTAATTATCAGCCGAACAGTTCTTTTTATAATAACTTTAACATTTGTCTCTGAATCTTTAACAAATTCAATCATACTTATAATCCGAGTTAAACCACACAACTGAATCAGTCTTGTCTAACAAATAATAACTTTTCAAGACTACTTTTCTTTGTGCATGTTGTAACTATTCAAATATACATTCTATTAGATCACTTCAGATAACTAATCAAAATTCATTATCACTGCATAACTCGAAAGAACATAACACTCAATCTTTAACTCACTGATATATAAGAGAAAACCAATCCATAGGTCTGAGCTGAATTCTCTATCATTCAGACTCTTATTTATGGCCATTCCTTTCATAAGAATCAGAGAAATCCAAATATATAATCATTATAAACAAAATTGTTTCAGATAAAAATATATATATATACACTTTAGAACTGAGCCATATCTGATTATTCATATAAGAAAAATGAAAAGAAAACCAGAATATAGAAATCCAAAATACAATGTCGTATCAGAAATCCTAGAATAGAATCTCCCAGAACATAGAAATAAAGATCAAAATAACTCCTCAGAGAATACAATAACCCTGAAATTTCCTCTATAACAGAAATAACACATTCTTCAACATTTTTATAAGATGGAATGCCAATCAATAGAAACAGAAGAATAACCTCATATGAATTTATCCCCGAATTCATTCCGATCATACTATAATGAATTCTCAAACAGAGGAATACGATGATACCGATTATAAACCAATCAAAATGGCAATACTTTTATTAAACATCGGAGTCAGATAACATTCTCACTTTATAGCATTTTCATCAGAAAAAGGAACAATCACACATGTGTCTCCGAGAATAAGAAATATATAGATCAAAAAGAAATCATCGAAATTCACTTGACTGTAGTTATCCAATTCAGACACTCTTACTATTCATTCGTCATTTCGAATTCCACTCTATTTCATTCACTAATGAAACCCACTCAGGAAGAATTCCCAACAGATACATACTTAGACATCATATCTGATTGAATTAAATTACCAGACCAACTTTCTTTACTAATGACAATATTCAATCTGAAGAACCTTCGGGACATTGTACAAGTCCTTCCAGCCTTAATTCATTGCCAAATCATTCTGAACTTTGCTTACTTTATCATTATCTCACTATTTAACTCTTTAATCTTTCTTTGCAAACTCGTTCTATTTCGTTCCATTGAAACCTTATAATCATATCACCGGTAAGGGGTGAGGTCGTTAAGCCTCGAAAGGAGTTTCATATTCAATACAGATAAATTCATCACTCATCATCATAGTATTACACACCTTGATTCAAACACTTCATTCAAACATTTCAACTTTTCATCCTGTTACAAACACATTTTCACATATCTCAGTTTCACATGCAACTTTATTTCATATGAGTATTAACAAAACATAAGTGAATTTATCACAATTCAAACTTTCATTTCCATTTACTTTATACGATCTCATACATCTCTTTACACTGATGCACACATATCATAAAATTCTTTTCATACCTTTTTTAATTCCATCATATCACATATATATTACAATCAGTTCAATATCAATTTCAGATCAGTTAATAATAACTCGGTTGGAACACATCATTACCTGAGCAAAACAATTTATAAGAGTCGGGAGACCTCACACTATCACACTTTACTTACGGCATGTATAGCTAGACTCTTACACTTGCTATGTTAGTCCGAGAATCGACTAAATCATAGCTCTGATACCACTAAATGTAACACTCCAAACCCGTATCCGTTGCCGGAATAAGGTTAACAGGTATTACTTGACTGAACAAAACTTCTATAAGGTCAAAGATACTTACCAGACATAAATAATCAACAATGCAAACATGTCTCATTGATTTTCCATAAGAGCTCTTATAAATTTCCAAATGACTCACTATCAAAACATAACCGAATATCTAATAACAAATTAACTACAGTCAAGTTATAACTAAAGCATTTCACCACATTAGTTCAATTATAAGGCTTCTCTAAACAAAATGAGCAAGCCATCTTCGCATGGCTATAATGTATACAAAGTCGAAATATCATTCTACCTATAGTCTATCCTATACATGCCTTAAACCATGATGATATACAATCTTCTCAACTCACATAATGACTCGATAGTGTGATGATATCTCCGGCCCTTCCAACTCTAGCTAAAGTATAAACCTATAAGAAATGGAAAAGAGAACACTGAGTAAGCTTCAATGCTTAGTAAGTTTTAAGCAATGCAAACAATTAATTTACTTATAGATCGATTATTTCAAATTTTCAAGAAATCATTCCTAGATAATTGCCACTTTGGCCAAGTATCCATGAACGTAATGCATATTTAGCAAATTCACCTCACTTGAACCTGAACTCAATTAAAACCAAATATTTAAATCACAAATAAGATCGTAAGAACTCTAAAAGCATCTCATTAACAAGTTTTAACCATGTTTGCAACAAAATCACAAATTCACTACAAGCTATCTTCCTGAGCAACAGTCACTAAATTATTTATAACTGGAGATAAGAAACTCCAAATCAAGTGATATAAATTTTCCCTGAAAATAGACTCATATATCTTCCATCTATAAAATTTTCAGATTTTTTGGTTTGACCAATCAATACCAGATTTTTATTGAAGTTTCCCCTGTTTCACTGTTTGACTATTCTGACCACTCTTCACTACGAATCAATTTTCTCATTATACAGAATTTGAAATATGTTATCGTTTATTTCATTTGAAACAAGACTCATTAAGGAGTCTAAGAATATAAATTTTATCTTATAACCATTTTTGTACCATTTATAATGATTTTCTGAAAAATAGAACAGAGGACCTCGAAGTCATTTTGACTCTATTCCACGCCACTTCAATTATCTCATTATTGGCAATTCTTTTGCTTACATAAGATTTCATAACATAATTTACTCAGCCTCTAACTCAACTCCCACATGCCAAGTTACCATGAATAAAAAAATTACATATATATATACTACTAGTAATCTAATTATCTACTCGATCATATAGGGTAACTTCAATGCATCATAGTTATACAATTTGCCATACACATACCGCATATTTGACAAACCGAAACTACTCTTACATATTATTCATTATAATCATTTCAATATATATATATATATAACATAGCTAAATATTCATTCCTTAATATAAATGTATATAGTGATACTTTAGTAAAATATAATAACCATCCCCATAAGTATATTTTTTACTCATGCAAAGACCGTACCTAAATCAACCATAGGTAGCACCCAAATCATCAACATTTTAACGCACCAACTACTTAAACTTAACCTTTCATACACTTATATCTAATTTCATAAGAAATGCCGAATGCCTAATTTAACCAAACTTAAAGATTTAGCCTTCATCACTTTCATTAACCACTACCTATTTTTCAAGACTTCAAATACAAAGAAATGAACACTTATACTCTTATGCCGGATTAGCTAACACTTATAATCCATAGCCGAATGTCATTAAACCTAAGCCACCATAATAATTTTACCTATCACCTCATACTTTATTATCAAAATGAATTAATTATACTTATAAAGATAAATCAAGCGAAACCTATGCATAACATAACTTATATTATTCAAAATTATACCTTAAAATCATATACATAGCGAACCTTTTGATAATTAAACCTCTAATTATTTATTTCAATCACCTAAACGGCATTTGCTCCCATTTAACATTTATATACCAAACGATTGTTCAAGACAAACAAAATCTCATCTCCTCCCTTGACAACCACAACCAAAGCTCAAACCAACATCCAAATTTCAAAGTTTTCAAATGGGCTAAATATGAAACTAGTTAATTAACTTAAACTAAGCTTAAAATTTCAAAACTAACATAATTTACTAACCTTCTTCAAGCTTCAAGTGATGAATGTTTTTGCCCCATTTCCTTCTTTCAATTCGCCAAGAAGACAAAGATAAAGCTTTGTTTTCTTCACCCAAATTTTTACTTATTTCTTTATTCATTAATATTATAAAAATTATAAAGCCATTTAGTTGCCTTAAAACTAATAAATAATACATATATATTGTCATAAACATCAACATGGCCGGCCACTATAAACAAAAAGGGACATTTGACATGCAAGTCCAAACTCTTTAAAACATGCATTAATAAACCACTTATAAATTTATCTATCACATTTCAAAATTTTCTCACATAAGTCCTATTTAATAATTTCACATACAATTAACAAAATTACAGTATGAAACTTTCACACATGCACGTTCACATATAATAAGCATTGAATATGACGGTTAATTATTTTTACGACTCGATTTTGTGGTCTCGAAACCACTTGCCGACTAGGGTCAAATTAGGGCTATTACACCTTACCCATATTCGATGCTGAAATAGGGTACGAGGCATTACTGGACTTAAATACAAGCAAACATACATTTTCGAGCCATACATTTGCGTCCAAATTAAAACCATTCACACACAATCACAATGTCCCTAATACGAGCCTACGAGGCCCAAAACATGCATCAAAAGTGGTTCAAGACTAAACCGAGAACTTTAGAAAATTTCACAACAACTTAGAAAATTTTTCACTAAACAATGGTCACACGCCCGTGTCCCAACCCCGTGTAACTCTCAGTTTGTCACCCAAGAATAAAATGAAGACACATGGCCAAGTCACACGCCCGTATGCTAGGCTGTATGGTCGATTTAAATTTTATGATTTTTCATAAAATAGGTGCAGACTTCACACGCCCATGCCTGAGGCCATGTCATCCACACGGCTGAGACACACGCCCGTGTCTTTGCCCATGTGCTCAATTCTGAGCATTCTGTTTTGCAAAAATTAGAGTGCAAGGGACACACGGCCTAAACACATGCCCATGGGGCAGATCGTGTGTCACGTATGGCCTAGACACACACCCATATGTCTACCCGTGTGGACAAAAATAAGGCTACTTAGCAAGCTATTTAGCAAGCTATTTTGCCACCCTTTGATACACACACCTACACAACAGAACATAGTACCAATTCAAGCTTTTACATACAACCAAATCAGCCACAACCAAGACATCAACATATCATTCACATGCTACCATTTACCATACACAAACATCACATACTTACCAACTCAACTTAAGTAAAATCCCACATTCATGAAAGATACCATCATATAGATTACTTATACCAATAGTAGCCAATTTCAAATGGCTTTATACAAAAAAACTTTCAACCATTAATAGCCAACACTTTTGGCCAAATCAATTATGGCATATAATAAAATAACCAAGTTCCATATATAGGCCATAACTCAAAATGTTGAAATCATTGGTACCAAAATAATTGCTGATAGTGTGAGTGAATCTCTGACAGTCTCTAATCCCCGAGCTATCTTGGTGACACTATAAGACAAGAGAAAGGAAGGGGAGTAAGCTATAAAGCTTACTAAGTTCCTATTCAAATAATAAGCATCATAACCACACAATTAACATACATTTAACATAATGAAAATTGGCAAGAATGTTATAAAAATCTTATAGTCATACTTACTCAATCACAACCTTACCAAGGTTTCATCACATATCGAGCTCATTATGTTTGAGTTTTACTTACATACCTATACTAACTCTCAATATAACCATAGTCTTTCACAACTTTGACATTCCCGTTGAACACTCAGAATATTAAAGGATACTCAAAAAACTTGCAGATAAGTGCCATACATGTAGCCAAAGCTACCTCATATCTCATAATATATATAGGCTCGTATTCAAGCTATTCACGGGCCTGCTCACACAAGCTATCAGTCAGGACGTAGCTACACAGTACTGCTCGCACAAGCTGTCAGGTGTCTGCAACATATGCAAGACTACCCAGCCACTAGTAGGACGTACGAGACCAGCACCCGGATCACATAAACACATGGGTTCCTAGTGACATGTGTAACGCCCCAAAAATTGGGCCTAGAAGAGTTGGGCTTTGAGTCTGGGATTCGGATAGAAGAAAACCTGAATATTGAGAAGTTTTAAATATTACTAGTGTTTAAAAAATATATATTGATAAAATATTTATGTTATTACTAATATTTTAATTTTTATGAAAATTATTATCATTATAATTATTAGATACAAATATATTTACAAAATTATTGTTGTTAATTTAGTGTTTAAATTAACATATTATTAGAAAATTTTACTTGTATCTATTTTTATTGATTTATGGAAATTATAATTATTATTAGGAAAATATATATATATTATCGTATTTGAAATTTTCATTATTATGGTTATTATTATTATTTTAGTTTTAAATAAATTACAATGTAATTAAAGTGTGGGAAAATTTTGGACCAAGACTTTAGCAAAATTATTATTTTTGCTCCTTTAGGGATCTGGGCATTAAGGTTTATTAATAAGTTGGGCTAAAAGCGGACATAAGGAGGAATCGGCCTAGTGGTTAGGCGTGTTAAGCAATAGGTAGTGAGCGGGGTTCGATTCCTTGCGTGCGCCAATGTGAGTTTTATTTTAGATATGCAGATCGTGCATGGAACAAGGGTTAAAAGGAGTTGCGGGTATAATTTAACATAAAGAGCGCTGTGGCGTAGTGGCGGCAAAGTCTTTGGACATATGGAGAGGGCGAGTTCGATTCCATACGCGAGCGATCTGTTTTATTTTTAAAGTGGGCGAGAATCAAGCGGTAAGGTTTATAATTTATTGTGACCGTATATAAGTAAAGAGAGAAGCATGGTGCGATGGCGGCAGAAGACGGGCGAAGGCACAAGGCGCATTTAAGGTGCAGGGGTTCGAGCCTCACCTCGCGCATGGAAGGCTTGGATTTTGTTGCTCACGTGGAGGAGAGTCGAGTTTGACCGAAACTCTTCCCAGCAAAGCAGCTAAAGCGGTCAAACGGTGGGTAAGGTGCTAGGAGGTTGGATAAATTTCAAATGCCTAATTCATGGAGCAAAGCAAGGAATTTGAAATTAGAAGGAATTTTTATTAAGCATTAAGTACCGTATTTTATTCTTTTAATTTTGGCTTTTATGAATTATTCCCTTTTTGTTCATCTTTCCTTCATTGATAATAACCGAACCTATCTTCTTTTACTCTTCTTTTCTTTCTTTTCTTTTATCTCATCTCTTCCTTCTTTAATTTCCTTCAAAGTTTAATCTGATCTTGTCATCTCCTCTTTTCTATTTTTCTATTTTCTCTTTTCATTATACTAAAATCAAACATCCATATTTTAGTGATTCGGAGTTAATATTTAGATCTATTTTCTACGCACATTTAAGTTGGATTCACAACGGATATGGGGTAGGAAGGTATTTGGAACGTCTTCAACGAGTAGATCTCTTGGTAAGTATTCGAACCTTCTTTCCATTTATATCTTGTGGTTTAAGAAAAGCTGAAAACCCCTCTGTCGACTAAGGCTAAAAGGGTTTTTGGTGTTATTTGGTCTGGTGGTGCTAGTGAGGATTAAAGGCTACCGATCGAGGAGTGTGTGAAAAGCTTGGATCATCGGAGTGACTAAATCTAGTCATCAACTTCGGCAAAGGTATGAACCCAAGGGCCATTGTGGATGGTGGCCGAATGTGTAAGTGATGATAATAGGTAGTTTCGATTTGGTTTAATAATAACATGGTCTAATCTATAAGTGGTTGATTATAGGAGAAATCGCATAGGAGATCTCGTCGAGGAATATCACAAATCAGGTGTGTAATGAACCCTTTCATAGCTTAAAGCGATAAAATGCCGAAAAGCCGAAATGCCGAAATTCTGGCATTTCGAGGACTTGTGAGCAAACGAACGCCCACTAGTTAGTTAGAATCGATGAGACGGTGATCGAGAACGATGGAAACGGTAAGAATGTGATTTTTGGCGTTCTTGGTAAGTTGGGCCTCGAGGGGTCAAGTGGGGCCCATTGGGCTTTCGGGCCCATTTGGGTAAAATTGGTAGAAAACGAAATCGTTATATGGCATGATAAGACCGTTAAAACCGTTATGGAAAATAGGCTAAATGGGCCTAGATGACGAAATTGGCTAAGTAGGGCCCATTAGGGTTTTAGGCCCAATAACTCGATTTCGCTAAAATGGGCCGTAATCACTGTTTGCACCCATGGATTGTTAGTAATCGTTAATGAACATGGAAACCCTAATTTTGGTAAAATTATGAGATTACCCTTATACCATGAAAATGACCGTTTTGCCCCTAGGTAAAATGACCATTATACCCCTAGGGTTTATGTATGATTTTAATACATGGGATTTTGATAAATATGGTATGTATGAGATGCACATGACATGTATGATATGCACATGATGTAATCATAACTGCATTGGGTTGGGTTTTATATGGATGGAGGAAGTGAAAAGGGCTTATGCCCCGCTTATCAAAAGGGCTTATGCCCTGCTTATCAAAAGGGCTTATGCCCCGATTATAAAAGGGCTTATGCCCCGCTTATTGAAAGGGCTTTTGCCCGCTTATTAAAAGAGGCTAGGCCTCCAGTTATATGATAAAGCAAATATCTTTGCCAAAGGAGAGTATGGCGGGGTGGGTCGAGTTAATCCCACATGGTGTGTTGGTTGGTGCGGTGGAGAGTAGCGGATGGTGGGTTGAGTAGTCTCCCAAATGGGTTGCATTCTTTCATTGAAATTATATGTGATATTGAAATGGGCCTAAGGGCCATACCGTTTCTGATAAAGGCTTGACCAAGAATATGAAATATGAAAAGGCTTGCCCAAGATTATGAAATATGAAATATGAAAAGGGCTATGGCCCAGTGCATGATTAAGATTGATTTGGGCTTAGACCCAACAGGTCATTATTGTTTTGGGCTCGAAAGGGCTTGTTGCACACTGAGTTTCCAAACTCACCCCTTTCCTTAACCTTGCAGTGAGCCTTGATGTGGGGACTTGGCGGAGGGATTGAGTAGCCACGGTGATTGTCTTTGGACTTTTAAACAAGCGTTGGTTTTCATTAAATTTCCTTTAATTATTATTTATTTTGGGTTGTAATAAGGCCATTTTAACTTTTCTTTTATTCCTTCTCGGATTATTTTATTTTAATAACTTCAAACCCGCTGATAATTGTTCAAATGGGCTAGACTTAGAACGTGTTTTCAAAGCGATACTTGTTTTCAAAATATTTCAACACCACGATTAATCGATTTATCAAAGTCGGTCACTTAAACAAATTTAAACTCGATATAACAAAGTGTGGCTATGGTTGTGGGCATGTCTAGGATTGGATCCAATCAAAGAGCTTGGTACTTAAGCGACCTTCATGGCTCACCTCCTCTCTCGGATACCTACACGGTGCCCACTTCCATACACTTTGTTAACTCAACAAAATATATGGTTTTAAAACACTAAAACGGAACGTGGGTTTTCAACTCCAATGTGGCACGTCAGATTCGGCCATAACTTCTGGGCCGGGTTTGGGGTGTTACAACATGTCACCCGTATCCTATTCTATTCCTAAGGCTCAACCGAGAATTCTTGCTTGTCGAAACTTTGTAAAATACGTCCAAAGAGTTAATCACAATTCATACAATATTAAAGCATTTAAAACATAAATATAAAAATGCATTATTTACATACAAACTTAGCTCGGTACAAAAATAGTAGAATTTGACCTAATCGTCAAACACTTTATTTTCCCCCCGATCTAGGTCCTAACCTCGTTTTTTTTCTTTATCTATAAGAACAATTTTTTTAACTTATTTAATACACACATTGTTCAATTCAGTCCAAAAATCATATTGTGGCAAAATTACATTTTTGCCCCTAATGTTTCACATTTTTACAATTTAGTCCCTAGGCTCGTAAAATGATTTTCATCCAATTTCTTCATTACCTAAGCCTATCTGAACCATTTTCATACTTATACCAGCCCAGATTTTTTTACTTAGTCACACTTTTACTACTTATTTATAACTTTTACAAATAGGTCCTTTTTGACATTTTTACCGAAAATCACTTAGCAAAAGTTGTTTATTTAACACCAAACATGCATCTTCTACCATTAGACATCAAAATACACAAATATCTATCATGATTAAAATGTTAAACTTCATCTTTCTTTCAAATTAGTTCTTGAATAAGCTAGATTAGGTTGCAAGGATATCAAAAACATGTAAATCATTAAAAATGGGGCTAGAACGGATTTACAATCGAGCTTTGAAGCTTTGGCCAAAACCCTAGCTATGGTGACTCTTCAAATTCGGTACAAGGGGATGAAATTGAAGAAGATGACATCTTTTATTAGTTATTTTTGTCTTTATTTACTAAATGACCTAAATGCCCTTTTCTTAAAACATAAAATTTCTCTTACTTCATGTCCATTTTTGTCCACTAACTTAAAAAATGGTCTAATTACTTTCTAAGAACCTTCAATTTAAAATTTCATAGCAAGTAGACACCTCTAGCTTCTAGAACTCAAGTTTTGAACTTTTTGCAATTTAGTCCTTTTTACTAAATTGAGTGCTCAAACGTCAAAATTTTCTAACTAAATTTTCAAAAAATCATTCCATAAAACTGTAGACCATAAAAATATAAGAAAAATAAATTTTTCTACGTCAGATTTGTGGCCCCGAAACTACTGTTCAGACTAGGCCCAAAATCGGGCTATTATTTGTTTGGGTTTGGAAGCTTGTCGGAGCTATACCACACTATCCATCGGTTGTTTTGGTAAATTTGGTTGTTTAATTTTGGTTATAATGGCATGTATAGGTATTTTGGCTAATTTTGACCTATATGTTTTCTTGTGAATATTGTCGTTTGTTTTGGCTTGTGTATTGACATATTTTGGTATGTATATAAGTAGCATTAACATGGTTGATGTGTGGCTTGTTTTGTGATTGAATAATGAAAGGTAAAATGGTAGTTAATTGTGATTTATGATATGATGAATTTGTGGTGATTTGGTACTATAGTATACATGACTTATATGGTGATTTAGTCATAGTTTAGAATGGCATATTTGGTACCAATTGAGAGTTTTGGTAAGTAAACCAAATGGCATAAATTGATTCAAATCTAGTTGGAAGTTAGTTGATCATTTTGACCAAAATGAGTACATGATTATACATGTTTGCATGTAGTCATTTGAGGTGCCTAAGGGCATATTGGTTGTATGAATTTATACCATATGTAAATGACTTGTTTATGCTTGATTTGGCTGCTTGGTTATGGCTTGTAAGTATGTGCAATGTTATGTGTAGGTACATGCTAAATTGAGTGAGAAAAATGGCTTGTAAAATGACCTATTTGCATCTACACGGGCAGAGACACGGGCGTATGTCTCAGCCGTGTGTGACACACTGCTAGGTGACACAGTCGTGTGTCCTCTGTAGCTTTCAAAGGGTTGCAAGTTAGGCTGTTACACGACCTAGCACATGGCCTGGCACATAGGTGTATGAGGTTATTTCAAAGGGTACACAGCCTGGCATACAGGCGTGTGGCTTGGCCGTGTGACCCAAGTCAATGAGTTACACGGGCACAAACAAGGGCTAAGACATGGGCATGGACACGGCCATGTGTCCTTACTTTGAATGCCCACACGGCCAGAGACAAGGGCATGTCTCTTGGCCGTGTGAGTCACACGGCCGTGTGACCCTTGCAGTGTTGAAAAATTTCCTTGTTTTTTGGAAGATTCTCTGAGTTTTAAATTTAGTCCCGACTTGTTTCTAATGTATATTTAGGGCCTTGAGGGCTCATTTAAGGAACAATATGTATGTTTTGACTTGGGTTAAATATGCTTATTATTATGATATGAAATGGTTGAAATTTCTGTCCATTTGAATTGTAAACTCCGGTAATGATCTGTAACCCTATTACAAGGATGGATATGAGTTAGGGGTGTTACAATAGTCTTCAAAAACTTATATAAGAATAACATCATCCTTAAAGGACTTCAAAATCACTAAATTAATACCAAATATCTAGGTGTCACACAATATACTACTGTGAAACAAAACATGAATGAGATGAAAGCAATTGCCCTATTAAAAAAAAAACATTTTGCGTCCTCCCCCAAAGTTAGGATTATTTTTTGTTTTTTTGGAAAATTAAGGTGAAGAAAGAAGAAGATGGTGAATTTATCAGTTAGAAAACCATGTTTACGTTAGATATTTTATTATGTAGTTAGGGAAATTTGTAATCGATGAAAATGTTGGTTTGTGTTTATTTATAGATTAGAACGTTTGAGAATTTTGTTGGAGATGTTGGTTTTTGAAAGAACAATAATTGTGTAAATGAAAAGAAATTTGATATTCGGTTAATATTTTTTGCATCCTTAAAAATAATTTGGTATTTGTTCAGAGATTTGGTTACAGTGGGAGAAAGTTTAAACATTTAAACTTTGTGTGAAATTTTGAATATATTGTTATTGATCTTTTGGAGAAAATTATATTTTCATTGATTGTTTTAATGCATACAATCTTTAATTATGCACTCTCACGATTAAAAGAAGATTAAAATCATATATATATATATATATATATTAATTTCCTAAATTTGTATCCTTAATTGTAATGTATTAGTTTATAGGTATGCTTGAATTAAGTAAGTTATTTGCATAATTTAGTTATATTTTTTTTTTCAAATTAGTTTGCATACCTTTAAAAATTAAGGAGTATTATATATTATATATATGGTATGATTTTTTAAGAAGGTTCATTCCAAGAAATATATTTGAGAATAAATAATTAAGTTTGTAACTGTTGGGATCAACCTGATAAAGCAACGAATAAGTAAAAATAGCAGAAGAAATTGAGAAATTGAACACATAAATTTAACATGGAAAAACCCCTTCAGAGATGATAAAAAACCACGGGCAAAGATAATTTTGCTATAATGGCAAATGAACAAATAGTACAAGAGATAGTGATAAAACTAAACCCCAAAACCCGAAAACAAAGAACCCTTAAAACGTAAACACAAAATTCTCCAAAGTGTTATGAGTTCTAGCCTTTTAATGGATGTCTTTCTAAGGATGAAAAAGAGTCTATTTATAGGCTAAATTCGTATGTCAAATAAATTATTCTAATAAATGGTAAATATATTATACTAATAAATACTAAATCTTCTAAAAAGAAAATATATTTTGTTTAATTTGACTTGCAAGCAATCCCTTATTTTATTTAACAGGAATTTAGGTCACACAACTCTAACAATCTCCACCTTTACACTAATTCTCACAACGCCATCTTTACCAAAGCCAGCCACAGGCTTATCTTGACCAATGCAGGGAATTAACTGAGTCAAATTTATGCTTAGAGCTGGAAGACTTCTAACCTCTGACTTCTGCACTGTCAAATCAAAACTAACCTGAGTCTGATTTTTAGGAACACAAAGCCCTAACTTTTCAAAACCTGCATCCAAAAGAGAACCTCTCTTCAATGAAACGGTCATACATTTTTCTCTTCTATGACCAAGTTGCCTCCGCTCTAAAGAGTTGACTTCAACTCCATAATGAATAAGGGACATCTGGTTTCACTGATCACTATAGAAATTTTTAGAATATAAAGACTGCCGGCCCTTTCACCTTTTAACAAAAAGAGAGCTCCATGAGACACCTTAATGTCGCTCGACTCGATGTTGATTTTGCAACCTTTCAAGTCTAAAGTACTCAAGGAGATGAGATTCTTTTGTAAATCAGATACATACTTGACATCTAAGAGTGTCCTAACCGTCCCATCGTGCATCCTAATTTTAACAGTACCAATACCGATTTTACTAGATGAATTGTTTCCTATGCGCACAACTCCACCTTCAACCAAGCTGCATGTGGAGAACCATTCTCTGTTGGGACACATGTGGAAAGAACATCTTGAATCTAGGATCCACTCGGACGTAAGCTCGGAGCTATTGCTTGTTGACACTAACAATAAATCATCACTGCTTTCGTCGGTCAAATTAGCACCAACTACGTCTTCCTCGTTACTCTCAACAGCTCTTTTATTTAGCATTTTATAACAATCTTCTTTGATGTAACCTAATTTCTTACAATAGTGACACATTTTGTCTCGCTTCTTTGATGCTACCAAAATCGAAGCTTGCTTATCTACCCTATAATCCAAACCAAACTCATTGTCGACTTTGTCTTTACTCAACTAATGACCCTTCACATCCTTGAACAAGAGCTTATTTTTACCATAAATCAGGGTCTCCTTGAAAATTTTCTATGAAAAGGGTAAAGAGCACAATAATAGCATAACTTGATCTTCATCGTCAATATTAACCTCAACATTCTTTAAATAATTCAAAAGAGTAATAAATTGACTGATGTGATTTCTAAGAATTTCACCTTCGTTCATGCGAAACATAAATAGACATTGTTTCAACACTAAACAGTTAGCTAGAGACTTGGTCCCATAAAGAGTTTCTAACCTTTTCCACAAGGTGGATGAGGTTTTTTCCCATCAATACCTCCTACAATATCCTATTCACGAGGCACAACTAGATTGCAGACAGAGCCTTTTCATTAAGCTCTTTCCATTTTGTCTAATTTAGATTCCTATTTTTTTTTCTCGGTAATGACCTTTTTCAAGCTGGTATGAACTAGAATTGCTATCATCTGAACTTGCCACAGATTGAAATTTGTGACACCATCGAACTTTTCATGTCAAACTTTGTTGCTATCATATCAGAGCAGACTGATCTACGAAATTTGAACTAGCTCTGATACCACTTATTAGGATCAACCTGGTTAAGTAACGAATAAGCAAAAATAGCAAAAGAAATTGAGAAATTGAAAACATAAATTTAACGTGAAAAAACTCCTCCAAAGAGGATAAAAAACCATAGACAAAGATAATTTTACTATAATGACAAAAGAATGAAGAGTACAAAAGATGGAGACAAAACTAAACCTCGAAACCCGAAAATAAAGAACCCTCAAAACGTAAACACAAAATTATCCAAAAATATTATGAGTTCTAATTTTTTAATGGGTGTTTTCTAATGTTGTAAAAGAGTTTATTTATAGGCTAAATTAAGTAGGTCAAATAAATAATGCTAATAAATACTAAATATATTATACTAATAAACACTAAATCTTCTAAAAAGAAAATATATTTTGTTTAACTTGACTTGCATACAATCTTTTATTATATTTAACAGAATTTGGGTCAACAACTTTAATAGTAACTCATATTGAAAAGCACATGCAAGACATCAAAATAATGTAATGTATTAAAAAAAAAATAAGGCAAACCATGGATCAGGTTTGATAATTTGTTCAAAATTCTCGCTTTTCAATTTGAAAAATTATGCTCACATTTAATAGAAAAGATTGAAGAAAAAATTAAACAAGTATGGTTGATAAAATCTTAAAATAAGTAGAAACAAATATTGCATTTGTAATTTGTGACGGAGTGCTTTGTTTATTTCTTTTTAAGTTTTACAATATATACTTATTTATAGAGTGGGAATTATACAATCTTTGAATTAATGTAGTGACTGTGGTAATTGAAAATATTTACTAATTTTTTACTGTTTATTTGTGTAAATAATAAATGCGTCAGTTTTGTATATTAATACAAACGTCTAGTGATAAGAAAATTAAAAAAAAAGGTCGATTCATCTAGCAATTTAAATTTTGAGATACAATCAATTTTATTGAGAGAATTTATTTTATGTTGGGATAATTGTTATTTGCAAAATAGGATTTCCATATAATTTTATAAATTTAAATTGATTAAAAATATGATAAAAATGAAAAAATAAAATTAAGTGCGCCACTTGACGTAGGTTGTTATGTTATATATATATATATATCTTCGAATTGTTGCGACATTGTTTCCTATCAAAAGCACTTGACTAACCGTGGTATAATATATGTAGTGAATTAAAAAATTCAATCATGATGTTGGCTCAATATATTATACATAAACAACCCAAAATAATCTGATGGAAAATGGATTGCACGTCTCAAGTAGTGCCGTTCCATTCCTACTCTTAAACTATATATATATATATATATATATATATATATATCAAAAGGAAGTACGTTCAAAAGAAAGAAAAAGAAGAGTGGAGACAGAAATTAAGATGGCAAGGAAGGTGTTGATGATGTTAATTGCGGCCTCACTTTTAATGGGATGCAGCTTTAATGAAGCAGTAGGCACGGTGGTTGCTGGTGTCCAAGTTATACATCTGGGTGGGAAAGTCATGTGCCAGGACTGCACCAAAAGCTACGGAGAATGGACTCATGGCTCTCAACCCATCAAAGGTTCTTTCATTTCTTCAACTTCATATTACATTATATTTTGTTTTTTCTTTCTAATTTCAAAAACAAATTTGGCAAAGTTTGATTTCTTTTATCCAAATACTAAACCTCTATTGGTTGATCCGAGTCCCTATAGCCCAAATAAGCTTGGATAAAATAAATTTTACATCTGGAAGGTTGAGTTCAAATTAAATAATACAATATTTTAATTATAATGTATTTATATATTAGGACAATCTTTTTAAATATCTCATAATATATGAATAGTGAAAATGGATAGTGAAGTCGAGTATGGTCAAATTTAGATTTCGGTATGATTTTTTTTGCCTTTAAGAATTAGGCTGCAAATGATTGGTTTACCATGCACTTTACTGAAAATGGAGATCTAGAACACATGCTTTAAGGATTTGGCATATTTTAGTAATATTATTATTAATGTTATACGTAAGCTGAAATCACTAATACCATTAAAATTTTGGTACTTATTCAATATGTTTTTTTTCCTACAAAATTTAAATTGTGAGTATAAATTGAATTTTTTAAATGACAATTATTTTAATTATCATAACTTTATGTTTTTATTAGAACAACCATGATTTTCTCAAACTCTTAAATAAAAAGATAAAAGATATTTTAATGTACTTGAACCTATATTTTCCTGCACGATAATAATGACAATATCAAACGAGTTAAGGTTAAGTCGGCTTAACTCCATCTTTTAAATAACAAAAAAATTCAAGCTTCATAATTTTTTTTAAAAAAAATTCACGTAAGCTGACTAACAAAATTCTTTAACTAAGTGACTTGGATTAAAGCAACATTACTAATGACCAAATTATGAAAAATTAAATCCAAGTTGAATATAATACATGAATGAAAGTCATAATTCACAAGAAATAAGGATGTAATCTCTATTTTTGAAAATTTAAAATTAATGATTTGCAGGCGGTAAAGTATCAGTGACCTGCAAGGATGATAGAAGTAGAATCATATATTATGCAAGTGATGAAAGCGATGAAGAAGGGAATTTCAATATGGCTGTCAACAAATACATAAATGGGAAAGAATTGCAACCAAAATCATGCTTAGTTAGGTTAGTGTCTTCCACACATCTTACTTGCAAAATTCCGACAAACTTCGCCGGAGGAATCACCGGCGTCAATCTCCCGGTCAAGCCTACTGTTCTGTATCGTGATTTGGTTAAATATCAACTCGGCATCTTTTTCTACACTACTCCAAGGTGTGCTAAACCAGCTGCCGGTGACACCCATGATTCCTTTGATTGCGATACAAATAATAATTATTAACATCTTTTTGGGGAGAAATAAAATTTTATTTTTTAATCAATTTCTTTTTTTTTGTTGTCTTTACACCTTTTAATTGAAAGAATAAATAAAATTTTTATTGAGGTCGAAGTCAAATTTGTTATTGTAATGCCATCTACTTCCGTTAAAAATTTATATTAAATTTTGATTCTACTTTGTATGCTCTGATGCTGAAATTTGCAAAAGTAAGCTGATATTTGGTACCACACCAAATTAGTGATTTAATTATGAATTTCATGCGTTTAAAAAAATGAGTATATTTTGTTAGAATTTAATTATGCTAATTTAAGATAATTAAAAATTCATCAAATTGGATAATATTACCATTACAAAAGAAGACTTTAACAACTAAAATTAAAGAGAACTGAAAATATTTTATTTCGCCACCTACTATAATTCATTTTGATTATGTAACTTTAATCTAACATACAAAATATTTATAAGGTAGCTTAAACATGTTGAATATTTGCTTGGTTTGAAAATAATATTCTTATCATAGCTAATTACAAGTACGACTCTAACCTTGAGACTTTGCCTCTAGGTCGCCCCACTGTAAACATATTACCACGAAGAAGTAAATCTGCTTGAGCACGGCGGATTCTAGCCTGGTCCCTCCACAAACTCTTGAACTTCCTTTATTACCTACGATAAATAATAACATATGTGTAAGTTTAAATGAACTTAGTGAGTTTTTATAACTTTTATCAGCACAACGTTAACCAACTTTTACTTCATGGCTCAACATTCGTATTTGTATTGTTTGTAATAGGATGGTTCATCGATCTCATTGCCATAGTATTTGCACCACATGAATTGGCTCACTTGTACTTGGTTCACTATCCTCAATGACACCATTGCTTTTCTACTTGCTGACCTGATGTCAAATGTAGTAAAAATTTCGTATTATTTATGCACTTAAAGAGCTTGTTTTCTAGCACTTTTAGTATTTATTATTACATTTTCAGTATTTAGTAACTAGTGTTAAAAGTTAATAAAAATAAGTGCTTTTAACACATTTTATGAGTGTTGTGAACTATTAGGCTGGCACGGGCCTTACGTAGTTCTACTTTGTGTAATTGAATTTGTAGGATGATGAAGTATAGGCCTAATTGACGTAGGAGTAAGGGACGAGTTATGCACAAGCTTCCCGAGCCGTCAAAGGATGAAATGAACCAAATGAGGCACATTTTGCTTGTTGTGTTGCGTCATAGACCTTGTATGGTGCGACATATCCATGACGTGGTGCCCAAGTACTCAATGATATTTTCATCCCCATAATCAAATTTATACGAAAACCTAGGACGTGTTGAAGACCTAATTCGGGTTGCTAAATGTAACACTCCTAACCTGTATCCGCTGTCAGAACAGGGTCTCGGAGCATCACCGAAAATTTTCAAAATAATTTTCAGATAATTATCATAAATTACTATTCATTAATTGAAATCATTCAAAACGTCCCTCAATTGGACCCTCGAGACCTAATACGAGCATTAGAGTTGAGTGGGACTTAGTCGGGGACCTTAAGAATTTTTCGCGACATTTCAAAATATTTCCAAGGTGCAGGGCTCACACACCCGTATGGTCCAAGGGACACATCTCTGTGACCCTGCGACACGCCCGTGCTGTAGGCCGTGTTTGACCCCATGTAACTCTCTGACTTGTGCACACGGCCTTGCCACATGCCTGTGTGCTAGGCCGTGTGTTAATTAATTTAATTCAAAATTAGGTGCAGGTTTCACAAAGCCAAGACACACACCCGTGTTCTAAGCCATGTATCACACATAGCTGAGACACACACCCGTGTCTCTGCCCATGTGCTCAATGTAACGCCCCAAAAATCTAAGTATTTATTTTTGTGTGTTGTGATGCACAAATGCATGTTTGTTTCAGTGGTTAAGTGTCCTGAGGAGTATTGGAGAAGTCCTGAGTTCAATTCTTGGCTTGTACTAAATTTTTTTCTTTGTTTGAAATAAACCTATCTCTAGTCAGTAAAGCTCTTAAATAAAATTTGGTAAGGTATGTTAGAAAAGAGCCTATTGGCTTAGGAGATAAGTGGCGTGTTGATGAGGCTAAAGGGCAGAGGTTCGGATCCATGTGGGGTGGTAGAGTGTTTTTATTTTTGCTCAAGTATGGTGGAGGTGTTTTAGGTTGGTCGAAACTCTGAGGAGTTCGAAAGAGATTCAAATCGGTAGGTTGAGAGATTGTAGGAGTGGATTATGGGAGGTTGAGAGGAGTGGTAATAGTTGGCTGAATGTGGGACTCCCCATTGTGCAAATTCGGTCATCGGACCTCTTTTCCCATAGTGCCGAAATTGTGCTCTAGTTGCTCTCCATTTTGATAACTTTTACCCTTTTTGTTCTTCTCTTCTTTTTGAATATTTTTGTTTGGTGGCTGAATAGTACTTCTCGGGGTTGACCTATTTTGGTTTTACTTTTCGACAGTGTGCTTGGTTGGTTGACTTTTTTCTCCTTCTCAATTCTTTCTCCTCTTCTTTTGTCTAGGCTGGATACTCCATTACCTCTGTAGCCGAACTTTGCTTTGATTCCATCGATCTCTTTCCCTCCTTCATTTACCGAACCTTATCTCTCTCTTAATTTTATCCTCATTTACCTTTCATTCAATCGGTTTCTGTTGGCTAAATATCAGTTGGTAAGTCTCTGTGTCTTCTTTTCTTGATTATGGTGTTCTTTCAGGTTTAAGTAATCCTCGAGGAGTAAAGGAGTTCTCTAGTGCTGTAGATACGATTGGAAACTTTTTGCTCGTTCTTGATCGAAGGTAATATCATTCATCGTGATTGATCTGAACTAAATTATGTTGGCTTGGGTTGGTATTGGCCAAATGCCTTTTTCTCACTTTGGGATTTGCGTTTTCTATAGGCTAATATATGTGGATTCAAATTGCAAGTTTAAGCAACATGAGTAATGAATCCGTTTAATGTGCAGATAACTATCAAGGAGGTTGTTAGCAATATTTATTAGTGTTTTGGGTAGGCTGAAACTACACTCATTCAATCAAGGCGAGTATCGGTGTGTCTTTGTGATGAGTGTTTGATCGTGTTATTTCGTGATAGGTTTTAAATATTTATAATTAATCGTTCTTGAAACTAACTATTATCGCGATGTGAGCAAGTGTACCTATCGAACAGTAGTATAGTTTTAGCAAGACCGGATTGTCAAACCCAAAGGAACTAAAAGTACTAGTAATGACTGCCTTTTTATTATCTAGCCTAAGAATAATGGGGTTTTGTTTTTAACTAACTAATTATCTAAACTAAGAAATCACAGTAAATAGAATTGGGGAATTGCTTTTGGGAAAAATCGATTGAATGAAGACAATACCTAAGGAAAAATCCACCTAGACTTTACTTGTTATTCTGGCTCCGAATCGAATAATTTATTCATTCAACTTATTCCATAGAGATCCCTAAGTTGTGTTATTATCCCAATTCAAGACTAATAACATCTAATCCCTAGATTGAATAACTGAGACTTTTCTCTAATTAACACTCTAGGGTTGCATTAACTCGATCTATGGATTCCCTTATTAGGTTTGACCCTAATCCGGTAAAATCTTGTCACCCTATGTCTAGGCGCGTAATCAACTCCGCTTAATTATGATAAATGTACTCTTAGCCAGGGTCTATTCGTCCTCTGAATAAGGGCTTATCTTGAATCAGTATTCTAGGATATCAAAACAAGAATTAAGAACACATAAATAAGAACAAGTTAAATATTTATTATACGATTCAGAAAATAATAACAAGATTCGTCTTAGGTTTTGTTCCCTTAAGGTATTTAGGGGATTTAGTTCATAACTAAATAAGAGAACATCTCAGAAAAATAAAGAATACAAAACATAAAGAAAACCCAAAACTCCTGAAGGGAAATTGAGGAGAGATCTACAGTCTTGATGATGAATCCAGCTTCTGAGATGTATCATGTAACACCCCAAACCCGGCCCAGACATTATGGCCAGATCTGACGTGTCACATGGACTTACGACTTAGTACGCATTCGCTGGTTTAAGTGATTGGGGTGGTCTTTGTAAAAACAGTGGTTGAATGAAAAGCCTATTTATCAATATTTAGGCTATCCATTTGTTGTGCTTATTGAGTCTTGAAAACGTTCATTAATTTTGAAAACCCGTGCAACCTAACACTAGCAGTTTCGTCATAGTATAAATATAATCAGAAAATAAAACCATAGTGGAAAAAAAGAAATTTAAATAGCGGCCTTATTATAACTTAAAACCCAAAATTTAATTAGAATATAAAAATAATAAAAATAAACTAACTTAGAAAAACCAACTTTGCAGATGATGTGGCCACTCCGAATCCCTCACAGCTCCAAGCCCACTATGGTTAGGGATTTCCTGCAGAGATGAAAATAAAGGGTGAGTTCGGTAAACTCAGTGTGTAACATAACCCAACCATAGCCCAAAACAGATCAAACCTCAGAGTCAGACTTATCTGGGTCTTGGCCCAGTACAGAAATCAGAATGAAACCCATAGGACCATAGCATATACAGAGCAAATATATCATGAATGCATAAATCCCAACCCAGAGCCATCCATAACACCCCCGTACCAGCCTTACACCATGTGGGGAGACTACTCGACCCACCCAACCGCTACACACTACAAAAATTACGGCGAGGCTGCCAGATATTGTGACGAAGTCACTAGATACAGATATTGTGGCTAGGCCACCAGAACAGATATATATATATATATATGTGGCGAAGTTACTAGATTGCAGCGAGGCTGCCAGATATTGTGACGAAGTCACCAGAACAGATATATGTGACGAGGCCACGGATTGCGGCGAGGTCGCTGAATGCTACCTCCATCAATATAAACCCATGTCCCATGCAATGAAATAATATGTCATGGCATACGATATAGAAACAGAACATCATGCTTTTCAAAAAATAACCCTAGGGTAAAATCGTAATTTCGCATGCATAAGGGTATTTCATAATTATTACCTATTGCTAAGGTTTCATGCTCATTCTAACGTTTACCAAGTAATCAAGTACTTACCTCTTCTTTTTATCAAAGTGGGCTGTTGGCCCATTGGCGTTTCGCCCATTAAGCCCAAAAATACCGTTGTACGAAAATGCACACTCGCACTCTAATCATCCAAATGCACCATATTCATTAACAATCGTCTCACGAGCACTCTTGACGTCATGAGTTCACAAAATACCAACGTTTCGGTATTTCGGCTTTTACCGATTCAGTCTAAGGGAGGGTGTCGTTTACACACCTGGTTGATGACGATTAATGATGATATCTCCCACGCGATAATCCTACAATCGATCACTAACACATTAGACTTATGAATTAATGATAACTAACATAAATCCACGTCAACTAACCCAATCATCACACAAGTTAGTCATTTATGTACGAGGGGCAAAATAGTCATTTTACCCTCCAGGGGTAAATCGGTAGTCCTATCCTACAGGGGTATTTTAGTAATTCTACAACTTATCTACTTGGGCCTACGAACCCATTGGGACCACATGGCCCATTTCAGCCCATCGCGCCTGAAATAGCTGTCTTACTGCTGGAGTAATGAGAAATACACACCTGTTAGGAGACTGCAGTTAATCCACGCTCCAAACACTCTTAGCTGACACCCAACCCAAACGAGCACGTCACAAAGCGAAAGGGATCAGCCAAGAAAGGTATGCCTACTCTCCTCATGGTTTGCTCTATGTAAAGCCAGCTCTCCATCTACTCTTATGTTAGCTTCCCAATGTGGGATCCCTCCATCACCAGAGTTTAAAACCAACACCAACTCTTGCCGTCCCAACATAGCAAAATAATCAACCTTTGCGTGCTAAGGGATTCGAACCAAAGTCCTCTCACATGCCAACCCACGCCACTACCACTAGGCCATCAACTCATTTGTGTCATAAATCCAACACATTAAACTTTAAAGCGCACCTACTTGCTTCCAGATTTATTGAAAAGAAAAACCAAAATATATTGCAAGAGCCAAGACTTGAACCTTGGACCCCTTGCTTCCTCTATGGCGTCACTTCCTTGTCCCCTAAGTGGCGCCACCTTGCCACTACACCACACTCCTTTTTGTGTCATCTTTTACCCCTTTACTCTTAAAAGCCCAAACGCCAATTGCATCACCTGTTCATGAAATTAAAATTCCGAAGACTACCACGAATTTAACTTAAGTTTGGGCCTTCCAAAGGCCCACTAACCTACTAAAATATATATTTTAACCAACCATAACACACACAAAGTTTAAGAAATCACAGAAACACAGAAAACCAAAAAATTGGGGCGTTACAACTCTACCCTTCTTAAAGAAATTTCTTCCTCAAAATTTTACCTGAATCAAACAGATGAGGATATTGTTGATGCATCGCCACTTCTGGCTCCCAAGTAGCTTCCTCTCTGCCATGATTACGCCACAGCACCTTTACTAGTGGAACTGATTTCCTCCTCAAAATCTTAACATCTCGATCCAAAATCTTCACAGGCTCTTCCTCAAAAGTCAAGTCTGTTTGGACCTCGATCTCTGCAACAGGCATAACATGAGTAGGGTTAGAACGATACTGCCTTAACATGGAGATGCGAAAGACATCATGAATCCTATTCAACTCTGGAGGTAGTTCCAACTGATAAGCGACTGGACCCACTTGCTTAAGAATCCGATAAGGCCCAATGAACCACGAACTTAACTTGCCTTTCCTCCCAAACCTTAATATTTTCTTCCAAGGCGAAACCTTCAAGAAGACCATATCACCTATGGAGTACTCAATTTCTTGGCACTTCAAATCTGCATATGACTTCTGTCTATTAGATGCTTCCTTCAACCGGTCTCTAATCAACTTGACCTTATCCTCAGTATCTGCCACCAACTCAGGTCCAAGAACCTGTCATTCACCCAACTCGGTCCAACAACTAGGTGTACGATATTTTCGCCCATACAGTGCCTCATAAGGAGCCATTCGAATACTTGCCTGATAACTATTGTTGTATGCAAACTCTGCCAACGGTAAGTAATCCTCCCAACTGCCTCGAAAGTCGATAACGCATCCCCTCAACGTGTCTTCCAGAATCTGAATAACCCTTTTCGACTGAACATCAGTCTGAGGATGAAAGGCTGTACTAAAGTTCAACCGCGTACCCAACGCCTCATGCAACTTTTACCAAAACCGAGATGTGAATCTAGGATCTCGATCAGAAATAATCGACACTGGCACTCCGTGAAGTCGCACTATTTCTGCCACATACAATTTGGTAACTTCTGAAGTTAATAATCAGTGCGGACAGGTATGAAATGAGCAGATTTGGTCAACCTATCCACTGAAATGAGCAGATTTGGTCAACCTATCCACAATTACCCAAATTGAGTCCTTCGTCGACTGTGTCAAGGGTAACCAACTCACAAAATCCATGGTTACCCTCTCCCACTTCCAAAGTGGTACTTTCACTGGCTGCAAAAAGTTCGAAAGGTAATTGATGTTCAGCTTTCACTTGCTGACAAGTTAGACATTTTCCCGTAACTTCCGTTACCTCTCGCTTCAATCCAGGCCACCAATACAACTCCTTTAAGTCGCGATACATTTTACTCCCTCCAGGATGCATAGCACACAGACCTCCATGAGCTTTTTTCAGAATTGCTTGCCTCAAGTCAGAGTCCTTCAGAATACAAACTCTACCTCGGTAACACAGAACTCCCTCACTGTTCAGTCCGAACTTAGAAGTATTCCCATTCTTAACCTGCCAAAATCGAGAAACTAGGGACTCATCCCTCGATTATTTTTCCTTAATCTCATCCACCCAGGTCGGCCTAACTTGCAGTTCTGCTAACAGACTACCATCGTCATACAGACTCAAACGAGCAAACATGGCTCACAGATCAGATACAGTTCTACGACTTAGGGCATCAACCACCACATTAGCTTTGCCTGGGTGATACTCAATCACGCAGTCATAATCCTTAAGCAACTCTATCCATCTCCGCTGCCTAAGGTTTAGCTCCTTCTGAGTCAGCAAGTACTTACGACTCTTATGATCTATGTATATAATACACCTTTCTCCGTACAGGTAATGTCTCCAAATCTTAAGCGCAAAGATTACTGCTGCCAACTCCAAATCATAAGTAGGATAGTTAACTTCATGTGGTTTAAGCTATCGCGATGCATAAGAAACCACTTTACCCTCTTGCATCAGCACACAGCCCAACCCTACATGTGATGCATCACTGCATACGGTAAAATCTTTTCCAGACTCTAGCTGAATCAGTATAGGTGCCTCGGTCAGAACTTTCTTCAGCTTCTCAAAAGATTCCTATTGTTTCTCAGTCCAAACAAATGGTACTCCCTTCCTTATAAGCTTTGTCAAAGGCGCTGCCATCACAGAAAATCCTTCCACAAACCTTCTATAGTACCTAGCTAGACCCAGTAAACTTCGAATTTCTGACACTGACATCGGTGGCTTCCATTCCAGAATCGCTTCAATCTTTCGAGGGTCCACCTTGATCCCTTTAGTAGAGACAACATGCCCCAAGAAAGTTACCTCTCTCAACCAGAACTCACACTTACTAAATTCTGCATAAAGCTCCTTCTCCCTCAGCACTTGCAGCACAATACGAAGATGCTCATCATGCTTCTCCTTAGTTTCAAAATAAATCAGAATATCGTCGATAAAGACGACTACGAATCGATCCAAGTATGGCTGGAACACTCGATTAATCAGATCCATAAATGCCGCAGGTACGTTCGTCAACCCAAATGGCATAACCAAGAACTCATAGTGACCATACCGAGTTCTGAATGCCGTCTTGTGAATATCCACCTCCTTAACCCTCAACTGATGATACCCAGATTGAAGGTCAATCTTGGAAAATACTGAAGCTCCTCTAAGTTGGTCGAATAAATCATCGATTCTCGGTAGTGGGTACTTGTTCTTAATCGTCAGTTTGTTCAACTGCCGATAATCGATGCACATCCGCATTGACCCATCTTTCTTCTTTACGAACAACACTGGTGCTCCCCACAGAGACACACTTGGTCTAATGAAGCCTCTATCCAATAACTCTTGAATTTGGGCTTTCAGCTCCACAACTCCTTCGGTGCCATCCTATAAGGTGCAATGGACATCGGTGCCGCTCCAAGCAACAAGTCGATTCCAAACTCAACCTCTCGGTTTGGGGGCAAACCTAGAAGCTCCTCTGGAAAAACATCTTGAAAATCCTTGACGGTTCTAACTTTATCCACTATCAGATCCTTAGTTTTCGATTGGCTTACAAATGCCAAATAAGCCTCACATCCCTTTTGAATCCACTTCTCGGCTCTCAATGCCGACACCACATTAGACAGATAATCCCTACGCTCGCCTATCACCAAAACCTCCTCATCCTTTGTGGTCTTTAACATTATTCGCTTAGCAGCACAATCGATAGTAGCCCTATGCTTAACAAGCCAATCCATTCCCAAAATGAGATCGAATTCTCCGAAAGGTAGCTCCATCAGATCTCTAGAGAAAACTTTTCCTTGAGTTTCTATAGGCTCATCTTTATACAGTTTATCTACCCTAACTGAGTGACCCAAAGGACTTAGTACAGATACCCCACTCACTGTCTCCTCAGAGTGCACACCCAGCGACCCAGATATAGCACATGCAACATATGAATGGGTAGATCCAACATCTATCAACATAGTGTATGGCATACTGGAAATCAGAAATGTACTAGTTATGACGTCAGGTGCATCACCCTCCTCTCGACGATGAGCTGCATACACCAATGCCGGTTGACGAGCCTCAGCAAATCCAGCACCCCTGCCAGGCGCTCCTCTTCCTCGACCGTTTCCATTACCACCTCTGCCTTGCCCACGTCTTCTCGAAAACTGTGGTCCACCCCTCACTAGTTGAGCGACCCTCTGCTCTAAAACTTGAACCTGATCTGGTTCCTGGGGACAATCCTTAACCCTATGCTCCATAGATCCGCATCGGAAACAAGCACCAGAACATTTTCGACACTCGCCCATATGCATCTTCCCACAATTCTTACAACCCTGCGGTCTAACAACATTTATTGGTACTACTTGAACTGGCTCCATTACCCTTGCTCTCTTAACATTCCTGTTCATACCACCTGAAAGTCCTGAATCTCTCCTAAAATGGTTCCGATCTTTCTCACGATTCTGTCTTTCTGTATGCTTCACTTCCTCAGCTATCTTAGCTTTCTCCACTAAAATAGCGAAGTTACGCTCCCTCTGCAGAGCAATCAGTACCCTAAGTTCATCTCTCAGACCATCCTCGAAGCGTACGCTACGCTCATACTCTGTAGCGACAATCCCAGAAGCATACCGGTTTAGTCTCAGAAACTCAGACTCATACTCAGCCACTGACTTACTCCCTTGGACCAGGTTCAGAAATTCTTTTCGGTGAGCGTCCACGTAACTAGCCCCAACATACTTTCCTTTGAAGGCTGTCTTAAACAGCTCCCAAGTCACACTGTCAGCAGGAGTTCCATCTCTCACCGTGAGCCACCACTGATAAGCCTTATCCCTGAGTAACGATATGGCTCCCTTCAGCTTCTGCTCCATAGAGTAGTCCAGATCATCCATAATCTGCTCTGTGGCTTCTAACCAATACTCAGCCACATTCGGAGCTACACCAGATACACCTCTAAATATCTCTGCTCCATTGGCCCGGAGCCGCTCAGAAATAGACCCCCGAATTCTGTTTCCTGTACTTGCCCCAGCAACCCTTTCCAAAACTCGGAGCATTGCCTGGGATAGAGCATCGACCCCAGCACCTCGATCATGAGACTCTACCTCCATTTTCGGTGGTACTGGTGCATCTGCTGCCGGCACATGTCCTGAAAATGAAGATTTAGCCTGAGCATTACCTCGGCCACGTCCACGGCCTCTTTCACGACCTGATCGTGTACTCATTTCGTATTATCTAATTAAGAATTTTATGAATCAATTTAATATTCCACTGTTTATTACAGATGTCTTATGAATAACAGTAATTCAGAGTTTGAGTTTGTTTCCTTTTACGGTAGCCTAGCTACAGTCTCATTCTACTTATCAGAGTTTCTATAGTTCCAGTGTTACCCTAACTAAAGTACCATGATAAGGTTTTGTACAAGCATATGACAGATATTTCAGAAACAATCAGAAAAGCTCAGAAAACTTACAAACTTGGGCCAGAGATTCGGTGTGCCACCTTCTAAAAAACCTAATTTTAGAAAATCGATTTTAATCTTTGAAATCATCTATTTGTAAAAAGAAATATTGGAAACATTCTCAAAAATAATTTATAATCAAGTTCCAAAAAAAATAATTTTTGAAAACCTTTATTCAGTGTTTCTTTACAAACTCCTGTTTTTAAACCCGTTCCACAGCCGAGTTGTTGCAACTTGGCTCTAATACCACTAAATGTAACACCGCAAACCCGGCCCAGACGTTATGGCCAGATCTGACGTGTCACATGGACTTATGACTTAGTATGCATTCGCTGGTTTAAGTGATTGGGGTGGTCTTTGTAAAAACAGCGATTGAATGAAAAGCTGGTTTATCAATCTTTAGGCTATCCATTTGTTGTCTTGTTGAGTCTTGAAAACGTTCATTAATTTTGAAAACCCGCGCAGCCTAACACTAGCAGTTTCATCATAGTATAAATATAATCAGAAAATAAAACCATAGCAGAAAAAAAATTTAAATAACGGCCTTATTACAACTTAAAACCCAAAATTAAATCAGAATATAAAAATAATAAAAATAAACTAACTTAGAAAAACCAACTCTGCAGATGATGTGACCACTTCGAATCCCTCACAGCTCCAAGCCCACTATGGTTGGGGATTTCCTGCAGAGATGAAAATAAAGGGTGAGTTCGGTCAACTCAGTGTGTAACATAACCCCACCCTAGCCCAAAACAGATCAAACCTTAGAGTTAGACTTATCTAGGCCTTGGCCCAGTACAGAAATCAGAATGAAACCCGTAGGCCCATAGCAGATACAAAACAAATATATCATGAATGCAGAAATCCCAACCCAGAGCTATCCATAACACCCCCGTACCAGCCTTACACCATGTGGGGAGACTACTTGACCCACCCAACCGCTACACACCACAGAAATTGTAGCGAGGCTGCCAGATATTATGACGAAGTCACTAGATACAGATATTGTGGCTAGGCCACCAGAACAAATATATATATGTGGCGAAGCCACCAGATTGCAGCGAGGCTACCAGATATTACTTCGAAGTCACCAGAACAGATATATATGGCGAGGCTACCAGATTGCAGCGAGGTTGCTAGGATGCTTCCTCCATCAATATAAACCCATGTCCCATGCAATAGAAATAATATGTCATGGCATACGTATACAGAAACAAAACATCATGCTTTTCAGAAAAAAATAACCCTAGGGGTAAAATTGTAATTTTGCATGCATAAGGGTATTTCAGTAATTATTACCTATTGCTAAGGTTTCATGCTCATTCTAACGTTTACCAAGTAATCAGAAGTACTTACCTCGTCTGTTTACCAAAGTGGGCCCATTGGCTCATTGGCCAGTTTTCGGCCCATTAAGCCCAAAAATAACATTGTGCACGAAAATGCACACTCTGCACTCTAATCATCCAATACACCATATTCCTTAACAACTATCTCACGAGCGCTCGCACGCTCGTGAGTTCACAAAATACCAACGTTTCGATATTTCGACTTTTACCGATTCAGTCTAAGGGAGGGTGTCGTTTACACACCTGGTTGATGACGATTGATGACTATATCTTCCACGCGATAATCCTACAATCGATCACTAACACAATAGACTTACAAATTAACGATAACTAACATAAATCCACGTCAACTAACCCAATCATCACACAAGTTAGTCATTTACGCACAAGGGGCAAAATAGTCATTTTACCCTCCAGGGGTAAATCGGTAGTCCTACCCTATAGGGTTTATTTTAGTAATTCTACAACTTATCCACTTGGGCCTACGGATCCATTGGGGCCACATGCCTATTTCAGCCTATCGCGACCCGAAATAGCCGTCCTACTGCTAGAGTAATGAGAAATACACACCTGTTAGGAGACTGCAGTTAATCCGCACTCCAAACACTCTTAGCTGACGCCCAACCCAAACGAGCACGTCACAAAGCGAAAGGGATCAGCCAAGAAGGGTATGCCTACTCTCCTCATGGTTTGCTCTATTTAAAGCCAGCTTTCCATCTACTCTTATGTTAGCTTCCCGATGTAGGATCCCTCCATTACCAGTGTTTAAAACCAACAACAACTCTTTCCATCCCAACATAGCAAAATAATCAACCTTTGCGTGCCAAGGGATTTGAACCAAAGTCCTCTCACATGCCAACTCATGCCACCACCACTAGGCCATCAACTCATTTGTGCCATAAATCCAACACATTAAACTTTAAAGCGCACCTACTTGCTTCCAGATTTATTGAAAAGAAAAACCAAAATATATTGCAAGAGCCAAGACTTGAACCTTGGACCCCTTGTTTCCTCTATGGCGTCACTTCCTTGTTCCCTAAGTGGCGCCACCTTGCCACTACACCACACTCCTTTTTGTGTCATCTTTTACCCCTTTACTCTTAAAAGCCCAAACGCCAATTGCATCACCTATTCATAAAATTAAAATTCCAAAGACTACCACAGATTTAACTTAAGTTTGGGCCTTCCAAAGGCCCACTAACCTACTAAAATATAGATTTTAACGAACCAGAACACACACAAATTTTAAAAAATCACAGAAACACAGAAAACCCAAAAATTGGGGCGTTACACATCAATCGGCTTCCTTAGAGTAATTCCTTACACCCTATTCTTTGTGCCCCCTTTTCTCCTCTTCTAGGGTGTATTTATATACTTTGGAATGCCTATGAGCCCTCAAAGTGGCCTTTTCCAAATTGGACTTAACTTGGGCTCAGTAGGGACAAGCCCGTGTACGATTACTTCAGGCCGTGTTCGAGCCTGTTAGAATGCAACAGGCGTGTACTATACCCGTGTGAGTCGTGCTTTGATTCTGCCAGATTGATACGGCCGTGTGGTCTGCCCGTGTGAGGAAGTCTAGGCCGTGTTAAGTCCGTACTTTCGCCCATTTTCTTTGTTTTTGGCCCGTTTCTCGTTCCTTTGGCTCTCCTATGCTCTCCTAAATATAAAATATGAAATTAAAACATTAGGAGCATCGAATTCACCAATTCTAATGAGAAATCATCCATAAAATGTATTAAACATGGGGTAAAAATATGTATAATTTACGGTTTATCAAATACCCCCACACTTAAGCATTTTCTTGTCCTCAAGCAAAATCCTCAACTCGTAATCAAAATAAATTCTCCTCAACTTATAATTCTTATCGATAATATCTCAAAATAATCCATAGGTAATCATACATTGAGAATTCAACTAAAAGGACATAAAAGTTTCCAACATTCCAAGTTGAGTATTTAATCATGCAAACATAGGTGTCTCTCCGCATCTAAGTAATTACCTTTGATTCAGAATATCACAGAGTTGCACATCCTCACTAAAGATTCACTCAAATCACTCGAGGTGTTTAAGGATAATAAATGAAGCACTCAATAGTCAATAATGAAAAGTCATTACCATAGGCTTACATGAAAATCAAATCTCCACCATTATAATTTAAGATGATACATCAATCAAAAGGTCTTTAGAGGGTTGTAGTGCGGCTTGGTTAGGGGGTGTGGTCACAAGCTGAAAGAAAAGGTTAGAATCGAGATTGAATTGAAAAATTGCCTAACTAGAAAAAGAGTTAATCTTCACTTGCATACAACAGAGCTTCTCTCAGAATATGAAATTACAGATATGTATACATAGTTTTTTTTTTAAGAACAACTTAAATATTCATAGACTAACTTATTACAAACAAGACATAGCTAAGCAATTTCCTCAACTCAAATCTCGACAAAAATAGGGATTAAATTAGGAGATTTCAACAATAATGGGTTAAAGGTTAATATTAAGGGTAATACAAGAAATAGCTTGTTAGGCTCAAGAAGGTTTACTAGGAGTTAATCGTGGAGGTAGGCTTTTCATGGCATGAGTGGGTTAATCCTAAGTGCCTTAATCATTTTGATATATCAAATCAAATGGTGTGGTCTCGTCATTCATAATCAAGCAAGTTCTAGAATAACAGTTCAATACTTACACACACAAAGCAATAATAAAAGTGAGCATGAAAGGATTAATAGATAATCAAAAGGCTCAAAAATCTCACAAAAATTATGGCTTTTTGATGTTTAGACTCGTGAATTCCAATTCAAAGTAATACCTAGACTTGGGGAAACAACTTATAATTTTAAATTCTTAAAAATCAACTTATCATGCTTGATTCTCTAATGTCTTAAAGTTTAAATAATCAATGCATAAATCCCTATGTTTTAATTCAAGATATATCAATCAAAATCATAAATTTATTAAAATTTATCCTAATTATGATTTGAGAGCTTTTCAAGAGAACAAGATGATTATTCAGGGATTTTTCTGATAACGAAATAAATACCCCCCACACTTTAGATGTACATTGCCCTCAATGTACAAAGATAGGTATTATAAAATAAAAAATAAGATAGGGAGAGAAGTGGAAACTTCCTGTATGATGAATTCCTCGAACTAGACTTTTGGAGAGTAATCGGTTCGAGAGTGGAGGAGGATACTTCTGCGGTCATAGAGGTTCATTAGCCCATAAGTCCTGCGCCAATAGAATATTATATCTAGTGGTAGCTATGGTCGTGGTCGAGCAGGACATGGCAGTCATGGAGAACCTTTCCCGGTGGAGTTTTAGTTCCTATGTGATGATGAGCTTAAGAGCTCTATATAACTGTGATAAAATCAAGAACTTTCTTAGGGGATATTAGGAAGAATAATTACTCGAAAAGAAATAACCAAATTTAAAAACTAAAAATAAATATTTCTAAAATCTAATAAAATAAAAAGTAGTTTCAATAAAAATTAAAAACATGAAATAAATAAATATTTCTAAACATCTTCATCGCTGGATGGTTCACGAGGTAGGACTGGTGATGAGATGTGGAGGTGATGACAAATCTGTTGTAAAGTAGCATCAATGTTGTCAAATCGGTGATACACTATTGCTCAAATCGGGTGAGGCACTCAGAGATGTCAGCATATGAAGTTGCCACATGAACTGGAAGAGAGGGTGGTGGTGGCTGAGTCAGTGGATCTTCATGTTGTAGGGGGACATCATCAGGAATGACCTCGTAGGCCTCCTCTTCTGTAGATTGGGAGAGACAGTGCTGGGGAGGGTAGGTTCCTCGGTAACTCTCGATCATCCTCATGCTAAGCATGCTCGACATGCCTTGTGGAGACATATGGCCGATGAGGGTGAGGAATGATTCTTGAGCTGCGGTGTCGAGGAGCCCAATGTGTCGTGCCAGCCTAGTCACGTAGGGTCCAATGGAGATGACCCCCTTCAGATGCCACTCCGTCTTATGCTGAATCGCAAGGGTGATGAAAGAGGCAAGGTCGATGACGTGCCTTTGCGACATGCACCATAAGAAGTAGACGTCGTGGGTGTTGACGATGCCAGTGCTCTCTCACCTCCCTGTAATCGTGTGATCTAAAATTGCATGTACGTACCTCAAGGATGGTGGGAGAACTGATGCCTTGAAGCGGCTGGGATTGTACGAGGTCATGCTAGGGGCCAAAGTGTGCCAACACTTCGAGAGAGAGAAATGTATGTGGCGACTGAGAGCTTGTAGTTCATTCTCCTCCTTGAACTCCTCCGTATATAAGCCTAATGCCGTACCAAACTCTGGGACGCTTAGCTAGTGGATTAATTCGCCTAGGTGAAATTGAACCGTGCTAGGATCATCGTACCTTGTCATTATGGTCTGAAGATGGAACGTTTAGTAGAGTTCCAGTGTGAGCTCGAGGTATGTCGACTGGATAATCCCGAAGAATAGCTCCCAAGGGTCGGTGGTTAGGAGAGCCCGAATTGCATCAACCATCTGAACTTGTTCTATGGTAGCCCAGTCGATGTAGTGGCCCACAATTAAGGGTCGGGCCCGAAGTATTTAGAATAGTTCTTTCTGGGGCCCTTCGCGGAACTGCAGGAGAGGGTGACGAATTTCTGCGGTTGGACCCGAGGAAGATGATGCTCCCTTCCTCTTCTTCGAGGCTGGTACGACAGTTTTCTTTCCTCTTGAAGATGATATGGTACCTATGATTAGAATCATCAAGTCATCTTGATGAGTGGTCAAAGTAGAAGGAATACAATTTTCAATTAAAAAGCCAAATTTCAGCCACAACCATACATAACTAATATAATAATTCCGTGACTTTATCATTGTATGTAGTAATGGCATGTGTAAGACAAAAGAATGAAGCTTTCCTAACAACATGAAATGTATGATAAATAATTGAAAAATGCAAATTACATGAGAGACATTGGCATGGAAATGTCATGAGGATGGGCATGGTAAAGTCATGGGTATGAAGTTTCCCTAATCACTTGGTTTTAATATGCATTGTATAATAACTAACCTAAGAATGCAAACTAAAGGATAACATAATGAGCAAAATGAAAAATAGTTCAAAAGCAATGAAGAACTAACCTAAGAATGCAAACTAAAGGATAAAATAATGAGCAAAATGAAAAATAGTTCAAAAGCAATGAAGATTATGCTAATAATAAGCATTAGTAATGAGTAAAATAGAAGTGAATGGAGTAAACAAACACTAAGGGGGAGAGATTGAGCGTAAAAAATGAAGTTGAAGGCGACGCACGGGTGTGGCAGGGGGGCCGTGTGGAGTTGCAGCGGCTAGGGTTAGGGTTTTTGAATGGAGAAGAAAGTGAATAGTGCAGGGTATTTATAGATTTTGGGGCACACAGCCATGTCACACGCTCGTGTCCCCCAACTTTAGCCCGTGTGTTTCGCCAATTTCAAATTTGGGCGCGTCTGACATTTAGTACATGCCCGTGTTCCTTGGGCGTGTGGGTTCACACGACCGTGTCTAGCTTCGTTCATTTCTCCCACTCCCGTGTGTGCAATCCCCATGCCCATGTCAATTTAATAGGTTTGACCACAGGTATTAGACACGAGCGTGTCGCACGCCCGTGCTAGTTTCTCTGTTTCAACCACTGGTCTTCCACACGAGCGTGTTGTATACCTGTATTATTTTGGCAAGCTTGACCACGGCCATATCGCACGGCCGTGGCGTTTAATCGTAGTCCGTGTTGGGGAAATCTTTTGCCCTGTTTTCACACGGCCTTACGCACGCCCGTGTACTTGGCCGTGTCTCTGTGAAAACAGCCGTATTCAAGATTTATATTAGTAAGTTAGGAGTTAAATACCAAAATTTAAAGAAATTAATATTGTTAGTGCTTGGGTTCCCTCCCGAGAAGCGCTTATTTGTAGTCTAAGCTTAACTTACCTCTTCAGTGAATGGTCATGGTGGTTTGAGGAGTTTATACTCCTCATTCCTGCTATCAATCTCATCAAAATAAGGTTTTAAGCGGGTGTCGTTTACCTTAAAAGTGCCGAACTTGGGATGACTCACCTCCACCGTAAAGAATGGAAAAATACTGAGTACCATAAAAGGGATTTCCTCATTTGGTGTGGTAGTGACAATGTGGGTATCTGCGGCTGTAATATCCTGATTTTAGGCCTAATCGAAATAGTGTTTCGTGACCACAAAATTCGAGATAGAAATAATTATTTTATGATTATTTTAAGGTCTATGATATGATTGCATGATTGTGTGAAAATTTCGTGAAGAAATTTTATGCATAAAGTGCTTAAATTGAAATTAGGGACTAAATCGAATAATTTGCAAAACTTGCATTCTAGAAGTTTCTAGTATGAAATTGTTTTGAAATATTAATTAGGAGGTCTTAAATAGAAATTTTACCAATTTATAAGTCTATGGACAAAAATTGGACATGGATGGAATTTTGGAAAGTTTAGTAGTAAGGGCATTTTGGTCATTTAGGGTAAAATGAATTAAAATACAAAATTAAAGCCAATTTTGCTCATCTTCAACCCCATGGCCGAATATAGCAAGGAGAAACTATGGATAGGGTTTTCAAGCTTCCAAGCTCGATTGTAAGTCCGTTCTAGCCTCGTTTTTAATGATTTTTACGTTTTTGGAGTCCCGATAGCTCGATTTAGCTTATGCTAGCAATAATTTAACCTAGGGTTTATATTTGGAAAAATACCCATAGGTGAAATTTGTGTATTTTGGTATTTTATGATAGAATATGAGGTTTTGAATTATGTTAGACAACTTGTGCTACCCGGTTTTAAGTGAAAACGAGCAAAAGGGCTTAATCGGTAAAAATACCTAATAGTCATAAGTACATGTTAGAGTGAGAATTTGATGTTGCCATAGAAGGGAAAAATGATCAGCATGTCATAAAACATAAGAAAATAGGCTGAAGTTTAATTTACGAGCTTTGGGGCAAAAGTGTAAATATGCAAAAGTTTAGGGGCAAAATTGTAATTTTTCCAAAATATGATTTTGGGTCAATTTGAATAATGTGAGTCCTAACTAGACTATATTTTAAATGATAGAGCAAGGAAAACTAAAATTCGGGCTAAAATGGGGAAAATACCAAGTTGTGGACGAAATGGTAAAAGTAGCCATTTTCGCATACGAGGTAAGTTCATATGTAAATGTTGGTAACATAGTTATTGTTTTAAATGTTTTAATGTTATTTAAATGATATGATAATTATTATGAAATATCATACTTGTGACAATTGTTTGATAATATGTCAAATTATGTGATATACTTGGAAAATGTGAAATACTACCGAGTATCGGTATCGACATTCCATAGAAGATGGTTGTGACATATGATTGGGAAAAATGTCCCGTTGAACCTTAGGAATGGATTAGGATACAAGTGACATGTCACTGGGATATTTGGGCATCCGAACTCGTTGAGTTGAGTCCGAGTTCACTTATGGATGCGAATGTCCGAACTCGTTGAGTTGAGTCCGAGTTTGTGAAATGTAACTAGGCATCCGAACTCGTTGAGTTGAGTCCGAGTTCACCTATGGATGCGAACGCCTGAGCTGGTTGAGTTGAGTCCGAGTTCGCTTATGGGCGGGTTACATGGTAGCTTGGCTACATATGTGGCACTTATGTGCAAACTTTCCATGTATCCGAATTATATTCCGATGTGTTCAACGGGTAAAGTTCTACTGAAATGGAGGAATAATCAAGATGAAAGGGACGTATTGGTAAGTGTTGTGAAATGGGTACTTTGAACAGGTATGTACTTAACCCTCGGGTTGAAAAATCGATATAACAACAATATGGTAAGATGATAAATGAAAATGTGATATGAATGTCTTGGTGATGATTATGCAAATGATGTTTTATGTTTGCTTATATGGTTATGTTACTTGCTATTTGCATGTGAACTTATTAAGCATTTATGCTTACTCCTCCTTTTCATTCCTTGTAGTTTTGACAAGCCACTTCGAAAATCGGGAACGGTCGGAGGCTCGCTCACACTATCCAGTATACCATCTTGGCATAATGGCTTGTATATTTTGAGTATGGCATGTATAGCATTATAATCATTTTGTATATATGGTCTTATAATATGGTTATTGAGTGGTATGAAAATGCTTGGTAATGAGTAGCCATTGGAATGGCTAATCATGATCATATTTGGTGTTATGTATGTCAAATTACTAGCTAATCCATGGAAACCATGAAATAGGTAAAATTTACCATAAGATAGATTCAGATAGCAGTAGTGACGTGAATTTATAAAATCACTAAAAATATTATAAATGGAATTAAATAATGAATAAGTTATGGAATCGAAGCTTGATGAGTCTATTTTCATATGGAAGAAGCGAAACAGGTATATGAGCTATATTTTATGAGATGTTTAATTTTTGTGAAACAGGGCCAGAGCGATTTCTAGATCCCCTGTTCTGAATTTGGAAATTCACCATAAATTTTACAAAGATAATTAGAAGTCATAATTTATATGTACAGATTCATTATTGAGTCTAGTTTTATTAGAGACAAATGACATAGTCATTGAAGATCTGTACAAGGAGATATCTGATTCGAAATACACAGAGGTCAGAGTAGTCGAACCCTGAAACAGGGGAGTCTTTAACTAATAAACTGTAATAATTGGCCTGACCAAAAATTCTAGGAAAAAAGTAGTAGATGGATATATGAGTCTAGTTTCAGGAAACATTTACAGAATTGGATTTCGAGTTTCGGAACTCGAGATATGATTTTTAAATGGATTATGATGCAATTAGCCAGCTTGTCTGGAAATATTAAAATGAATTGTATGAGCTGTTTAAGTAATGAATTAAGTCCGTTAACACCTCGTGTTCGACCCCGGCAACGGTCTCGGGTATGGGGCGTTACATTTAGTTGTATCAGAGCAGGTTTAGTCGGTTCTCGGACTAACTTAGCATGTATAAAAGTTTAGCTATACATGCCACTGATCTGTGATAGTGTGATGTCTTCCGACGCGTATGAGTACCGTCTTATTTAGACAGGGTACTCTCCAACCGAGCTGCGCCGACCATGTTCAATGTTATGTGAAGGTATTTGAGTAAAATTATGATTATGATAAGTCTCGATTTAGAAAAGTATGAATAAAAGTTTATGATACATATGTGATAAATATCCATACTTGCTTAATGCTCATATGATGTAGTGTATATGGCTTACTTGATAAGATGAACGGAATAAATAGAAAGTAGTAGAGGTATGAATAAAAGTCATAATATTATGATACGAGTGAAAATGTCCTTGTCTTGATTTGAACGTCGAATGTTGATAAATGTTAATGATATATAATTTTTATGAGATAAAGGATTATAATGAAATGAACTTATCTATGTTAAATTGTTGGACTGAATTATATGATTGTAATGATATGTACATGATGATGCACGAAATGAAAGTTGTGATTGTGATGCAAATATCTATGTTTGTTTGGTCTTATATGATGTCATGAGCATGAATTAATTTAATTAAATGAATGGATAAGTAAAGCTGTCTAGAAAACATAGAATGTATGCATAAGTATATTGTCTAAATGGGACAATAGGAAAATTGGTGTAAGCCAACATGAATGAATAACATGATTTTGATGGTGTTACTATGATGATGGAAGTTGTGTCATATGTGTATGTATAAGAAAGTCGAGTCAGAGGTCCTACAACCCCTCCCCCTTACCAAAGTGGTACTTATAATGGAATTTCATGAGATTTGTATTGAATAAGTTTCCGGTTGAGAACCCAAAGAGTACAGTGATAGAATAATTATAAGTATGATTAGAGATTGAAAATGAGCTGATAAGTAAAGTCAGAGCCAGTAAAGTATCGGATTGACATAAAAATTATTGGAGTTATGCACTGTCCTAGTTAGAAAAGGAATTCTCCTTGGTAAACCGAATTACTCAGGTGCAAGGTCGAGAAAAGTGTAAATCGAAATTTATTCAGAACTGGCCTTCTTTAGTGAATGGTTTAATATGAAATTTGTGATGGCAGAACTAGTTGGGGAAATGATAATTGAAATGTGAACTATCTGAGTGTGACAGTTATGACTGGACAGATTTAGCAGTCTCTTTTGAGATGTTCTATGTGTTTACCCGTTCTCAGAAATATTTCTATGGCTATTGATCTTCTGAAGAAATTCTTGTTATATGGGAATATCTTCTAATTCTAGTGTTGGATGAAAGCATTGGTAGTCTAACTGGTTTATAATTTATATTGCTCTATTTCATTGGGTATTCTATTTCATTTTGTCTAATAAGAATTGATGAAAGAATACGTATGATATTATGATTCTGTTTTTTTTCTACTTGATGCTTCATCTGATATATATGTATGGGAAGATATATTGATCTTGTTATATTTGATTTCAGTGGGATTAAATGATGTTTTCTTCTGGACTTTCTTTCTTTGAAGAATTATCGGGGTATTCCATATTTTCTCTATGAGTTTGGTTTTCGATTCACCGGCATAGTATCGTATCTTGGGTTTCTTTATCCTGGATCTCTTTATTCTGGATTTCTTTATTCCGGGTTTCTCTATCATGGATTTCTTTATTCGGTTTTCTTGTTATCTTTGTTCCATAATTTGTCAATTATGACTCATGTTCAAGTGGGTTCTTCACTCATGATAATCATGTCAAAATGACTATACTTCTAATTTGATCATGGTAATGTGGTGATTTTAGTATTGGGATTTTTCTAATTTCTATGTAAGGATTTGACATCAAGAAAGGCATAGGTGATAAAAGCGAGTTTCAATCGGTATGGTAAATTATTTATTTGAAAGATTTCATGTGACAATTATGTCGGATTATTTTCCCAAGTCGATAATAGAATTTCATTTTGTACGGATAAAAGAGTAAATAGTTTGAACGAGAAGTGTATATTTATTAGAAAGAGTTGGATATTAGTTTAAGTCACTACGAATGATAAGGTTTCCATCTTGTGAAAGCTAAAAGTTTATTACATGTTGACAGAGTTCGGATAGATGAGAATATTGGTAACCGAAGCGTCTGAACTAGACTAGTCTACATTGAGCAAAGACTTCCTGACTTTCAATAATGTATTGTTGTATGAATTGTGACGTGTTTCAAGACAAAGTGAGGTAATGTGATAGTTTAGAGCATCCGATGTTACATAAAATCGAGTTGTTAAAGGGGTTAAAGCTGAGCATTGGGATCTATCAAAATTATCCTTGTCAGTGTTAATATTGGGATGGAAATGAGAAGGATTATTCTTGAGGCCATATCAAAATTATTTCTATGGCGGAAAGAGGAAAATGTGATGTATCCTATTGTTAAATGTTTGGCGAGATCTATAAATCATATCTCAGATTGAATGAATTCCTACTCATCGATTCATGAAATTTCGTGTCTCTTTGATTGTTGGATTTCTTGGAATTCCAATCTCCATTAAATCAAGTTGAGATCCGGGTTTTATGTCATGATATCATGGGAAACTGAGAAGGGTTGAAAATTTAAGAACAGTTGAGAGTTGAGACTGTAAGCTTTTAGATCATATGAGAAATTGAAGAGATGTATTGGAGGTACAGTCTAAGTGCAAGTTCTTCAGCACCGAATATGATATTAAAAGTGAAGACCACTTTTCTGGTAAGATTTTCGGGGACGAAAATCCCTGAAGGGGGGAGAGTTGTAATATCCTGATTTTGGGCCTAATCAGAATAGTGGTTTTGTGACCGCAAAATCTGAGATAGAAATAATTATTTTATGATTATTTTAAGGTCTATGATATGATTGCATGATTGTGTGAAAATTTCGTGAAGAAATTTTATGCATGAAGTGCTTAAATTGAAATTAGGGACTAAATCAAATAATTTGCAAAACTTGCATTCTAGAAGTTTCTAGTATGAAATTGTTTTGAAATATTAATTAGGAGGTCTTAAATAGCAATTTTACCAATTTATAAGTCTATGGACAAAAATTGGACATGGATGGAATTTTGGAAAGTTTAGTAGTAAGGGCATTTTGGTCATTTAGGGTAAAATGAATTAAAATACAAAATTAAAAGCCAATTTTGCTCATCTTCAACCCCATGGCCGAATATAGCAAGGAGAAACCATGGCTAGGGTTTTCAAGCTTCCAAGCTCAATTGTAAGTCCGTTCTAGCCTCGCTTTTAATGATTTTTACGTTTTTGGAGTCCCTAGAGCTCGATTTAGCTTATGCTAGCAATAATTTAACCTAGGGTTTATATTTGGAAAAATACCCATAGGTGAAATTTGTGTATTTTGGTATTTTATGATAGAATATGAGGTTTTGAATTATGTTAGACAACTTGTGCTACTTGGTTTTAAGTGAAAACGAGCAAAAGGGCTTAATCGGTAAAAATACCTAATAGTCATAAGTACATGTTAGAGTGAGAATTTGATGTTGCCATAGAAGGGAAAAATGATCAGCATGTCATAAAACATAAGAAAATAGGCTGAAGTTTAATTTACGAGCTTTGGGGCAAAAGTGTAAATATGCAAAAGTTTAGGGGCAAAATTGTAATTTTTCCAAAATATGATTTTGGGTCAATTTGAATAATGTGAGTCCTAAATAGACTATATTTTAAATGATAGAGCAAGGAAAACTAAAATTCGGGCTAAAATGGGGAAAATACCAAGTTGTGGACGAAATGGTAAAAGTAGCCATTTTCGCATACGAGGTAAGTTCATATGTAAATTTGGTAATATAGTTATTGTTTTAAATGTTTTAATGTTATTTAAATGATATGATAATTATTATGAAATATCATACTTGTGACAATTGTTTGATAATATGTCAAATTATGTGATATACTTGGAAAATGTGAAATACTACCGAGTATCGGATCGACATTCCATAGAAGATGGTTGTGACATATGATTGGGAAAAATGTCCCGTTGAACCTTAGGAATGGATTAGGATACAAGTGACATGTCACTGGAATATTTGGGCATCCGAACTCGTTGAGTTGAGTCCGAGTTCACTTATGGATGCGAATGTCCGAACTCGTTGAGTTGAGTCCGAGTTTGTGAAATGTAACTAGGCATCCGAACTTGTTGAGTTGAGTCCGAGTTCACCTATGGATCCGAATGCTCTGGTTGAGTTGAGTCTTGGCTACGGGTTACATGGTAGCTTGGCTACATATGTGGCACTTATGTGCAAACTTTCCATGTATCCGAATTATATTCGATGTGTTCAACGGGTAAAGTTCTATTGAAATGGAGGAATAATCAAGATGAAAGGGACGTATTGGTAAGTGTTGTGAAATGGGTACTTTGAACAGTATGTACTTAACCCTCGGGTTGAAAAATCGATATAACAACAATATGGTAAGATGATAAATGAAAATGTGATATGAATGTCTTGGTGATGATTATGCAAATGATGTTTTATGTTTGCTTATATGGTTATGTTACTTGCTATTTGCATGTGAACTTATTAAGCATTTATGCTTACTCCCTCCTTTTCATTCCTTGTAGTTTTGACAAGCCAGCTCGAAAATCGGGAACGGTCGGAGGCTCGCTCACACTATCCGTATACCATCTTGGCATAATGGCTTGTATATTTTGAGTATGGCATGTATAGCATTATAATCATTTTGTATATATGGTCTTATAATATGGTTATTGAGTGGTATGAAAATGCTTGGTAATGAGTAGCCATTGGAATGGCTAATCATGATCATATTTGGTGTTATGTATGTCAAATTACTAGCTAATCCATGGAAACCATGAAATAGGTAAAATTTACCATAAAATAGATTCAGATAGCAGTAGTGACGTGAATTTATAAAATCACTAAAAATATTATAAATGGAATTAAATAATGAATAAGTTATGGAATTGAAGCTTGATGAGTCTCTTTTCATATGGAAGAAGCGAAACAGGTATATGAGCTATATTTTATGAGATGTTTAATTTTTGTGAAACAGGGCCAGAGCGATTTCTGGATCCCCTGTTCTGACTTTGGAAATTCACCATAAATTTTACAAAGATAATTAGAAGTCATACATTATATGTACAGATTCATTATTGAGTCTAGTTTTATTAGAGACAAATGGCATAGTCATTGAAGATCTGTACAAGGAGATATCTGATTCGAAATACACAGAGGTCAGAGTAGTTGAACCCTGAAACAGGGGAGTCTTTAACTAATAAACTGTACTAATTTGCCCTACGAAAAATTCTAGAAAAAAATTAGTAGATGGATATATGAGTCTAGTTTCAGGAAAAATTTACGGAATTCGATTTCGAGTTTCGGAACTCGAGATATGATTTTTAAATGGACTATGATGCAATTAGCCAGCTTGGCTGGAAATTTTAAAATGAATTGTATGAGCTGTTTAAGTAATGAATTAAGCCCGTTAACACCTCGTGTTCGACTACGGCAACGGTCTCGGGTACGGGGCATTACAGCGGCATCTAATACGACCTTACACAAACCTTAAGTTGATTTGGAGAGGTATCGGGCTTGTTTTGGCGTAGTTTCAGTTTGTCGGGTGTTATTGGTTTGTGCGTCTGCCATTCATCGATTTCCTCGATTTGTAGTCTTCGATCTTCATGAACAGGTCCTCTACTATTGCTTGAGACTGACTCGTGTGCTTGCTTCAGACTCATTTTCTGCAAAGTGGGTTGCGCCATATTGTTATGTTTAGTAGAATGGTTTAAATGATCACCTTCAATTCCTGATGTGTTGCCAGAATTGCGAGCTTGAAGGGTGATTGTTTCGTCTCCCGCTCGGAGTGTAACGCCCCGTGCTCGAGACCGTTGCCGGAGTCGAACACGAGGTGTTAACAGACTTATTTCATTGTAAAACACAGTTCATTTAAAATTTCCAGACAAGCTGGCTAACTGCATCACTGTCACCTTAAAAATCATAACCCGAGTTCCAAAACTCGAAAACTAGTTCCGTAAATTTTTTCTGAAACTAGACCCATAAGTCCATCTATAATTTGTTTTCTAGAATTTTTGATTGGGCCAATTAGTACAGTTTATTAGTTAAAGTCTCCCCTATTTCAGGGTTCAACTACTCTGACCTTCATGTATTACGACTTATATATCTCCCTGTACAGGGCTTCAATACTTATGCTGTTTGTTTATAAAAAAACTAGACTCAAAAAGGAATCTATACATATATGGCATGACTTCTAATTATCTCTGATTAATTTATAGTGAATTTCCAAAGCCAGATCAGGGGATCCAGAAATCACTCTGACCCTGTTCCATGAAAACTTAAATATCTCTTAAAATACGACTCATATGATTGTTTCGTTTCTTCCATATGAAAGTAGATTCATCAATGTTCGATTACATAATTTATTCACTATTTAATTCCATTCCTACTATTTTTAGTGATTTTTCAAATTTACATCACTGCTGCTGTCAGCATCTGCCATTAAGGTAGACTTTACCTATTTCATAGTTTCCATGATTCAACTAGCCCTTTAGCATATATAGCACAAAATATGATCATGATTAACCATTCCAATGGCCAATCATTTCCAAGCATATCCACACCTCTCAATAACCATATACATACAAAATGATTATAACACTATGCTCAAAATATATAAGCCATTTTCGCATGGCTATCCAAATATATACAACACCAAAGTACTTGACTAATAACACAAGGGCAGTCCTATAAATGCCATTAGCAGAGTTCAACTAAAAGAGTACCACAAGGGCTTTGATAGTGTGGATGACTTCGACTTGGACACTCCCAAGTCCGATAGCTGACGAACCAAAATCTATAAAACAAAGAATCAAAGAAACGGAATAAGCATTTAATGTTTAGTAAGTTTTGAGTAAGGAAATCATGCACAACTAAAATATAGCATTCATATGACTAAACGAATAATTTCATATACACATATTCTCACAATCATACCTACTTCACATTTCCAACCCTTATATTCGTACATAAGGAATCAACTTGACTAAAAGCCGGAAGCTTGTTAATCGATTGAGCGAACACTATTTAGAAGGAATCAATTATTCCAATGCATATACGAAACTTACCTCATCGTTGGGATTTTACGAGCGTATTAATTGAAATTATTACAGCAAGATCGCTCATTCCCAAACCCAAGTATCTTCGGGATTTAGCTGGATATAACCACTCGCACAAGGCCTTCGGGTCTTAGCCCGGATATGGTCACTAGCATAAATGCCTTCGGGACTTAGCTCGGATATAGTCGCTAGCACAAATGCCTTCGGGTCTTAGCCCGGATATAGCAACTCGCACAAATGCCTTCGGATCTTAGTCCGGATATAGTCACTAGCATAAAAGCCTTCGGGACTTAGCCCGGATATCATTCGAATAACCATGCACATATATCAATAAATCATGACACATCCATATTTCATTTTCATTACCAAAGCTCAAACACAAGACGCTTATCACACTTACTAATTTCGGCTCAATAGCCACATACAAAGAGCACGATTTTGATTGGCTTTATAACATGATCTCTATACACATTCGGCTACCCGTCATAGGTATAAACTAATCACCTCAATATATAATTCAAGTAGAATCATTATATCACCGTTTATTTGTCATACTTATATGTCATGACCTAATCGAATCATAATCTAAGTTCCATTACTCGAAAACTTACCTCGAATGTTGTCGAACGATTTCAACGTCTATTCGATCACCTTTTCCTTTCCTTTTTCGAATTTAGTTCCCCTTTGCTCTTGAGCTTAATTTAACAAATAAATTGATTTAATCATTTTGAACATCAAGGAGAAGTTCAAGGTACTTAGCCCATGTATATTAGGCATTAGAGTCATATATGTATGAAATCATGAATCAAATTCAACCTACTAGCCAATATTCTCCTTTAGCCGATTTTCTAAGTCAAGATAAAGCCATCAATATGCTTACCTATAGCCGAACATACAACATCAATCTATGTATTCATTCATGTGGCCGAATATGCATGTCTATGGTGAGGCCGATTGTACACTTAATACATTCTACAAATATGGTCACTTGTATTGACTAATTACCATTTTGTTTCAAGTTCAAAGTTTGGCTAAAACACATATATACACTAGTAATCAAATACTAACATTTGCACTTCACCTTAATAGCTAACTTAGCAACCCTTAATTTAACATATAATTATTCATAACAAAAATTAAAGCATCCTCTCCATTCCATCAATTCAAAACACATACATTACTCAATAGTATTCAAAGTCACATTCGGCCTTAGCACACAACTTCTCTACTTCATCTAACATGAACAACAACTATATTTCTCTTCTACTTCCTACCATGGCCGAATGCTTCATGAAGTTGCTAAGACCTACCTTTTTCAAATTCTCACACACACTCTATCATCTTCATACCTCATCAACACAACATCAAACACCAACCAAAAAGACAACACCCATGGTCGAGTATCATCTCCCTCACATAGCAAAGATTTAAACCATGGGCTAGGTAGAACTCAAGCTAACAACTAAAAATATACATGAATCTCATGGAGCAACATCAAACATACCTTAGCCTAGTTACATGCATGGCCGAACCTCTTCAACCTTTCTTCTTCCTTTCTCCTTAGAATTTTCGGCCAAAGATGTTAAAGGATGAACATTTTTTTTTCTTTTCTTTGTTTTCATCACCCTTCATCCCCTTATTTTATTACTAACTCTTTTATTTTATTCTTTCCACCATGAAACATTAACACACCATGCTTAAAATATGCTATGACCCATAGCATGGCCGGCCACTAGCTCAAATTTTGGGCAATTTGACATGCAAACCCATCATTTCTATAGCATGCATTAATAGGCCACTTTACATTTGCCTAGCACATTTCTAAATTTTCTCACATAAGTCCTATTTACTAAAATTCACCTACAATTAACAAAATTCAAATATGAAATTTTCACACATGCATATATACATATAATAAGCATCAAATATGACAGTTAATTATTTTTATGACTCGGTTTTGTGGTCCCGAAACCACTTCTCGACTAGGGTCACATTAGGGCTGTCACACGGAGTGTGAGTTCACCTGTGCCAACATCAATGATTGTGACAGCCCTAAATTGACCCTAGTCAGAAAGTGGTTTTGGGACCATAAAATCGAGTCACAAAAATAATTAACCGTCATATTTGATGCTTATTATGTGTATATATGCATGTGTGAAAATTTCATGTTTGAATTTAGTCAATTGCATGTGAATTTAGTTAATAGGACTTATGTGTGACACTTTTGAAATGTGATAGGTTAATCTATAAGGATCTATTAGTGCATGTTATGAAAATAATGGGTTTGCATGTCAAATTTCCACCTATGACAAGTAGTGGCCGGCCATGATGGGTTATATACATGCAATATGTATTAATTATTAGTTAGTAGCTTTATATTATATAACATAAATAAATAAATAAAAAGGAAAAAGTAATTGAAATAAGGAAATGAAAGGTGATGAAAACAAAGCTTGAGTTTCTTTCTTCTTGGTCGAATGTAAAGAGAAAGATGGGAGAAAGGCATTCGGTCATCTTAAGTGAGCATTAAGGTAAGAAGTTATGTTAATTCTTGAAATTTTGGTTAATCTTGAATGAGGTATCAAGTTATTTTAGTAACCCATGTTGAATTTTTGATTGTGGGAATGAGTAGGCCTTTCGGCTATGGTAATTAATAAGGGTGATGGTTGTTGTTTCATGATAAATTTAGATGAACAATGGTAGATGAGTGTTTGAACTATACAAACGAGCATATGTGAGCATTGGGTGCTAAGGGAAAATAATCGGCTACCTTATTATGTACCAAGACCGAATGTGAATTTGATTATGTTTGAGTAATTTATGTACTTAAAATTGATGTAGTATAAGTTACCATGTTCTTGCCGAATATGTAATTGATGAAGGAGGAGTTTGTTATTGAACATTAGGCTAAGTCCCTAGTGGATGGATGAATTGATAATAATTGTGTATAAAGATTTGCTTTACTATGTTTTTGTTAACAAGATGAGAAATGAGTTAAGATGGTCTTGTGATATGGTTGCTAAGTGGTATGGAAATGTTTGGTAATGACTAGCTATTGGAATGGCCAATCATGGTCCTATTGGTGCTACGTACGTCATGGCTAATCGGGATTTCCCTTGAAAATAATGTATGTCAATTTGCTAGTTGATTCATGGAAAATTATGAAATAGGTAAAATCTACCTTAAAATAGATGCTGACAGCAGCAGTTACGTAAGTTGGAAAAATCACTAAAAATAGTACGAATGTAATTAAATAATGAATAAATTATGTAATCGAACCTTGATGAGTCTGTTTTCATATGGAAGAAGAAAAATGACCATATGAGCCGTATTTTATGAGATGTTTAAGTTTTCGTGAAATAGGGCCAGAACGGTTACTGGATCCCCTGTTCTGACTTTGGAAATTTACCATAAATTAACCAAAAATAATTAGAAGTCATGCTTTATATGTACAGATTCATTTTTGAGTCCATTTTCATTAGAGACAAACTTCATAAGTATTTAAGCCCTGTACGGGGAGATATCTAAGTCGTAATGCATGAAGGTCAGAGTAGTCGAACCCTAAAACAGGGGAGACTTTAACTAATAAACTGTACTAATTGGCCCAACCAAAAATTATAGAAAAAAATTTGTAGATGGATATATGAGTCTAGTTTCAGGGAAAATTTACGGAATCAGTTTTCTAGTTTTGGAACTCGAGATATGATTTTTAAGGTGACAGTGACGCAGTTAGCCAGCTTGTCTGGAAATTTTAAAATGAACTGTGAAAATAAATGAATTAAGTTCGTTAACACCTCGTGTTCGACTCGCAACGGTCTCAAAAGGGGCGTTATAATTCAAATGGTTGTTTAAATAATATTCGGTTTATTAGTATATGTATAATTAGTTAAAGTGTAAACTTTGCATGTGTATTAAAGGTTTTTATGTGATATTCGGCATTGGGGAAATCTAAGCTTAAAAAGGTTTGAATGTTAATTGGGTTGTCTCTTTAATGGCCAAATGTGCTAAAAGCTAATGCATGATTTAGTTTAATCGATGTAATGATACAAATTATGATATTTACTTGTGGTTTTGAAGTATAGAAAATTTGTTAAGTTGATTAAGTGGTTGCCGAATGTGAAATTTAGGTAAGGAAATGTGTACAAATAATATTTGTATGGATAATTGGTTTAAAGGGGTTGGCATTATACATTGTTGATATGGTGCTATTAATGTAAAGCACTTTAGTATAGACGTATATACATATGGTCACTTAGAACGTATTGAGATGGCCGAATAAGGCTAACGATGAGTATGCTTTGATTTTCTATAATACTTAGTAATTTGTTTAAGGTGATTAAAGATGTGTACGATTATTTTATATTGAGCTAAAAGTAGTTATATGGCCTATTAAATTTCTTGTGGTATTCGGCCATAAGCAAGCACAATGGGATTTTAATAAGTTAAATTTGTTTTAGATTAAGCTCAAGAGCTTAAGGAGCCTAATTTGGATAAGGGAAAAGCTAAACTAACCAAATAGCCAATCCGTAGTCGTTCGACGACATTCGAGGTAAGTCTCTAAGTAATTAAACTTATTTTGAGTTTTGATTAATGGATACTATTATAGAAATGGCTAAATTGAAAAATATGACGTGGCCATGATATGTTCTAAGGCTGAATGGAAAATTTTACGTATTTGAATCAATTTACTAATGTGATTTTGTACCTAAGGCGAAATAAAATGACAAGGCGTAATATCTAGCTTAAGATCGAATGGCCAATGTGATGAATGTGAAAGTGTGTATATGTGATAAGGCCGAATGGCCAATGTGATATATGTGTAAGTGAATATGTGATAAGGCCGAATGACCAATTGTGAAAAGTGTGGAACATTAGATATTTAATGAGGCCAAAGTTAGTAAAAATATAAATATATATTAAATGAATTGTGCTGAGATTGCATCCGGGTTAGAGACCCGCTGGCTTCATCCTGGGATTGTATCCGGGTTTAAAGTCCCGCAGGCTTAATGCTGGTGAATTAAGTAAGATTATGATCTTGAATGTTCACAATGAGCTACCATCAAGTAAGTACTATACATTTAAGATGTTCAGATACATATTACCTCCTCATTTGTAAGTTTACCTCAAAGTGAATCACTAGCATTCAAGAAAAACGTATATGTGATTGATCATTATATTGCGAAAATGAGGATGACCTAATCAGTCTTGGTATGCTTGTATAATGTAGTATATACTAAGCTTTCATGTATGTACTCGTGTACATTTGGCCAATGATTCGGTGAATTATTAGTATTAAAGAACGATACATATGTGGGAATGATTATTATATCTTTGAATAAGGGAATAATCTATTCGGTCAATGGTTGTTAGTATGACAAAGTATTCGATTTAAATTTATCGTATGAGCTTTAAGTAAAGAAAAGTATGTGTTGAGATTTATATATGTAATTGTGCATATTCAGCCAAAAAGGCCTTATAAATTTGGAATAAATTGTATTCGGCTAGATGTACAAATGCAAGGGAAGGATTGTATTTTGTCAACCTACGTATATGTGATAAGGTTTATGTTTGGTTCTTTATGTACCCACAATCGTAATTCAATACATGCCACGTTGAAATACTCGAAAGTTTTGATGCGATTATGAAATAAGGAATTAAGTTTATATATATATATATATTCATGTATGTGCATGAAACGAGTACGTTTGAGCAAGTGATTATGATTATTGAAAGAGTATATGTTATGCTAAATGAGTAGTGACTCTATGAATCTATTCATGATAGATTATGATATTACTATGTGCTTCTAAATATGGAAACTAAACATGGTAAAAGTATTATGTTTTAGTTTGATTGATTGAATTAGAAGTAGATATGAGGTTTCTAGATGCGAAAGACTATGTGAATCAAATTTGGAAGAAATAGATAAACTATATATGCGTGCATGAGGTTTGAACTATTTGACGGAATGGTGAGATCTCTTGATATTGTTAAACGGGTTTCGCAAGGTCTAAGACGATGAGGCTTAGTAATGAAACAACAGCTTAAAGATGTTCAATACATTAAGTTGGCGGTATGTATCGGTACTGTATGTGATTTTCAATTCGGATTAGATCAAAAGTATACAAAGCGATGCATATGTGAATAAGTGTATGAATGCAAATGTGACCACAGTCCATGTGACTATGATACATTTGGCCAATGCGTTATGCCATAAGAATGTATTCGATTAAACTATAATAGAGGCATTTAGATTGGAGTGTATTTATGAGCTAAGTGTACCTTGTGAGAATACGAATATTTGACCATTTTGGTCATTATCATGAAATAATTTGTGGTAACTAAATGATGTGGTTATTGAAATTATAGTTCGTTATGGAGCTCTAGTTTGACTTCATTGATTAGAAAAAAATCAAGCGATAAATGATAATTGAATTTGATTCTGCAAAATTATCATTTTACTTAAGACTTACTAAGCTTATGTAAGCTTACTCCGTTTGTCTTTTGTCTTTGTTTTATAGATTGTGGACTCGATTACCAGCTCGGGATCGTCAAAGACTTCATCACACTATCTACTATTATGGAAACCTTGTGATTTGGATTTAGCTTATGGCATGTATAGGATATATTATACTAGAATGATATCATAACTATTGTTTATAAGCCATGCGAATATGACATCCTTTGGAAGCCTACTTTTATAAGTTATAAGTTTGATCTTTGTTTGTGTTTAGAATTTAATTAAATGAACAATCTTTACTCACGAAAAAGAAAAAAAAATGTTCAAAATTTTACTGTTTTGATCTGCTTCCAAATTTTCTGGTAACGCCTCGTCCTATTCCGGCGACAGTTACGGGATAGGGGTGTTACAATGATGGTTTTAGCAGTTGCTAAAAAGGGCCTTCCTAGAATTAAAGGAATGTTGCTATCCTCTTCTATGTCTAGAACAATAAAGTCAACGGGAAATATAAATTTATCGATTTTAACTAGCACATCTTCAATAATACCCCTAGGGAATCTTATAGTTTTATCTGCTAATTGAATGCTCATCCTAGTCTGTTTGGGTTTCCCGAGACCTAGTTTCTTAAACATTTTGTAAGACATGACATTGATACTAGCCCCTAGATCAACCAATGCATAATTAACGTCTAAACTACCAATTAAGCAAGGAATCGTAAAACTCCCTAGATCTTTTAGCTTGTTGGGTAGTTTATTTTGGAGAATGGTCAAGCAAACTGCGTTCAACTCCATATGCGACGCCTCATCCAACTTTCGCTTATTTGCTAAAAGCTCCTTTAAAAATTTCATTGCGTTTGGCATCTACGATAGAGCTTCAATAAACGGTAAGTTAATATGTAATTTTTTTAAGAGTTTATGGATTTTACCAAATTGTTCATCTGAGTGGTCTTTCATTGTCGCGTTGGGGTATGGCACATGAAGTTTATATTCTTCATTCACCGTTTTGTTATGACTTACCTTACTTTTACCTTTTCTTACCACAGTTTCTTGCATCAATTCTGGCTCAGGCGTAATGAATAATTCCTTATCTTGAGTACTAATTGCGTTGAGGTGTTCCCTTGGGTTAGGTTCAGTATTACTTGGTAAGATACCTTGTGATCATTCGGAGATTAGTTTGGATAGCTGGCCTATCTGAGTTTCGAGTCCTTAGATCAATGCTTGTTGATTTTTAAGTGTTGTCACGGTATTTTGGAAACGGGTTTCTGACACCGAGATGAATTTAGAGAGCATCTCCTCAAGGTTCGGTTTCTTCTCTTATTGATAAGGTGGGTGTTGAAAACCCTGAGGATTTTGTAGCTTTTGATTCCTTTAACCACCCCAGGAGAAATTTGTGTGGTTCCTCCAACCTGCATTATAAGTATTACTGTATGGGTTATTTTGAGATCTAAAGTTATTGTTACCCATATAGTTGACTTATTCCTCTTCGTTTGTAGGATTGAAGGATTGATATTCTGTATGCAAACCTCCTCCACTTGAGTCACACCTCATTACTAGATGTACCTACGTAGAACCAAGTAAACCATCAATCTTTTTATTGAGAAGTTCTACCTGATTTGACAGCATAGTAACTGAGTCAACGTTTTAAACGCCAGCTGCTTTTGTTAGCTTAGTCTTCATGACTTGCCACTGATAGTTATTCAGTGACATTTTTTCAATAAATTTATAAGCCTCTTCAGGTGTTTTGTTGTTGATGGTTCCTCCAGCAGCTGCATCAATCATCTATCTTGTCGAGGGATTCACACCATTGTAGAACGTTTGAACTTACAGCCATAGAGGTAACCCATGGTAAGGGCACCTTTGCAATAAATCCTTGTATCTCTCCCATGCATCATAAAGTGTTTCTAAGTCCATCTGCACAAAAGAAGAGATATCATTACGTAACTTAGCCGTTTTAGCCGGCAAAAAATATTTTAGTAAAAAAATTTTGGTCATTTGTTCCCAAGTACTAATTGATCCTCGTGATAACAAGTTCAACCACTGCTTAGCTTTGTTCCTCAATGAAAAGGGAAACAACCAAAAATGAATGGCATCATCAGAAACGCCATTGCTTTTAAATGTATCACATAGTTCCAAAAAGTTGGCTAAATGAGCGTTGGGATCCTCATCCTGCAAACCATCAAACTGAACAAATTACTGTATCATTTGAATAGTGTTAGGTTTTAATTCAAAAGTATTTACATTACAAACAGGTCTAACTATGCTCGATTCAGGCTCATTAAAGAGGGTTTAGCATAATCATACATAATGTGTGGAGCAGGATTTTGATTAACCGCAATTGCAGGAGGTAGCTGATTGCCTTGGTTTTCAGCCATCTAATCGGTTGGGGGTTGAGTATCATCTTCTTGCTCGTTCTCCGTGTATCTTAAGCTTCGCCTTATTTCTCTCTGGTTTCTACGTATTGTGTGATCCTTTGTCAAAAAGTAATGGTTCCGACAGGTTTCTTCTAGTCATAAACTATGAAAACCGTCCAAGAGAAGGAAAAAGTAAGTTAATAAATAATAATTAAATTAAATTAAATTGTAAGAAAAATAAATGGCTAAAGTAATAAAAATTAAGCGTTCCTAATATCTTAGTTCCCTGGCAGCAGAGCGAAAACATGATTGCGTTATTTTGTGATAGGTTTTACATATTTATAATTAATCATTCTTAAAACTAACTATTATCGTGATGTAGGCAAGTGTACCTATCGTTTAGCAAGACCGGATTGTCGAACCCAAAGGAACTAAAAGTACTAGTAATGAATGTCTTTTTATTATCTAGCCTAAGAATAATGGGGTTTTGTTTTTAACTAACTAATTATCTAAACTAAGAACTCACAGTAAATAGAATTGGGGAATTGCTTTTAGGAAAAATCGATTAAATGAAGACAATACCTAAGGAAAGATCTACCTAGACTTTACTTGTTATTCTGGCTCCGAATCGAACGATTTATTCATTCAACTTGTTTCGTAGAGATCCCTAAGTTATGTTATTATCCCTATTCAAGACCAATAACATCTAATCCCTAGATTGAATAATCAAGACTTTTCTCTAATTAACACTCTAGGGTTGCATTAACTCGATCTATGGATCCCCTTATTAGGTTTCACCCTAATTCGGTAAAATATTGTCACCCTATGTCTAGGCGCGCAATCAACTTCGCTTAATTATGATAAATGTACTCTTAACCAGAGTCTATTCCTCCCCTGAATAAGAGCTTATCTTGAATCAGTATCCTGGGATATCAAAACAAGAATTAAGAACACATAATTAAGAACAAGTTAAATATTTATCATACGATTCAGAAAATAATAACAAGATTCATCTTAGGTTTCATTCCCCTCAAGTATTTAGGGGATTTAGTTCATAACTAAATATGAGAACATCTCAGAAAAATAAAGAATACAAAATATAAAGAAAACCCAAAACTCTTGAAGGGAAATTGAGGAGAGATCTTCAGTCTTGATGATGAATCCGGCTTCTGAGATGGATCAATCGGCTTCCTTTGAGTAATTCCTTACTCCCTATTCTATGTATAGAACATCTTCAGTCTAGGCCGTGTTAAGTTCGTACTTTGGCCCATTTTCTTTGTTTTTAGCCCGTTTCTCATTCCTTTTTGCTCTCCTATGCTCTCCTAAGCATAGAACATGAAATTAAAGCATTAGGAGCATCGAATTCACCAATTCTAATGAGAAATCATCCATAAAATGCATTAAACATGGGGTAAAAATATGTATAATTTACGGTTTATTAGTGTTTAAGAAGGTGTTTGATCTTTTTGATTATAGGACTAATGAGGGTCCTGTTTGAATATAGGTTAGTGGTCGTGGACTTCGACGCATTCTCATAAGCAGGTGTGTGTAACACTATTTTTAGATGTAAAACTACAAAGGCTGAAAAGCCAAAAAGCCGAAAAGGTGAAAATTTAAAATATGGGTTGTCGACACCACATGGGCGTGTGGCCGCCCGTGTGGCTGGCCGTGTAACCAAACACCGCTGTGTGGTGAAAGAGAGGGCCATGAGTGCTTTCATGGGCCAAAATGACACAGGGCCATTTTGGGTCGAGCTCGGCCAAGTGGCCCAATGGGCCTACGGGCCCACACTAAAAGATTCACACAGAAGTGTGGCAACTGTTGGGCTAGGCTGTGTGAACCACACGACTAAGGCCATTTTTGGGTTATGTGGGCCATACGAACGTGTATGGGCCACATGGTCCATAATAGGGGCCGTGGGCTCATTATCATTGATTGACTGTTAAAGGTTGCACGGGTCGCCTAAGATGACTGTGGACCTACTATTGGGCCAGTAAGTGTACCCAGACCCTTATTTTTGTAAATGATTGATTTACCCTTATGTGATATATGACTGTGTGAGCATGCCATATTTACTGTACATTCATTTATATTATGTTTCATTGTATGGGGTGGGAGATACAATTTTGGAAGAAGTATACTGAATGGCTATAAGCCTATTACTGGTAGCTCTGTTGTAAATACTGTTTTAGTACCAAAATCGGTACGACTTGGTGTGTAGGTTTGGGTGGGCTGACTTTATCCCCACATGGTGTGTAGGGCTGGTATAGAGATGGTGTGTAGCTGATGGATTGGGTAGGATCCTTTGTTTGCATATTGTACTATGGGCTAAGGCCCAGACTGCCTCTGTTACTGAAATCGGCTCAGGCCTAGACTGATACTGTTAATGAAAAGGGGCTAAGGCCCTAACTGGAACTAACAGGCCTAAGCCCAGATTGCATCTACTCTGATTATTTGTTATTTTGGGATTTCACACATTGAGTTTTCGTAAACTCACCCATCTGTTATCTGCGAAGGAAATCCCTAGGCTTTGACGGATCGAGGTGACAGAGGAGTCGAAGGTGGCCACTCGACGTAGTTAATTTACTTAAAATTTTATATTTTAGATTTTATTTGATATTGAGTTTTCATATGTAATAAGGCCTTTTTAAAGTTTATTTTAATTTGGGAATTTAATTACCTTAATTTTACCTGTTAGTAATAAGACCAACATTTTCAAGAAGGCACAGATCAAAGTTTTTCTGAAACCATCATACTTACGCTATACGTTTTAAAAGGTTTCGCAACAAAAACTGTTTTAAATTTGAGAAACTAGTATAATTTATATTTTGCTTAAATAACTTGAGTTTTCACAAGGAACTAGTCATCTTAACCTTTTATTTAGAATCTAAAGAAGTTTTTATGAAAAACAGATTTTTTGTCAATTTGTGTTATGGAATAACACTCCAATGTCACATCACATATTTGACCATAACGTCTAGGCCGGGTTTGGGGTGTTACATTTAGTGGTATCAGAGTCAGGTTGCAAAACTTGACTGTGGATTTGGGTTTTTCAAAAACATGGAAGTTTTGATAAAATTGGTTCAAATGGTTTAAAATGATTGTTTGGAAATGTTTTACTGAAGGAGTGGTACACCTAGTCTCCGTGTCGATCCGGTAAGTCTTCTGATTGTTTATACTAAAATAATAATATAGAAATGTTATTACTAAAACTACTTAGGTAGTAAAATTGTATTGAAATACTTTAGTTAGAGTAAACTACGAATTGTAGTAAGACTGCGAACTGCGAAGACGAACTCTGAAATAATACTGTTCATAAAACATCTATAATAATCACTGAAATAATAACTGCCTGGCATAAAACTTTTAATACAGATAAAAGCGCGAATGGATAATGAGCACTAGAGGTACTCGTGGTAGAGGCTGCGACAGAGGCCGTAGTGGTGCTTGTGCTGGGTCTTCGTTTTTTGGACACCAGCCTAATGAGGACGTTAAAGAGGCACCAGCTTCACCTATGGTTGAGACAAAGTCTCAAAATTGAGCAGCTAGGGACGACCCACTGTCCCAAGCAATGTTAAGGATTCTGGAAAGGGTCGCTGGACCTAGTACTGGCAACATTGGTCGTGGGTCAATTACGAAACGACTCAGGTCTAATGGGGTTAAGATATTCAGGGGTATTAATGGAGTTTCCCCTAATGTGGCTGAGTATTAGATTGAGGCCATAGAAAGGATCATGGATGACCTTGACTGTACCTCTGATAAGAAGCTAAAAGGTGCAGCATTTCTATTGAGAGACGAAGCTTACCAGTGGTGGCTTACTGTCAAAGAGGACACTCAAGCCAATCGTTTGACCTGGGAATTTTTAAGGACTACTTTTCAAGCTAAATATGTGGGTGCCAGCTATGTGCCGTAGAAGGGAATTTTTAAACTTAACTCAGGGAGATAGGACAGTGGCTGCTATATGGCCGAATTTTTATGATTGAGCCGCTATGCACGTAGGATAGTGGCAACAGAATATGAGCATTGTGTTCAATTTGAGGATGACCTCAGGGATGGTCTAAGAGTTTTGATAGCTTCTCAGAGGGAGTGGGATTTCGTAGCACTGGTTGATAAGGCAAAAATTGATGGGGATGTGACGCGCACTAAGTGCCAGAATAGGGAGAAAGACAGAGGTAAGAGGGATGCTGGGCCCTCAAATTCTTTTCAGAAGCTTAAGAAAAAGCCTAGAACTAATAGACCAATCAGAGTTAGGGCCCCTGTTGCTGCTATTGCTGACCGCAATTCTGTACTGATTGTGGGAAACGCCATCAAGGCGAGTGTTGGAGGAAGTTGGGTGCATGTCTGAGGTGTGGATCATTGGAGCACCAGGTTAAGGATTGTCCGCGGAGGCCCAATCAGATGCAAGCTACTAGTATGGGTACGGATCAGACACAGAGAAGTGTTCAGTAGCCACCAAGAGGCTATGGTCAGTCCAGGGTTGGTAATGGTTTGGGGCGTGGTCGTGGAGCACCGGGCAGAAGTGCTGGTTATACTGAGGCGAGGCAGGCGGCACTAGTTTATGCTACACGTCGCTGAGAGGATGGGGATGCTCTAGATGTCATAACAGGTATGTTCTTTATCCATAAAGTACCTTATACTGCATCAAGAGATATAGGATCTTCCCATTATTATGTTGCTTGCACTATTACTAAGAAATTGGGGATTCCTGTTGAGAATACTTCGAGTGGAAGTACTATTCTAAGTCCATTGGGACAGTCTGTTCGGGTAAATAAGTTATTTAGGGATGTTCCCTTGGAGATATGAGGAGTTGTTTTTCTGGCCGATCTCACGGAGCTGCCTTTCGGGGAATTCGACTTAATATTGGGTATGGATTGGCTAGTTAAACATTGGGTAAGCTTGGATTGTGCCACCAAACGGGTTGTACTGAGAACTAAGTCAGATGAGGAGATGGTGGTAATTGGGGAACGACGAAACTATTTGAGTAACGTAATTTCTACATTAAGGGTCGAAAAGTTGGTTCGCAAGGGTTGTGACGCGTATTTAGCCTACATCAGTGTTTTAGAGTCCGAGGGTTCTTCGGTTAAAGATATCAGAACGGTTAAGGATTTTCCAGATTTTTTCCCGATGAACTACCTGGGTTACCTCCTAACCGTGAAGTTGAGTTTGGGATAGAGCTCCTGCCTGGTACAGCTCCGATGTCCATTACCCCTTATAGAATGGCACCGAAGGAGTTAGTGGAGTTTCAAGCTCAGATTCAAGAGTTACTGGATCGAGGGTTCATTAGCCCTAGTGTGTCTTCGTGGGGAGCACCGGTCTTATTTGTTAGAAAAAAGGATGGAACCATGCGTATGTGCATCGATTACCAGTAACTGAATAAATTGGCGATTAAGAATAAGTACCCTCTACCGAGGATTGATGATCTATTCAATCAACTGCAAGGAGTGTCAGTTTTCTTTACAATAAATCTTTGGTCGGGGTATCACCAACTAAGAGTTAAAGAGGCCGATGTGCACAAGACGACATTTAGGACTCGTTATGGTCATTACCAGTTACTGGTTATGTCTTTTAGACTGACAAATGCACTAGTAGCTTTTGTGGATCTGATGAACAGAGTGTTTCAACCCTATCTGGACCGGTTTGTTGTAGTGTTTATCGAAGACATATTGGTGTATTCGAGGACTGAAGATGAACATGATGAACATTTGAGGGTGGTTCTACAAATATTGAGAGAGAAACAATTGTATGCCAAGTTTAGTAAGTGTGAATTATGGTTACATGAGGTAACATTTCTGGTCCATGTGGTATTTTTTGAGGGGGTTAGGGTTGATCCTCGAAAAATTGAGGCGGTTTTGGATTGGAAGCAACCTAAGACTATGTCAGAAATTCGTAGTTTTTTAGGACTGCCTGGGTATTATCAAAGATTTGTAGAAGGGTTCTCTGTAGTTGCTGCGCCCTTAACTAAGCTGCTACGTAAGGGCGTACCTTTGAACTGGACTGGTGAGTAGTAAGAGAGCTTTGAGAAGCTCAAGAAAGTTTTAGCCCCTATCTTGATTCAGCCAGAGTCTAGGAAAGAATTTACTATTTACAGTGATGCATCACACGTTGGTTTGGGCTGTCTATTGATGCAAGAGGGTAAGGTGCTAGCATATGCATCACGCCAGCTTAAGACTCACGAGGTGAATTACCTAACACACGAATTAGAGTTGGCCGCTATGGTATTCGCATTAAAAATTTAGAGCATTACTTGTACGGTGAGAAGTGTATCATTTACACGGATCAGAAGAACCTTAAGTATCTCCTCACTCAGAAGGAGTTAAACCTTAGGTAGCGTAGATGGATTGAGTTGCTTAAGGATTATGACTGTTCAATTGAATACCACCCTTGTAAGGCCAATGTGGTGGCCGATGTGCTAAGCCGTAGGGCTATGACAGATCTAAGGCAATGTTTGCTCATCTCAGCTTATTTGATGATGGTTGTTTATCAGCAGAACTTCAGGTTAGACCGACATAAAGTGAGCAAATTAAGAGTAAGCAGTCAGAAGATGAGTCACTGGGTCCTCATTTCCGACAGATAGAGAGAGGAGAAACTTTAGATTTTGGACTGAATAGCGAAGGGGAACTTTGTTTCCATGGCAGAATTTGTGTACCTAAGGATACTGATTTAAGGTAGACCTTACTGCGAGAGTAGCATAGTAGCCCCTATGCTATGTACCCAGGTGGAATAAGATATACAAAGATCTTCGTGTGATATATTGGTGGTTGGGTCTTAAACGTGAGATTACCGACTTTGTGGGGAAATGTTTGACTTGCCAACAGGTTAAAGCAGAACATCAGTTGCCTTCTGGGTTACTTCAGCCTATTAAGATTCTGATGTGGAAGTGGGAAAGAGTAACTATGGACTTTGTAAGTGGGCTACCCCTAACACCTTCTAAGAAAGATTCAGTGTGGGTCATCTGGATCGGTTGACAAAAAATGCCCATTTCATACTGGTTCCCGTAGATTATTTATTACAGAAACTGGCTAAACTGTATGTATTTGAGATAGTGAGATTGCATGGGGTACCAATTTCCATAATAACTGTCAGAGATCCTCACTTCACTTCTCAGTTTTGGAAGAAGTTACATGATGCTCTGGGTACACGGTTGGACTTCAGTACTACGTTCCATCCTCAGACAGATGGTCAGTCAGAGAGGGTGATACAGATACTGGAGGACATGTTAAGGAGTTGTGTGATCGACTTCCGAGCCAGTTGGGAGGATTACTTTCCATTAGCAAAATTTGATTACAACAATAGCTACAAATCTAGCATACAGATGGCATCTTATGAAGCACTTTATGGTCGTAGGTGTCGCACTCCTACATGTTGGACTGAGTTGGGTGAGGGGCGAGTTTTGGGTCCTGAATTGATTTCTAATACCGAGGATAAAATGCGTTTGATTTGGGATCGACTGAAGGCTGCATCCGACAGATAGAAGTCGTATGCAGATTTAAAACGTAAGGAGATTGAGTATTCTTTGGGGGACATGGTATTTTTCAAAGTCTTGCCATGAAAGAAGGTACTGAGGTTTGGTCGGAAGGGCAAGCTAAACCCTAGATTCATTGGGCCTTGCCGTATATTGAAACGCGTAGGACTGGTTGCCTATCAACTTGAGCTACCTTTAGAGTTGGATCGGATCCATGATGTGTTTTACGTCTCTATGCTGAGGCGATATCGCTCTGATCCTACGCGTATCGTCTCGACTAAGGAGATTGAGGTTAGGTCAGATCTGACTTTCGAGGAGGAACTAGTTCAGATTACAGACTGTGATGTGAAAGTTCTGAGGAGAAAGACTGTGCCACTGGTTAAAGTGCTATGGCGTAATCATAGTTCTGAGGAAACCACGTGGAAACTTGAGGAGGCGATGGAACAATAATATCCTCATCTATTTTGATCAGGTAAATTTCGAGGCCAAAATTTTCTTTTAGGAGGTAGAGCTGTAAGGCCCCAAAAATCTAAGTATTTATTTTTGTGTGTTGTGATGCACAAATGCATGTCTGTTTCAGTGGTTAAGTGCTTTGAGGAGTATTGGAGAAGTCCTGAGTTCAAGTCGTGGCTTGTACTAAATTTTGTTTTTTGTTTGAAATAAACCTGTCTTTAGTCAGTAGAGCTCTTAAATAAAATTTGGTAAGGTATTTCAGAAAAGAGCCTGCAGGCCGAGGGGATAAATGACGTGTTGATGAGGCTAGAGGGTAGAGGTTCAAATCCATGTGGGGTGGTAGAGTGTTTTTATTTTTGCTGCAAGTGTGGTGGAGGTGTTTTAGGTTGGCCAAAACTCTAAGGAGTTTGAAAGAGATTCAAATTGGTAGGTTAAGAGATTGTAGGAGTGGATTATGGGAGGTTGAGAGGAGTGGTAGTAGTTGGCCGAATATGGAACTCCCCATTATGCAAATTCAGTCATAGGACCTCTTTTTCCATAGTGCCAAAATTGTGCTCTAATTGCTCTCCATTTAGATAACTTTTACCCTTTTTGTTCTTTTCTTCCTTTTGAATATTTTTGTTTGGTGGCCGAATAGTACTTTTTAGGGTTAACCTATTTTGGTTTTACTTTGCAACAGTGTGCTTGGTTGGTCATCTTTCTTCTCCTTCTCAATTCTTTCTCCTCTACTTTTGAATAGGTCGAATACTCCCTTGCCTCTGTAGCCGAACTTTGCTTTGATTCCATCAATCTCTTTCCCTCCTTCATTTGCCGACTCTCATCACTCCCTCGATTCTATTCTCATTACCCTTTCATTCAATCAGTTTTTGTTGGCTAAATACCGGTTGGTAAGTCTCTGCGTCTCTATTTTGTTCGGCTTTGCTCCTCTTTTTCTCTAATGCCGATTCTTATCTTTTTCATTTCTTGATTATGGTGTTCTTTCGGGTTTAAGTAATCCTCGAGGTGTAAAGGAGTTCTCTATCACTGCAGATACGATTGGAACCTTTTTTCTCGTTCTTGATCGAATGTAATATTATTCGTCGTGATGGATCCGAACTAAATTATGTTGGCTTGGGTTGGTATTGGTCGAATGCCTTTTTGTCACTTTGGGATTTGCATTTTCTATGGGCTAATATATGTGGACTCAAATTGAAAGTTTAAGCAACATGAGTAATGAATTCGTTTAGTATGCAGATAACCATCAAGGAGGTTGTTAGCAATCTTTATTAGCATTTTGGGTTGGCTAAAACTAGACTCATTCAATCAAGGCAAGTATTGATGTGTCTTTGTGATGAGTGTTTAAGAAGGTGTTTGATCTTGTTGATTATAGGACTAATCGAGGGTCTTGTTTGAATATAGGTTGGTGGTAGTGGAATTCGGCACGTTCTCATAAGCAGTTTTGTGTAACACTGTTTTTAGATGTAAAACGACAAAGGCTGAAAAGCTAAAAATCTGAAAAAGTGAAAAGTTGAAATGCGGGTTGTCGACAACACATTGGCGTGTGGCCACCCGTGTGGTAGGCTGTGTAGTCAACGAGAGGGCCATGAGCGCTTTCATGGGCCGAAATGACACAGGGCCATTTTGAGCCGAGTTGGGCCAAATGGGCCTAATGGGCTTGCGGGCCCACACGAAAAGATTCACACAGAAGTGTGGTAACTGTTGGGCTAGGCTGTGTGAACTATACAACTAAGGCAATTTTTGGGTTATGTGGGCCATACGAGCGTGTGGGTCACATAGGCCATAATATGGGCCGTGGGCCCATTACACTGATTGACTGTTAAACATTGCACGGGTCGCCCAAGACGACTGTAGACCTACTGTTGGGCCAGTAAGTGTGTCCGGAAACTTTTTTTTGTAAATGACTGATTTACCCCCTACGTGATATATGACTGTATGAGCATGCCATATTTACTGTACATTCATTTATATTATGTTGCATTGCATGGGGTGGGATATACGATTTTGGAGGAAATGTACTGAATGGATATAAGCCTATTATTGGCAACTCTGCTGCAAATACTGTTTTAGTACAGAAATCGATACGACTTGGTGTGTAGGGTTGGGTGGGTCAACTTTATCCCCACATGGTGTATAGGGCTGGTACGGAGATGGTGTGTAGCAAATGGATTGGGTAGGATCATTTGTTTGCATACTATACTGAAATGAGCTAAGGCCCAGACTGCCTCTGTTATTGAAATGGGCTTAGGTCCAGACTGATACTGTTAATGAAAAAGGGCTAAGGCCCTAACTGGAACTAACGGGCCTAGGCTCAGATTGCATCTACTCTGATTATTTGTTATTTTGGGATTTCACACGCTGATTTTTCGTAAACTCACCCATCTGTTATTTGCACAGGAAATCCCCAGGCTTAGACAGATCGAGGCGACGAAGGACTCGAAGGTGGCCACTCGACGTAGTTAATTTCCTTAAAATTCTATATTTTATATTTTTCTTGATATTGGATTTTCATTATGTAATAAGGCCTTTTTAAAGTTTATTTTAATTTGGGAATTTAATTACCCTTAATTTTACCTGTTAGTAATAGAACCCGTATTTTCAAGAAGGCACAAACCAAAGTTTTTCTGAAATCATCACGCTTACTCCATACTTTTTAAAAGCTTCCATAATAAACACTGTTTTAAATTTGAAAAACTAGTATAATTTATATTTTGCTTAAATAACTTAAGTTTTCACAAGGAACTAGTCATCCTAACCTTGTATTTACAATCTGAAGAAGTTTTTATGAAAAACGGATTTTTTGTCAATTTGTGTTAGGGAATAACACTCCAAGGTCACATCATAAATTCATCCATAACGTTTAGGCCGGGTTTGGGGTGTTACACTCAATTCTGATCATTCTATTTCTCAAAATTAAGGTGCAGGGGACACACGGCCTAACCACATGCCCATGTTACCCGGCCGTATGTCACACACGGTTTAGACACACGCTTGTGTGTCTGCCTATATGGACAAAATGAAACATTTCTAGCTTCATTTCTCACCCAAAATTTCACCCAAGACCTGCACTTGAAACACACATCCAATACCAACCATTCCAAGCATTCAAATTAAACAATTTCATCATTCATCATGGCATACCATTACATGCATATGTGTTTATAAACTTACCTTGGATTAACTTAGGCATTAACATCATTTGATCACATATACTTAGCATATGAATATATCATAATAACCTACTTAATCATACCAAAATAAGCCATTACTAGCCATTCCAATGGCTAGGTTACAAAACATCATTTCCATGCCACTAATGGCCAAGTTGTCTTATACATGTCATTATACCAAAATGATTTACTATGTATACCCAAAATAAGCTAGTCGATAGCGTGACAATGCTCCAATGATCTTTCAACCTTCATGAGCTTCTGAGCACTATAAAACAAGGAAATAAAATGGATTAAGCATTACATGCTTAGTAAGTTTGTATAACAGAAACTAAACTTACCAATCCCGTTATTTAAATCTAAGCATACAATATCATGTTTTTCATCCATTAGCAATATTGCCTAAACACATGCATTCAATCAAACATGTTAGTCACCAAAAATTCCTCATAACAATAAAGTAAACATAAATGAGCTCATCATGCAATATTTCTTTTCAAGTCATTATCATTTCATCTCACAATTATCATACCATGTCAAGAGTTTTATGTCCATTGAATCATTGAAATTCTGATGGACTCTCAGGTAGTACACTCGAGGTGTACGATTCAATAATCCATCAATTTCTTATTCAATGGTACCTATTAGGGCACTTAATCAAGGAGCACACCATAACACCCTTAACCCGTATCCGTCGCCGGATTAGGGTTACGAGACATTCCTGACCAAAGCACATCCCGGATCAATCATAGTTCACATGCTTTATAACTCCACCATTCGAATCATATATGTATGCTTCTCATTTATGGCATTTGAATAATCAAAGTATAAGATAACTTATTATTTTTCAAATTATATGCACATACTTCAAAACATGCAAACATATATCATTTCATTTCATATAGCTAATATGTACCAATATGTCTATTTCTTCTGTCAAATATTAACGTACCATTTCTTAACTCAGCACATGAGTATATTAAAATCAATCAATCATTTCACCAACTAATATTTAAACTCATATGCAACCTTAGTGTACTTAATTACCAAACCAAATTACATATATCTAACCTTTCATCTCACTTTTTATTCGGCTAGCTAATTAACCTATCTTATGACATTTGTTTACCTAACCACAACAAAGTATATCATGGGTATGTATATAAATATTCTACCTAGCATATGCCAAATATATCATCAACTTAACCTTCTTAGTTACCCAAATAAACTGACCAAAACATTCAAGTAGAATATTCATTATCTGCCTTAACCTTTCGTACCTAATCAGTCAACCACAACCCAATCAATTGAATACATATTCGGTCATTCATGACAACATTCAATACATAATATAATTATATAATTATGCTATATACCATAACACATACTTCTCATTACGAGTCCAAAGCCTTAGCCGAATATGCATATACACATTATTTATCATTTCTAAACCAAATTACCCATGCAAGCATGCCATTTCAAACTGACACAAAGACCACATTCCTTAATCAAATATTCATAGCCTAACTTAGTCCACACATGTACAATACCACAATTTTAACATTAACATTTAACTAAACACTTAATGACATGATTTAAACACCATTTCCGAATCATAAATACCTTATAACCATCACCTATATTTCATCATATGACCGAACACATAATTTACATTATAAACAATTTTTATATCAATTCATGTTTCAAATTATGCATCTCAATAATAAGTCATTAACAATCCGTAACCTAAATACATGCAACGCCAACATGTATCAAGCTTTCCAAATGAACTAATCATAAGCCATATATAATTGCTTCATGCCAAAAGATATATATATCAAGCATATCACACACTTATACTATAAAACATATTACCTGACATGAACTCATATCACAACCGAAAATGCATAAACATAAGCATCATTTCAATCTATTTTCGCATGGCTCATATAATTAAAATCTCAAAACCAACCAAAACAAATATTAAACTATACATGCCATATCTTCATAGTTTCAAACTTTTGCAATACCGAAATAGCGATCGATAGTGTGACAGATTTGCTTGGCGATCCCCGAGCTCGCAACTAGCTTACAAAATCTATAAATCAAAGAACAAACACACACAGTAAGCTTGAATAGCTTAGTAAGTCATAAGCAAATAAATCATTTCAATGACAAACATAATTCAATTAAACTAAGCCAATCAAGCAAATCTTAACCACATATACATTTATCATACTTGCAAATTCATATATCATCACCTGAATATTAACATTATAATGTCATTTGACAGAATATAAATAATCACATGCACATATAACTCACCTTTTTCATCATGCATAGTTTATATCATCATTTCAAGTGCTAAACTTACCTTATTTTCATGAAACTTTAACTTCGCACGTACTTGAACCATTCAGCTCAATTTCACATTCGTTCTTAACTTAATATTGCTCGTTGAACCATTCGAAATCAATAAGGATACTCGGATAGCCCGAAAAGCTCGTACAATGCCTACATCCCAAACGAGGTCTTACATGTAATCGACTATCGATGCCACTGTCCCAGACAGGGTCTTACACGAGCTCATATACGATGCCGATGTCCCAGACATGGTCTTACACGTAAATCACAAATTGAAATCCTATATCATGACATATGTATCCTAATTATTCCTAAGGTTCGTACGGGGCATTCGGACATCGTAACTTGATCGATTCATGCTCGTAACACATCATTCGATGCTAAATTCAATTCAACTAAGTAGTTATACATACATAGAATTCAATTCATCTATTTACAAAATCAATGCATTCAATTTAACAACATTTATTTAGTCATAAACTTACCTCAGACAAAGATAAACAAACCAGAACGACTATTCGACAACTTTAGATTTCCCCCGATCCAATTTCGATTTCCTTTTTTATTGATCTAAATTAATATAAATTAGACTTATTTAATCACACATGTATTCAAATTCACCCAAAAACACAAAAAATGGCAGTTTGCACTTTATCCCCTAATATTTTACATTTTTCACAATTTAGTCCCTATTTCAAAAAACACAAAATACACATAATTTCATTAAACTCTAGTATAGCCGAATTTTACTAAGGTTCATAGAGCCCATTTCTTTCAATTAATTTACATTTCGACCCTTCAATTTAGAAATTTCTCAATTTAATCCTTAATACACATTTTTACCAAAAATCACTTAATTAAACTTAATAATCTAACAACAAAAATTTATTTTTCATCATCAAACAACAAAAACAACAAGCTCTCATCAATTACAAATCACAAAATCATCATCGAATCTGAAAATCAAGGCATGGACTAGCTAACAGACGAAGCAACGATCTTAAAAATATAAAAATTATCAAAAACCGAGCTTAAAACTTACCTAAATCAAGCCCCAAATATGCGGAATGCTCAAACCTCAACTATGGTTTCTTTCTTTTAACTTTCGGCCACCAAGATGAATAAAAATGCATGAATTTTACTTAATGTTTTATTATATTATCATTAATTAACATATTTACCATATTAACCTTTATAAATTAATTATTAAACCAAATGTTACATGTCTAAATCGTCCAATCATAATTTCTATGGTAAAATTACAACATAAAGACATCATAAAATAAAAGCCACAGCAATAGGTACCTTTACATAAAGCATGCTAGTTTTGCATTTATGCAATTAAGTCCTTTTAATTAAATTGAGCACACAAATGCTAAAATTTTCACACGAAATTTTCACACATATAATTTAACATGCTGTAGACATCAAAAGTAATATTAAAATAGTTTTCTAACTCAGATTTGTGGTCCCAAAACCACTATTCTGAATAGGGTCGAAACTGAGCTGTTACACACATTCTCAAGCCACATATGTATAACAGGATTACCAGTCCAGGCTAAATCCTTTATATAACATATACTTAAAAGAGTTCAATTAGGATTACTAGTCCAGGCTAAACCCAAATCATAACGTATACTCGAGAGGTATTATATCCGAATTACCTGTCCGGGCTAAATTCTTTCTATAACAAGGTCAATAGGATTACTCGTCCGAGTTAAATCCCATCAGCAACAAATGCAGGACCTTATTCATTTTGGGAAAGCGCATATATTCATCAGAATTCAATATTCAATCAAGCATGTATCAAATTTCTCATTATAGCATTCAAGTAATGCACATCAATATAAGTCACATTCCGTACAACACAACATTCAATTAAACATATTTACATGCTCGATTAAGTTACACAAACTTACCCCGACACTTGTTCGCGTATAAAATCTACTAATCCGAAAGCTTTTATTTTCCTCGGTCTAACCTCGAATTTGTGTTGTTCGGATCTATATAAATAGCTTTAATCATCAATTTCACATATTTCATATTTATATGAATTCAATTTACATCCTAGGAAAAATTACCATTTTGCCCTAACTTTTCTAGAAATTCTAATTTCGTCCCTAGGCTCAAAAAATGAAACTTGTGCAATTTACTCCCTATTCCAAGCCTAACCAAAATTCCATTACAAAATTTACAGCACATGTATTCATAGAAATTCAGAATTTTTCTTAAATTTCACAAATTTACATTTTAGTCCCTAAATCATATTTTCATCAAAAATTACTTTGTAAAAGTTGTTTATCTATCAACAACCTTTCATTTTCTACCATAAATTTCTAATTTTTAGAATATACATCCATGACCCATTTTCCATACTTTGATAACGTTTCAAATTAATCCCCCAAATAGATAGTTTAAGCTATAAAAAATATCAAATTTACTAAAAATGGGATAAGGAAACTTACCCAATTAGGCCATGAAAGTTTCTTCTCTCTCTCTCTCCTAGGGTTTCCATATATTTAGGTTGAAGAAGATGAGAAAATAAGATGATATTTTCTTTTCATTTTTAATTATTTACTTATTTTTTAAATTCCAATTTAGTCCTTGCCCTTTTTCTAAATTTTCATGGATGAGTAACCAAAAATCTACATACTTTTCTTTAATGGTCTAATTACCATATAAGGACCTCTAGTTTTGAATTCCATAGCTATTTAATCCTTATAGCTACTAGAATTCAACTTTCGCATTTTATGTGATTCAGTCCTTCTCGTAATTAAACACTTAATCGATAAAATTTTCGTATCAAAATTTTCACACAACATGCCTATCATAATACGAACCATCTAATAAAATAAAATAAATTTTATTTTTGAGTTAGATTTTTGGTCCTGAAACCATTGTTAGATTTGTGGTCCTGAAACCATTGTTCCGATTTCACTGAAAAATGAGTTGTTACACCAATACTCCTATAAATAAAACCTTAGGGGTTTGATGTAACTAAGTCGTCTTAGGCGTATCCAGAAACCCTAGTAATTTAGGAGTAGGATTAGATTAAGTTTTCTTTTAGTTTTCATAACTCTTTTTTCTTTTATTTAATTGAACTATTTTAATTTATTTGCTTTCGCAAACAACAACATTCGTTATTCCAATTGAGAGATTATCTATTCTTCGACATCAAATTTAGGATGATTCTAATCTCTTTTCTCTTTCGATTGAATCGTGTTCTTTACATGTTCAATTCAATTGAGTTAGAGGTTATGAATACCATGAGTGGCTAAATCCCTTAGAGAAGACTAATGAGTGGAAGGGGACATGATTAACAGAGGATTTGGGGTTTCTCGATAAGATTAGTTGATTTAAATTACTGTTTTTAAACCCTAGGTTTGACAACCCTAGGTAGTAATCATAGGCTAGATGAGGTTAGGAGATAAGTTTTGCTGAGTAAATTATAGTTTATCCTGGTTGAGAAAGTGAGGCCGGTAGATAAGCGAGTATCAACTAATTGATTAATTAGTTAGAGGTTGGGAGGTAATAATTGGTTAATTGATAGCTAATCCACCCTAGAACCCTAATCCGAAGTTAACTACAACCCATAAAATGAGTTAATCTTCCTGATTGGTTTTATCTATTTAGTCATTAGTTAATTTTATTGTTCATTTATTTGAGTTATTTGATTGTTAATATTAATCCCTTTCATGATTTGTTGTAATATAGGATTTAATTATTACTATTTAGACTTATTATTGTAAAGAGATTTTCCTTATATTTATTTCATCCTCCCTTGGGTACAATCCTTGGAATAATTCTTGTGTTCTGTTTGACATATATACTAATCGCCAATTTATTTTCTTATATTTTGTGTGTGATATTTTTACTATAAACCATAACACATTTATAGGTGGTCAAGTTGTTGGTGTTGTTGCAAGGGAGGTTTCGACATTAAGTCTTGAAAATATCTTTACACTTAATAAGATAATTAGGAATGTTAAAACCTATAGATATGATATTTTAAAATTTTTTATTTACTTTTAATTTTTGGTTTAATTTCTTTTTAATTTTTTAGGTTGTTTATGACTCGAAGCTCTAACACCCTAATCGAGCCATATCCATATCCATAACAGATATTCAAGCACAATCATCAATTAATGAACACCAATTCACCCAAGGTAATTAACTTACCCGGGGGAAGTTTGTTATTTGAAGATCCACGAGAGAGATCAGCGAATATCCGGGAAGAAATCCTAATTTAGCAAAGGATGTTGTGCGAGTATGCCTTACCTACACTCGATACGGTGCTTAGTAGTGTAGATAGGCCAACAATTAACGCCAATAATTTTGAGATAAAGATGACCACAATTTAGATGATCCAGAATACATTATAATTCAAGGGAAACATGGCGGACCAACACTTCAAGTGGTTCTTACAACTCTGCGACACCTTCAAGTACAATGAGGTATCTAAAATGTTGTGTGTCTCCGGCTATTCCCATTCTCATTGTGAGATAACATGGCTAATTGGTTAGACTTGTTAAAACCGGGTTCCATTACAAAGTGCAATGATCTAGTGGGAACATTTCTTTATAAATTTTTCTCGATTAGTAAAACCATTCAGCTCAGGTAAGAAATTGCAATTTTAAACAATATGAAGGAAAATATCTATACGAAGCATGGGAACATTTCAATACAATGCTAAGAAAGTGTCTACACCATGGCTTGCAATTGTGGCTCCAAATCCAAATTTTTTATAATAGTGCTGACGATAACATTAGATCCAGCCTAGACGAAGCAACTGAAGGATCTCCATTTTCCACACTTTTGAACGAGCCTATAAAGTCATAGATGTCATGGCTATGAATTTGTATATATGACCCAATAAAATATTTGTGTACAAATCAAAGCCTCCAATGATAAAAGCTATAAACGAAGACAATGAAGATGATCGATACCAATGAATCTTAGAGAAGCTTAATCGTTTGGAGACAGTCGACAAGAGCGGAGCCATACTTTGAAAAGCAATCTAAGGAAGCGAGTTACGTAGGTAATAGGGGTCGAGATCCCTATTCAAATACCTACAATCTCTGTTGAAGGGATCATCCAAACCTTATATAGGGAGGAAACCAAGGAGGACCAATTCAAACTTAAACCCGACAAAACCTTCCTTACCAACCTCCATTATTACAACCAAGAACTGTGAGTAATGACCATGCTACATGTCATCAAAGATATGATCAACTAAAATGGGAGAGGCAAATGATGGAGACAGACATTCAACAAGTCCAAGCCAAATATGGATGACTCAAATCTGGATTGGACAACCTTTATGTCCAAATAAGCCAATTAATGACAATGTCTCAAAAGCAAAATGGTCAAATCATTCCCAATAACATGGAGAACAACCCTTAGAGAGATGGAAATGATCATGTAAAAGTGATCATTTTATGATCGAGAAATGAATTGCAAACACCTAGCAAGCCCATCCATGAAAAAGAGGAGGTTCCTGAAGAAGTTGACGAACCCATAGAGGAACCCAAGCACAATGAGCTTATCGAGGAGATAGCTGAATTTCTGTCTAATCCAATAATAAAAATTCAAGCACGAAAAAAGTACCATTCCCAACGAAACTAGAGGACAAGAAAAAGATGGACCAAGTAGATTTTATATATATTTTTAATTTATTTAAATCCCTCAATTTCAATTTGCCACTCTTGGAATTTATCGATAAAATTTTGAAATATGCCAAGTACCTAAGGGAAATGATGGCACGACATAAAAAAAGAAAAAAAAGGCAAGCAAATTGACATTGATGTCTTATGTAGCACGCTTATTGCTAAAAAGATACCCCCGAAGTTAAAAGTTATGGATAGTTTTACATTCCAATCAAGATAGGGGATCGACATTTTTGCAAATCCCTTTGCGATTTAGAGGCTAGCATAAACTTAATGCCCCTATTGATTTATCGAAAAATCGGACAGAGGGATTTTAAAAATACATCAATATTACTACAATTAGCCTAAAGATCCTTGGTACACCCAAAAGATGTAATCGGGGATGTATTGGTCGAGGTATAGGGATCCATAATCCTTGCCGTGTTTGTAGTCCATCACTTTGAGAAAGATCGAGAAATCCCCATTCTATTGGATAGGCCACATTTGACCACTTCCAAATCGACAATTATGAAAATCGATGGTGAGATAGAAATGTTCAAGTGTGTCCATGACTCCCAAAGTGAATGATTAGTTAGGGAGGTGTGGTATGTCTTATTCAATTTAACCCCTAATGGCCTATAATGGCTTCTATAACAGCTCGTTTTTCAGTGGCGTTGGAAACAATGATTTTGGGATCACAATTTTGATGAGTGAGTTTGTAAACATTAGTAATTAATTTTTAAGAGTTAAATATAGTATTATGGTGAATCTTGATTAGATAGATTGTATTAATTGGTTAGATAGTCGAAGTACAAGTGGTGTGTACCTAAATTGAGTGATTTTGAAAAATTAGGTATCAGGACCTTGTTTTCATAAACGAAGCTTGTAAATATTTTTATTAAATATTTAAAAAGCTATAATATAAGTGGATTGAAGTTTGGTCTAGAAATTTTGATGATTTGATAGTTAATTAAGGAAAAAGGTCTAAATCATAAAATCTGTAAAAGTTAATCGATGTTGATTTTAATTAGTTAAAGTTCTTAATTAATGCATGTTTAAGGATTTATGTGGAAAATAGCCACATTCTAACAAGCATGGATGGTTTATGCATGTTTTTGGTCTTGAAAACCGAAGTATTGATAGGAATACCGGGGGTTCGAATCCCTCTCCATCCGCGAAGTCATAAGTTCTCTCTTGCGTTATCTATAGATAAGAACGAATCGGATCGACTCGACTGATATGATAGATGGAATGGGTAGCTTGTGTTATGATGTAGACGTGTGTTATGATTTAAAGTAAGCAGGCGAAGAACTTTGATTATCATATAAAAGAGTTACGGAATTTCTAGAGATTCAGCCCCTAGAGACTAGCTAGCCTTCCTTGGCTTGGGTGGATTGCTTTGAATAGAAATGTTTCTCTGGTTCACTAAGGTAGTTCGACTAGTTGGAACGTAGCGAAGGTTCAGGTTCAGTTGCTTTTCCAGGGAAGGACGCTTAATTTTGATTAGTCGTCCTATCGTAACTAAATAAGTCGTAGATCCCGAGTGCCACCGATATAGCTTTTGGGGGGCTAGTAGAAGGGCTTGATCCCACACCGGTGAAAGGCAGACGTGGAACTCAAAATTTCGAGAGTTCTTTTTCAAGTATTTGCGTACAATAATTGATAAGGGCTAACGAGTTCTCACAGTTAGGCAAGTACTTTCACAGGTCCGATAGGAAAATAGAGCCGATATATCCGTTTATTTTGGTAGTTAATTAAAAACTAAAATAAGATAAACCATAAGAAATTAGTCATCTTCCTCATCTTTCTTTTCTTCCATCAAAACCACCATATCCAAACTTGGTAGTTTAAATTCAAGCTTTCTTTCTCATGCATGGTATGTAAATTGAACTCGTTTCTTGTAATTTTTATGTTTTTGAGATTGTTGCAACTAGGTCTAGCTAACCCATATCTTATTTTTCAAAATTGTTAAAGATTTATAAAGTTTCCATTAATTTTAATTGAATTTTTAGAATGTTTATGGTAGATTTTGAAGCTTAGAAATGAAATAGGACTAATTTGTTAAGTAAATTTTGTTAGTTTTGTGTATATGGACCAAATTGTAATAATATAAAATTTGTCATAAAATTTCTTAAAATTATGTTTTTAGAGGGCTGTACAGTGATGAAATTGTAATGGGATTGAAAATCAAAGCTTGATTTTGAAAGATATAATAGTTTTATTTTAAGGACTAAATTGAATAAAATGCAAAAATTTAGGTAAATTGTGAAAAACGAACAAAAGATATTATATTCATGCATTTAGATAATTTAAAGTGATAAAATAAGATAATGTAAAATAAATTATTATATAGATCAAGGACTGAATCGTATGAAGGAAAATTAGAAAAAATGAAAAATTACAGAATAGGCCGTATGAACCAACTCATTAGTTGAATATATTAGGTAAGTTAATAAGGTATAGAAATGTATATATATGTATTTGATTATTGTTGAATTGTGTAATTGTATTTGTTTATATTGTTTGACACTTGAAGTGCTATAAACTAATACCAATGTGAGAAATGACTTATTTGAAAGCTGATGAATATTTGTAAAACATGATTCATATGGATTCAAAATAAATGTGACTTGTTTACAACATTTGTACTGAGAACATGGAAGTGCCCCTGATTTATAAATTTTACGAGTCCTGGTTAAATGTCTGTTTGAATGTACTAAATGATTAGGCTACGAATGGCATGCCAATAGGGTTAGAATGCGCGCTTGCACAAATTTGCACTTTTTTGCTTATACTTTGCACTTCGGTGGCCCTATTTGCACTTTGGTTCCCCTGCTCACATTTCAAGATCCCTGTTTTCACTTCACTGCCCTTGATAGCACTACAGTTGTAACACCCCAAACCCACCTAAACGTTATGACCGGATCCGTCGCCACATCGATCGTTCAAAGCGTTCCGTTTTGCTTAGTTTGGAAAACTTAGTTGGGGTTGTAAAGATACTTTTAAAGCGAGTTAAGGTGAATAGAAGTCATGCACCGGTAGGAAACCGGGAAGAAGAGGAGGTGAGTCCGTCGACCGCTTAAGTACCAAGCTCCTTTGGATCCAATCCTGACATGCACACCACCATTGCCACACCCTAACGACTCGTGTAATTTTGAGAAAACCGTTTGGTTATGTCTATCTTAAGAAAATGATTAAGTTTGAAAACATTTGTTTAGCGGAAGTCTTACTTGTAAACGTGTTATTTTGAAATCTCTTAATGTTTTTGAAAACGCGTCCTAAAGCTAACCCATTTTCCTTAGTCATCATAGTTTTTTTCCATCATAGTAAAATAAAATAATAAAAGTAAAACAAAACCATAAAAATAATTAAAAGGCCTTATTACACTTAAAACCCAAAACCATAGATGAAATTAAAAGGACGTCCAGTTCACCAGAAATAAACCAGGTTTGTAGAAACATGTGGCCAGTCCAAATCCCTCACAGCTCCAAGCCCACTATGGTTGAGGATTACTGCGAGGTGAAAATAAGGGTGAGTTTTGGAAAACTCGATGTGTAATTCAACCCAACCATAGCCTAAATCGGTTCAAACCACGAGAGAGAATAAGTTGGCATCGGCCGAGCAGATATCGAATAAAGCCCGTAGGCCCGAGCAATCGAAAGAGATATATCATGCTTATGCGAAACCCAACCATATCCAACCATATACACCCCATACCATCCTTTCACTATGTGGGAGACTACTCGACCCACCCAACCGCTACGCCATAGAAATATGCAGCATGGTCGCCACATCTGAAAATGTGACAGAGTCACCAGATCTGAATATTTTGTGGCGGTGCCACGGAAACAGAATATCGTGGCGGGGCCACCGAGCAGAATAATTTGTGGCATAGCCACCGGGCGCTTCCTCCATAATATAACCCATGTCCCCATGCAACAAATATTCATTCATGGCATACATCATACTGATTTAATTCATCATGCTTTTGAGACAAAATTAACCTAGGGGTCTAAAGGTCATTTTGCACACATAGGGGTATAATGGTAATTTTGCATACATAGGGGTATTCTAGTAAATCTAACTATTTCTAAGGTTTTCATGCATATCGTAGCTATTACGTTTAGCCGAAACACTTACCGAAGCGTTCTTACGAATTGGGCCCGTTGGCCCATTAACCCGATTTTGGCCCATTAAGCCCAAAATATCAAAACGCATCAAATCGCAGCGTCTTTGCGGTTTATCACTTTCGATTACCGGTAATAATTACCCATACGTCTTACAAGCATTCGCTTTTCTGCAAGTGCCCAAAATACCGGCTTTTTGGCATTTCGACTTTTCGCTTTTGCCGATCTAGCCTATGAAAGGGTGTCGATTACACACTGTTTTGGGATTTCCTCGTGAGATCTACACACAAACTGCCTACAATTGAATCACTTAATATTACTCCCAATATCGAATAAAATTGAGTATATAGTCCCTTACCACATTCGGCCAAACATGCCTAAAACCCTTATTGCTCTTACCTTACTGCCGAAATATGGTTAACTCCAAAGATCCGATCGTTCCACCTGTCCAAGCCCTTGATCAACCGCCTCTAAATCACGCTATTACCAAAACAAAATAGTTATTACGACCCCTCAGGATTACAAGTCCAAATCGACAACCTCCCTAACTTTTAGGGATTTTGGCTTTTCCTAAAATATGTAAGAAGACTAAGTTTTGGAGAAGACTTACCACCGATTCCTTAGTGAATGATTCCAATGAGTTTCCCACTCGATCCCGATGTAGATCTAAGCCCTCAGATGATAACAAAAGTCGGGTTTTCAGTGACTTTAGTATTCGGCCAAGTCCCTTTTAATGTGGGGTTTTTCAGCTTTTTGCAACTTGTGTTTAGAAAGGTAAAACGAGAGGGTTTTGCTATGGTCTTATCGTCAAAACTTGAGGTTTTAGAGGGCTGGTGAATTGGCCACAAATGATGAAGAGAAGAGATGTGGTTTTGGTTAAAAGAAATCGGCACAAAAAGAATCAAGCTTTCGGGATTTCGGCTTTTGTATATAAAGCTTAAGAACAATGATAAGAACGTGCAGATGAATAGAATAATGGAAGGATTCGGCTATGGGGAAAGAGGAAGGAAGATAGATGGAGAGAAAAAAGAAAAGAAAATAAAGGAAGAGAAGGAAGAATGGTCAGAAAAGAAAAAAAATGGCACAACACTCCCAAATGCCGAATTTATACCTAGCTTTTGACCTAGCCGAAATTTACCCCCTAAAGAAACCCTTGGCTGGCCACGTCTTGCTCCTCAAGAGTCCAAAATTCGGCCAACACAGCTCACCCCAATCAGCTCCTAGATTTCCTCCCTTATCTCTATCTTTATGCAATCCCCTTACCCTCTTAAACTCTTCCTGACAGACTTTTATTTTAGTTCCACTACTTCCCTTTCTTGTACATAAAATTAATCACTTAATTTCTTTGTCATTGTGACTTGAACACAGGTCCTCCCCAAGCTTCCACACGCCACTACATCCTTCCCAAGGGCGTCACATGCCACTTACCACTTGCTTCCTTGTGATCCATTTTTCACAAATAATTCCTAAAAGCCCAATTTATCAGAACCCTTTTCTCTTATAGAATTAAATTTAATTAAAACTACCGGGTTTTATCCTAAGCTTGGGCCTTATAGAGGCCCACCAACATGATTAATCCTACACATAACAAACAGAACACAGAATTTTAAATTTTACAACTTTTACAGAATTCTCGAAAATTGGGGCGTTACAACTCTACCCTCCTTAAAGAAATTTCGTCCCCGAAATTTACCTAATCCGGACAGATGAGGGTATTGTTGTTGCATTGCCTCCTCTGGCTCCCAAGTAGCTTCTTCTCTGCCATGGTTACGCCAAAGCACTTTCACTAATGGTACCGATTTCCTCCTCGGAACCTTAACGTCTCGATCCAATATTTGTACAGTCTCCTCCTCAAAGGTCAAATCAGTTCGCACCTCAAATTCTACAACCGGCACGACATGAGTAGGGTCAGAACGATAATGCCTTAACATGGAGACGTGAAAGACATCGTGAATCCTGTCTAGCTCTGGAGGCAATTCCAACTGATAAGCCACTGGGCCTACTCGCTTCAAAATCCGATAAGGCCTAATAAACCGTGGACTCAACTTGCCCTTCTTACCAAACCTTAGTATCTTCTTCCAAGGTGAAACCTTCAAGAAGACCATATCGCCCACTGAGTATTCAATCTCCTTATGCTTCAGATCTGCATACGACTTTTGCCTATCAGACGCTTCCTTTAACTGATCTCTAATTAACCTGAACTTATCCTCAGTATCTGCCACCAACTCAGGTCCAAGAACTTGTCGCTCCCCCAGTTCAGTACAACAACTAGGTATTCGACACCTTCGCCCATACAGTGCTTCATAAGGTGCCATTCGAATACTCGACTGATAACTATTGTTGTATGCAAACTCTGCCAAAGGCAAGTAATCCTCCCAACTACCTCGGAAATCAATAACACATCCCCTCAACATGTCTTCCAGAATCTAAATAACTCTTTCCGACTGACCATCAGTTTGGGGATGGAATACTAAAGTTCAATCGTATTCCCAACGCCTCATGCAGCTTTTGCCAAAATCGAGATATGAATCTAGGATCCCGATCAGAGATAATTGAAACCGGAACTCCATGCAGACGCACAATCTCCGCCACATACAACTTGGCTAACTTCTGAAGAGAAAAGTCTATGCGAACAGGTATAAAATGAGCCGACTTGGTCAACCTATCCACAATCACCCATATCGAGTCTTTCTTCGATGGTGTCAAGGGTAGCCCACTCACAAAGTCCATGGTTACCCTCTCCCACTTCCAAAGTGGTATTTTTACTGGTTGCAATAATCCAGAAGGTAACTGATGCTCAGCTTTCACTTGCTGGCATGTCAGACATTTCCCCACAAATTCCGTTACCTCTCGCTTAAGTCTAGGCCACCAATACAGTTCTCGTAAGTCATGGTACAACTTATTCCCTCCAGGATGCATGGCACAAAGTCCCCCATGAGCTTCCTTCAAAATTGATTGTCTCAAGTCAGAGTCCTTCGGAACACAAATTCTTCCTCGAAAACACAGAACCCCTTCAGCATTTATCCCAAACTCAGAAGTTTCCCTTTCCTTAACTTGTTGAAAACGAGGGACCAAAGACTCATCTTTCAACTGCTTCTCTTTAATCTGATCCACCCAGGTTGGCCTTACTTGCAATTCAGCCAACAGACTTCCATTGTCAAACAGACTTAGATGAGCAAACATTGCTCTCAGATCAGATATAGCTCTACGACTTAGAGCATCGGCCACCACATTAGCCTTGCCTGGGTGATATTCGATTGAACAATCATAATCCTTAAGCAACTCGATCCATCTCCTTTGCCTAAGGTTCGGTTCATACGAGTCGACAAATACTTGAGACTCTTATGATTTGTGTATATAATACACCTTTCCCCATACAAGTAGTGTCTCCAGATTTTAATCGCAAAGATCACTGTTGCTAACTCCAAATCATGAGTAGGATAGTTCCCTTTGTGAGGTTTAAGTTGTCGAGACGCATAAGCAACCACCTTACCCTCTTGCATCAACACACAACCCAAACCTACGTGTGATGCATCACTGTACAGAGTAAAATCTTTTCTAGACTCTGGTTGAATTAACACAGGTGCTTCAGTCAGAACTTTCTTCAACCTTTCAAAAGCTTCTTGCTGCTTCTCCGTCCAAACAAACGATACTTCTTTCCTTATAAGTTTTGTGAGAGGTGCTGCCATCACAGAAAAACCTTCCACAAACCTTCTGTAGTAACCTACCAATCCTAGGAAACTTCGAATTTCTGAAACCGACCTAGGTGGCTTCCATTCCAAAATTGCTTCAATCTTTCGAGGATCCACTCTAATCCCTCTGCAGAGACCACATGCCCCAAAAGGTTACCTCCTCAACCGAACTCACACTTCTTGAACTTCGCATAAAGTTCTTTCTCCTTAACACTTGTAACACGGTGCGGAGATGCTCATCGGGTTTTGCTTCGGTCTCGAAATATACGAATATCGTCAATAAAGATGACCATGAACTGATCCGAAATGGTTGGAACACACGATTCATCAGATCCATAAACGCTGCAGGAGCGTTTGTTAGTCCAAATGGCATAACCAGAAACTCATAATGACCATAACGAGTCCTGAATGTTGTCTTATGAATATCTGCCTCCTTGACCCTTAACTGATGATATCCAGATCGAAGATCGATCTTGGAAAATACAGAAGCTCCTTTAAGCTGGTCGAACAGATCGTCAATCCTTGGTAGAGGGTACTTATTCTTACTCGTCAGTTTGTTCAACTGGCGATAGTCAATGCACATGTGCATTGTCCCATCCTTCTTCTTCACGAATAGCACCGGTGCTCCCTATGGAGACACACTTGGCCTAATAAAGCCCCTATCCAACAATTCTTGAATTTGCGCCTTTAACTCCACTAACTCCTTTGGTGCCATCATATATGGTGCAATGGACACTGGTGCTGTCCCAAGCAACAGGTCGATTCCAAATTTGACTTCCCGATTTGGAGGCAATCCCGGAAGCTCCTCCGGAAAGACATCTTGGAACTCTTTTACAGTTCTAACCTTATCCACTATCAGCCCCTCTACATCTGTTTGACTTACAAATGCCAAATAAGCCTCACACCCTTTCTGAATCCACTTTTCAGCCCTCAATGCCGATATCACATTAGATAAATAGTCCCTTCGCTCACCTATCACCATAACCTCATCCCCTTCCGTGGTCCTTAGCACCATTCACTTAGCAGCACAGTCCAGAGTTGCCTTATGCTTAACAAGCCAGTCCATTCCCAGAATGATGTCAAATTCTCCAAACGGCAACTCCATTAGATCGCCAGGAAAGATCCTACCTTGAGTTTCTAAGGGTACATCCTTATACAGCTTATCTACCCTAACCGATTGACCCAAGGGACTTAGCACAGATACCCCACTCACTATCTTCTCAGAATGCACTCCCAAAAACCCAGATATGGCACATGCAACATAAGAATGAGTAGATCCAATATCCACCAAGGCGTTATCGGCATATTAGAAACTAAGAACGTGCAGTTATGACATCAAAAGTCGTCGCCCTCCTCTCGACGACGAGCTGCATACACCAACGCTGGCTGTCGAGCCTCAGCATTTCCGTCTCCTCTGCCAGGCGCTCCTCGACCTCGACCATTTCCATTCCCATTTCTGCCCCTACCTTGTCCACGTCCTCTCGGTGGTTGTGGTCCACCTCTCATGGGTTGAACAACCCTCTGTACAGCAACTTGAGCCTAATCAGCTCTCTGTGGACAGTCCTTAACTCTATGCTCCATAGATCCGCATTGGAAACAAGCACCAGAACGTTTCCTACACTCACCCAGGTGTACCTTACCACAATCCCCACAGGTTGGCGGTCTAACCACATTCATCGGAACGACTCAAACTGGCTCCTCCACTCTCGCCCTTTTGGCATTCTTGTTTGCTCCACCCGAAGGTCCAGAATCCCTCCGGAAATGGTTCTGATCTTTCTCACGGTTCTTCCTCTCAGTACGCTTTCCCTCCTCAGTGATATTAGCTTTTTCCACCAGAACCGCGAAGTCACGCTCCCTCTGCGGCGCAATCAGCACCTTAAGGTCATCTCTGAGTCCATCCTCCAAGCGAACGCTACGCTCATACTCTGTAGCAACTATTCCCACAGCATACCTACTCAGCCTTAGAAATTCACCTCGTACTCAGCGACAGTTTTGCCTCCTTAGACCAGATTCAGGAATTCTTTCCTACGGGCGTCCACATAACTTGCCCCGACGTACTTTCCTTTAAAGGCTGTCTTAAACAGCTCCTAAGTAACCCTATCAGCTGGGGTTCCATCCCTCACGGTGAGCCACCACTGATAAGCCTCATCTCGTAGCAACGATACGGCCCCCTTCAACTTCTGCTCCACAGAACAGTCCAAGTCATCCATAATTCGTTCCGTGGCCTCCAACCAATATTCCACCACATTCGGGACTACACCAGATATGCCCCTAAAGATCTCCGCTCCATTAGCCCGGAGTCGTTCAGAAATCGACCCTCAAATTTCGTTGCCCAAACTTGCCCCGGCAACCCTTTCCAGAACTCGAAGCATTGCCTGCGACAGGGCGTCATCCCGGGCACCATGATCATGAGATTCCACTTCCGTTGCTGAAGGTACCGGTGCTTCTGCTGCTGGCATATGTCCTGAAGACGAAGATCCCGCTCGAGCTCTTCCTCGGCCTCGTCCACGGCCTCTACCTCGAGCTGCTCGCGTACTCATATCGTATAATCTGATTACGAATTTTATGCATTAATTTTAGGATTCCAGTGATTATTACAGATGTTTTATGATTCAAATAGTAATTCAGAGATGGTTTTCGTTGAATCAACGTCTAACTACAATTTCAGTCTTTTAGCAAACTTTTCTAGGGTTTCAGTAGCATCCTATCTAGAGTATTCTAGTAAAGTTTCAGTACAAACAAATAATTCAGAATATATTCAGAAAAATTCAGAATACTTACAGGCTTGGGCTAGAGATTCGGAATGCCACCTTCAGAAGTCCAGATTTAAAAACTGATTTTTTTTTTGAAAATCTTCGTTTTTGTAAACCCATTCCACAGCCGAGTTGTTGCAACTTGGCTCTGATACCACTAAATGTAACACCCCAAACCCGGCCTAGACGTTATGACCTGATCCAGTGCGCCACATCGATGCGTTCAAAACGTTCCGTTTTACTTAGTTTGGAAAACTTAGTTGTGGTTGTAAAAGATACTTTTTAAAACAGGTTAAGGTGAATAGAAGCTGTGCACCAGGTAGGAAACCAGGAAAAAGAGGAGGTGAGTCCGTCGGACTGCTTAAGTACCAAGCTCCCTTCGGATCCAATCCTAGACATGCACACCACCATTGCCACACCCTAACGACTCGTGTAATTTTGAGAAAACCGTTTGGTTATGTCTATCTTAAGAAAATGATTAAGTTTGAAAACATTTGTTTAGCGGAAGTCTTACTTGTAAACGTGTTATTTTGAAATCTCTTAATGTTTTTGAAAACGCGTCCTAAAGCTAACCCATTTTCCTTAGTCATCATAGTTTTTTTCCATCATAGTAAAATAAAATAATAAAAGTAAAACAAAACCATAAAAATAATTAAAAGGCCTTATTACACTTAAAACCCAAAACCATAGATGAAATTAAAAGGACGTCCAGTTCACCAGAAATAAACCAGGTTTGTAGAAACATGTGGCGAGTCCAAATCCCTCACGACTCCAAGCCCACTATGGTTGAGGATTACTGCGAGGTGAAAATAAGGGTGAGTTTTGGAAAACTCGATGTGTAATTCAACCCAACCATAGCCTAAATCAGTTCAAACCACAGAGACAGAATAAGTTGGCATCAGCCCAGAACAGATATCAGAATAAAGCCCGTAGGCCCAGAACAGACGAGAACAGATATATCATGCTTATGCAGAAACCCAACCATATCCAACCATATACACCCCCATACCATCCTTTCACTATGTGGGGAGACTACTCGACCCACCCAACCGCTACACGCCATAGAAATATGCAGCATGGCTGCCACATACAGAAAATGTGACAGAGTCACCAGATCTGAATATTTTGTGGCGGTGCCACCGAAACAGAATATCGTGGCGGGGCCACGAGCAGAATAATTTGTGGCATAGCCACCGGGCGCTTCCTCCATAATATAACCCATGTCCCCATGCAACAAATATTCATTCATGGCATACATCATACAGATTTAATTCATCATGCTTTTCAGACAAAATTAACCCTAGGGGGTCTAAAGGTCATTTTGCACACATAGGGGTATAATGGTAATTTTGCATACATAGGGGTATTCTAGTAAATCTAACTATTTCTAAGGTTTTCATGCATATCGTAGCTGTTACGTTTAGCCAGAAACACTTACCGAGCGGTTCTTACCGAATTGGGCCCGTTGGCCCATTAACCCAGTTTTGGCCCATTAAGCCCAAAATATCAAAACGCACGAAATCGCGCGTACTGCAGTTTTATCACTTTCGATTACCAGTAATAATTACCCATACGTCTTACAAGCATTCGCACACTCGCAAGTGCCCAAAATACCGGCTTTTCGGCATTTCGACTTTTCGGCTTTTGCCGATCTAGCCTATGAAAGGGTGTCAGTTACACACCTGTTTTTGGGATTTCCTCGACGAGATCTACACACAAACTGCCTACAATTGGATCACTTAATATTACTCCAAATATCGAATAAAATTGAGTATATAGTCCCTTACAACATTCGGCCAAACATGCCTAAAACCCTTATTGCTCTTACCTTACTGCCGAAATATGGCTAACTCCAAAGATCCGATCATTCCACCTGTCCAAGCCCTTGATCAACCGCCTCTAAATCATGCCATTACCAAAACAAAATAGTTATTACGACCCCTCAGGATTACAAGTCCAAATCGACAACCTCCCTAACTTTTAGGGATTTCGGCTTTTCCTAAAATATGTAAGAAGACTAAGTTTTGGAGAAGACTTACCACCGATTCCTTAGTGAATGATTCCAATGAGTTTCCCACTTGATCCTGATGTAGATCTAAGCCCTCAGATGATAACAAAAGTCGAGTTTTCAGTGACTTTAGTATTCGGCCAAGTCTCTTTTAATGTGGGGTTTTTCGGCTTTTTGCAACTTATGTTTAGAAAGGTAAAACGAGAGGGTTTTGCTATGGTCTTGTCGTCAAAACTTGAGGTTTTAGAAGGCTAGTGAATTGGCCACAAATGATGAAGAGAAGAGATGTGGTTTTGGTTAAAAGAAATCGGTACAAAAAGAATTAAGCTTTCGGGATTTTGGCTTTTGTATATAAAGCTTAAGAACAATGATAAGAACGTGGAGATGATTAGAATAATGGAAGGATTCCGCTATGGGGAAAGAAGAAGGAAGATAGATGGAGAGAAAAAAGAAAAGAAAAGAAAGGAAGAGAAGGAAGAATGGTCAGAAAAGAAAAAAAACGGCACAACACTCCCAAATGCCGAATTTATACCTAGCTTTTGACCTAGCCGAAATTTACCCCCCTAAAGAAACCCTTGGCCTCTTGCTCCTCAAGAGTGCAAAATTCGGCCAACACAGCTCACCCCAATTAGCTCCTAGATTTCCTCCCTTATCTCTATCCTTATTCAATCCCCTTACCCTCTTAAACTCTTCCTGACAGACTTTTATTTCGGTTCCACTACTTCCCTTTCTTTGTACATAAAATTAATCACTTAATTTGTTGTCATTGTGACTTGAACACAGGTCCTCCCCAAGCTTCCACATGCCACTACATCCTTCCCAGTGGCATCACATGCCACTTACCACTTGCTTCCTTGTGATCCATTTTCACAAATAATTCCTAAAAGCCCAATTTATCGAACCCTTTCTCTTATAGAATTAAATTTAATTAAAACTACGGGTTTTATCCTAAGCTTGGGCCTTCTAGAGGCCCACCAACATGATTAATCCTACACATAACAAACAGAACACAGAATTTTAAATTTTACAACTTTTACAGAATTCCCGAAAATTGGGGCGTTACAACAGTGCTCCTTGGTGTGGTGTATTTACCCGGGTATCCAAATTATTTTGCTACAGTTCATTTGTCTAACTGTTAAAGGGAAGTATATTGATTAACTTCTTGAGTTGCTTGGGAATGATATGTTTGTACGACTATTGAAATGTTAGCTGATGAAATTAATGAATGATAAGTATGTGTTTAAAAGTTGTTTGGAAACAATATCAAATGATTGGAAAATTTATAATTTATATGTATGAAACTCTCACTTTGTAAGTATGATATGTAGTGACAGAGGCCGTATGTTTAAAAGGAAAAGATATTTGATTATGTATGTGATGAGTTGAGAAGAATGTGTTTATGAATGGATATGATGAATTGATTAACTTGATTCATAGGCTTTATTGTTTTGACTGAATAATACTGTTAAGTATCTTATTGAATAGATTTTGGAAGATTATATGATTTAATTCGTGATATACTTACCTTGCTATTGTAAAATGTCTTGACAGGAAAGTAACTTAAACTAGTTAATTCAATTTACTTAGACGTGAATCTAAGGTAAGGCTATTGTTTATGTACCTATGAACTTACTAAGCATGTCAATACTTACCCCATTTTATTTTCCTATCTTTTGTAGTTGCATTTTCGGGGAACTTGGCTATTGAATCACTTCTAGAGCTCACACTATCCAACATCTCTTTTGGTAATCTTTGGTTCATCTTGGCTCAGTTATAAGTGGCATGTAATAGGTATAATGTATATATGTGCTTGATGTTGAGCTTGTGAAAATGCCATTTTGGTATGTTTATATTGTCTTGTATGAAAGTGAGGTTGACGATGTTAACTTTGGTAAGTTGAATCATACTTGTGCATATTGACTTGGCATCACTTGTAGTAGTTATTTTAGGTAATTTCCACACTTAACGAGTTTGTTTTCTAGCATTTTTATAATTAAGTATTACATTTTTTATAGTCAGTACCTAAGACTAAAAGTTAATAAAAATAAGTGTTTTTAACATATTTTTAAGTATTGATGACCTATTAGACTGACATAGGTCTTAGGTAGGTTTAATTTTGGGCATTTAAGTGTGTAAGAGACTTAATTTTAGGCTCAATTGAAGTAGAAACTTGGGATGGGTGATGCACAAGCTTCCCAGACTGTGAAAGCACAAAAAACATCCAAAGCCACAAAATGTCTTGCATGGCCCGACATGCAATGTGCGTGTTGTAGCTCTGTGGTAAGCCACATCAACCTGCATTGAGCCATAAAACCTGAATGTGGGCTACAAGCAAGGATGATGTGGACAACCATATTTTGGTAGATTCTCAAAGATTTTATTTCGTACTTGCACTTAAAGTATCGGGGGCATATTAGGGGTATATCAAGTATAAAAGGCACAACTTTTAGCTTATAAATAAGAAGCTTCTATTGTAACACCCCTAACTCATATCCGTCATCGGAATAGAGTTATGGAGCATTATCGGAGTTTACATTTTAAAACTATCAAAAATTTTAAAACATTTAATTCATATTATCAATCACAACAAAACCAATCAATAGCATACATATTGTCCCTTATACGAGCCTTCGAGGCCCTAAAAACACATTAGAAGCAAATCGGGACTAAATCAAAAACATATAGAAATTTTAGGGAAAAGATGAAAATTTACCAACTGCAGGGGTCACACAACTGTGTCCCAGCCTGTGTTCGTACCTATGTAACTCACTGACTTGGGTCACACGGCCAAACCGCATGCTCGTGTGCTAGGCCGTGTAAAACTTGACTTGTAACCCTTTGAAAACTACAGGGACACACGGTCGTGCTACCAAGCTGTGTGTCACACACAGCTGAGACACACGTCCGTGTCTCTACCCGTGTAGAGGAAAATAGGCTATTTTACAAGCCATTTTTCTCACCCTTTTCAACAAGTACCTATAATCCCTTTTGCACATATACATAAGCCCTCAAAAGGCACCAAAATCATGCATAACCAAACCAAACACATATGGTATAATAACATCCAACCAATATGCTCAAAGGCACCTCGAATAACAACATTAAAACATGTATAACCATGTATTCAATTTGGCCAAAATAATAGATTAACTTTTAACTAAGTTCGCATCATTACATGACATGTAAATCATTTACCAAAACATACCATTTGGTACCAACTGAACCACATAATCATTAGCATCAAATACATATATGCTTACTATGGCAAAACACCAATTCACAACAAGTTGTATGTCATATCTAATATGCACATTCAACTACTTTTCTATCATTCAGGCTACTTATATACACCTTATAATATATATAATTTTACCAACACAAGACCAAAATGCAAACTAACCGAATGGTCATTTCCACAACCAAAACACATAGACTAACATTAGCCAAAATACCTATACATGCCATTATAACCTTAACCAAGACATCAACATCTACCGATATAATCGCTGGATAGTGTGATAAATCTCTGAAGAGCTTCCAACCTGATCGAGCTTCTGATAGTCTAAAAAGTAAAGAAAAATAACTATGTAAGCATTGAATGGTTAGTAAGCTCGTATAAATTTTAATCATATCAACCATTTCAAATATGAAATTTATATAATTCAAGAATAATCATATACCAATACCACACGATTCTTGAAACAAATTCAACAATTCACAAATTGAATAATTCCACAGCATTACTTATACTTATCATCCCTAACAAAGTAGGATTTTATAAAAACTTTAAGTCTCTTTCAATTTTCTTCCTTTAGTTTGCATGTCATTACTTTCCATTACATTTACTTTCTTTAGCTTAATTAACATCATCAATTCAACTCATCATTCCCTTTTTCATCACTCATTTCATATGTATAATACACAAGACACAAGCATATCATCAACCATAGCCACAAGCTAGTGCATTTAAACATAGCTCTTTTAGAATTAATCACATGATAAACCATTTCATAACAATTTGCATAATTTAAACCTTACCATTTTTCATGAGTACAAGCATATTTTCATTTGAGCACTTACCATTTCAATACGACTTATAAGTAAACATAATACCATTCAACCAACAGATTGGAACTTGCCTAAGCATCAAACAACAACATATGTTAGCGTACTTGAACATATTTCATATAAATTAAACATTAATAACCTTATTTTCTCAACATGTCACACTTGAGTTCATTACTCGTCTCAACTTACATAATTATCATGTATCAACATATCAAAGATATTCATATATGTACATGTCATGATACATATCATTATCTTACCGTTTCATTACGTACATATATCATCCATTTCAGTATATCAATATATCATGTACCATTATTTCCATGTATTTCATGTATATACCTGTATTAGTTCGTATTGAACTCATATTGTCTTGTAACAACACATTTCCCGTTGAACCACTTAGAATAATATCAGATATACGGGAAATTCGCACACTATGTGCCAACACATGGTCAAAACCATCTCTATCTCATATCTCATATAGATGCTCACTCTCGAGCTATCACTGGGTCTGCTCACACAAGCTGATGGTCAAGATGTAACTACACGGTGCTACTGACACAAGCTAACGAGTAACCGCAACACATGCCGAAAAACTCAGCCACCGGTAGAATGGACGGGACTAGCACCCGAAACATGGTAACCCCTAATGACATGTCCTAAGGTTCAAACATGACTCGATAGTCATTGTGTGTTGTCGAATTTCCCTCGTTTCATTATAAGCCAAATTATATAATAAGATATATATATTCATTTTCAATAAAATTTCATATAATAACATTCAATTTAATCAACAATATACATAGAATAGTTTATATGAACTTACTTAGCTAAATTGCAAAAATACTAAAGTTCAGGGGCATTTTTGTAATTTTCCATTTTTCTCGATTTTCCATCCGATCTTGATCTAAATTAATAATTTCATTCAATATATTAATTTAGACAATAAAATAATTCATTTCACACAATTTGGTCATTTTTAACTTTTTTACAAAATTGCCCCTAAAGTTTTACTTTTATTCAATTTAGTCCCTAAACCTAAAACATGCAACTTAACCATTAAATAGCCCATTCATGCAACAATTTCACATTAAATCCTTGTACTTTTATTAATTGAACAAATTAGTCCGTAATCGAAAAATTCATCAAAATCACTTAACAAAATACTTACAAATATAAATCAACATTCTAAATTCATCATGCAACATCAAAAATCACAAGATTCATCGATGGAAACATTCAAAATCTTAAGCAATTTCAAAATCAAAAGAATGGGCTAGTTGGACCTAGTCATTTTTACAATTTAGTCATTTTTAATTAATTAACTATCGAAACGATAAAATTTTTCAACAAAAATTTAATACCACCTTAATTACACTCCGTAAATATTTATAAAAATATTTACAGCTCAGTTTATAGAAAATGAGGTCCTAATACCTCAATTTTTAAAACCACTTGACCTTAGAGTCATATCACTTGAACTTAATGAATCGCTTATAAAACAAAAATCATAATATCAAAAACCTTTTTAAAATCAAAATTAACTCGTAAATATTAAATATAATATTTACAAACTTACTTGTCGAATTTGGTGGCCCCGAAACCACTGTTTCCAACACCACTAAAAAATGGGCTATTACATCTATTCGCAAATTAAGGCATCAATCGATAATTCATCCATCAAACACTTCTCTAGTTCTTTAGTTTTAATTTTCTTTTATTCTTTCGGAGTTAGAAGATTCTACTCCGATGTGAAGACATTTGTGAGTAGAGATTGCTCTGGATTAGTGCTTCAATATATGCATTCATGAGCATTCTCTTATCTATTCTCTTTTCTTCTTTTATTTATCTTTCATGAAGATATTGAGGGATTAGGTAGATACATTGGCAATTGATATTGAGGGATTAGGTATATACATCACATGGGTTTCAAAAGAGAAAAAATGAGTGAACTAAGGAATTGTATGGTATAGTGAGTATAAGATTTTTGAGCTTGTAGAAAAATAAGGCAAATGCCAAATCAAGAAAATCTTGAATAAAAAAATATTATGAGCTCGAATGTTTGTACTCATGAATACTATATTAGGCCTTAGTAAATGGAGAGAAAAGGAAGGCAAGAGAAGTGGATATAAGGTGGTGAGATTATTTGAAATTAGGGGAGTATCGGGGACAATATACTGTGTCAAACTACTTTCATGGTTAGCCATTTTGTCGAGCCTATTCTTTGAATTCCAAACAACCTAAATCGTTGAACGTTACAAGCTGAAAAGTCCTATGTGACTTGGGTAATACTTGATATGGATGATGTTATGCTGAGTTTTGATGTTTTTATTACTTATATTCATTTGATCATAATTGTATATTTATATATATTGATAGAAACCTATATTTAATATTCTTTTATTTCTTTGGTTTGTAATTTAATGAACTAACTTTTCTAACTTTAGAAATTGAAAGTCAATTGTATATCATCCTAGAGTTATATGTTTATTTACATTATCTTGTTAAAATATTTCTATCCAATTTCTTGTATCAAGCTATCTCAAGTGCATTTTTGTTTCTTGCATTATTTTTCATTTTCAATTTAATTTATTTTCAGGTTTTATTTTATTTTTTGTTCAATTTTCTTGAGGGCAAGTAAAGACTTAAGGGTGGGGGTAATTCACCTAACGTTAAATGTAGTAGTGGTTTTGGGTTATTTCTGCACTTAAAGAACTTTTTTTCTAGCACTTTTAGTATTTATTATTACATTTTGAGTATTTAGTAGTTAGTATTAAAAGTTAGTAAAATTAAGTGTTTTTAACACATTTTGTGAGTGTGTGACCTATTAGGCTGACACGGACCTTAGGTCGTTCTAGTTTGTAATTAAGTGTGTAGAATGAAGAATTATAGGCCCAACTGAAGTAGGAACTTGGGACGAGTGATGCACAAGCTTCCTGAGCTGTCAAAGCATGAAATGAACCAAAGGAGGCACATTTTGCTTGTCGTGTCGCGTCATACAACTTGTATGGCACAACATAGCCCTGGCATGGTGCCCAAGTACTTCAAGGCTATTTTCGTTCGTACAGTCAACTTTATAGGAAGACCTAGGACATGCCGAAGACTTAATTTGGGTTGCCAACACTATTATAAATTGTATCTTCACAAGTTGGCATTACGGACCCATATGCATCTACCTTATTGAGAGGAAATGCTTGTGGATTTTTACTTGCGGATTGACTTGTCACTAATTGTAGTGGTAGTTTAGATACGTTTTGACATTTAATGAGCTTATTTTATAGCATTTTTAGTAATTATTATCACATTTCGATATTTAGTAGTTAGTTTTAAATAATTAATAAAATAAGTATTTTTAGACAAATTTAAGTGTTAGTGACCTATTAGGCTGAAATAGGTCTTAGGTAGTTTTAATAAGTAAATTTGAGTGTGTAGGATGCTTAATTTAGGGCCCAATGAATGTAAGAACTAGGGACGAGTGATGAATAAGCTTTCCGAGCTGGGAAAGCACAACAAGAACTTCCAAGCCTACAAAATGCATGTTGTTGCACCATAGCTTGTGTATGGCGGGACATAAGATCGACGTGGAGCACGAGTATTTTGAGGTTGTTTTCATCTGTGCAATCAACTTTATAGTAAGACTTAGGACATGCTGAAGACTTAATTGGGGTTGCTAACACTCCTATAAATAAAAACCTTAGAGTTTGATGTAACTAAGTCGTCTTAAACCCATCCAAACCCCCCTATAGTTTAGGAGTAGGATTTAGGTTTAGTTTTCCTTTATTTTTCTAAAACACTTTGTTCTTCTCTCTTAGAATTGATCTAAATCCAAAGTTTCTTTTATAAAATCAAAATTATTCAGTTTATTTTCTTTTGCAGGTAACAAGATTCGTTATCGCAATCGAGAGATTCATTATTGTACTCTTAATCGATACAAAATAAAGATTATTCTAAATCTCTTTTCTTTTTACATTTAATCCTGTCGTTTACATGTTTATATCAATTGAGTTTGAGATTATGAATACCATGAGTAGCTAATTCCCTTAAAGAAGATTAACGAGTGGATGGCGAAGTGATTAACGGATGATTAAGGGTTTGTTAATCGAATTAGTAGGTATGAATTACGCATTCTTAAATCCTAGGTTTGACAACCCTAGGAAGTAATCATAGGTTAAACGAGGTCAGGAGATAAATGAGTATCAACCAATTAATTAATCAGTTAGAGGCCGGGAGGTAATAATTGGTTAGTTACTAGCTAATTCACCCTAAAAACTAAATCCGAAGTTAATTACAACCTCTAAAATGTGTTAATCTTCCTAATTGATTTAATTGGTTTAGTCATTTGTGTTTTATTTCTATTTGTTTACTTTAATTATTTAATTTATGATATTTCTCTCTTTTATGTTTTTCATTATATAAAATTTAATTCTTACTATTTAGATTGATTATTGTAAATAGGTTTTCAATAGATTTAATTCATCCTTCCTTAGGTACGATTCTCAGAATACTTCACTGTGTTTTGTTGTAACACATTACTACATTACAATTTGACCAGTATACTTGCAGACGCCATTGATTTCATTTCTTTTTTTTTTTTTGCAATATTTTCCAATCAAACATTCAAAAATTTGGTGACGATCAAGTTGATGATGCAATTTCTAGGGAGGTTTCAACAGTAAATCTAGAAAATATCTTTACAATTAATAAGATAAATAGGAAAGTTAAAGACTATAGATACAATATTTTTATTTCTTTTATTGTTAGTTCTTGTTTATCTATTTTTATTTGTTTAATTTATTTTAAACTTGTTGGTTGTTTATGCCCTGAACCGGAAGCACCCCAATCAAATCATTTCTAGATTCTAAGTAGATAATTAGACGAAATCGTCAGTTGATGAATACCAATCCACCCATGGCAATTAATCTACCGTGGGAGAATCCATTATTTGATGATCCATAAGAGTGACAAGTGAATATCCAAGAAGAAGTCCCAATGGATCAAAGTGTAACCCCCCTTACCCATATCCGATGCCGAGACGGGGTTCGAGGCATTACTGGACTTAAAAAAAAACATTCATACAAAACTGGGCCATAAAATTTCATCCAATTAAAAACTTTTCAATCACATGCAAATTGTCCCTTATAAGGGCCTATGAGGCCCAACCATTGGGGGTGGTTCGGGACTAAATTGGGAAATTTTAGAACTTTAGGATAACTTAGAAAATTTTCTTGAACTGGAGAGTCACACGCCTGTGTGGCTTGGGACATGCCTGCATCCTCAGCTCGTGTAACTCTTTGGCTATGATGTCATCAACACAATTAGGGTCACACGGCCAGGGCACAAGCCCGTGTACTTAGCCCGTATGGCAAATTAAATTCCAAAAATTAAGTGCAGACTTCACACGACCTGAGCACACACCCATGTTCTAAGGCTGTGTCCTTCACATGATTGAGACACACGGCCATGTCGTTGCCCGTGTGTTTACTACTGGGCATTCTATTTTGCATAATTATGGTGCAAGGGGACACACGGCTGGATTACACGCCCATGGGGCAGACTGTGTGTCACACACGACCAAGACACATGCCGGTGTGTTTAATCGTGTGGACAATTTTTAGGCTATTTTCCAAGCCATTTACCACATTTAAACACACACATACTCAATCCTACTTCATAGCATGCAGCATGGCACATTTGGCCGCACAAGTATTCACCATCATGATTAATCTATGTCTTTATAATGTGGACATATCACATACTCCAACCATCATACTTCCATATGACATTCCACACCAATTTCATATTATATCATCTTTATAATTCCTCTTTTAAGTTACTCAATTACACCATAAATAAGGTCATACCTATTAGTCCTCATTCATTCATTTAATACATATGCCATTCATCTCACATATAATCCACAAGCAACCAAAACCACATCAAAACACATTTGCATGTATGCACCAATAATTAGGGTTACAACCCAATTAATCAATATGAGCCACCTTTCATGGCCATACACAAAATAATCATAATACATTCATAAGCCCACACATTAGGCTAATCAATATGACACATAACAAAAAGACCAAGTCCCTATACATGCCATACTCAAAATGATAAGGCTAGCTATACCCAAATTTTCAATTGATAGTGTGATTGAGTCTCCGACGTTCTCGATCCCCGAGCTAGCTTGGCGACGCTATAAGGAAAAGAAAGGAAATGGGGTAAGCATTAAAGCTTAGTAAGTTCATATGCAAATAAAAATGCAACTTAAACAAGCATTAATCATACATTTAGCATAATGAACATAACCTTGCATTTTATCAAATCTCTTAAACTTATTCTTCATATACATATACACATGTTCTTACCACAAGTTCATCATATCTCATGTCATTCTCATGAGTTCAATGTACATAAATGTGCCACTTGCACATGATAACTTACTTTCTCCTCTTTGACGTATTCATCAAGATTACTCATTGAACTTCCTTTAGAACTACCCGTTGAACACTCGGAATACTATCGGATACATCGAAATCTCGTACCTAAGTGCCTCATATGTAGCCAATGCTACCTTATATCACATATCACATGTTCCTAGCTTTCGAGCTACTCACGGGTCTGCTCATACAGACTTTCAGGTATCCGCAACACATGCCGGACTACCTTGCCCTTAATAGCATATACGAGACTAGTACCTGGACACCAAAACATGTGTCACATACATCATGAACTCAGACCACAACTCAATCGGCTCAGATATCACATATATCATGAACTTAGACCACAACTCAATGAGTTCAGATGACATAATTCCTAGTGACATGTCACTTGTATTCTAAACTATTCCTAAGGTTCAAACAGGATTTCCATGCTTATCGCATCACTGTCGGACTTGCTCCTAACGTCAATTTCAATATCATAGCACCAATCACATATTCATGATAAGATTTAAACAATTAAAACATGATGTAACAACATATGAAATATGTAAGTACTTATCATACATGCAATCTTAAAGCATTTAAAGTATGAAACATGTTGCATTATTTGCAAATGAACTTACCTCAGTACAAAATGATAGAAACGAGCCTAATCCTCGTAAACTTTATTTTTACCCCGATCAAGACCGAATCACATTTTTCTTGATCTATAATGCCAAATTTAACTTGTTGAATACATATATTGGTCAAATCGACCCATAACATATACTTTGGTAAAATTACCACTTATTTACAAATTGGTCCCTAGGCTCGTAAAATGAAATGCATGCATTTTCTTGGTTACCCAAGCCTAGCCGAACCTACACCATGTTCATATCAGCCCACATTTTCTTTTATTTCACACTTCTACTACTCATTTTTATACCTTTTACAAATAAGTACTTTTTAGGTGTTTTCACTAAAAATCACTTAGTAAAAATTGTTTATCACACATCAAACATTCATATTCCTCCATTAAACATAAAAATACAACCATGTCACACATGGGTCAATTTTCATACATGAACCCTAGCTCAAAGTAATGGTAGAAATAGCTAGATCGATTGATGACAACTTCAAAAATGTAAAGAACATTAAAAACGGGGCTTGGGCGCACTTACAATCAAGCTTGAAATGTTGAAAACCCTAGCTATGGAGGCTCCCCAAAATTTCGGCACCCTTAGAGAAGATGGACAACATTTTTGCTTGATTTTTCCCTTTTTATTCTTTTATTAACCAAATGACCAAAATGCCCTTAAGGCATTTCTTTCAAAATTTTCCTATTCATGCCCATTTTTGTCCAAAATTTTAGAACTTAGTCAAATTGCTATTTAAGGACCTCTAATTAATAATATAATGTAATTTCATGCTTGACGCTTCTAGAACACAAGTTTTACAACATATTCAATTTAGTCCCTAAAGTCGAATTGGACATCTTGGGAATAGAATTTCTTCATGAAAATTTCACACACATGCAATCATATCATAGATCATCAAATAATCATAAAATAATCATTTTTATTTCAAATTTATGGTCTCAAAATCACTATTCTGACTAGACCCTAATTCGGGATGTTACACAAAGGATGTTGCGGGAATATGCTGTAACACCTTATACTCGACCTGGTTGCCAAACCAAAATATGGCACGTCACACCACCGTGTCATGTCGCATACATCAAGTAGAAAGATCATTCTAAACAATACGTTCATCATTTTGTTATTCGCATAGGTCTTAAACCACTCAAACTTGAAAGTTATCATTGTTACATGCTAACCATACATGAATTAGTCATATAATAATACTTAAACATGCATAAAAGGTCCATTTAGTAAAATTTCCAAAAACATATTTGTAAGTATTGATACTGACACTAGGGTATCGATATTTTCTCTAAGTTGTACCAATACCACCTAGAAAAATGATACCAAACTTGCATTCTATTTCTCGATTAAAAACCAAAGTTTTGAAAACTATCGGTATCTATCATGAAATATCTATGCCTTAACCCCAATTATCGATACTTGAGTAAAGTTATTGATACCAAATCTCTATTCTGACTTTCTGCATATTTCAAAACATAGAGGTATCGATTTTAAAACCCGATTATTGATACCTTTACTCTAGACCTCAAAAATGCAACATACATAAGCAATTAATCCATTCCAATTTAGTTTCTAAACATCACGCATCAATTAATTCGACAAATAATCATTCAATGGCCTAATTAACATTTCCATATCACAAAATTGTGTTCGAGCAAGTAATGTCAACCCATCCTTATGTTCTTGAACCCAAACATAACAATAACATGTGATCTTTATAAACCGAACAAAAAAAATAGCAAAACATCTAAAATTTAACATGGCTATAAATGAGACTACCACATTGCCTATTTTCCCAAAGTTTAAATAAATACAGAACACCTACAAAATAACAAATAAACTTGCTTGGATCAACACTCGGAAACCACACTGCTCACACTGGCAAACTACTAATCTGTAATGGGTTGAAAGGAGTGGGTGAGCTTAATAAGCTCAGTGAATGCTCAAAATAACCACAATGCAAATCATCAATCATCAACGAAACAACCATATAAGATAACCTTAATAGTTCCAACTCTAGTGTCATATTATACTTACTCGTGCATTTTTACTAGTCCTTTTACATTGTAAACATATTCACTTTTAAGCAAATACATGTTATAGATAAATTGCATAGCAACCAGATACTCATTTAGGCATACATCACATCACACAAAACTAGATTTTAAGATAATTTGACACTTGAGCTATAAAACATAAGAGTGAGCTCTATCATTACTCATCGGATACACGGATCTTCAACACACCAAATATAGACTCATAGAGCCAAACATGTCCCAAAAGTGAAGCATAAAGCTAACACTTTCCTTATTTCCCCTCACATGTCCCGTTGAAAGCAGCTTAGCTTACATTCACTTATCCCTCCAACGTGTCCTAGGGCCTCAACGCCCAAAATCACTATACATATAGGTAAGTACTCACAACCCTATGACATGCCAACTATATCCAATAGTTTCAAGATCACAAGGCCAAAACATTCGAAATCCAACATATATCACTTACTGATTATCCATGCACTATCACTGCATATTTGCATCTTTAGAAAAACACCGTCACTAACATTTAACATAAACATATCATGTAGACATTTGAACTTTCACAACAGTTAACATAACCACATATCACATGTTATAGCATCTCATCTCAATTCACATATTCACAAACACATAAGCATATTGTTCTCAAGATAGCATAGGTATGAGAAAGCTTACACTTGGAATTTAGAGTAGGGGTTTAGGCTACTACCAAATTCCCAAATAACGTATTAAATCATGTCTACAAGGAATTATTCCAAACACTCACCACTTATGCTTTCACCTAAAAGTCAAAAGCTCAAACTAGTTTTTCCTTGCCTTTATCTCTACTCATATAACGTCCTATCGAGTCTATAACTTCAACACAACAATGGATTCAATAATTAGCTAAGAACTCACCAAAAGTAATCAAAATCATAAGCCTAAGCTATGTTCCCATGTAACCAAAGCTTATAATATAACAAAATTTAAATCTGAATATCTTGATATATATTTAATATTTTCACCTAAAACCAATTTCGTTCATCTTACCTACGACTAATTCCCAACCTTTAAACTACAATAAAATACTCAATTCATAGTATTAACTTTTTCGACATGTTTTATGTCTATTTTCCAAAAATTCATTAAAATGTTAGAAATATTTAACGAAACTTTAAATTAAGTTTAAAAACCATATAATCATGTTAAAATAAGTTGAAAACACTTTAAAACCAAATTTTAATGCAAAGTCCCGAAATCTACCATTAATGACCCAATTTTCAGCTTTTATTCAAAACATGATATTTAATGGCTAAAAATGTGACAGCCCAAAATTGACCCTAGTCGGGAAGTGGTTTCGGGACCGCTAAACCGAGTCACCGAAATGTTTGAACGTAATATTTATTGTCTAGAATATGTAATTATGAATGTGTGAAAATTTCAAGCTTCGATTTAGCCGATAGCATGTGAATTCAGTTAGTAGGACTTGTGTGACACTTTTGAAAAGTGATAGGCTAATCTATAAGGACCTAATAGTGCATGTAGTCAAAGGGGAGGACTTGCATGTCAAATTTCCCCCCCTAAATAGTAGTGGCCGGCCATGACAAGAGATTATGGGTAAAAACATGTCATAAAACATGTTGGGACAATGGTGTATGTAAGAAAAAAATAAAATAGTGAGCATGGGAATTTAATAATGAAAGGGAACAAAAAAAAAAAGAGAAAAAAATGGTCTCATGCATGCCCATTGCCGTGGGTGTGGAGAAAGAAAGAAGAATTTTGTTCATCATTTTCATTTCCTTTGGGCTAAAAATTCTAAGGAAGAAGGAAGGAATTCTTGTTTCATGTTGGTTTGGAAGAGGTTTAGGAGGAGGTTTGGCCATACTTGTACCTAGATTAAGGTAAGTTTGATGTTTTGCCATGAGATTCATGTATATTTTAGTTGCTAGCTTGATGTTCTTGTTAGCCCATGGTTCAAATCTTTGTTATGTCATGGGAATGAAATTCGCCAAAGTGAATATGGTGTTAATGCCATTGCATGCTAAATATCAAGCTTGATAATGATTCATGTGATGGTGGATTGAGGATTCTTAGATTTTCTTTTAGCATTTTTGAATGAGATACTAAGTTCTTTGTTTAACCATGACCAAATTGAAACGGTATGGTGTTGTGGTATTCGCCATGTTATATCCATAAGTATGATTCATGCATGTTGCATGGTAAGTAAGATTTAAGCTTTGGATATGTGTGTATATTTGGATATAAGCCACTTGAGAATTCGCCATTGCACCTACATGAATATATGTTTGCACATGATGAATTGGTATGACATGTATACTATTTTAAGGTGTCTATTTGCTTGTGATGTTGTTTGGTTATGAAATAAATGAGAGATGTGTATAGAACTACAATATGTAATGCGTTAATTAGGAAAATGTATGCTGTTTTTTGTGTAGTATTAAGTGTAAAATTGGCCTCCACATAGACATGCATATTCGCCAAAGGAAGTAGATTGGTGTGCATGTATTCGGTTAGAGGCAACCATATTGAAGCCTTATCTTGGCTTAGATTGTTGACCAAATGGGTAATAAGTGAGGATGGTTGCGAATATACAAACATACATATGCATGTGTAATTGAATTATGAATGTTTAGCAAGAGGGTTAAATTAGTTGATTTATTGATTAAGCTCAAGGAGTTAAAGAAGGAGAATCAAGCAAGGGAAAGACGAAGGTCATCGAGTAGCCGACTTGGACTGTTTTACCCAACACAAGGTAAGTCATTAAGCGTATATTTGGTGTTGATTTAAATGATCAATATATATATGCAAATGTGTTTAAATGAGTTGGTGTGTAAATGGAAATGTATGTGTATGGAATGATGCCATTGTTGAATGTATAAAGGCAGCAAAATACATAAGGTATTGGTCTCGGCACTAAGTGTGCGGGTATAAATGGACACGGTGACAAGATTGGCACTAAGTGTGCGGGTTTAAAATTGTACAGCACTAAGTGTGCGAGTTTGATTATATAGCACTAAGTGTGCGAGTTGAATACATATAGCACTAAGTGTGCGGATTCACTATATGCTCTTGCATTACAATTGGCACTGAGTGTGCGACATCATCGAGCTAATCCGGACAGCGGATCGGGTAAGTACCTCGAGCTCATGACGAATAGAAAATATGTTCATGCTCGGGGTTGAATTTGGTAAGCCTTAAATCTATGTGATGATTGAAATTGTATGATTGTGGTGGAAATGAGTTAGTGTGTGAAAATGCCTCAAATATCTTGTTGTGTAGAATATGAAATGTGGATGTATGACTTGGTATGAGATTGGACCGAAAGGTCCGAGGAATTATGGTATAGATTCGATATGGATGAGTACCTAGCCTCGTTTATTGTTTCATGTTGTAGTAACTTTATCGGTGGATTGATGAATGCTTATGACTTACTGAGTTGTAAACTCACTCGGTGTTTTCTTGTCACCCATTTTAGGTCTCTCGGACTCGTATTGTTTGCGTGATCGGGACCGTCGTTGAAGTCATCACACCGGCTGAAATCTTGTGGTATTGTTTTTGTTGTTGAAGAACATTTGGCATGTATAGGCTATTATATTTTGTCGAATTGTGGGTTGTAAACTTTAAGCCATGTGAAAATGGCCTATGTGGTCGTCGAGTGGGATGCTAGAACCTATAGCCACGAGTCTTAGAAACTCAAATCTTGATAAGGTGGCCATAATTTGTGTCATGTATGATGGATGATTAAGGCCAAGGAAAAATTCATGAAATTGGCATAGTCTACTGCAGTAACTGTTGCGGACAGCAGCAGTGAGATGAGATTGAAAAATCACTAAAAATAGTAGAAGTAGAATTAAATAGTGAGTAAATTATGGAACTGAACCTTGATGAATCTATTTTTATATGGACGAAACGAAACGACCATATGAGCGGTATACTGAGAAATATTAAGGTTCTCGTGAGACAGGGCCAGAACGGTTTCTGGGTCCCCTGTCGCGACTTTGAAAATTTACCATAAATTATCCAGAAAGAATTAGGAGTCATGCCTTATATGTAAAGATTCCATTTTGAGACTAGTTTCATTAGAAACAAACGGCACCAGTATTAAAGCCCTGTACAGGGAGATATTCAAGTTGTAACGCGCGAAGGTCAGAGCAGTCGGTCCCTGTAACATGGGTGACTTTAACTAATAAACTGTACCAATTGGCCCAACCAAAAATTCTAAAAATAAATCCATGGATGGGTATATGAGTCTAAATTCAGGGAAAATTTACGAAACCAGTTTCCGAGTTTTGAAACTCGAGATATGATTTTTAAGGCGACGGTGATGCAGTTTTCCAGCCTGACTGGTAATGTCAAATTGGTTGGTATCTTGAGAGGGTTTGGCCGTTAACCCCTCGTGTCCGACACCGGCGTCGGTCACGAGTTAGGGGTGTTACAAAAAACTTAAGTTTTAAAGACTAAATAACATTTAAAATGAATAGAAAGATGAATGTTACCTTAGTTGGAAGAAAAATAGACTTCCATCGAAAACCCAAAAAATCTACACATGAAGAAGATGAAATCCATGGAGTTTTTGAGTGTTTTCTTGAAGTATTATGAAGGTTTAATGTTGTAAGGATGATGGAAATCAAAATACTAGAGTTTGGAATTAAATATCGAATGGAGAGGGTGAGAGTGAGGGAAAACAAAGGGATGACAACAAGAATGGGAGGGGAAGAAACGAATGTGAAATATATGGAGGTGGAGGAAGTATTAGGTTGAATTTTAAAATTTGGTTTAATTGCTTCATAAAGACTTACAATTTTGACACTTTTGCAAATCAGTCATATTTTCAAAATTAAAGGTATTTAAAACTTATTTTTAGAAATTGAGTTAATTTTCTAAAAACCATAGAAAAAAAATTATCGATGAAGCATGTCACAAAATTCCTAGGCCCTAGTTTGGGGAGCTACATATGCTCTACCTACACTCGATGTGGTGTAAGGTAGTGTAAAAAAGTTCACGATTAGCGCTAGTAATTATAAGATAAAGATGACTACAATCCAAATGATCCAAAACACACTTCAATTCAACGAAAACATGGTGGAAGATCCAAATAAACACTTAAAGCAGTTCCTTCAATTATGTGACACCTTCAAATGTAATGGGGTAACCAATGATATTGTGCATCTCCAATTATTCCCTTTCTTTTTGTGCGACAATGTAGCCGATTGGTTAGTGTAACACCCCAAACCCGGCCCAGACGTTATGGCCGAATCTGACGTGCCACATTGGAGTTGAAAACCTACGTTCCGTTTTAGTGTTTTAAAAACCATATATTTTGTTGAGTTAACAAAGTGAATGGAAGCTGGGCACCAGGTAGGTATCCGAGACAGAGGAGGTGAGCCATGAAGGCTGCTTAAGTACCAAGCTCTTCGATTGGATCCAATCCTAGACATGTCCACAACCATTGCCACACTTGTATATCGAGTTTAAATTTGTTTAAGTGGACGTCTTTGATAAATCGATTAATCTTGGCATTGAGAAATTTTGAAATCAAGTATCGTTTTGAAAACACGTCCTAAGTCTAGCCCACTTGAATAATTATCAACCAGGTTTAAAGTTATTAAAAATAAAATAATCCCAAAAGGAAATAAAAGAAAAGTTAAAATGGCCTTATTACAACCCAAAAATAAATAATAATTAAAGGAAATTTAATGAAGACCAACGCTTATTTAAAAGCCCAAAGGCGATCACCGTGGCCACTCTGAATCCCCTCCGGCTCCAAGTCCCCACATCAAGGCTCACCTGCAAGCTTAAGGAAATGGGGTGAGTTTGGAAACTCAGTGTGCAACAAGCCCCTTTCAGGGCCCAAAACAATATCAGCCTGTTGGGCCTAAGCCCAAATCCAATCTCAACATATACTGGGCCGTAGCCTTTTCATATCTCATATTTCATAACACTGGGCCGAAGCCTTTTACTGTAAACGGTATGGCCCTGTGACACCCCTAATTTGACCCTAGTCGAAAAGTGGTTTCGGGACCACAAGACCGAGTCATAAAAATAATTAGCTGTCATATTTGATGCTCATTATATGTACATATGCATGTGTGAAAATTTCATGTTTGAATTTTGTTAATTGTGAGTGAATTTTATTAAATAGGACTTATGTGAGAAAATTTAGAAATGTGCTAGGCAAATGTAAGTGGCCTATTTGTGCATGTTGCAAAATAATTGTACTTGCATGTCAAATTCCCCACTCTAGAGGAAGTGGCCGGCCATGATGGTATGGGATACAAAAAAATATGCATTTTGTATTAATATTATAATGACTACATGGTTTTATAATAGGAAATAAGTATTAGAAAAAGAAAAGAAAAGAAGGCCATACATTCTCACCTTGTTCTTGCCGAATGTTGGAGAAAGAAAGAAGAAATATGCTTTGAGGATTTCAGCAAGATAGCAAGCTAAAAATCCAAGGTATGTGCATTGGGTCATAGAGAAAATTGAATAAAAAATTGGTTGATCTTTGTCCTCCATTGCCGTAGCCTAAAGGGAGGGAGAGGAAAGTTTGGTTGCTTTGATTTTTGGCTTAGAAGATGGCTGGAGTAAGGTATGTGTTGAACGATTCTTGAAAATCTATGCATGTTTGAGATGATTAGTTCAAACTCTACTTGTCCCATAGATTAAACTTAGAATTTTGAGGTTTGAGATTCGGTCAATAAGCTTGAAACTCATAGTAGTTGTTTTGGTAAGCTTGGTATATGGATGTTATATGTTTTGGTATTAGATGGGAAATGGTTGATGTAATGATCATTATGTGTATACATTTTCATAGCATGTTTAATTGGTTCGGCTAAGGTTTTGTATAGGTAAAACATATATGAATTGGTTGTTGTGTTTAATACAGGTAGTAATATGTGAACTAGCGTTCAATGATATATATCGTGTTCGAATGTGATTAAGTTAATGACATTCGGTTATGAGATGGATGACATGAATTATATTTATGAGCTACATTGTGATTCGACACTTACGAATATATGCATATATTGAATTGGTTTGATGTATTAGTTGAATTATATGTTATAAGACAAAACGATTGGAATAAGGTAATTGAAAATTTGGTTGTGGTCTGTGTTCGTTGGTAAGTATAAAATATATGCATTTGGTTGTAAGTATTCAGTTACCATGATAAGACACTCGTTTATGTCATAAAAGTTAGTTTCACAAGCGAACTATTACATGGTATTAGCATACATAAGTGTTTGGCATTATTGTGTAACTTATGTAGTTGTCTTGAATTTGATATCCGGTGTTGATTTGATTAATCACTTTGTAAATATTTATAAAAATATTAGTTTGAATAAAGTATCGATATGTGATTGCCAAATGTGATTGTTAAGTGAATAATATTGGTTAAGTACTTAAGCAAATCTATCGCTTTAATTAAGCTTAAGAGCAAAGAGGATCAAAGTCGATAGGGAAAAGAGGAAGTAAACGAATAGCCGTGGATATCTAGTCGTCGACCACTTTCGAGGTAAGTTTTAAGTGATTAAACGTTGAGTAAATTCAATCATAATAGGACATAATGAGTTGATTTAATAAGATATGATGTGGCCATGATATGTCTTAAACCCAAATGGTAAGTTCATAAGTGTTTGGACTTGGAAATTTAAGAGCAAATTGTAATAATTTGCTTGGACAGCAACAGTAATGTGATTTTAGAAAATCACTATAAATTGTTGGTGTGGAATTATAGGCTGAATAAAATATGTAATCAAAGCTTAGTTGGTCTAGTTTCTTATAAAAGAGACCGTGGAAGCAAAGAAATTTCCTATAAAGAGATATTTAAAGTTGTGTGGGACAGTGTCGGAATGACTCCGAAATCCCCTGTTCTATTTTTGGAAAATCATTATAATTTGTACAAAAATGGTTATAAGATAATATTTATATTCTTAGACTCATTAATGAGTCTAGTTTCAAATGGAATCAAATAGAACACATTATGAATTCTGTACAATGAAAAATTTGATTCGTAGCGAAGAGTGGTCAGATTAGTCAAATAGTGAAACAGGGGAAACTTTAAGAAAAATATGGTATTGATTGGCCAAACCAAAAATTCTGAAAATTTCATGGATGGAAGATATATGAGTCTATATTCTGAGAAAATTTACGACAAGTGATTTGGAGTCTTTTAGCTCCGGGTATAAATAATTTAGTAACCATTGCTCAGGAAAACAGCTCGTAGCGAATATGTGATTTTGTTGTAAACATGGATAAAAACTTGTTTTAGTTGCTCATAAGCTATTGATTGATCCCATACTTGAATTCTAAATTGTGATATTGTAAAATGATACATGAGTGTTATATGGATCTTTGATATCAAAAATTTGTGAAATTGTAAGTTTATGAGTATTCGAATATGAAATGATAGTATGCCGTGAAATTGAATTATTCGTTGGAAAATGATTGATGTAGATTCGGCCAAGACCAAGTCAGTACATAATAATATATGTGATAAGGCCTAATGGCCGATGTGATGAATGTGAAAGTGTATATATATATGTGATAAGGCCTAATGGCCGATGTGACGAATGTGAAAGTGTATATATATGTGATAAGGCCTAATGGCCGATGTGATGAATGTGAAAGTGTATATATATGTGATAAGGCCTAATGGTTGATGTGATGAATGTGAAAGTATATATATATGTGATAAGGCCTAATGGCCGACGTGATGAATGTGAAAGTGTATATATATGTGATAGGGCCTAATGGCCGACGTGATGAATGTGAAAGTGTATATATATGTGATAGGGCCTAATGGCCGACGTGATGAATGTGAAAGTGTATATATATGTGATAGGGCCTAATGGCCGACGTGATGAATGTGAAAGTGTATATATATGTGATAAGGCCTAATGGCCGAAGTGATGAATGTGAAAGTGCATATATATGTGATAAGGCCTAATGGCCGATGTGATGAATGTGAAAATGTATATATATGTGATAAGGCCTAATGGCCGACGTGATGAATGTGAAAGTGTATATATATATGTGGTAAAGCCGAATGGCTAATGTGAATGTTGTAACATGTGATTAAGTGTACATGAAACTTGAAATATGTTCCGGTGAGACCCGATGACTACGTGTGGAGATTATGTCCGCACGACCCGATGACTACGTGTGGAGATTATGTCCGGTAAGACTTCGTAATAAGAATTGCTTATAAATATACGCAATGCGAAAGGTTAAACAGTATGTACTCCAAGTTTATATATGATGCATATGAGAGCAATCTATGGGACTATTCCTATGATTATGTGACATCGGATTAGTGTGAGAGGTTATGTGAAATCATACGATATATCTATGTCACATGAGCTCACTTTATGTGAGAGTTTATCCGCCTATTGTATATGATGAGATGTGCATATTCGGTAAAGGGATGGTATGCCCGAAGGAAGAGTGAAATAAAAATACGAACAACTATTTTATAATTTGATTGTTATCTATTGACACTGCTTAAAACTTACTAAGCATTGTAATGCTTACTCAGTTTACTCTGCTTCCTCCGCCTTATAGGTCTCATTATGGGCTACTGTGCTCGGGGATCGTCAAGAACTAGTCACACTATCACTATCCACCGTTTGGTACTGCTATGTTTTGGAATATCTTATGGCATGTATAGAATATACTAGTAGTGAGAGGATATTTTGGTTAATGTATAGGACTACTCTTTCGTTTGTTGGTCATAGACCCTTTGATTTTGTATAAATTTGGATAGCCATGCGAAAATGGCTTGTATACACTTTGGCATGGTATCATAATCATTTTGTATGTTGTTCATTAAGAGATGTGGAAATTTTTGGAATCGATTAGCCCTTGGAATGGTTAATCGTGATCATCTTTTGTGCCATGTATGCTAAAAGGGCTAGTTGAATCAAGGAAATTATGAAGTAGGTAAAATCTACCTTAAGGACAGAGGTTGACAGCTGCAGTGATGTGGATGTGAAAAATCACTAAAAATAGTAGGAATGGAATTAAATAGTGAATAAATTATGTAAATTAACCTTGATGAATCTACTTTCATATGGAAGAAACAAAACGGTCATATGAGTTGTATGTTAAGAGATATTTAGGTTTTCGTGAAACAGGGCCAGAACGGTTTCTGGATTCCCTGTTCCGACTTTGGAAATTCATTGTAAATTAACCAGAGATAATTAGGAGTCATGCCATATATTTATAGATTCCTCTTTGAGTCTAGTTTCTATAGAAACAAACGGCATCAGTATTGAAGCCCTGTACAGGGAGATATCCAGGTCGTAATGCATGAAGGTCAGTGTAGTCGCACCCTGTAACAGGGGAGACTTTAACTAATAAATTGTACTAATTAGCCCGAAAAAAAATTCTAGAAATAAATTTTTAGATGCATATATGAGTATAGTTTCAGGGAAAAATTACGAAACTGGTTTTCGAGTTTTGGAACTCAAGATATGATTTTTAAAGTGACAGTGACGCAGTTAGCCAACTGCCTGGAAAATTTTAAAATGGACTGTGAAAGTGAATGGTTTAAGCCGTTAACCCTCGTGTCCGACTCCGCAGGACTCGACTGCACGGGTGTTACAGGCCCATAGGCCCATTTCAATATCACATGTATCGTCACTGAAAGAATGAATGCAAGCTCATTTGGGGAGACTACTCGACCCACCATCCACTATTCTCCACCCGTACCAACCAACACACCATGTGGGGAATAACTCAACCTACCCAACCATAACTCTCCACTGGCAGCATAGCTGCTTTATCATATAACTGGAGGCCTAGCCTGTGACAACCCGAATTAGGGCCTAATCGGAATAGTGGTTTCGTGACCACAAATCCGAGATAGAAATAATTGTTTTATAATTATTTTGGGGTTTATGATATGATTGCATGATTGTGTGAAAATTTCGTGATGAAATTCTATGCCTAAAGTGCTTAAATTGAAAGTAGGGACTAAATCGAATAAGTTGCAAAATTTGCATCCCGAAGTTTTAGTATGAAATTGTTTTGGAATATTAATTAGGAGGTCTTAAATAGCAATTTGACCAATTTTAAGTTCATGGACAAAATTAGGACATGGAAGGAATTTTGAAAGTTTAGTAAGGAGGGCATTTTGGTCATTTGGGTATTAAATGAAATAAAATGGGAAAAATAACACAAAATTGATCATCATCCTCCTTAGTTGCTGCCGAATTCTCCTCTCTCATAGCTAGGGTTTCTTCAATTTTCAAGCTCCATAGTAAGTGATTCCAAGCCCGCTTTTCATGTTCTTTACGCTTTTGGAATCCGGAAGCTCGATTAAGCTTATGCTAGTAATAATTTAACCTAGGGTTCACATTTGGAAAAATACCCATAGGTGAAATTTGTGTATTTTGATGTTTTATGATAGAATATGAGGTTTTAAATTATGTTAAATAACTTGTGCTACTCGGTTTTAAGTGAAAACGAGTAAAAGCAAGATAATCGGTAAAAATACCTATTGTTCATAACTATATGATAGAGTGAGAATTTGATGTTGTTGTAGAAGAGAAAATGTTCAGCATATCATAAAATATAAGAATAAGGGCTGAAATTAAATTCCGAGCCTAGGGGCAAAATTGTAATTTTGAAAAAGTTAGGGGGCAAAAATGTAATTTTTCCATGATGTGATTTTTGGATTGAAATAAATAGTATGAGTATTAAATGAGCTAAATGTGTTATTATAGATCAAGAAAGACGCGAATTGATCTCGAATCAGGGAAGGAAAAGTTTTGGACTAAATTGCAAAATTTCCACATTTTGCACCAAGGTAAGTTTGTATGTAAATATTACAATAATTTCATGTACATTCTTATATTTCAGCCTATTATATAAATATACTAGCTGATGTTAAAATATAAATCGACTATTGGAAGAATGGAAATAAATATAGAGAGAGAGATCCCGGTTGAACATTCGGAGAGATCGAATGAAATAGAGGGAGCGTAGCTAGGTCACATGTATGATGCCGAGTGCACATCATGTGTACAAGAAAGCTACGAGACACCTCAGTAGTAGCTAGGTCACATGCGTGATACGAGATGTATCCCATGTAGACAAGAGAGCTACGTGAAAGATAAATGTAGCTAGGTCGCATGCGTGATTCCAAGTGAAGGACACCATGTAGACAAGAGAGCTACGTGAAAGATAAATGTAGCTAGGTCGCATGCGTGATTCCAAGTGAAGGACACCATGTAGACAAGAGAGCTACGAGACAAATCGGTTGGGTCGCATGAGTGGTACTAAGTGTTCACCATGTGTACAAGAGAGCCGAACTAAACGAAGTATGATGGTGGGGTCGTCTTTGAAACCATTAAATATCGAGGATTGATCCGAATTGTTCAACGGGATGGTTTTGTGGTGATATTGTGGTTTGGACCTACACTTATGGTGAATGAAATGTGGTGAAAATGGATTGTGGTATATACATATATAAGATAAAATGAGGTTAGCATAAAGAATGTGTGAAAGAGTGAAATTAGCATTAAAACTGTTTTTAGATGGTAGCAGTGACGTGATTTTGAAAAATCACCAAAAATAGGAGGAATATAATTAGAGGTTGAATGAGATGTGAAATTAAAGTTTAATGAGTCTACTTTCATATAAAAGAAACAGAGCAAGCAAAGGAATTCTATATTTTGAGATATTTACAATTGTATGTGACTTGCTCAGGATGAATACGTGATCCCTGTTCCAACTTTGAAAAATCATTAAAAATTTTACAAAGCAAATTAAGAAATATAGTTTACATGCCTAAATTACTTATTGAGACTAGTTTTAAATGAAACAGACTTCAGGGTTGTTTGAATTGTGTACTGAGAGAAATTCAATTTGTAGTGAACAGAGGTCAGATCAGTCTAGCTGTGTAACAGGGAAACTTTAACTAATAAACTGTACTAATCGGCTGAACCAAAAATTATAGAAAAAAATTAGCAAAAAGCTTTATGAGTCTAGATTCAGGGAAATTTTACGGATTTGAATTTCGAGTTCTGTAACTCGAGTTATGATTTATTTAGTGAATATGACGCAGCAGAGACAAATTAATCAAAGTGGAATGAATAGTGAAGTTAAAGTAGATATACTTGAATTGTTGTGTAAACATGTTAGATTTTTTTTAATTGGTATTTACATACTTACTTACTAAGCTATAAGCTTACTTTGTTTCTCTCTTTTGTCTTATAGTGTTCTTCGCTTGCTCGGGAGTTAAGGATCGTGAAGATCTATCCGCACTATCATACTTTAGGGTATTTGAACTAAACGTTTTGAATTATGGCATGTATAGTAGGCTTAATTATTTTGTTACGTGTCATATTTGTCTAGGTTTAAAATATTAGTTACATACTCGACCAGCTAATTTGTACAAGCCATTAAAGTTGGCTAATATTGTTCAAGACATATATTATACGATGCACTATCAAATTGGATGACATATTTATATTTCTATTACGTTTAATGGTATGTGTTATGTTACGTAATACCTTGTATCTGTTCCTAAGAAGTAACGGTAAGAGGTGTTACATTTAGTGGTATCGAGCTATGGTTTAGTCGGTTCTCGGACTAATAAAGTGTGTGTAAAAGTCTAGCTATACATGCCATAAAAATATTGTGATAGTGTGGTGACTCGATTATTCTAAACTGTGTTTTGTTTTAATATAGTAATGGATCCCGAAGGAACTGCGGTGATGATGTTTGCTAATAATGCGCCGCTCCCGCACAAGGACCGCTACCTGGAAAAGTAGATCTGAGACATTGAGACAAGGAGATGAGGCTCGGGATGCCTTTCTCCAAATGATGAACAATTGGTATCTGAATTTATTCGAGCAAATCCAAATGCTCAACCTCCTCCACCCCTCCTATACCTCGATTTATTCTCAGAGTCGCCAAGGTATAGATTTGGTAAGAATGAACAAGCCTCCGGTTGACAAGATTCAAAACAAGGGCGAAGAGTTTAGAGAAAAGGTCGATGATGATCCCGAGAAAGCGGAATTCGGCTTGAAAATTCTACCCGTGTATTTGATGAGCTCTCATGTACACCCGAGGAATGCTTAAAGTGTCTTTGATCACTTTTGAGAGATTCGACTTACCACTGGTGGAAGACTTTGGTTCTGCATGAGTGCCAAAAGAAAAGTTACTTGGGATTTCTTCCAGAAGAATTTAGAAAGAAATACATAAGTCGCGATTTATTGATCAAAAGCGGAAGGAGTTCCTTGAATTGAAGCGGGAAAATGTCCATGGCAGTATGAACGCGAATTTGTAAGACTCAACAAGTATGCCCGTGAATGTGTGTCCACCGAGACCATTATGTGTAGAAGATTTGAAGATGGGCTGAATGAGGACATTAAAGTGCTTGTAGGAATTTTGGAGTTGAAAGAATTTGTAGTATTGGTTGATCGAGCTCTTAAAGTCAAGAATTGAACAAAGAAAGAAGAAAAGTCGCTATTGAGGCCCGAGATGTCGAAAAAGACAGATAAGCAAGCCATTTCAATCTCAACCTAAGAGGTCCAAAGAGACAAACCCTCGAATGACAGTTTCAATTGGGGATTCACACAGAGATCGTGGTAGAGCATATTCGGCTCTAAAGCTCAAGCTACTTGATGGCAAGTGTGGGTAATGTGCGACCTAGAAAGCCCGAGTGTCGCAATGTGGCGAGCAACATTATGGTGAGTGTTGGGGGACCGAGCGAGCTTGTTTCAAAGGGTTCTCATGAGCATTTTATTAGAGATTGTCCGGAGAAAGTTAAAGAAGAAAGATTTCAGAGTGCTAGATGAATACCACCGCTAGTAGAGGTAGACCACCGAGAAATCTTGGAGGTGGGACTAGTAGTAAAAGCGTGATGAAAGATTTAACGGCAAGATCGAAGCTAGAGCACTGCTAGAGCTTATGCTATACGTGCAGAAGATGCATCATCTCCGATGTTATTACTTGTCTGTGAGTTTCGGATGTATTTCTGAGGAATTGCAGGTTGCTTCCGAACGAGAGATAGATTTTGCCATTGATTTGTTGCGGCATCGCACCGATCTCGATTGCTCCATATAGAATGGCTTCATTGAATGAAAAGAATTGAAGGCTCGATTGCAGGAGTTAACAGACAAGGGATTTGTGAGACCGAGTTTCTCTCCTGGGTGCTCTGTATTATTTGTAAAGAAGAAGGATGGTTCAATGAGACTTTGCATTGATTACCGTCGACTTAATAAGGTGACTATAAAGAACAAGTACCGTGTCGAGGATTGATGATTTATTCGATCGCTTAAAGGGGCCATAGTGTTTTCAAAGATTGATTTGAGGTCCGGTTACTACCACTAAGAGTTAAGGAGTCGATGTGCGAAAACCACCTTTAGGACAAGGTATGGACATTATGAGTTTCTTGTGATGCCTTTCGACAACAAATGCTCCAAATATATTTATGGACTTAATGAATCGGATCTTCCGCCATATTTGGATAAGTTTGTAGTAGTGTTTATAGATGACATTTTAATTTATTCTCGAGATGAGTCCGAACATGCCGAACACTTGAGAACTATATTGCGAGATCTTGAGAGAAAAGAAACTGTTGCCAAGTTTAGTAAAAGTGAGTTCGCTTCGTGAAGTCGGATTTTTGGGGCATATAGTCTCGGTGATGGTATTCGGTGGATCCAAGCAAGATTTCTGCGATCGTTGATTGGAAACCGCCAAGAATGTATCCGAGGTTAGAAGCTTTTTAGGCTTAGCCGGTATTATAGACGTTTTGTTGAAGGATTTTCGATGATTGCCTCTCCTATGACTAAGTTGTTGCAAAAGAATGTTAAGTTTGAATGGATGATAAATGTCAACAAAGTTTTGAAAAGTTGAAAGCACGATTGATGAAGCACCAATTTTAGTACAAACTTTAGTCGGAAAGGAGTTAAGTAATTTATAGTGATGCATCATTGATGTGCCTTGGATGTGTGTTGATGCAAGAGGGTAAAGTGGTAGCTTATGCTTGAGACAGTTAAAACCGCATGAGAAGAACTATCCTACACATGATTTGGGCTGGCATTGTTGTTTTTGCCTTGAAGATTTGGCGACATTATTTGTACGGTGAAAAATGCCGAATTTTTACCGATCACAAAAGTTTGAAGTACTTGATGAATCAAAAGGATCTGAATCTGCGGCAGTAAGATGGCTTGAATTATTAAAGGATTATGATTTAGTGATTGATTATCATCCGGAAAAGCAAATGTAGTTCTTGACGCCTTGAGCGAAAATTTCTTTTTACTTTGAGAGCCATGAACACGGGTTAGCATTGTCGATGATGGGTCGGTCTTAGCGAAATGAGAGCTAAACCGTTATTTCTCCGATTGATTTGTGATGCTCAAAAGAATGATAGTGAGTTGCGGATCAAGAGAACTCAATGCGAATCGAGTTACGACTCGATTTTCGAGTTGGACCGATGATTGTTTGATGTTTCGAGACAGGATATGTGTGCGAAAAATGATAAATTGATTCGAAAATATTACATGAGGCGCACAATGGTTGTTTATCAGTTCATCTGGTAGCACAAAAATGTATAATGATTTAAAGAAGTCAGATTGGTGGCGGTATGAAAAGGACATTTCGAATTTGTAACCAAGTGTTTGATCTGTCAACAAGTAAAAGTGAACATCAAGTGCCTTCAGGATTACTTCAACCTAATGGTGCCCGAGTGGAAATGGGACAAGATTACCATGGATTTTGTAACCGGTTTGCCTTTAACTCCTAAAAAGAAGGATCTTTGTTTGGGTAGTGGTTGATAGATTAACAAAGTCAGCCCACTTTATACCAAGACGTACCGATTACTCACTTGATAAATTAGCCAATTATATATTGCTGAAATTGTGAAGTTGCACGAGTACCTATGTCTATAATATCAGATAGAGATCCAAGATTTACCTCGAGATTTTGGAAAAAGTTACAAGAAGCTTTGGGTACAAAATTGAACTTTAGTACCGCATTTCATCCACAAACAGATGGTCAAACGGAAAGAGTAATCCAGGTACTCGAAGATATGCTTAGATGCTGTGTTTTAGAATTTGGAGGTAGTTGGGAGAAATATCTATCTTTGATTGAGTTTGCCTACAATAACAGTTATCAATCAAGTATACAAATGGCACCGTACGAAGCCTTGTATGGTCGTAAGTGTCGAACTCCTTTATATTGGACCGAGCTTAGTGAGAAACAGATTCATGGAGTTGATCTAGTTAAAGAAACCGAAGAGAAAATAAAAGTAATTCGGGATTGCTTGAAAGCTGCTTCAGATCGACAAAAGTCATATGCAGATTTAAAAAGAAAAGAGATTGAATTTCAGGTGGGTGATAAAGTGTTCTTGAAGGTGTCACCATGGAAAAAGATTCTGAGATTTAGTCGAAAAGGCAAGTTGAGTCCGCGTTTTATTGGGCCGTACGAGATTACTGAGAGAATTGGACCAGTGGCATATCGGTTGGCCTTACCGGCAGAGTTAGAAAGAATTCATAACGTGTTTCATGTATCAATGTTGCGACGTTATCGTTCTGATCCTTCACATGTGATTTCCCAATGAAATTGAGATTCGATCGGATATGACCTATGAGGAGAAACCAATAAAGATTTTGGCTCGAGAGGTTAAACAGTTAAGAAATAAAAGTATAGCTTTAGTGAAAGTATTGTGGCACGGACATGGGATAGAAGAGGCTACGTGGGAACCCGAGGAAGCTATGAGGAAACAAAGACCCAAACCTCTTTACCTAGTAAGATTTTCGGGATGAAAATCTCAAAAGGGGGAGAATTGTGACAACCCGAATTAGGGCCTAATCGGAATAGTGGTTTCGTGACCACAAATCCGAGATAGAAATAATTGTTTTATAATTATTTTGGGGTTTATGATATGATTGCATGATTGTGTGAAAATTTCGTGATGAAATTCTATGCCTAAAGTGCTTAAATTGAAAATAGGGACTAAATCGAATAAGTTGCAAAATTTGCATCCCGAAGTTTTAGTATGAAATTGTTTTGGAATATTAATTAGGAGGTCTTAAATAGCAATTTGACCAATTTTAAGTTCATGGACAAAAATAGGACATGGAAGGAATTTTTGAAAGTTTAGTAAGGAGGGGCATTTTGGTCATTTGGGTATTAAATGAAATAAAATGGGAAAAATAACACAAAATTGATCATCATCCTCCTTAGTTGCTGCCGAATTCTCCCTCTCTCCATAGCTAGGGTTTCTTCAATTTTCAAGCTCCATAGTAAGTGATTCCAAGCCCGCTTTTAATGTTCTTTACGTTTTGGAATCCGGAAGCTCGATTAAGCTTATGCTAGTAATAATTTAACCTAGGGTTCACATTTGGAAAAATACCCATAGGTGAAATTTGTGTATTTTGATGTTTTATGATAGAATATGAGGTTTTAAATTATGTTAAATAACTTGTGCTACTCGGTTTTAAGTGAAAACGAGTAAAAGCAGCATAATCGGTAAAAATACCTATTGTTCATAACTATATGATAGAGTGAGAATTTGATGTTGTTGTAGAAGAGAAAATGTTCAGCATATCATAAAATATAAGAATAAGGGCTGAAATTAAATTCCGAGCCTAGGGGCAAAATTGTAATTTTGAAAAGTTAGGGGCAAAATGTAATTTTTCCATGATGTGATTTTGGATTGAAATAAATAGTATGAGTATTAAATGAGCTAAATGTGTTATTATAGATCAAGAAAGACGCGAATTGATCTCGAATCAGGGAAGGAAAAGTTTTGGACTAAATTGCAAAATTTCCACATTTTGCACCAAGGTAAGTTTGTATGTAAATATTACAATAATTTCATGTACATTCTTATATTTCAGCCTATTATATAAATATACTAGCTGATGTTAAAATATAAATCGACTATTGGAAGAATGGAAATAAATATAGAGAGAGATCCCGGTTGAACATTCGGAGAGATCGAATGAAATAGAGGGAGCGTAGCTAGGTCACATGTATGATGCTGAGTGCACATCATGTGTACAAGAAAGCTACGAGACACCCTGTAGTAGCTAGGTCACATGCGTGATACGAGATGTATCCCATGTAGACAAGAGAGCTACGTGAAAGATAAATGTAGCTAGGTCGTATGCGTGATTCCAAGTGAAGGACACCATGTAGACAAGAGAACTACGTGAAAGATAAATGTAGCTAGGTCGCATGCGTGATTCCAAGTGAAGGACACCATGTAGACAAGAGAGCTACGAGACAAATCGGTTGGGTCGCATGAGTGGTACTAAGTGTTCACCATGTGTACAAGAGAGCCGAACTAAACGAAGTATGATGGTGGGGCTGTGTGCTGAAACCATTAAATATCGAGGATTGATCCGAATTGTTCAACGGGATGGTTTTGTGGTGATATTGTGGTTTGTACCTACACTTATGGTGAATGAAATGTGGTGAAAATGGATTGTGGTATATACATATATAAGATAAAATGAGGTTAGCATAAAGAATGTGTGAAAGAGTGAAATTAGCATTAAAACTGTTTTTAGATGGTAGCAGTGACGTGATTTTGAAAAATCACCAAAAATAGGAGAAATATAATTAGAGGTTGAATGAGATGTGAAATTAAAGTTTAATGAGTCTACTTTCATATAAAAGAAACAGAGCAAGCAAAGGAATTCTATATTTTGAGATATTTACAATTGTATGTGACTTGCTCAGGATGAATACGTGATCCCCTGTTCCAACTTTGAAAAATCATTAAAAATTTTACAAAGGAAATTAAGAAATATAGTTCACATGCCTAAATTCCTTATTGAGACTAGTTTTAAATGAAACAGACTTCAGGGTTGTTTGAATTGTGTACTGAGAGAAATTCAATTTGTAGTGAACAGAGGTCAGATCAGTCTAGCTGTGTAACAGGGGAAACTTTAACTAATAAAATGTACTAATCGGCTGAACCAAAAATTATAGAAAAAAATTAGCAAAAACCTTTATGAGCCTAGATTCAGGGAAATTTTATGGATTTGAATTTCGAGTTCTGTAACTCGTGTTATGATTTATTTAGTGAATATGACGCAGCAGAGACAGCTTAATCAAAGTGGAATGAATAGTGAAGTTAAAGTAGATATACTTGAATTGTTGTGTAAACATGTTAGATTTTTTTTAATTGGTATTTACATACTTACTTACTAAGCTATAAGCTTACTTTGTTTCTCTCTTTTGTCTTATAGTGTTCTTCGACTTGCTCAGGAGTTAAGGATCGTGAAGATCTATCCGCACTATCATACTTTAGGGTATTTGAACTAAACGTTTTGAATTATGGCATGTATAGTAGGCTTAATTATTTTGTTACGTGTCATATTTGTCTAGGTTTAAAATATTAGTTACTGATACTCGACCAGCTAATTTGTACAAGCCATTAAAGTTGGCTAATATTGTTCAAGACATATATTATACGATGCACTATCAAATTGGATGACATATTTATATTTGATTCGTTTAATGGTATGTGTTATGTTCTGGTAATACCTTGTATCCTGTTCCGGCGACGGTAACGGGTAAGGGGTGTTACATAGCCTCTTTTAATAACTGGGGCAAAGCCCTTTTAATAACTGGGGCATAAGTCCTTTTAATAACTGGGGCATAAACCCTTTTAATAACTGGGGCATAAGCCCTTTTGTACTTCCTCCATCCATATAAAAACCCAACCCAATGCATTTATGAATACATCATGTGCATATCATACATATCATGTGCATATCATATCAATCATGTATATCAAAATCCCATGCATCAAATTCATAATTAAACCCTAGGTGTATAACGGTCATTTTTACCTAGGGGCAAAATGGTCTTTTTCATATTATAAGGGTAATTCTGTAATTCTACCAAAAATTAGGGTTTTCCATGTTCATTAATGGTTACTAACAATTCGTGTGTGCAAACAGTGATTCTGGCCCATTTTTAGCGAAATTGAGTTATTGGGCCAAAAACCCTAATGGGCCCTACTTAGTCGATTTTATCATCTAGGCCCATTCAGCCTATATTCCATGACAGTTTTATCAGTCTAGATGCATAATTTAACCAGTTTTCATATTCTACCAATTTTACCCAAATGGGCTCGAAAGCCCATTGGGACCTACTCCAGCCTCTCGAGGCCCAACTTACCGAGAACGCCAAAAATCACATTCTTATCGTTTACATTGTTCCCGATCATCATCTCATTGAATCTAACTAACTATTGAGCATTCGCTTGCTCACAAGTCCTCGAAATGCCAGAATTTCGGCATTTTGGCTTTTCGGCATTTATCGCTTTAGGCTATGCATAAGGGTTTGTTACACACCTGTTTTGCGATATTCCTTAATGATACCTCCTACACGATTTCTCTTATAATCCATCGTTAATAAATCAGCTCCCAATAATTGAACCAAATCAAAAATCATCTAATATTAATACTTACACATTCGGCCACCATCCATAATGGCCTTAGGAACCTTACCTTTGCCGCGATTGATGACTAGGTCTAGCCACTCCGGTGATCCAAGCTAATCCAAGTCGACACTACACCTTGCTACTCCTCCACTAAATAAACCATAAAAATATTAAAAGAAGACCCCATAAGGCCTATACCCATATTCGCCAACTCCCTAAACTAGAGGGGTTTTGGCTTTTGGCCAATAGTTACTCTAGGAATCGTTTAGAGTTCGAGCACTTACCACAGTCTTTCTCCTCTTGAATCCGTATGCCTAAAAGATAAGGGAATTGAACACCAACAATTGAAAAGGAAAGAAAAGGTTGCTGGTCACAAAGAATCGGCACCCCTCTAGCTTCACTGATTTCGACTTTTGCGGTATTTCGGCAGAAATAGAGATAAAGGAAAGAAACAATGGATGAATGGAGGGAAATAGTGGGCTGGTTTGAAAGAAGGAGAAGGAAGAAAAGGTTAATGGAGAGATAGTAGATTCGGCTGCAAAAAGAAAAAGAGAGAAAAAGACTAACCTCAAAGGAGAAAACGGCACACAAATACCTAAGTGCCAAAAATCCCTAACTAAACCCCTCTGCCGAAAATCCCCTCTCCAATCTCCCTTATTCGGCCAACTCTATCTTCATATCAAATCCCTAAATTCTCTCCCCTTATCCCTTCTTAATCCATGCATTTGACTTGATCCAAACTGTGACAGCCCTAAAGTGACCCTAGTCGGAAAGCGGTTCCGAGACCGCTAAACCGAGTCACCAAATTATTTAAATATGATATTTATTGTCTAAAATATGTGAATATGAATGTGTGAAAGTTTTAAGCTTCGATTTCGTTAATTGCATGTGAATTTAGTTAATAGGACTTATGCGTGATACTTTTGAATTGTGATAGGGTAATCTATAAAGAGCTATTAGTGCATGTAATCAAAAGGGGGGGACTTGCATGTCAAATTCCCCCCCTAATTAGTAGTGGCCGGCCATGAGCATGGGTGGACAAAATGTTATGGCTAAAAACATGTTATAAACATGTTGGGTTAATGCATTATGTAAGGAAAAATAAAATAAGGAGTATGGGCAATAAAATAATAATGGGAAGGTAAATGATGACAAAAAAAATGTGTGTGGTTGCCCCCCCCATTGCCGTGAATTGAAAAAAAAAAAAGAAAGAAGTTCTCATGTTGTTCTTGGCGAATGGGAGAAAAGAAGAAGGGGAAGAGCTTTGAGAAAATCGGCTATGGTGGGTTGCTAGACTAAGGTATGTTTGATGTTGTCCATGAGATTCATGCATGTTTTTAGTTGTTAGTTTGAGTTCTACCTAGCCCATGGTTTAAATCTTTGCTATGAGATGGAGATGATATTCGCCATGGGTGTTGTCTTCTTGGTTGATGTTTGATGTTGTGGTGATGAGGCATGAAGATGAGTCAAGTTTGGCTAAGGTGGATTTGTGTTGATGTCATTTGCATGCTAAGTGTGAAGCTTTGTAATGATACATGTGATGGTGATTGATGACTCTTGGATTTTCTTTTTGGCATTTTTGAGTTAGACATTAAGTTCCTTGTGTAACCCATGACCAAAATTGAATGGTATGGTGTCTTGATGCATTCGGCCATGGTAGAAAGTAGATGTGCAATGGTAGTAAGGTGAAGTGCAAAATGTTAGTATTTGATTACTAGTGTATATATGCGTATTAGCCAAGTTTTGAACTTGAAACAAAATGATATATAATCAATACAAGTAACTATACTTGTAGGAAGTATTAAGCATATAATCGGCCTCAACCTAGACATGTATATTCGGCCACATGAAATAGATTTGTGTTGTATGTGTTCGGTTAGAGACAAGCATATTGATGCTTTTATCTTGGCTTAGAAAATCGGCTAAAAGAGAGTGTGGGCTAAAATGTTGAGTTTGACTCATGATTCCATATATATGTGACTCTAATGCCTAATGTATATATGGGCTAAGTACCTTGAGGTCCTCTTTTGATGTTCAAATGAATTATGTTAAATTGCTTAATGTGATTAAAAATGCGCATGACCATTGTGTATTTGAGCTAAAGGGTGGCCATATGACCTATTAAACTCCTTGTCATATTCGGCCATAAGCTAGCATAATGAGACTTTAATAAGTTAAATTTGTTTGAATTAGCTCAAGAGCTTAGAGGACCACAGTTGGATAAGGGAAAGGAAAAAGTTATCGAATAGCCGCCGAAATCGTTCGACCACATCCGAGGTAAGTTTTCGAGTAACGAGACTTAGTTTACGATTTGATTAAGTCATGACATATGAGCGTAACAAATATACGGTGATATGATGATTCTACTTGAATTTTACGTCGAGTTAATTTGTCTATACGTGTGACGGGCAGCCATATGTGCATAGAGATCGTGTCATACAGCAAACTAAAGCATGCTGTTTGTATGTGGCTAGTGAGACGAAAATGGGATTGCTTAATACGTGACGTGTGTTTGAACTCCAATTATGAAAATGAAATACAGATGTGTCATGATTTATTGATATGAGTATGAATATTTGGATGATAACCGAGCTAAGTCCCGAAGGCATCTGCACTAGTGACTAAATCCGGGCTAAGTCCCGAAGGCATTTGTGCGAGTTACTAAAACCGGGCTAAGTCCCGAAGGCATTTGTGCGAATTACTAAATCCGGGCTAAGTCCCGAAGGCATTTGTGCGAGTTACTAAATCCGGGCTAAGTCCCGAAGGCAATTGTGCGAGTTACTCTAACCGGGCTATGTCCCGAAGGCATTTAAGCGAGTAGTTATATCCGGTTAAATTCTGAAGGTATGTGATTTGGGAATGAGCGATCTGCTGTAATAATTTCAATTAATGCGCTTGAAAAATCCCAACAATGAGGTATGTTTCGTATGTGCATTGGAATAGTTGATTCCCTTCGAATAATATTCGCTCAGTCGAGTAATGAGCTTCTGGTATTTGGCTAAGATGATCCCTTCTGTATGAATATAGGGGTTGGAATCTGAAGTAGGAATGATTTGAGAATATGTATATATGGAAATATCCGTTTAGTTATATGAATGCTATACTTCAGTTGTGCTTAAATTCTTTGCTCGAAACTTACTAAGCATTTAATGCTTACTCCGTTTCTTTGATTCTCTGTTTTATAGATTTTGGGTTCGTCAGCTATCGGACTCGGGAATTTTGAAGTCGAAGTCGCCCACACTATCAAAGCCCCTTTTGGTATACTTTTGGTTGAACTTTGAAATGGCATGTATAGGACTACCCTTTTTGTTGTTGGTCATGTACCCTTCGGTTTTGTGTAAATTTGGATAGCCATGCGAAAATGGCTTAAATATACTTTGATCATAGCATTATAATCGTTTTGTATGTTGTTCGTCGAGAGGTATGGAAATGTTGGTAACGGTTAGCCATCGGAATGGTCATTCATGATCACTTTTGGTATATGTATGACAAACTCTAGTTGATCCATGGAGGATCATGAAATAGGTAAAGTTTACCTTAAAAATAGATGCTGGCAGCAGCAGTGATGTGGATGTGAAAAATCACTAAAAATAGTGGGAATGGAATTAAATAGTGAATAAATTATGTAATCGAATCTTGATGAATCTATTTTCATAGGAAAGTAACGGAACGGTCATATGAAAAGTACATTATGAGATGTTAAAGTTTTTGTGAAACAGGGCCAGAACAGTTTCTGGATTCCCTGTTCCGACTTTGGAAATTCATTATAAATTAACCAAAGATAATTAGAAGTCATGCCTTATATGTATAGATTCCTTGTTGAGTCTAGTTTCATTAGAAAGAAACAGCATCAGTATTGAAGCCCTGTACAGGGGGATATCCAAGTTGTAATGTGCAAAGGTCAGTGTAGTCGAACCCTGAAACAGGGGGGATTTTAACTAATAAAATGTACTAATTTGCTTGACCAAAAATTCTAGAAAAAAATTTGTAGATGAATATATGAGTCTAGTTTCAGGAAAAATTTACGAAACTGGTTTTCGAGTTTTGAAACTCAAGATATGATTTTTAAGACAACAGTGACGCAAGAACCAAATTTTGTCAGAAAATTTTCAAATGGATTGTGAAAATAAATGTATTATGTCCATTAGCACCTCGTGTTCGACTCAAACAACGGTCTCTGCACGGGAATTACAATTAAATTGGTATCAGAGCTACGGTTTAGTCGGTTCTAGGACTACCGTAATACGTGTGGGTCTAGCTATACATGCCATTTTGTGATTATTTGATAGTGTGGTGATTTCTGACATTTGTAAATGTGTTTATTTATAGTAATGGATCCCGATCCCGACCGAAGCGGTAGTGATGATCTTGAGAGTGCAGCCTTTGCTCCGACAAGGGACAGCATACCGGACTCTCAACCTATTGCTAGCAATCCGAATGATGAGGCTAGGCAAGCTTTTATAGCGTGATGAATGATTTGTTCAACCAATACATTCGAACTAATACGGCTTGTTCCACAACCTCCATTCCCGACTAATGCCACCTCAAGACCTATAATACCTCCGAGAATCGACCAAATAAGGTCAAATAAGCCCCAGTTGATGTAATTGAAAACACGGGCTATGAATTTAAAGCTACGGATAGCGACGATGCCGAGCAAGCGGAATTTTGGTTGGACAACACTATCCGTACTCGATGAGCTATCTTGCACACCGATGAGTGCCTAAAGTGTACTATCTCCTTGCTACGTGATTACGCCTACTATTGGTGGAATACGTTGACTTCTGTTGTGCCCGCACAGCAAGTAACTTGGGAGTTCTTCCAAACCGAGTTTGAAAGAAGTATATCGATCGAGATTCATTGACCAAAAGCGAAGGAATTTCTTGAACTCAAACAAGGTTCCATGTCGGTTACCGAATATGAACGAAAATTTGTGAGGCTTAGCCGATACGCGCGAGAATGCATTTCTTCAGAGGCCGTGATGTGTAAACATTTCGAGGATGGACTGAATGATGATATAAAGCTGTGTGTTGGCATTTTAGAAATCTGAGAATTTGTGGTACTCGTCGAGCGAGCTTGCAAAGCTGAGGAGCTCAGTATGGAGAAAAGAAAAGTTGATATGGGAGCAAAGGAGTTTCGTAAGAGGTCTTCGGGGAGGCCCTTTCAACAGTCATCGAAGAAATTTAGAGATGATTTAGGCCGATCTAGAAACACTTCGGGCTTTTCTAGACGAGATCGCGATCGACCCCCGTGAGCACATGAGTCACTTCGATCGCCAGTGTTGGAAATGATCGTCGAGACAGAACGGAGTGCCAGTATTGTAGCAAATGGCATTCTGGAAGTTGTAGATTCCATGACCGCTCCTGTTACAAGTGCGGGTCAGTTGACCACTTTATCAAAGATTGCCCGAGATTGTCTGAACAGAATGTAAATCAGAGTGGGAAACCGGGTGCTACCACTGCTCGAGGTAGACCATCTAGAAATACGGGCAATGCTAGTGGTGGTCAGAGAGGATCTAGAGATGCAACGACCAGATCTGAGGCTCGTGCTCCTGCGAGAGCTTATGCTATACGCGCACGCGAGGATGCTTCCTCGCCAGACGTTATTACTGGTACTTTTACTCTCTTTTGATACTAATGTGATTGCTTTGATTGACCCTGGTTCTACTCATTCTTATACATGTGAAACCTTAGCATCCAGTAAGACTTTACCTATTGAGTCTACTAAGTTCGTAATTCGGGTGTCAAATCCCTTGGGTCGTTACATGCTTGTCGACAAAGTGTGTAAGAAATGTCCCCTAGTAATTCGAGGTTCCTGTTTTCCGGCGGACTTGATGCTTTTGCCGTTTGATGAATTTGATGTTATTCTTGGTTTGGATTGGTTGACCGTGCATGATGCGGTTGTGAATTGCAAAAGCAAGACTATTGATTTGAGGTGTGCAAATAACGAGATAATCCGAGTTGAGTCTACGGACTTAAAAGGGTTGCCAGCTGTAATATCCTCAATGTTGGCTCAGAAATATGTAAGAAAGGGGTGCGAAGCATACCTTGCGTATGTACTTGATGACAAAGAGTTAGAAAAGAAACCCAAATCTGTGCCGGTGGTTTGCGAATACCCGGATGTTTTTCCCAAAGAATTACCGGGTTTACCACCTGTTCGGGAGGTAGAGTTTGGCATCGAGCTTGTACCTGGGACTACACCGATTTCGATAGCTCCGTATCGTATGGCACCAACCGAGTTAAAAGAGTTGAAAGCTTAGTTGCAAGAATTGACGGATAGAGGTTTCGCTCGACCAAGTTTCTCTCCTTGGGGTGCACCAGTATTGTTTGTGAAAAAGAAGGACAGAACCATGAGGTTGTGCATCGACTATCGCCAGCTGAATAAGGTGACAATAAAGAATAAATATCCGATGCCACGTATTGACGATTTGTTTGATCAACTAAAGGAACCTCGGTGTTTTCAAGATAGATTTGAGATCGGGTTATTACCGATTCATGAGTTCGAGATTCGGATATACCCAAACTGCTTTCGAATGAGATACGGCCACTACGAGTTCTTAGTGATGCCGTTTGGGCTCACTAATGCCCTGCGGTATTTATGGATTTGATGAATCGGATCTTTAGACGATGATTTGGACGGTTCGTAGTTGTGTTTATTGATGACATTTTGGTCTATTCAAGAGATGAGACCGAACATGCTGAGCACATGAGATTAGTGTTGCAAATTTTACGGGATAAGCAGTTATATGCTAAGTTCAGTAAGTGTGAGTTCTGGTTAAGAGAGGTGAGCTTCTTGGGCCATGTGGTATCCACATCGGGTATTCGAGTTGATCCGAGCAAAATTACAGCCATACTTAACTGGAAGCCTCCGAGAAATATTACTGAGGTTCGGAGCTTTTTGAGACTTGCCGGTTACTACCGACGGTTTGTAAAAGGTTTCTCGATGATAGCCACACCAATGACGGCTACTTCAAAAGATGTTAAGTTCGAATGGACGGAAAATGTCGAAAAGTTTTGATCAATGAAAACTTATTTGATGAAGCTCAATTCTAGTGCAACCCTAATCAGGCAAAGAGTTTGTCATTTATAGTGATGCCTCCCTACTTGGGTTGGGTTGTGTATTGATGCAAAAAGGTCGAGTTGTGGCCTATGCATCGAGACAATTAAAGCCACATGAGAAAAATTATCCGACCCATGATCTCGAATTAGCTGCCATCGTATTCGCTTTGAAAATATGGCGACATTACTTATTTGGTGAGAAGTGCCAGGTATTTTCGGATCACAAAAGTCTCAAATATTTGATGACTCAAAGAGACTTAAATCTACGACAAAGACGTTGGCTCGAGTTGTTAAAAGATTATGAGCTTGTCATTGACTATCCCCCGGGAAAGGCTAATGTGGTTGCAGATGCCTTAAGCCGTAAATCACTGTTTGCTTTACGAGCGATAAATGTACACTTGTCAGTTCTATCCGACAATGTGTTAGTGGCGGAATTAAAGGCCAAACCATTGTTGATTCATCAAATTCGTGAAGCTCAGAAGTCGACGATGAATTGGTTGCAAAACGGGCTGAATGTGTTCCGAATATGGAATCCGAATTTCAAATTGATGATGACGATTGTTTGAGGTTCAGAAGTCATTTGTGCGTTCCAAGAAATTCAGAACTCATTTCGATAATTCTGAACGAAGCTCATTGTAGCCGAATGTCAATTCACCCGGGGAGTACGAAAATGTATAACGATCTGAGACGCCAGTTTTGGTGGCATGGTATGAAACGAGACATTTCCAATTTTGTCTCGAAGTGTTTAATATGTCAGCAAGTGAAGGCGGAACATCAAGTGCCTATGGGTTTACTTCAGCCGATCATGATACCTGAATGGAAATGGGATAGAATCACGATGGATTTTGTGTCTGGGTTGCCATTGTCGACAAGTAAGAAAGATGCGATTTGTGTTGTTGTTGATAGACTGACTAAGTCGGCTCATTTTATCCCCGTACGTACGGATTTTTCATTGGATAAACTAGCTGAATTGTATGTTTCTCAGATTGTGAGATTACACGGGGTACCGATTTCTATTGTATCAGATAGAGATCCGAGATTCACCTCGCGATTTTGGAAGAAATTGCAAGAAGCTTTGGGTACCAAGCTGCATTTTAGCACCGCTTTTCATCCACAAACCGATGGTCAATTCGAGCGGATAATTCAGATACTTGAGGATATGTTGAGATGTTGCATCCTCGAGTTTAGTGGCTCATGGGAGCGGTATTTACCTTTGATTGAATTCGCTTACAACAATAGTTTTCAATCAAGTATTAAGATGGCGCCTTACGAGGCTTTGTACGGGAGTAAATGTCGTACACCATTGTTTTGGACCGAGCTCGATGAAAGTAAAATTTTTGGAATTGATTTGATTAAAGATGCCGAACAAAAAGTAAAAGTAATCCGTGAAAGTCTGAAGGCAGCCACAGATCGTTAGAAATCGTATACGGATTTGAAACAAAAGGACATTGAATATCAGGTGGGAGATAAAGTGTTTCTTAAAGTTTCACCTTGGAAAAAGATACTCAAATTTGGCCGTAAGGGCAAGTTGAGTCCGAGATTCATTGGGCCGTACGAAATCTCCGAACGAGTTGGTCCAGTTGCGTATAGATTGATTTTGCCCCCTGAACTTGAAAAGATTCACGACGTCTTTCATGTTTCGATGCTTGACGTTATAGATCTGATCCGTCACGTAATTAATCCATCGAGGTTGAAATTCAATCCGACATGAGTTATGAAGAAGAGCCGATTCATATCCTAGCTCGTGAAGTGAAAGAGTTACGAAACAAAAATGTTCCTTTAGTAAAAGTGTTATGGCTCAAACACGGGATAGAAGAAGCTACTTGGGAACCCGAGAACTCTATGAAAGAGCGATACCCAAACCTATTTACCGATAAGATTTTCGGGGACGAAAATTTCTTAAGTGGGGGAGAGTTGTGACAGCCCTAAAGTGACCCTAGTCGGAAAGCGGTTTCGGGACTGCTAAACCGAGTCACCAAATTATTTAAATATGATATTTATTGTCTAAAATATGTGAATATGAATGTGTGGAAGTTTTAAGCTTCGATTTCGTTAATTGCATGTGAATTTAGTTAATAGGAGTTATGTGTGATACTTTTGAATTGTGAGAGGGTAATCTATAAAGAGCTATTAGTGCATGTAATCAAAAGGGGGGGACTTGCATGTCAAATTTCCCCCCCTAATTAGTAGTGGCCGGCCATGAGCATGGGTGGACAAAATGTTATGGCTAAAAACATGTCATAAACATGTTGGGTTAATGCATTATGTAAGGAAAAATAAAATAAGGAGTATGAGCAATAAAATAATAATGGGAAGGTAAATGATGACAAAAAAAATGTGTGTGGTTGCCCCCCCCATTGCCGTGAATTGAAAAAAAAAAAAAATAAAGAAGTTCTCATGTTGTTCTTGGCCGAATGGGAGAAAGAGAAGAAGGGGGAAGAGCTTTGAGAAAATTGGCTATGGTGGGTTGCTAGACTAAGGTATGTTTGATGTTGTCCATGAGATTCATGCATGTTTTTAGTTGTTAGTTTGAGTTCTACCTAGCCCATGGTTTAAATCTTTGCTATGAGATGGAGATGATATTCGGCCATGGGTGTTGTCTTCTTGGTTGATGTTTGATGTTGTGGTGATGAGGCATGAAGATGAGTCAAGTTTCGGCTAAGGTGGATTTGTGTTGATGTCATTTGCATGCTAAGTGTGAAGCTTTGTAATGATACATGTGATGGCGATTGATGACTCTTGGATTTTCTTTTTGGCATTTTTGAGTTAGACATTAAGTTCCTTGTGTAACCCATGACCAAAATTGAATGGTATGGTGTCTTGATGCATTCGGCCATGGTAGAAAGTAGATATGAAATGGTAGTAAGGTGAAGTGCAAAATGTTAGTATTTGATTACTAGTGTATATATGCGTATTAGCCGAGTTTTGAACTTGAAACAAAATGATATATAATCAATACAAGTAACTATACTTGTAGGAAGTATTAAGCATATAATCGGCCTCAACCTAGACATGTATATTCGGCCACATGAAATAGATTTGTGTTGTATGTGTTCGGTTAGGGACAAGCATATTGATGCTTTTATCTTGGCTTAGAAAATCGGCTAAAAGAGAGTGTGGGCTAAAATGTTGAGTTTGACTCATGATTCCATATATATGTGACTCTAATGCCTAATGTATATATGGGCTAAGCACCTTGAGGTCCTCTTTTGATGTTCAAATGAATTGTGTTAAATTGCTTAATGTGATTAAAAATGCGCATGACCATTATGTATTTGAGCTAAAGGGTGGCCATATGACCTATTAAACTCCTTGTCATATTCGGCCATAAGCTAGCATAATGAGACTTTAATAAGTTAAATTTGTTTGAATTAGCTCAAGAGCTTAGAGGACCACAGTTGGATAAGGAAAGGAAAAAGTTATCGAATAGCACCAAATCGTTCGACCACATCCGGGGTAAGTTTTCGAGTAACGAGACTTAGTTTACGATTTGATTAAGTCATGACGTATGAGCGTAACAAATATACGGTGATATGATGATTCTACTTGAATTTTACGTCGAGTTAATTTGTCTATACGTGTGACGGGCAGCCGTATGTGCATAGAGATCGTGTCATACAGCAAACTAAACCATGCTGTTTGTATGTGGCTAGTGAGCCGAAAATGGGATTGCTTAATACGTGACGTGTGTTTGAACTCCAATTATGAAAATGAAATACAGATGTGTCATGATTTATTAATATGAGTATGAATATTTGAATGATAACCGGGCTAAGTCCCGAAGGCATCTGCACTAGTGACTAAATCCGGGCTAAGTCCCGAAGGCATTTGTGCGAGTTACTAAAACCGGGCTAAGTCCCGAAGGCATTTGTGCGAATTACTAAATCCGGGCTAAGTCCCGAAGGCATTTGTGCGAGTTACTAAATCCGGGCTAAGTCCCGAAGGGAATTGTGCGAGTTACCCTGACCGGGCTATGTCCCGAAGGCATTTGAGCGAGTAGTTATATCCGGTTAAATTCTGAAGGTATGTGATTTGGGAATGAGCGATCTGCTGTAATAATTTCAATTAATGCGCTTGAAAAATCCCAACAATGAGGTATGTTTCGTATGTGCATTGGAATAGTTGATTCCCTTCGAATAATATTCGCTCAGTCGAGTAATGAGCTTCTGGTATTTGGCTAAGATGATCCCTTCTGTATGAATATAGGGGTTGGAATGTGAAGTAGGAATGATTTGAGAATATGTATATATGGAAATATCCGTTTAGTTATATGAATGCTATACTTCAGTTGTGCTTAAATTCTTTGCTCGAAACTTACTAAGCATTTAATGCTTACTCCGTTTCTTTGATTCTCTGTTTTATAGATTTTGGGTTCGTCAGCTATCAGACTCGGGAATTTTGAAGTCAAAGTCGCCCAAACTATCAAAGCCCCTTTTGGTATACTTTTGGTTGAACTTTGAAATGGCATGTATAGGACTACCCTTTTTGTTGTTGGTCATGTACCCTTCGGCTTTGTGTAAATTTGGATAGCCATGCGAAAATGGCTTAAATATACTTTGATCATAGCATTATAATCGTTTTGTATGTTGTTCGTCGAGAGGTATGGAAATGTTGGTAACGGTTAGCCATGGGAATGGTCATTCATGATCACTTTTGGTATATGTATGACAAACTCTAGTTGATCCATGGAGGATCATGAAATAGGTAAAGTTTACCTTAAAAATAGATGCTGGCAGCAGCAGTGATGTGGATGTGAAAAATCACTAAAAATAGTGGGAATGGAATTAAATAGTGAATAAATTATGTAATCGAACCTTGATGAATTTATTTTCATAGGAAAGTAACGGAACGGTCATATGAAAAGTACATTATGAGATGTTAAAGTTTTCGTGAAACAGGGCCAGAACAGTTTCTGGATTCCCTGTTCCGACTTTGGAAATTCATTATAAATTAACCAGAGATAATTAGAAGTCATGAATTTTCTGTATAGATTCCTTGTTGAGTCTAGTTTCATTAGAAACAAATGGCATCAGTATTGAAGCCCTGTACAGGGAGATATCCAAGTCGTAATGCGCAAAGGTCAGTGTAGTAGAACCCTGAAACAGGGGGGACTTTAACTAATAAACTGTACTAATTGGCTCCACAAAAAATTCTAGAAAAAAATTTGTAGATGAACATATGAGTCTAGTTTCAGGAAAAATTTACAAAACTGGTTTTCGAGTTTTGAAACTCAAGATATGATTTTTAAGGCGACAGTGATGCAGTAACTAGCTTGTCTGGAAAATTTTCAAATGGATTGTGAAAATAAATGTATTATGTCTGTTAGCACCTCGTGTTCGACTCCGGCAACGGTCTCGGGTACGGGGCGTTACACAAACTCTCCTCATACAGAATCCACTTGGGTTCCAACACTTACCCTTCCTGCACATAAAAATAAATACCCCTATTTGCCAACACAAGGAATCGATCCCATGTCTTCCCCTATGCTCCACACGCCACCTTTTTAGGAGCTTAGTGGAATCACCCTTGCCACATTACTAAAGCTCTTTTTGTGATACATTTCTCCAACAACTTTACATAAGGTCACCTAGCCAGGACCCCTAACTCTTAAGTCTTAAAATTTGAAAATTCTACTAGATTTTGGCCAACACATGGGCCTTCCATAAGCCTATTTACATACTCGAATTATGAATTTCACAATCACATACCAAATTTTTAGAAACTTTACTTAAAATACCAAGAATCGCGAAAAAAATTGAAAATCAGGATGTTACAACTCTACCCTCCTTAAAGAAATTTTGGCCTCGAAATTTACCTGATCCAAACAGTTGAGGGTACTGCTGACGCATTGCCTCTTCGGTCTCCCAGGTAGCTTCTTCCTTGCCATGGTTCCTCCAAAGTACCTTCTCTAATGGGACTGACCTCCTTCTCAACACCTTGACATCGCGATCAAGTATTTGCACAGGTTCCTCTTCAAAAGTCAAATCCGACCGTACTTCGATTTCTGCAACTGGCACGATATGAGTTGGGTCAGAACGATATCACCTTAGCATGGACACATGAAAAACGTCGTGAATACGATCCAGCTCTGGAGGTAACGCTAGCTGATAAGCCACCGGCCCTAGCCGCTTAATAACTCAGTAAGGCCCAATAAACCGTGGGCTCAACTTACCCTTCTTACCAAATCTCAATATCTTCTTCCAAGGCGAAACTTTCAAAAAGACCATGTCCCCTACAGCATATTCAATATCCTTACGTTTCAGATACGCATAAGACTTTTGTCGATCCGCTGCCTCCTTTAACCGATTCTGGATCACCTTAATCTTGTCTTCAGTATCTGCTACCAACTCGCCCAAGTATTTGCCTTTCCCCACTTCGCCCAACAAGTGGCTAACGTCACCTTCGCCCATCTGATTGCCTCATAAGGAGCCATCTGAATACTTGCTTGGTAACTGTTGTTATCTGCGAACTCGCCAATGGAAAATGGTCCTCCCATGCCCTAAACTCAATAGCACAACCCCTCAACATATCCTCTAAAATCTAAATAACCCTCTCTGACTGCCCATCTGACTGAGGGTGAAAAGCCGTACTGAAATCTAATCGCGTTCCCAACGCCTCATGCAACTTCTTCCAAAACTGAGATGTAAACCTTGGGTCTCGGTCTGAAATTATCGATGCTGGCACACCATGCAACCGTTCTATCTCTGCCACATACAATTTGGCCAACTTTTGAAGTGAGTAGTCGGTTCGGACATGTATGAAATGAGCAGATTTTGTGAGTCTATCCACAATCACCCAAACCAAATCCTTTTTAGAAGGTGTCAACGGCAACCCACTTACAAAGTCCATAGTTACCCTTTCCCACTTCCAAAGTGGTATCTTTACCGGCTGTAACAATCCCGAAGGCAGTTGATGCTCGGCCATCACTTGTTGACATGTCAAACATCTCCCTACAAATTCGGTCACTTCTCGCTTAAGCCCAGGCCACCAATATTGCTCTCGCAAGTCTTGATACAACTTACTCCCTCCTGGATGCATAGCGCAAGGTCCATTATGTGCCTCTTTCAAAATCATCAATCTCAAGTCGGAGTCTTTCGGCATACAAATTCTTCCTCAAAAATAAAGAACTCCCTCACTATTTAACCCAAAGTCCAGATTTTCCCCCTTCTCAACTTGCTGAAACTGAGAAACCAACGACTCGTCCTCCAACTATTGCTTCTTAATCTGTTGTACCCAAGTCGGTCTTACTTGTAACTCAGCCAATAAACTTCCGTCGTCATACAAACTTAGACGAGCAAACATCGCCTTCAACTCCTCCACAGCCCTTCGACTTAGCGCATCAGCCACGACATTTGCCTTACCTGGATGGTACTCAATCGAACAGTCATAGTCTTTTAACAACTCTATCCACCTTTGCTGCCTCAGATTCAGCTCCTTTTGAGTCAATAAGTACTTAAGACTCTTGTGATCCGTATAGATGATGCATTTCTCCCCATACAAGTAATGCCTCCATATCTTAAGTGCAAAGATTACCGCTGTCCAATTCCAAGTCATGAGTAGGATAGTTTACCTCATGAGGCTTAAGTTGTCGTGAAGCATAAGCGACCACTTTACCCTCTTGCATCAACACGCAGCCTAAACCTACATGTGACGCATCGCTATATACAGTGAAATCTTTACCAGACTGTGGCTGAATCAAAACTAACGCTTCTGTCAAAACCTTCTTCAACTTCTTAAAAGCCTCTTGCTGCTTATTTGTCCAAACAAAAGGTGCCCCCTTCCTTATAAGTTTCGTTAATGGTGCTGCCAACATAGAAAATCCTTCCAAGAATCTCCGATAATAACCTGCCAACCGCAGAAAACTTCGAATCTCTGTTACCGACTTCGATGGCTTCCATTCCAAAATTGCCTTAATCTTTCGAGGGTCCACCTTGATCCCCTCAGCAGACACAACATGCCGCAAGAAGGTAACTTCTTTCAGCCAAAACTCACACTTACTAAACTTTCCATAAAGTTGCCTTTCCCTTAACACTTGCAGCACTACACGAAGATGCTCATCATGCTTCTCTTCTGTTTTCGAATACACCAAGATATCGTCAATAAAAATGACTACGAACTGATCCAAGTATGGTTGGAACACCTGATTCATCAAATCCATGTATGTCGCTGGTGCATTAGTCAGTCCAAAAGGCATTACCAAAAACTCGTAATGACCGTATAGAGTCCTAAACGCCGTCTTATAAATATCCACCTCTTTAACTCTTAATTGATGATATCCTGACCGAAGGTCGATCTTAGAAAATACCGAGGCTCCTTTTAATTGGTCGAACAGATCGTCGATTCTTGGTAACGGGTACTTGTTTTTGATAGTCAGTTTATTCATCTACCGATAGTCAATACACATACGCATAGTCCCAACTTTCTTCTTCACAAATAGTACCAGTACGCCCCACGGGGAAACACTTGGTCTTATAAACCCTCTATCCAACAATTCCTAAATCTGAGTTTTCAATTCCACCAATTCCTTTGGTGACATCCTATAAGGCGCAATGGACACAGGAGCTGTTCCAGGTAGTAAGTCGATTCCAAACTCGACTTCTCTGTTTGGGGGTAATCCAGGAAGTTCATCTGGGAATACATCCTAAAATTCCTTAATGGTCCTAATCGACTCTACTGTTGTCTCCTCAAGTCCAGTTTGACTTACAAGGGCCAAGTACGCCTCACAACCTTTCCGAATCAACTTCTCGGCTCTTAAAGCCGAAACAACATTGGACAAATAATCCCTTCGTTCCCCCATGACCATTATCTCCTCATCTTCAGCAGTTCATAGTACCATCCTCTTTGCAGCACAATCCAACGTCGCCTTGTGCTTAGTTAACCAGTCCATTCCCAAGATAAGATCAAAATCCCCAAATGGCAGCTCCATCAAATCTTCTTCAAAAATTTTATCTTGTGTCATTAACGGTACTGCCCTAAAAAGTTTATCTACCTTAACCGAATGTCCCAATGGGCTTATCACCGATACCCCACTCACAGTCTCCTCAGGAAGCACATCCAAAGCCCCAGATACATCACAAGCAACATACGAGTGAGTGGAACCCACATTAATCAAAGCAGTGTAAGGCGTGCTATGAATGAAGAACGTACCAGTTATAACATCAGGAGCGTCACCCTCCTCATGACGTCGTACAGCATAAACCAACACCGGTTGTCGAGCTTTAGCATGTCCAGCACCCCTACCAGGTGCCCCACGTCCTCATCTATTCCCATTGCACCTCTACCTTGCCCATGACCCCTCTGTGGTGGTGGTCCTCCCCGCCGTGGTTGGATATCCCTTTGCTCTGCAGCTAGCTCCTGAGCTGTCCTCCGAGGACACTCTCTGAACTTATGCTCCTTGGACCCACAATGAAAACATGCTCCAGTTTATTTCCAGCACTCCCCCATATGCACCTTACCACAATCCCTGCAAGCCTGCAGTCTATAAGTATTTACTGGAACTGCTCGAACCGGTTCCTCCATCCTTGCTCTTTTAACATTTCGATTCGTGGCACTTGAGGGTCTAAAATCCCTCTTAAATCTGGGTCGATCCTTCTCACGATTTTGTCGCTCAGTCAGCTTCACCTCCTCAGCTATCTTAGCCTTCTCTACCAATGCAGCAAAACCACGCTCCCTCTGTGGAGCTATCAATATCCTAAGCTCATCGTGGAGACCATCCTCAAATTGGACACTACGCTCATATTCAGTTGCCACTATCCCACTGGCATATCGACCCAGCCTCAAAAATTCTGCCTCACACTCCGCGACAGTCTTATTACCTTGAGTCAAATTCAAAAATTCCTTCCGACAAGCATCCACATAGCTTGCTCCAACATACCTCCCTTTAAAAGTAGTTTTGAACAATTCCCAGGTTACTAGCTCAATTGGGGTACTTTCCTTTACGGTGATCCACCATCAGTATGCCTCGTCACGTAGCAGCGACACAACTCCTTTCAGCTTTTGCTCCACTGAGTAGTCTAGATCGTCCATGATCCGTTCTGTTGCCTCTAGCCAATATTCTGCCACATTTGGGGCTACTCCAGATACACCCCTAAATACTTCTGCTCCGTTAGCCCAGAGTCGCTCCGATATAGACCCCCTATTCACTGTCCCAGTACTACCTCCAGCAACTCTTTCTAAAACCCTTAACATGGCTTGGGACAAAGCATCATCCCTCGCAGCCCGATCATAAGACCTAGTCTCCGTTGCTTGTGGCACAGATGCCTCCTCAGCTGGCCTATGCCCTGAGGATGAAGATTCAGCTTGCACCCTTCCGCGACCACGTCGGCGGCCTCGTCCACGAACTCCTCTTGTACTCATATCGAATTATCTAATTACGAATTTTATGATATTAGTATAATGTTCCTCTGTTTATTACGAAATGTCTTATGGAAATCTAGCAGTTCAAGGATTGTTTTCATATCATTGTAGCCTAGCTATAGTCTCATTTCTACCATTTCACAGTTTTACCCTATCTATAGTATCATAGTAGAGTCTCAGTACTATTCATAATATCATATCATTATCATATATCGTAAAGAAAAATATACTTACAGACTTAGTGCTGAGGATTCAGTGTGCCACTTCTTTCTTAATCCATTTAAAACTCGAAAACCATGTTTTTGATCACCGAAAATAGAAATTTAAAAAACTTTGATTTGAAAACACCCTTATTTTGAAACTCTTGTTTAAAATAGAAAAACTTGTACCATTTTAACATATATACTCCGCAAAACCTCTTTAAAATGAACTTTTCAGAAACCATTTCCAAAAACACCCTTCTTAGGCTTAAGTTTTCGAAAACATTTTTGAACCCGATCCATAGACGAGTTGTTGCAACCTGGCTTTGATACCACTAAATGTAACACCCCAAACCCGGCCCAGACGTTATGGCCAAATCTGACGTGCCACATTGGAGTTGAAAACCCATGTCCCGTTTTAGTGTTTTAAAAACTATATATTTTGTTGAGTTAACAAAGTGAATGGAAGCTGGGCACCAGGTAGGTATCTGAGACAAAGGTGGTGAGCCATGAAGGCTGCTTAAGTACCAAGCTCTTCGATTGGATCCAATCCTAGACATACCCACAACCATTGCCACACTTTGTTATATCGAGTTTAAATTTGTTTAAGTGGACGTCTTTGATAAATTGATTAATCGTGGCGTTGAGAAATTTTGAAATCAAGTATCGTTTTGAAAACACGTCCTAAGTCTAGCCTATTTGAATAATTATCAACTAGGTTTAAAGTTATTAAAAATAAAATAATCCCGAAAGGAAATAAAAGAAAAGTTAAAATGGCCTTATTACAACCCAAAAATAACTAATAATTAAAGGAAATTTAATGAAAACCAACGCTTATTTAAAAGCCCAAAGGCGATCACCGTGGCCACTCTGAATCCCCTCCGGCTCCAAGTCCCCACATCAAGGCTCACCTGCAAGGTTAAGGAAAGGGGGTGAGTTTGGAAACTCAGTGTGCAACAAGCCCCTTTCAGAGCCCGAAAGGGGGTGAGTTTGGAAACTCAGTGTGCAACAAGCCCCTTTCAGAGCCCAAAACAATATCAGCCTGTTAGGCCTAAGCCCAAATCCAATCTCAACGTATACTAGGCCTAGCCTTTTCATATCTCATATTTCATAACACTGGGCCGAAGCCTTTTACTGTAAACGGTATTGCCCATAGGCCCATTTCAATATCACATGTATCGTCACTGAAAGAATGAATGCAAGCCCATTTGGGGAGACTACTCGACCCCCCATCCGCTACTTTCCAACCGTACCAACCAACACACTATGTGGGGAATAACTCAACCCACCCAACCATAACTCTCCACTGGCAGCATAGCTGCTTTATCATATAACTGGAGGCCTAGCCTCTTTTAATAACTGGGGCAAAGCCCTTTTAATAACTGGGGCATAAGCCCTTTTAATAACTAGGGCATAAGCTCTTTTAATAACTGGGGCATAAGCCCTTTTGTACTTCATCCATATAAAAACCCAACCCAATGCATTTATGAATACATCATGTGCATATCATACAGATAATTTGCATATCATACATATCATGTGCATATCATATCAATCATGTATATCAAAATCCCATACATCAAATTCATAATGAAACCCTAGGGGTATAATGGTCATTTTTACCTAGGGGCAAAACGGTCTTTTTCATATTATAAGGGTAAATCTATAATTCTACCAAAAATTAGGGTTTTCCATGTTCATTAACGGTTACTTACAATTCGTGTGTGCAAACAGTGATTCTGGCCCATTTTTAGCGAAATTGAGTTATTGGGCCAAAAACCTTAATGGGCCCTACTTAGCTGATTTTGTCATTTAGGCCCATTTAGCCTATATTCCATGATGGTTTTATCAGTCTCGTGTGCAATTTAACCCGTTTTCATATTCTACCAATTTTACCCAAATGGGCTCGAAAGCCCATTGGGCCCTATTCCAGCCCCTCGAGGCCCAACTTACCGAGAACGCCAAAAATCACATTCTTACTGTTTCCATTGTTCCCAATCATCATCTCATCGAATCTAACTAATGAATGAGCGTTCGGTGGCTCACAAGTCCTCGAAATGCCAGAATTTTGGCATTTCGGCTTTTCGGCATTTATCGCTTTAAGCTATGAATAAGGGTTCGTTACACACCTGTTTTGCGATATTCCTCGACGATAGCTCCTACACGATTTCTCTTATAATCCATCGTTAATAAATCAGCTCCCAATAATTGAACCAAATCAAAAATCATCTAATATTAATACTTACACATTCGGCCACCATCCATAATAGCCTTAGGAACCTTACCTTGCCGCGATTGATGACTAGGTCTAGCCACTCCGGTGATCTAAGCTAATCCAAGTCGACACTACAACTTGCTGCTCCTCCACTAAATAAACCATAAAAATATTAAAAGAAGACCCCCATAAGGCCTATACCCATATTCGGCCACCTCCCTAAACTAGAGGGGTTTCGGCTTTTGGCCAATAGTTACTCTAGGAATTGTTTAGAGTTCGACCACTTACCACAGTCTTTCTCCTCTTGAATCCGTATGTCTAAAAGATAAGGGAATTGAACACTGACAATTGAAAAGGAAAGAAAAGGTTGCTGGTCACAAAGAATCGGCACCCCCCTAGCTTCACTAATTTCGGCTTTTGCGGTATTTCGGCAGAAGTAGAGATAAAGGAAAAAAACAATGGATGAATGGAGGGAAATAGTGGGCAAGTTTGAAAGAAGGAGAAGGAAGAAAAGGTGAATGGAGAGATAGTAGATTCGGCTGCAAAAAGAAAAAAGAGAGAAAAAGACTAACCTCAAGGGAGAAAACGGCACACAAATACCCAAGTGCTGAAAATCCCTAACTAAACCCCTCTGCCGAAAATCCCCTCTCCAATCTCCCTTATTCGGCCAACTCTATCTTCATATCAAATCCCTAAAATCTTTCCCCTTATCCCTCCTTAATCCATGCATTTGACTTGATCCAAACTCTCATCTTACAGAATCCACTTGGGTTCCAAACTTACCCTTCTTGCACATAAAAATAAATACCCCTATTTGCCAACACAGGGAATCGATCCCATGTCTTCCCCTATGCTCCAGATGCCACCTTTTTAGGAGCTTAGTGGCGTCACCCTTGCCACTTTACTAAAGCTCTTTTTGTGATACATTTCTCCCGCAACTTTACATAAGGTCACCTAGCCAGGACCCCTAACTCTTAAGTCTTAAAATTTGAAAATTCTACCGGATTTTGGCCAACACATGGGCCTTCCATAAGCCCGTTTACATACTCAAATTATGAATTTCACAATCACATACCAAATTTTTAGAAACTTTACTTAAAATACCAAAAATCGCGAAAAAAACCCAAAAATCAAGATGTTACAGTTAGACTCGTTAGAACCAGGTTCCATCAACACATGGGATAATTTAGTGGAAAACTTTCTCCATAAATTTTCCCGATTAGTAGAACCATTAAGCTTAAGTGAGAAATCACTAACCTTATGCAATATAAAGGTGAATCCCTATACGAAGCATGAGAACTATTTAAGTTGATTTTAAGGAAGTGCCCATAACATGAATTGTAAGGGTGGCTCTAAATTCAGATATTATACAGTGGTATTTATGGTAATATCAGATCCAACTTTGATGGGGTGGCTAGAGGATATATCATGTTCGACACTTATGAATGAGCCTATAAAATAATAGATGACATGGCTATGAATTCATACATGTTGCTCAATCAAAGATTCACGTGCAAATCAAAGCCTCCAATGGTAAAAGCGGTAAAAAAGGATGACTGATATCATCAAATGTTAGAAAGGCTAAACCATTTGGAGTCCACTGTGAAACCAACAAAATCAGAGCCATATTTTGAGAACCAATCGGCAGAGGCGAATTTCATAAGTAGGGGTCGAGATCCCTATTCAAATACCTATAACCCTGGTTGGAAGGATCATTTGAACCTTAAGTGGAGAGGTAACCAAAGAGGTGGAAATCAAACGTAAAACTGACCAAACCCTCCTTACCAATTTCCACCATTACAACAAAGATTAGTGGGCAATGACCATGAGGTCAACGATTCGACCAATTAGAAGGGGAGATGTAAAAAATGAAGACGAAAATTTGACAATTCCAAGCTACATATGGACAACTCAAATCCTGAATGTACAACCTTTCTAACAACATGGGCCAACTAATGACTATGTTTCAAAAGAAAAAATGGCCAAAGCATCCTAAGTAATACTGAGAACAATCCTTGGAGAGATGCGAAGGTTTGTGTAAATGCGACTACTTTGCATTCGAGAACGACATTAGAAAAGCCAAGGGCACCCATATATGAAGAATAGGAGGTTCCTAAAGTTGTTGATGGATCCATGGAGAAGGAAGAGCCCAACAGGTCAATTGAGGAGATAGCTAAATTAGTGCCTGATATGGTAAATACAAAGTCGAACACCATAAAGGTACCATTCCTGACATGATTACATGACAAGAAAAAGAGGGATGAGGCAGATTTCATAAACTAAATTTATTCAAATCCCTCAATGTCAATATATCGCATTTAGAACTCATTAACAAAATCTCGAAATATGCCAAATATCTAAAGAAAATCATGGCATGGCATAAAAAATTGAAAAGGGTGAGCAAATTAACATTGACGCCTTATGTAGTGCACTAACTGCGAAGAAGGTACCCCAAAAATTGAAAGATTCATGTGGTTTTATGATTCCAATAGAGATATGGGGTCGACATTTTAGTAAGGCCCTTTGCGATTTAGGGCCAACATAAACATAATGCCACTATCAATTTATCAGAAACTCGAACTAAGGGACATTAAAAACACCTCAATAAAGCTATACCTAGCTGATAGATCCTTGGTACACCTAAAAGGTGTCCTTGAGGATGTATTGGTTAAGGTATGGGGATTTATAATTCCTATCAATTTTGTAGTCCTTGATTTTAGAAAGATCAAGACATCTCGATTCTGTTAGGTCAATCGTTCTTGGCCACATCTAAGGCAACCATCATTCTTGAACGAAATGAGCTAATAACAAAAATCAATGGTGAAATAGAAGTGTCCAAGTGCGGTCACGATTCCCAAAGTGAAGGATCAATTAAGGAGGAATGTTCCACTTTATTCGATTTAACCTTTAACGCCCTTGATCGAAGGTATTTTTCGACTTGTATGAGTGCAGGTAAGTGACATACGAGAGAACAAGACAAATGGAGAAACTACGATAGGATAATAAGTAATTGGGTGATCAATGATAGTCACGAGAGGCAAAAGAACCTGATGATTAAATTCAAGGAACTATCAGACAAGTCCAGTAGTACAACATAATTTTTTTAAACTATCGAACTTCAATCAATTTGAACATATTGTAAATTAGTTTTAATTTTTAATTTGTAGTTAGATTTTAGAATAAGTATTTTGTAAATTTCATGTGAGAATTGGAAAAAATTGTTTTCGGAAGCTATGGAAGGCTAGGAGCCATTTGGAGGAAATTACGGACAACCAGAGGACCTTGACAAATCCAGGAGGAGATACATAGGGACCATGTGGCAACGTACCAAGGCCATGACATGACACAACCCCTTTGAACCTAAAAACCCACAAATTTTTTATCATGGCATGGTGTACAACCACCACGGCATGACACACCCTTGATGGAAGTAAAAGTAGGGAAAAATAATTGTCTTGTCGTATTGTACCATGCCATCTCTATGGCACGACATGCAAGCCATTTTTGGTAACTTTCCATCTATGGTTTGACATGATCTTCAAAGATTTATCCCAAGTTTGAATGACAAATCAAACCTAGATGGCCTTCATATATTTTTCATAGGAATAGTCACATCTTCCAAGCCTTCACAAGCAACGAAACAACCTTTTGCTACCTTTTTCTTTAAGATTCCGTGAATTCTCTGCCATTCACCTATTCCATAGCCTCAAAATCATGCGTAGCAACCTTTTCGACAGTGATTTTGTAGCAGATAACCATGCCAACATCTAAGAAAGGGAGTTTGAAAATATCCTTCAAGCAATTAAATGAAAAATCACTCTACAAGAACAAGGTTTTGATTCCATAGGAATATTGAATTGTGAAACACGAGAGATGATTCGATTTCATCAATGGGAGAAGTTTTTTACAATCCTGACTGATCTGGTGTACATTTCGGTTGTGCATGAATTTTATTCCGCATTAAAAGAGATAAATGCAAATAAACAAATGGATGTACCATGGATGCGGATACTGGTTCGAAGGAAGGAAATTTCTATATTGCCTCCTGAGATAGCGAGGTATTACAATGTTCCATTATATCTATGTGATTGTGTACAAGAACTGATCTGATGTATTTCCTAAGAGAAAATATGGACGATTTAATTAATATCCTAACAGACGAAAAGGGTGAGTGGGAACGCCACTTAAGAACAGACTTCCCTATATCATTCTCTCATGAGAAGTTAACTTCAAAGGCTAGAATGTGGTTGAAATTTATCAGCACTTGAATCTGCCCAACACTAGACATGTCCGATATCGATACATTCCAAGCAACGTTGTTGTATGAAATTTTAATGAAGTAAAGAATTTGTGTGGGAACATGGATATATCAGAGTATGCTTCAATGTGCAATTAAAAATGAAGTGGAATTACTTTTCTTGCATTTAGTGATAGCCTTATGCTAATAACCAAAGGTGTTAATGGGACGATCAAGTTGTTTCTTACAACAATAAAGTTTTCAATATTGGAACCAAGTGTGGAGTATCATATAGGGGATAAGAAACAAAAAATAGCTATAAATACAAATCCACATCTAGGAGAGAATGCGTTATCTGATTCAAAATGGATAGTTTGGTGGATGCAAGAAGTTGAACCAATTTACGAGGACTATACGAGGAAAAACGGGTTAAAGTTGCCACAATTTCCAACAGCTAAGTACGAGGTAAAGGTTGAACCAAGTAAGATAAAGAAAGAGGAGGAATTGGAAGATAAGTAAGATACCAAAGAAGATCCTAAGGAAGATTCAAAAGGTAGACCAGACAAAGCTGATGAAGTGTCGGACCTTAATTCCGACTAGTTCTAAATAATATTTTATTTTTATTTTGGATTTTTATTTTTAAGACTAATTTTATTTGTGGATTATTTTTATTTTTTAGTTTATTTAGGATTTTAGTATTATATATATAGTTTGTTTTTATTTTTTCTTTGTAGGAATCCCATATTTTTTAAGGCACTATAATTTCGAGCCAAAACCACAAGGAGTAGTCCCACCAATTGAGTTGCATGTATCATGCTAATTGAGTAACCTCTTTCTTTTATCTTTTATTGCATGTTAGGGACAATGTGCTAAATAAAGTGTGGGGGTGACTTAGGAAAATTTTTAAATTTTTCTGTTATTTTGTTTTGTTTTTCTAGTTTTTAGTAGTTGTTAAAATTTTTATTTGTGTGTTTTATATGTGCTTGAGATTGTAGAAATACAAGTGGTTGGTTAGGATAATGTTAATAGGATTTTTTGAATAAACTATAAATTTAGTTTGATAATAATTGATTTTGAATTATCCATTTTAGAATAATTAGTTCAGTTTATTACGCTATAAATAGATTTAAGATGTTAAGTATACCAAATGGTAAAGAGATATATGAATAGAATGCATGTTTAATTGAATTATAGGTTGTAGAAATTGATAGACTTGACTAATTTAATCCATGTATGAAATTACCTAGGAATGACCTAAGGCATTGTTTGGTAGACAATTTTTTGAGTCAAAAAGCTGTCTTGTATATATTTTCCCTAGTACCCAATTTGAATCCTGAATCCATTTTCTTGATAAACCACAAATGAAACCATTAGCCTAATAAATAATTTATTTAATCCTTTATTTTCTTGGTCCTAACATGGATTTAAATGCCTGACCATGGATATTGAGGGACTAAGTAGGTACATCACAATGGTTTAGATAAAAATAGGAAAAGAAATGAGTGAACTAAGGAATTTTATGGTATAGTGTGTAACACCCCTAACCCAAATCTGTCGACAAAACAGGGTTACGGAGCATTACTAGAGATTACAGATCAAATAAAAAATATTTCAAATTTATACAGTATTCATATAAAAAATAAATCATTAAGTCCCTTATAAAAGCCCTCGGGGCCAAAAATATGCATTACAAATAAGTTAGACTAAATCGAAAACTCAGAAAATTTTTCACGAAATTTGAATATTTTCCTAGGTGCAAGGGACACACGCCAATGTGGCCAGGCCATGTGGCTTACACGGCCAAATGACACGCTCATGTTCCAGGCCGTGTGGACATTCGATGTGAGGCACACAGCCGTGTCTCAGTCCGTTTCCTTACTTGTGTAACTCTCTAACTTGGGTCACACGGCCAGCCACACACCCATGTGCTAGGCCATGTGGACAATTTAATTTTCAATAATTTGGTGCAGGGGTCACATGGCCAAGGCACATGCTCGTGTACTAGGCCGTGTGACACACACGGCTAAGAGACACACCTACATCTCTTCCCGTGTGATAATACCTGAGCATTCAATTTCTTAATTTTTAAGATGCAGGAGCCAAACGGCCAAACCACATGCCTGTGCGTATGGTCGTGTGTCGTGTCTTTGCCCGTGTGGACAAAATAATGCCATTTCTAGGCCTTATTTCTCACCCAAATATGTCTTCCACAAAACGTTCAAATCAAGCCAAAACCAAGTCTTATGCATGACTTATCATTACCTATGTTCAAGAGTTTAAACTTATCAAATACACCTATATATACATATAAGTATATTTTCTCATTTATGCTTACTTAAAGCCATTTATCATTAGGTTTATATGCTTTTCATCACATAACCATTTCAAACACATCAAACATAATAAGGCCTTATACAATTTCATCAAAATATGTTTAATACTAGCCATTCCAATGGCTAGTTACAACCAAAGCATTCTCATGCCAACATTGGACAAATTAACCTATACATGCCATTACAACCAGGATTAATTTTACCATTTGCACTGAATGGGTCAATGGATAGTGTGAAATATCTCCGCCAAGCTTCCAACCCAGTGAGCTTTCAAATTCCTTTAAAATAGGGAAATTAAAAACAGAGTAAGATTTTAAGCTTAGTAAGTTCGTATAACTAGAAATTTAACTTACCACTATTTTATAAACATAAGGTAAACATAAATTTCATTGCCAAGTCGTGTTGGCCAAGTGCCTAAACACATGTCCTCATCAACATGTTAATCACTGTAACCCATATAATATTTCATAATCACAAATTTACATAATCATCAGGCAAATTTTATACACATGTACCATCCATCTCACATTTCAACATGTTTTGTAATATCAATTTTATGTATTTTAGGCATATATCGGATTATAGATGAACAAAGTCATTAAGCATGTTCCACATTTGTGTATCAAGCATAACATGCTTCAATATTTCAAGTGACATCATTTATATGTTCAGATACTTCTCTCATCATATATTCATGTAGCATGTACAAAGCATGTTAGTCATATATATTTCATATGAATATCAATAAATTTGTATGAGCTTAATAATAATAATATTTTTTCCATATGCTCATACTTTCCACATCAAGTATTCAAATATTAGGCATAATTCATGTTCATGTAATTCAAGTATGTACCCATAATATTTTGTCACAATTCAGATTGTTTCATATCAAAATTTTACCTGTTGAACTATTTAAAATATCGATGAAAACACGGAAAGTATACTTGTACTCGAGATGTACAAATCTATAATCATAGATAAATATATTCATCAAACAATTTCTATGTTCATATATCATTATCTTATACTTCCATATATCATGTATCATCATTTTCATATATTTCGGTAGATACATATATTAATTCATTTCATGTTCATATTTTCTCATGTCAGGATTTTGTCCGTTGAATTTATTTGAAATATCGATGGATATACAGGTGGTACACTCAAAGTGTACAAATCAGAAATTCGTCAACTCACATTTAGGGGTACCCATAAGGGCACATAATCAGGAAGCACACTCTCGAACTATATATCACGATGCTCATATGAGTCATGTAACAGGAAGCTTATCCGAGCTAAACAGGGAAACTCATAAGAGTTTAGAACAGGAAGTTCATTGACCTTAACAGGTAACTCTGAAGAGTTATTATTAGGGAGCTCCAAATAGCATAACAGGGAGTTCAAGTGAGCCATGTCAGGAAGCTCATAAGAGCCTATATCCGGATGCTCACGAAGAGCTACATTTGTGTCTCCAATAAATGCTAGATCACAACCGATCGAATCATGTAACATGATGCTCACAAAGAGTTGCAGTAGTGCGCAACACATGATCATGATGCTTGCAAGAACTATATAACAGGATTCTCGGGAGGACTTATAATAGGATTGCTCGTCCGAGCTATATTCTGTCCCCAACATTTGCAGGACCAGATTCAATATGGGAAATCATGTATCCGTCGAATTTTATTATTCAAACGGAACTTAACATTTTCCAAACATTATTGATCATATGATTATTTCATACATTTTTTACATCTATATAATTCATATAAACACATACCACACTTAATTCAAGCATGAAAATAAACACAATTTAGTTACACGAATTTACCTCAATAAATGTTCATGTACATAACATCTACTAATTCGACAGTTTCTCTTTTCCTCGCTCTAACTTCGAATTTGGTCTATCCGGATCTATATGAGTAAATTTAACATCAATTTGGTACAATTCATACTCAATTCAGTCCAATTCACATCTTAGTCAAAATTACAATTTTTGCCCCTAAACTTTTAATTATTGACAATTTCATCCTTAGGCTCGGAAAATGAAATTCATGAAATTTAATCCTTATTCCAAGCCTAGCTAAATTTTATATGTAATATTTATAGCCCATGTGTTTCATAAAAATTCAAAATTTTCCATGAATTTTATAACTTTACAATTTAATCCTAAAATCATAATTTCATAAAAATTCACTTTACAAAAGTTATTTATCTATCAACAACCTTTCATTTTCTACCATAAATTTCAAATTTCCAGCATTTACATCCATGGAAAAATTTCTATACTTTGATATCTTTTCAAATTAATCCCCAAAATAGATAGATTAAGCTATTTCGATCTCTAAAATATAAAAATTACCAAAAACGAGACGAGATTACTTACCCAATTAAGCCAAGAAAGTTTGCTTTCTCTTTCCTAGGGTTTTCATGTATTTTTGGGGATGATGTTTTCATTTTTTTATAATTTATCATCTTTTTTTTTTCACTTTCCAATTTCATCCTTTTCTTTATTTTATTTTCCATGGATGAATCATCATCCTTAACAAATAAGCATTTTTAATGGTATATTTACCATTTAAGGACCTCAAATTTTGAATTTCATAGCTATTTAATCCCTTTAGCTATTAGAACTCAACTTTTGCACTTTGTGCAATTTGATCCTTTATCAAATTAAATATATAATCGGTAAAATTTCTTTATGAAATTTTCATACAACATTATTATCATACTGTAGATCATAAAATAATATTAAAATAAATTTCCTTTTCGAAATCAGATTTGTGGTCCCGAAACCACTATTCTGATTTTACCAAAAACGGGCTGTTACATAGTGAGCATAAGATTTTTGAGCTTGTAAAAAATAGAAAAAGGAAAAATTCCAAATCGAGAAAATCTTGAAAAAAGTGAATTGGAAAAATGGTATGCTAACATTTGTTCAAAAATATGAGCTTAGATGATTGTACTCGTAAATACTACACTAGGCCTTAGTAAATGGAGATATAAAGAATGTGAGGGAAATGTATATAAGGTGGTGAGCAACATGTACACTTAGGGGACTATAAGGTACAATATAATGTATCAAACTAATTTCATGCTTAACCTTTTTGTCGAACCCTATTCTGTGAATTTCAAGCCAACCTAAGTCACAGAGCATTACAAGCCAAAATGTCCTATGTGAACTGGGTAAGGCTTTATATGGATGAAATTGTGCAAAGAATTGATATTCTTACCACTTATATTCATTTGAACATAATTTTATATTCATATACTTGTTTTGATCGATACCTATACTTAATATTCTTTTATTTGTTTAGTTTGTAATTTAATAAACTAATCTGTCTAATTTTGGAAACTGTAAGTCAATTGTGTATCATGCTAGAGCTATATGTTTACTTACATTAACTTGTTAATATATTTCTATCCAATTTCCTGTATGAAGCTAGCTCAAGTACATTTCCTTTTCTTACATGTTTATTTATTGTTTTGTTTTCTATTTTCTATTTTGTTTTTATTTAGTTTGCTTAAGGGCAAGCAAAGACTTAAGTGTGGGGTGTTTGACCTGCCACTAATTGTACCGGTAGTTTAGATACATTTGGCATTTAAGGAGCTTATTTTCTAGCTATTTTATTATTTGTTACTATATTTTAGGTATTTAGTAGTTAGTATTGAGTAATTCATAAAAATAAGTGCTTTTACACAATTTCGAGTGTTAGTGACCTCTTAGTCCAACATAGGCCTTAGATAGGTATTAATATGTCCATTTGAGTGTGCAAGATACTTAATTTAGGGCCCAATGTATGTAGGAACTTGGGAAAAGTGATGCACAAGCTTTGTGATAGCCCTAATTTTTATCCCAGTCGGAAAGTGGTTTCGGGACCACAAAACCGAGTCATAAAAATAATTAACTGTTATTTTCTATGTTTATTGTGCATGAACATGCATATGTGAAAATTTCATGCTTTAATTTTTGTCAATTGTATACGAAATTATCAAATAGGACTTATGTGAGAAAAATGAAAAAGGTAATAGGTAAATTAAAGATTGTATATAATGAAAGTATTAAAAGGAAGGGTTTTGCATGTCAAATTACCCATTTTATTGTTAGTGGCCGGCCATGTTGTTAGTTGATATATAATATATGAATTTTATTTTAGCATTAGCTATAATTAAATGACTTTAAAATATAGTAAAATAATAATTAAAGGAAGGAAATGGGTGAAAGAAACAAAGTCTTCATCCATGTTTCTTCCTAGCCGATTCTAAAGAAAGAAAAGAACAATCGTTCGGTGATCTTGAACTCAAAATAAGGTGAGTAGTTCATGCTAATTCTTGAAATTTTAGTATATTTTGAGTTAGTTCTTAAGTTCTTTGCTTAACCCATGACAAAATTTTGAGTTGGGTAATGTCTTAAGCTTTCGCCATAGTAGAAATTAAGGGTTAGATTGTTGTTTTTTTTTTAGTATAAACCTTGAGTAATGCTAGACATAGATTTTGGTTTTGATAGTGCTTATATGAGTTTAATTAATTCAATTTTGATAATATAATGATAGCTTAAGATAAACAACATTCGGTTATGAATTTTTGTGTTAAATCGAAAATGGATGCTAGTTGAGCTATGAACAATTACTTAATAACGAAGAGAATATAAGCTTAATGCTAAAGTAGCATTCAACCTCGGAGTAAGTTAAATTAGTAGGAAAATAAATTTTGAGATGGAAAATTATGTGTTTAACTAAAGAAAAGAAATCGTTGAAGAGTGTTTGTGAACATGGTAAGTGTATTCGGTTTAGTGAGCAAATGAAATAAAAATTTGGAATTTGATTTTTTTTTATGGGTATGTATGACCAAGTATATTCGGCCACATAAATAATATAATTACATGATGTTGTATTATGATTATTGAGCTTATGTATGTGGGTGCATGTATATCTAGTAATATAATGACATTTGGTTTTGATAGTCGATTGATAAGTTATTACTTTAATTACAAGAGCATTTGGTGAAAGTAACATTTGTGTATAAACATATATTAGTTATGAAATCGATAGGTTTAAGACTAATTGTGGTAATGATAGTATATTAAAATGAGATGGATATTTGATTACCGAATGTGAATAATTAGTAAACACTATTGATCAAAATATTAAACATCTCTATTTATACTTATTTAGCTCAAGAGCAAGGGGGGTCAAAGTTGGATAGGGGAAAGGAAAAGTGATCGAATAGCTGTTGAAATCGTTCGACAACATCCGAGGTAAGTCTTTAAGTAATGGAACTTAGCTTATGATTTGATAAAGCAATTATATATATATGCATATATGTGTGAATGTTAATCGAGGTTTAAATCCGAGCTTGGTCTCGAAGGGCTTTTGAGCTAGTGTCATGATCCGAGCTTGGTCTCGAAGGGCTTTTGAGCCAGTGTCATAACCGAACCTAGTTTCGAAGGGCCTTCGGGCCAATGTCATAATCTGAGCTTGGTCTCGAAGGGCTTTTTGAGTCAGCGCTAAGAATCGTGCTTGGTTCCGAAGGGCGTCTGTGACGGCATAATATTGAGCTGAAAACTTGTAAATATTCGTACGAGAAATCATATAATACATGTTGAAACAATTTTAAACAAATGTGCTACTTACAGTAAGATAACTAGGTAAGTAATTTACTCTCGTTGAGAATATGATTATGTTAAATTATGACTTTGAAATTGGTGGGGATGCTTAGGCCATTGTTTAAAATCATTCGAACGTTTATGATCTGATTATGATGTATGAGTTCTGAATTAGAGAGTTCAACTTCACAAATGTGAGATGTAGGTGTATATGCATGAGATTGACATGGAAATGTGAGATGAACGTATTCGACTATAGAATGAATTTAGTTGGATATATATATTGCTTTCACCTTTGTGATATGAATGATAAAAGTAGTACCTTAGTTATTTTCTATTCGGCCAAAGGATGAAACAAACAAACATAGATATTATTATGCCATTCTTTTAAATGATTTCATTATTTAAAACTTACTAAGCATCGAAATGCTTATTCTTTTGCTTTAATTCTCTGTTTTATAGATTTTGTTCGCCACCATCGGACTCGGAAGTGTCAAAGTCAAGTCATCCACACTATCTAAGCCACTTTTTGGTACTCTTCAGTTGAACTTGATAATGGCATGTATAGGGCTGACCCTTGTTGTTGATTAAGTATCTTTTGGTAATGTATATTTGTATAGCCATGCGAAAATGGCTTGTATATTTTGAGTATAACATTATGATCATTTTGTATATATGGTCTTATGATATGGTTATTAAGTGGTGTGGAAATGTTTGGTAATGATTAGCCATTGGAATGGCCAATCATGGTCCTATTGGTGCTACGTATGTCATGGCTAATCGTGATTATACTTGGAAATAATGTATGTCGATTACTAGTTGATTCATGGAAAACTATGAAATAGGTAAAATTTACCTTAAAATAGATGCTGACAAAGAAGTGCTGTGAATTTGAAAATCACTAAAATAGTAGAAATGGAATTAAATAATTAATAAATTATGTAATCCAATCTTGATGAGTCTAATTTCATATGAAAGAAACGAAATGACCATATGAGCCGTATTTTATGAGATGTTTAAGTTTTCGTGAAACAGGGCCAGAGCGATTTCTGGATCCCCTGTTTTGACTTTGGAAATTCACCATAAATTAACCAGAGATAATTAGGAGTCATGCTTTATATTTACAGATTCCTTTTCGAGTCTAGTTTCATTAGAAACAAACAGTATAAGTATTGAAGCCCTGTACAGGGAGATATCTAAGTCGTAATGCATGAACGTCAGAGTAGTCGAACCCTGAAACAGGGGAGACTTTAACTAATAAACTGTACTAATTGGCCTGACCAAAAATTCTAGAAAAAAAAATAGTAAATATATGTATGAGTCTAGTTTCAGGAAAAATTTACGGAATCGGATTTTGAGTTTTGAAACTCGAGATATGATTTTTAGAGTGACTGTGATGCAGTTAGCCAGCTCGTCTGGAAATTTTAAAAAAAGAATTGTATGAGCTGTTTAAGTAAGGAATTAAGTCCGTTACACCTCGAGTTCGACTCCGGAAACGGTCTCGGGTACGGGGTGTTACATTTAATTGGTATCAGAGCTACAGTTTAGTCGATTCTAGGACTACCGTAATACGTAGGGGAATAGCTATACATGCCATTATGTGTTTATCCGATAGTGTGGTGATTTACGACGCTTAAAATGTGTTTATTTATAGTAATGGATCCCGATCCCAACCGAAGCGGTAGCTGATGATGTTGAGAGTGTAGCGCCGCTCTCGCACATGGGACGGCGCGGTGGACTCTCAACCTATTGCTAGTAATCAGAATGATGAAGCTAGGCAGGCTTTTTATGGCGTGATGAATGATTGGTTCAATCAGTATATTCGAACTAATACGGCTGTCCCACAACCCCCACCCCCGACTAATACACCCCCTGCAACCGCGATACCTCCGGTGATTGATCAGATGAGGTTAAATAAGCCCCCAGTTGATAGAATCTGAAAGCACGGGGCTACTAAATTTAAAGCTACAGACAGCGATGATGCCAAGCAAGCTGAATTTTGGTTGGACAACACTATTCGTGTACTTGATGAACTATCTTGCACACCCGATGAATGTCTAAAGTGTACTATTTCTTTACTACGTGATTCTGCATACTATTGGTGTAATACGTTGATTCCTATTGTGCCCAGAGAATGAGTAACTTGGGAGTTTTTCCAAACTGAGTTTCGGAAAAAGTATATTAGCCAGAGATTCATTGATCAAAAACGGAAGGAATTTCTTGAACTTAAACAAGGTTCCATGTCTATTACTGATTATGAACGAAAGTTTGTGAGGCTTAGCCAGTACGCTCGAGAATGCATTTCTTCAGAAGCTGTAATGTGTAAACGTTTCGAAGATGGACTGAATGAAGATATAAAACTATATGTTGGCATTCTTGAAATCAGAGAATTTGTAGTACTTCTTGAGCGAGCTTGCAAAGCCGAAGAGCTCAGCAAGGAGAAAAGAAAAGCTGATATGGGAGCAAAAGAATTTCGTAAGAGATCTTCGGGAAAGCCCTTTCAACAGTCATCGAAGAAATTTAGAGATGAGTCAGGCCGATCTAAAAACACTTCGGGTTTTTCCAGACGAGATCGTGATCGACCCCCTGTGAGTACGCGAGTCACTTTGGTTGCCAGTGTTGGAAATGATCGTCGGGACAAGACAGAGTGCCAATATTGTGGTAAATGGCATTCGGGGAGTTGTAGATTCCATGACCGCTTCTGTTATAAGTGCGGATCAGCTGACCACTTTATCAAAGATTGTCCGAGACTGTCTGAACAAAATGTAAAGCAAAGTGGGAAACTGGGTGCTACTACAGCACGAGGTAGGCCACCTAAGAATACGGGGAATGCTAGCAGCGGTCAGAGAGGGTCTAAAGATGTTACCACCAGATCTGAGACTCGTGCTCCTGCTAGAGCTTATGCTATACGTGCACGCGAGGATGCTTCTTCGCCTGATGTTATTACCGGTACTTTCACTCTCTTTGATACTGATGTGATTGCTTTGATTGACCCTGGATCTACTCATTCTTATGTATGTGAGACTTTAGCATCCAGTAAGACTTTACCTGTTGAGTCTACTGATATACCCAAAACTTTAGCATTCAGATATACCCAAAACTGCTTTTAGAATGAGATACGGTCACTACGAGTTCTTAGTGATGCCATTTGGACTCACTAATGCCCCTGCGGTATTTATGGATTTGATGAATCGGATCTTCAGACAGTATTTGGATCGATTTGTAGTTGTGTTTATTGATGACATTTTGGTCTATTCGAGGGATGAAACCGAACATGCTGAACACCTGAGATTAGTGTTGCGGATTTTACGGGATAAGCAGTTATCTGCATCGGGTATTTGAGTTGATTCGAGCAAAATTTCAGCCATACTTAACTGGAAGCCTCCAAGAAATATTACTGAGGTTCGGAGCTTTTTGGGACTTGCCGGTTACTACAGACGGTTTGTAAAGGGTTTCTCGATGATAGCCACACCAATGACGAAACTACTTCAGAAAGATGTTAAGTTTGAATGGACAGAAAAATGTTAGAAAAGTTTCGATCAACTAAAAACTTATATGACTGAAGCTCCAGTACTAGTGCAGCCCGAATCAGGCAAAGAGTTTGTCATTTACAGTGATGCATCCTTACTTGGGTTGGGTTGTGTATTGATGCAAGAAGGTCAAGTTGTAGCTTATGCGTCGAGGCAATTGAAGCCACAAGAGAAAAATTATCCAACCCATGATCTCGAATTAGCTGCCATCGTATTCGCTTTGAAAATATGGCAACATTACTTATTTGGTGAGAAGTGCCATGTATTTTCAGATCGCACAAGTCTCAAATATTTGACGACTCAAAGAGATTTGAATCTGCAACAAAGACGTTGGCTTGAGTTGTTAAAAGATTATGAGCTTGTCATTGACTATCACCCGGGAAAGGCTAATGTGGTTGCGGATGCTTTAAGTCGTAAATCACTGTTTGCTTTACGAGCGATGAATGTACACTTGTCCGTTCTATCCGATAATGTGTTAGTAGCAGAATTAAAGGCCAAACCATTGTTGATTCATCAAATTCGTAAAGCTCAGAAAGTCGATGATGAATTGGTTGCAAAACGGGCTGAATGTGTTTCGAATATGGAATCAGAGTTTCAAATTGATGATGACGATTGTTTGAGGTTCAGAAGTCATTTGTGTGTTCCAAGAAATTCAGAACTTATCTCGACAATTCTGAATGAAGCTCATTATAGCCGAATGTCAATTCACCCGGGGAGTACGAAAATGTACAACGATCTGAGACTTCAGTTTTTGTGGCATGGTATGAAACGAGACATATCCGATTTTGTTTCGAAGTGTTTAATATGTCAACAAGTGAAAGCGGAACATCAAGTGCCTACGAGTTTACTTCAGCCAATCATGATACCTGAATGGAAGTGGGATCGAGTCACGATGAATTTTGTATCTGGATTGCCATTGTCATCAAGCAAAAAAGATGCGATCTGGGTTGTTGTTGATAGACTGACAAAGTCGGCTCATTTTATCCCTGTACGTATGAATTACTCCCTTGACAAGCTAGCTGAAATGTATGTGTCTCAGATTGTAAGGTTACATGGAGTACCCATTTCTATTGTGTCAGATAGAGATCCGAGATTCACATCGCGATTTTGGAAGAAATTTCAAGAAGCATTGGGTACCAAATTGCATTTCAGCACCGCTTTTCATCCCCAGACCGATGGTCAATCTGAGCGGATAATTCAGATACTCGAGGATATGTTGAGATGTTGCATTCTTGAGTTTAGTGGTTCGTGGGAACGTTATTTACCCTTGATTGAATTCGCTTACAACAATAGTTTTCAATCAAGCATTAAGATGCCACCTTACGAGGCTTTGTACGGTCGTAAATGACGTACATCGTTATTTTGGACCGAACTCAATGAAAATAAAATTTTCGGAGTTGATTTGATTAAAGATGCTAAATAGAAAGTAAAAATAATCCGTGAAAGTCTAAAGGCAGCTTCAGATCGTCAGAAGTCGTACGCGGATTTCAAATGAAAAGACATTGAGTATCAGGTAGGGACAAAGTGTTTCTTAAAGTTTCACCTTCGAAAAAGATACTCAGATTTGGCCGTAAGGGCAAATTGAGTCCGAGGTTCATTGGGCCGTATGAAATATCCGAACGAATTGGTCCAATTGCATATAGATTGATTTTACCCCCTGAACTCGAAAAGATTCATAACGTTTTTCATGTTTCGATGTTTCGACATTATAGATCCAATCCTTCGCACATAATTAATCCATCGGAGGTGGAAATTCAATCCGATGTAAGTTATGAAGAAGAACCAATTCGTATCCTAGCTCGTGAGGTGAAAGAATTACGAAACAAAAAGGTTCCTTTAGTAAAGGTGTTATGGTTCAAACACGGGATTGAAGAAGCTACTTGGGAAACCGAGAACTCTATGAAAGAACGATACCCAAATTTATTCACTGGTAAGATTTTCGGGACGAAAATTTTAAGTGGGGAGAGTTGTGATAGCCCTAATTTTTACCCCAAGAGGAAAGTGGTTTCAGACCACAAAACCGAGTCATAAAAATAATTAACTGTTATTTTCTATGTTTATTGTGCATGAACATGCATATGTGAAAATTTCATGCTTTAATTTTTGTCAATTGTATACTAAATTATCAAATAAGACTTATGTGAGAAAAATGAAAAGGTAATAGGTAAATTAAAGATGGTATATAATGAAAGTATTAAAAGGAAGGGTTTTGCATGTCAAATTACCCATTTTATTGTTAGTGGCGCCATGTTGTTAGTTGGTATATAATATATGAATTTTATTTTAGCATTAGCTATAATTAAATGACTTTAAAATATAGTAAAATAATAATTAAAGGAAGGAAATGGGTGAAAGAAACAAAGTCTTCATCCATGTTTCTTCCTAGCCGATTCTAAAGAAAGAAAAGAACAATCGTTCGGTGATCTTGAACTCAAAATAAGGTGAGTAGTTCATGCTAATTCTTGAAATTTTAGTATATTTTGAGTTAGTTCTTAAGTTCTTTGCTTAACCCATGACAAAATTTTGAGTTGGGTAATGTCTTAAGCTTTCGGCCATAGTAGAAATTAAGGGGTTAGATTGTTGTTTTTTTTTAGTATAAACCTTAAGTAATGCTAGACATAGATTTTGGTTTTGATAGTGCTTATATGAGTTTAATTAATTCAATTTTGATAATATAATGATAGCTTAAGATAAACAACATTCGGTTATGAATTTTTGTGTTAAATCGAAAATGGATGCTAGTTGAGCTATGAACAATTACTTAATAACGAAGAGAATATAAGCTTAATGCTAAAGTAGCATTCAACCTCGGAGTAAGTTAAATTAGTAGGAAAATAAATTTTGAGATGGAAAATTATGTGTTTGACTAAAGAAAAGAAATCGTTGAAGAGTGTTTGTGAACATGGTAAGTGTATTCGGTTTAGTGAGCAAATGAAATAAAAATTTGGAATTTGATTTTTTTTATGGGTATGTATGACCAAGTATATTCGGCCACATAAATAATATAATTACATGATGTTGTATTGTGATTATTGAGCTTATGTATGTGCGTGCATGTATATCTAGTAATATAATGACATTTGGTTTTGATAGTCGATTGATAAGTTATTACTTTAATTACAAGAGCATTTGGTGAAAGTAACATTTGTGTATGAACATATATTAGTTATGAAATCGGTAGGTTTAAGACTAACGTGGTAATGATAATATATTAAAATGAGATGGATATTTGATTACCGAATGTGAATAATAAGTAAACACTATTGATCAAAATATTAAACATCTCTATTTATACTTATTTAGCTCAAGAGCAAGGGGGTCAAAGTTGGATAGAGGAAAGGAAAAGTGATCGAATAGTCATTGAAATCGCTCGACAACATCCGAAGTAAGTCTTTAAGTAATGGAACTTAGCTTATGATTTGATAAAGCAATTATATATATATGCAAATATGTGTGAATGTTAATCGGGTTTAAATCCAAGCTTGGTCTCAAGGGCTTTTGAGCCGTTGTCATAATCCGAGCTTGGTCTCAAGGGCTTTTGAGCCGTTGTCATAACCGAACCTAGTTTCAAGGGCCTTCGGGCCAATGTCATAATCCAAGCTTGGTCTCGAAGGGCTTTTTGAGTCAGCGCTAAGAATCGGGCTTGGTTTCGAAGGGCATCTGTGACGGCATAATATTGAGCTGAAAACTCGTAAATATTAGTACGAGAAATCATATAATACATGTTGAAACAATTTTAAACAAATGTGCTACTTATAGTAAGATAACTAGGTAAGTAATTTACTCTCGTTGAGAATATGATTATGTTAAATTATGACTTTGAAATTGGTGGGGATGCTTAGGCCATTGTTTAAAATCATTCGAACATTTATGATATGATTATGATGTATGAGTTCTGAATTAAAGAGTTCAACTTCACAAATGTGAGATGTAGGGGTATATGCATGAGATTGACACGGAAATGTGAGATGAACGTATTCGACTATAGAATGAATTTAGTTGGATATATATATTGCTTTCACCTTTGTGATATGAATGATAAAAGTAGTACCTTAGTTATTTTCTATTCGGCCAAAGGATGAAACAAACAAACTTAGATATTATTATGCCATTCTTTTAAATGATTTCATTATTTAAAACTTACTAAGCATCGAAATGCTTATTCTTTTGCTTTAATTCTCTGTTTTATAGATTTTGTTCATCAGCTATCGGACTCGGAAGTGTCAAAGTCGAAGTCATCCACACTATCTAAGCCACTTTTTGGTACTCTTCAGTTGAACTTGATAATGGCATGTATAGGGCTGACCCTTGTTGTTGATTAAGTATCTTTTGGTAATGTATATTTGTATAGCCATGCGAAGATGGCTTGTATATTTTGAGTATAACATTATGATCATTTTGTATATATGGTCTTATGATATGGTTATTAAGTGGTGTGGAAATGTTTGGTAATGATTAGCCATTGGAATGGCCAATCATGGTCCTATTGGTGCTACGTATGTCATGGCTAATCGTGATTATACTTGGAAATAATGTATGTCAGATTACTAGTTGATTCATGGAAAACTATGAAATAGGTAAAATTTACCTTAAAATAGATGATGACAGCAGCAGTGATGTGAATTTGAAAAATCACTAAAAATAGTAGAAATGGAATTAAATAATTAATAAATTATGTAATCTAATCTTGGTGAGTCTAATTTCATATGAAAGAAACAAAATGACCATATGAGCCGTATTTTATGAGATGTTTAAGTTTTCGTGAAACAGGGCCAGAGTGATTTCTGGATCCCCTGTTCTGAATTTGGAAATTCACCATAAATTAACCACAGATAATTAGAAGTCATGCTTTATAGTTACAGATTCCTTTTTGAGTCTAGTTTCATTAGAAACAAACGGTATAAGTATTGAAGCCCTGTACAGGGAGATATCTAAGTCGTAATGCATTAAGGTCAGAGTAGTCGAACCCTGAAACAGAGGAGACTTTAACTAGTAAACTGTACTAATTGGCCCGACCAAAAATTCTAGAAAAAAAATAGTAAATATATGTATGAGTCTAGTTTCAGGAAAAATTTATGGAATCGAATTTCGAGTTTTGAAACTCGAGATATGATTTTTAGAGTGACTGTGATGCAGTTAGCCAGCTCGTCTAGAAATTTTAAAAAAAGAATTGTATGAGCTGTTTAAGTAAGGAATTAAGTCCGTTAGCACCTCGAGTTCGACTCTGGAAACGGTCTCGGGTACGGGGTGTTACATTTAATTGGTATCAGAGCTACAGTTTAGTCGATTCTAGGACTACCGTAATACGTAGGGGAATAGCTATACATGCCATTATGTGTTTATCTGATAGTGTGGTGATTTCGACGCTTAAAAATGTGTTTATTTATAGTAATGGATCCTGATCCCAACTGAGCGGTAGCTGATGATGTTGAGAGTGTAGCACCTGCTCTCGCACATGGGACGGCGCCGGTGGACTCTCAACCTATTGCTAGTAATCAAAATGATGAAGCTAGGCAGGCTTTTTATAGCGTGATGAATGATTGGTTCAATCAGTATATTCGAACTAATACGGCTGTCCCACAACCCCCACCCCCGACTAATACACCCCCTGCAACCGCGATACCTCCAGTGATTGATCAGATGAGGTTAAATAAGCCCCCAGTTGACAAAATCTGAAAGCACGGGGCTACTGAATTTAAAGCTACAGACAGCGAAGATGCTGAGCAAGCTGAATTTTGGTTGGACAACACTATTCGTGTACTTGATGAACTATCTTGCACACCCGATGAATGTCTGAAGTGTACTATTTCTTTACTACGTGATTCTGCATACTATTGGTGTAATACGTTGATTTCTGTTGTGCCCAGAGAATGAGTAACTTGGGAGTTTTTCCAAACTGAGTTTCGGAAAAAGTATATTAGCCAGAGATTCATTGATCAAAAATGGAAGGAATTTCTTGAACTTAAACAAGGTTCCATGTCTATTACTGATTATGAACGAAAGTTTGTGAGGCTTAGCCGGTACGCTCGAGAATGCATTTCTTCAAAAGCTGTAATGTGTAAACGTTTTGAAGATGGACTGAATGAAGATATAAAACTGTATGTTGGCATTCTTGAAATCAGAGAATTTGTAGTACTTGTTGAGCGAGCTTGCAAAGCCGAAGAGCTCAGCAAGGAGAAAAGAAAAGCTGATATGAGAGCAAAAGAGTTTCGTAAGAAATCTTCGGGAAAGCCCTTTCAACAGTCATCGAAGAAATTTAGAGATGAGTCAGGCCGATCTAAAGACACTTCGGGTTTTTCCCGACGAGATCGTGATCGACCCCCTGTGAGTACGCGAGTCACTTTGGTTGCCAGTGTTGGAAATGATCTTCGGGACAGGACAGAGTGCCAGTATTGCGGTAAATGGCATTCGGGGAGTTGTAGATTCCATGACCGCTCCTGTCATAAGTGCGAATCAGTTGACCACTTTACCAAAGATTGTCCGAGACTGTCTGAACAAAATGTAAATCAGAGTGGGAAACTGGGTGCAACTACAGCACGAGGTAGGCCACCTAAGAATACGGGGAACGCTAGCAGTGGTCAGAGAGGGTCTAAAGATGTTACCACCAGATCCGAGGCTCGTGCTCCTGCTAGAGCTTATGCTATACGTGCACGTGAGGATACTTCTTCACCTGATGTTATTACCGGTACTTTCACTCTCTTTGATACTGATGTGATTGCTTTGATTGACCCTGGATCTACTCATTCTTATGTATGTGAGACTTTAGCATCCAGTAAGACTTTACCTGTTGAGTCTACTGAGTTCGTTATTAGAGTGTCGAATCCCTTGGGTCGTTATGTGCTTGACGACAAGGTGTGTAAGAAATGCCCCTTAATAATCCGAGGCTCCTGTTTTCCGACCTACTTGATGCTTTTACCGTTTGATGAATTTGATGTTATTCTCAGTTTGGACTGGTTGACCGTACATGATGCTGTTGTGAATTGCAAAAGTAAGACTATTGATTTGAGATGTACAAATAATGAGATAATCCGAGTTGAGTCTACTAATTGGAACGGATTACCAACAATAATATCCTCAATGTTAGCTCAAAAATATGTGAGAAAGGGGTGTGAAGCATATCTTGTATACGTACTTGATAATAAAGAATCAGAAAAGAAACTTGAATCGGTACCAGTGGTTTATGAATATCCGGATGCTTTTCCCGAAGAATTACCGGGGTTACCACTTGTTCGGGAGGTAGAGTTTGGCATCAAACTTGTACCTGGGACTACACCGATTTCGATAGCTCCGTATCGTATGGCACCAACAGAATTGAAAGGATTAAAAACTCAGTTGCAAGAGTTGACAAATAGAGGTTTTGCTCGACCGAGTTTTTCACCTTCGGGTGCACCAGTATTGTTTGTGAAAAAGAAGGACGGAACCATGAGGTTGTGCATCGACTATCGTCAGCTGAATAAAGTGACAATAAAGAATAAATATCCGTTACCGCGTATTGATGATTTGTTTGATCAACTAAAGGGGGCCTCAGTGTTTTCAAAGATAGATTTAAGATCGGGTTATTATCAATTGCGAGTTCGAAATTCAGATATACCCAAAACTTCTTTTAGAATGAGATACGGTCACTACGAGTTCTTAGTGATGCCATTTGGACTCACTAATGCCCCTGCGGTATTTATGGATTTGATGAATCGGATCTTCAGACAGTATTTGGATCGATTTGTAGTTGTGTTTATTGATGACATTTTGGTCTATTCGAGGGATGAAACCGAACATGCTGAACACCTGAGATTAGTGTTGCGAATTTTACGGGATAAGCAGTTATATGCTAAGTTCAGTAAATGTGTGTTTTGGTTAAGAGAAGTTAGCGTTTTGGGTCATGTGGTATCTACATCGGGTATTAGAGTTGATTCGAGCAAAATTTCAGCCATACTTAACTGGAAGCCTCCAAGAAATATTACTGAGGTTCGGAGCTTTTTGGGACTTGCCGGTTGCTACAGACGGTTTGTAAAGGGTTTCTCGATGATAGCCACACCAATGACGAAACTACTTCAGAAAGATGTTAAGTTTGAATGGACAGAAAAATGTCAGAAAATTTTTGATCAACTAAAAACTTATTTGACTGAAGCTCCAGTACTAGTGCAGCCCGAATCAGGCAAAGAGTTTGTCATTTACAGTGATGCATCCTTACTTGGATTGGGTTGTGAATTGATGCAAGAAGGTCGAGTTGTAGCTTATACGTCGAGGCAATTGAAGCCACATGAGAAAAATTATCCAACCCATGATCTCGAATTAGTTGCCATCGTATTCGCTTTGAAAATATGGTGACATTACTTATTTGGTGAGAAGTGCCATGTATTTTCGGATCAGAAAAGTCTCAAATATTTGACGACTCAAAGAGATTTGAATCTGCGACAAAGACGTTGGCTTGAGTTGTTAAAAGATTATGAGCTTGTCATTGACTATCACCCGGGAAAGGCTAATGTGGTTGCAGATGCTTTAAGTCATAAATCACTGTTTGCTTTACGAGCGATGAATGTACACTTGTCCGTTCTATCCGATAATGTGTTAGTAGCAGAATTAAAGGCCAAACCATTGTTGATTCATCAAATTCGTGAAGCTCAGAAAGTCGATGATGAATTGGTTGCAAAACGGGCTGAATGTGTTTCGAATATGGAATCAGAGTTTCAAATTGATGATGACGATTGTTTGAGGTTCAGAAGTCGTTTGTGTGTTCCAAGAAATTCAGAACTTATCTCGACAATTCTGAACGAAGCTCATTGTAGCCGAATGTCAATTCACCCAGGAAGTACGAAAATGTACAACGATCTGAGACGTCAATTTTGGTGGCATGGTATGAAACGAGACATATCCGATTTTGTTTCGAAGTGTTTAATATGTCAACAAGTGAAAGCGGAACATCAAGTGCCTACGGGTTTACTTCAGCCAATCATGATACCTGAATGGAAGTGGGATCGAGTCACGATGGATTTTGTATCTGGATTGCCATTGTCATCAAGCAAAAAAGATGCGATCTGGGTTGTTGTTGATAGACTGACAAAGTCGGCTCATTTTATCCCTGTACGTATGAATTACTCCCTTGACAAGCTAGCTGAAATGTATGTGTCTCAGATTGTAAGGTTACATGGAGTACCCGTTTCTATTGTGTCAGATAGAGATCCGAGATTCACATCGCGATTTTGGAAGAAATTTCAAGAAGCTTTGGGTAGCAAATTGCATTTCAGCATCGGTTTTCATCCCCAGACCGATGGTCAATCTAAGCGGATAATTCAGATACTCGAGGATATGTTGAGATGTTGCATTCTTAAGTTTAATGGTTCGTGGGAACGTTATTTACCCTTGATTGAATTCGCTTACAACAATAGTTTTCAATCAAGCATTAAGATGGAACCTTACGAGGCTTTGTACGGTCGTAAATGCCGTACACCGTTATTTTGGACCAAACTCAATGAAAATAAAATTTTTGGAGTTGATTTGATTAAATATGCTGAATAGAAAATGAAAATAATCCGTGAAAGTCTGAAGGCAGCTTCAGATCGTCAGAAGTCGTACGCGGATTTGAAACGAAAAGACATTGAGTATCAGGTAGGAGACAAAGTGTTTCTTAAAGTTTCACCTTGGAAAAAGATACTCAGATTTGGCCGTAAGGGCAAATTGAGTCCGAGGTTTATTAGGCCGTATGAAATATCTGAACGAATTGGTCCAGTTGCATATAGATTGATTTTACCCCCTGAACACGAAAAGATTCACAACGTTTTTCATGTTTCGATGCTTCGACGTTATAGATCCGATCCTTCGCACATAATTAATCCATCGGAGGTGGAAATTCAATCCGATGTAAGTTATGAAGAAGAACCAATTCGTATCCTAGCTCGTGAGGTGAAAGAATTACGAAACAAAAAGGTTCCTTTAGTAAAGGAATTATGGTTCAAACACGGGATTGAAGAAGCTACTTAGGAAACTGAGAACTCTATGAAAGAACGATACCCAAATTTATTCACTGGTAAGATTTTCGGGGACGAAAATTTTTAAGTGGGGGAGAGTTGTGATAGCCCTAATTTTTACCCTAGTCGGAAAGTGGTTTCGGGACCACAAAACTGAGTCATAAAAATAATTAACTGTTATTTTCTATGTTTATTGTGCATGAACATGCATATGTGAAAATTTCATGCTTTAATTTTTGTCAATTGTATACGAAATTATCAAATAGGACTTATGTGAGAAAAATGAAAAAGGTAATAAGTAAATTAAAGATGGTATATAATGAAAGTATTAAAAGGAAGGGTTTTGCATGTCAAATTACCCATTTTATTGTTAGTGGCCGGCCATGTTGTTAGTTGGTATATAATATATGAATTTTATTTTAGCATTAGCTATAATTAAATGACTTTAAAATATAGTAAAATAATAATTAAAGGAAGGAAATGGGTGAAAGAAACAAAGTCTTCATCCATGTTTCTTCCTAGCCGATTCTAAAGAAAGAAAAGAACTGTGACAGCCCTAAAGTGACCCTAGTCGGAAAGTGGTTTCGGGACCGCTAAACCGAGGCACCAAAATATTTGAATGTGATAATTATTATCTAGAATATGTAAATATGAATGTGTGAAAGTTTCAAGCTTCGATTTAGTCGATTGCATGTGAATTCAGTTAGTAGGACTTATGTGTGATACTTTCGAAATGTGATAGGGTAACCTATAAGGATCTAATAGTGCATGTAATAAAAAGGGGGGACTTGCATGTCAAATTTCCCCCCCTAATTAGTAGTGGCCGGCCATGCTATGAGTGGAAACATGTCACAAACATGTTATGTTAGTGATGTATGGTAGGAAAAATAAAATAAGAAGTATGGGTAATAAAGAAATGGAAAAAAAAAGGAAAGAATGTGTGTGAGTGTTTCTCCCCCCCCCCATTGCCGTGAGTGAAGGAAAGAGAAAAAAAAAATTGTTCATCCTTTTTCATTTCTTTTGGCCGAAAATTCTAAGGAGGAGGGGAGGAGTTCTTGCTTCATGTTTGGTTTGGAAGAGAATTAGGAGGAGGTTCGGCCATACTTGTATCTAGATTAAGGTATGTTTGATGTTGTGTCATGAGATACATACATGTCTTTAGTTGCTAGCTTGAGTTCTAATTAGCCCATGGTTCAAATCTTTGCTATGTCATGGGGATGATATTCGGCCAAGGTGGATTTTGTGTTAATGCCATTGCATGCTAAATGTGATGCTTGTTAATGATACATGTGATGGTGGATTAACGACTTTTGGATTTTCTTTTTAGCATTTTTGAGTGAGACATTAAGTTCTTTGTTTAACCATGACCAAAATTGAAATGGTATGGTGTTGTGATGTATTCGGCCATGGTATATTCATAAGTATGATTTATGCTTATTGCATGGTAGGTAAGATTTGTGTTTTGGATTTATGTTTATGTTTGGTTATAATCAACTTAGTGATTCGGCCCTTGCACATATATATATATATTTATGTTTGCACATGATGTATTGGTATGACATATACAATATATCAAGGTATATATTTACACATGATGGTGTTTCGGTTATGGAGTAAATGATGGATGCGTATTGAGTTATAATATGTAATGCATTAGTTAGTAAAATGTATGTCATTTGTGTGTGGTATTGAGTATATAATTGGCCTCAACATAGACATGCATATTCGGCCACATGAATGAGTACATAGGTTGATGTGTTTGTTCGGCCATAGGTAAGCATATTGAAGGCTTATTCTTGACTTAGAAAATTTGGCTAAGGAGAATATTAACTAATGTGTTGAGTTTGATTCACGATTCCGTATATATGTGACTTTAATGTCTAATGAATATATATGGGCTAAGTACCTTGAGTTCCTCTTTTCGATGCTCAAATGATTAAATCAATTTATTTGTTAAATTAAGCTCAAGAGCAAAGAGGAACTAAATCCGATAAAAGGAAGGAAAAAGTGGTCGAATAGCCATCGGAATCATTCGACAACATCCGAGGTAAGTTTTCGAGTAATGGAACTTAAATTATGATTTGGTTAGATTATGTCTTAAGTAAATCAAAATCATGCTCTTTGTATGTGGCTATTGAGCCGAAATTGTAAATATGATAAGTGTCTTGTGTTGAGCTTTGGTAATGAAAATGAAATATGGATGTGTCATGATTTATTGATATATGTGTGCACGGTTCTTCGAATGATGCCCGGGCTAAGTCCCGAAGGCTTTGTGCTAAGTGACTAAATCCGGACTAAGATCCGAAGGCATTTGTGCGAGTTACTAAATCCGGACTAAGATCCGAAGGAATTTGTGCGAGTTACTAAATCCGGGTTAAGTCCCGAAGGCATTTGTGTGAGCTACTATAACCGGGCTATGTCCCGAAGGTATTTGAACGTGTAGCTATATCCGGTTAAACTCCAAAGGTACGTGATTCGGGAATGAATGAACTTGCTGTAAAAATTTCAGTTAATACGCTTGTGAAATCCCAACAATGAGGCATGTTTCGTATGTGCTTGAATTAGTTGAGCTCTTACAAATAAATATTCGCCGCTTGATAAATGAGCTACCGCCTTTGGCTAAGTTGATCTTTGTGTATGAATATAAGGGTTGGTAATGTGAAGTAAGTATGATATTGAGAATTTGTGCATATGAAATTATCTCGTTAGCTACATGAATGCTATACTTTGGTTGTGTTTAAATTCATGGCTCAAACTTACTAAGCATTAAATGCTTACTCCGTTTTCTTTGATTCTCTGCTTTATAGATTTTGGTTCTTCACCTATCGGACTCGGATTTTGAAGTCAAAGTCGCCTAAACCGTCAAAGCTCCTTTCGCTATATTTTGGTTGGACTTTGAAATGGCATGTATAGGACTACCCTTTTGTTGTAGGTCATGTACCTTTCGGTTTTGTGTAAATTTGGATAGCCATGCGAAAATGGCTTAAGTATACTTTGGGCATGGTATTATAATCATTGTATGTTGTTCATTAAGAGGTATGGAAATGTTTGGAAACGATTAGCCATTGGGATGGTTAATCATGATCATATTTTGTGCTATTTATGTTAAATGGGCTAGTTGAATCATGGAAACTATGAAATAGGTAAAGCCTACCTTAAAGACAGATGTCGACAATTGCAAGATTCGTGGATATGAAAAATCACTAAAAATAGTAGGAATGGAATTAAATAGTGAATAAATTATGTAAACGAACCTTGACGAGTCTATTTTCATAGGCATATGAACAGTATGTTAAGAGATATTTAAGTTTTCGTGAGATAGGGCCAGAACGGCTTCTGGAGTCCCTGTTCCGACTTTGGAAATTCATTATAAATTGACCAGAGATAATTATAAGTCATGCCATATATGTACAGATTCCTTTTCGAGTCTAGTTTGTGTAGAAACAAACGGAATCAGTATTGAAGCCCTGTACAGCGAGATATCCAAGTTATAATGCGCAAAGGTCAGTGTAGTCGATCCCTGTAACATGGGAGACTTTAACTAATAAAATGTACTAATTGGCCTGACCAAAAATTCTAGAAAAAAATTTTTAGATGCATATATGAGTCTAGTTTTAGGGAAAAATTACAAAATGATTTTCGAGTTGTGGAACTCAAGATATGATTTTTAAGGTGACAAGGATACGCTTAGCCACCGTCTCGAAAATTTTAAAATGAACTGCAAATAAGTGGATTAAGCCCGTTAACCCTCGTGTCCGACTCGCGACGGTCCCGAATGCACGGGTGTTACAGTTTATTGGTATCGAGCTACGGTTTAGTCGATTCTAGGACTACCGTAATGAGTTTGGGTCTAGCTATACATGCCATTTTATGTGATTATTTGATAGTGTGGTGATTTCGACATTTGCAAATGTGTTTATTTATAGTAATGGATCCCGATCCCGACCGAAGCGGTAGTGATGATCTTGAGAGTGTAGCGCTGCTCCCGCACAAGGGACAAGGCGCAGACTCTCAACCTAATGCTAGTAATCCAAATGATGAAACTAGACAAGCTTTATAGCGTGATGAATGATTGGTTCAACCAATACATTCGAACTAATACAAATTGCTCCACAACCTCCATTCCCAACAAACACAACCCCGCACCTACAATGCCTCGATGAATCGACCAAATAAGGTCAAATAAGCCCCAGCTTGATAGAATCCGAAAACACGGGCCATTGAATTTAAGGCTACGGATAGTGATGATGCCGAGCAAGCTGAATTTTGGTTGAAAACACTATTCGGTACTCGATGAACTATCTTGCACACCCGATGAGTGCCTAAAGTGTACTATCTCCTTGCTACGTGATTCGCCTACTATTGGTGGAATACGTTGACTTCACAGTGCTAGAGAGCAAGTAACTTGGGAGTTCTTCCAAACCGAAGTTTCAAAAAGTATATCACCGAGATTCATTGACCAAAACGGAAGGAATTTCTTGAACTCAAACAAGGTTCCATGTCGGTTCACCGACTATGAATGAAAATTTGTGAGGCTTAGCCAGACGCACGAGAATGCATTTCCTCGAAAGCCGTAATGTGTAAACATTTCGAGGATGGACTAAATGATGATATAAAGTCGTATGTTGGCATCTTGGAAATCCGAGAATTTGTAGTACTTGTTGAGCGAGCTTGCAAGGCCGAGGAGCTCAAGATGGAGAAAAGAAAAGTGAAGTGGGAGCAAAGGAGTTTCAGAAGAGGTCTTGGGAAGCCCTTCCCACGACCATCGAAGAAATTTAGAGATGGCTTGGGCGGTCTAGGACACTTCGGCTTTTCTAGATGAGATCGCGATCGACCCCACAGCAGCACACGAGTCACTTCGATCGCCAAGTGTTGGAAATGACCGTCGAGACAGAGCGGAATTCCAGATTGTGGTAAATGGCATTCGGGAGTTGTAGCTTCCATGACCGCTCTGTTACAAGTGCGGTCACCACCACTTTATCAAAGATTGCCCGAGATTGTCTGAACAGAATGTAAATCAGAGTGGGAAACAGGGTGCTACCACTGCTCGGGATAGACCATCTAGGAATACGGGCAATGCTAGCGACGGTCAGAGAGGATCTAGAGATGTTGCGACCAGATCTGAGGCTCGTGCTCCTGCTAGGGCTTATGCTATACGCGCACGCGAGGATGCTTCCTCACCGATGTTATTACCGGTACCTTTACTCTCTTTGATACGAATGTGATTGCTTTGATTGACCCTGGTTCTACTCATTCTTATATATGTGAAACCTTAGCATCCAGTAAGACTTTACCTATTGAGTCTACTGAGTTCGTAATTCGGGTGTCAAATCCCTTGGGTCGTTACATGCTTGTTGACAAAGTGTGTAAGAAATGCCCCCTAGTAATTCGAGGTTCCTGTTTTCCGGCGGACTTGATGCTTTTGCCGTTCAATGAATTTGATGTTATTCTTGGTTTGGATTGGTTGACCGTGCATGATGCGGTTGTGAATTGCAAAAGCAAGACTATTGATTTGAGGTGCGCAAATAACGAGATAATCCGAGTTGAGTCTACGGACTTAAAGGGTTGCCACCGTAATATCGCAATGTTGGCCCAGAAATATGTAAGAAAGGGATGTGAAGCATACCTTGCGTATGTACTTGATGACAAGGAATTGGAAAAGAAACCCGAATCTGTGCCGGTGGTTTGTGAATACCCGGATGTTTTTCCCGAAGAATTACCAGGTTTACCACTGCTCGGAAGTAGAGTTTGGTATTGAGCTTGTACACGGACTACGCCAATTTCGATAGCTCCGTGATCGTATGGCACCAACCGAGTTAAAAGAATTGAAAGCTCAGTTGCAAGAGTTGACGGATAGAGGTTTCGCCGACCAAGTTTCTCACCTTGGGTGCACCAAGATTGTTTGTGAAAAAGAAGGACGGAACCATGAGGATGTGCATTGACTATCGTCACCGAATAAAGTGACGATAAAGAATAAATATCCGCTACCGTATTGATGATTTGTTTGATCAACTAAAGGGAGCCTCGGTGTTTTCAAAGATAGATTTGAGATCGGGTATTACCGATTCATGAATTCGAGATTCGGATATACCCAAAACTTCTTTCGAATCGAGATACGGCCACTACGAGTTCTTAGTGATGCCATTTGGGCTCACTAATGCCCTCGCGGTATTTATGGATTTGATGAATCGGATCTTGAATGATTTGGACCAGTTTGTAGTTGTGTTTATTGATGACATCTTGGTCTATTCAAGAGATGAGACCGAACATGCCGAGCACCGAGATTAGTGTTGCAAATTTTACGAGATAAGCGCTTATATGCTAAGTTCAAGAAGTGTGAGTTCGGTTAAGAGAGGTTAGCTTCTTGGGTCATGTGGTATCCGTGACGGTATTCGAGTGGACCCGAGCAAAATTTCAGCCATACTTAACTGGAAGCCTCAGAAATATTACCGAGGTTCGAGCTTTTTGGGACTTGCTGGTTACATTACCGACGGTTTGTAAAAGGTTTCTCGATGATAGCCACACCAATGACGGCTACTTCAAAAGATGTTAAGTTCGAATGGACGGAAAAATGTCAAAAAGTTTTGATCAACGAAAACTTATTTGACCGAAGCTCAATTTTAGTGCAGCCCGAATCGTGCAAAGAGTTTGTCATCTATAGTGACGCCTCCCTACTTGGGTTAGGTTGCGTATTGATGCAAGAAGGTCGAGTTGTGGCCTATGCGTCGAGACAATTAAAGCCACATGAGAAAAATTATCCGACCCATGATCTCGAATTAGCTGCCATCGTATTCGCCTTGAAAATATGGCGACATTACTTATTTGGTGAGAAGTGCCATGTATTTTCGGATCACAAAAGTCTCAAATATTTGATGACTCAAAGAGACTTGAATATGCGACAAAGGCGTTGGCTCGAGTTGTTGAAAGATTATGAGCTGGTCATTGATTATCACCCGGGAAAGGCTAATGTGGTTGCAGACGCCTTAAGCCGGAAATCACTGTTTGCTTTACGAGCGATGAATGTACACTTGTCTGTTCTACCCGACAATGTGTTAGTAGCGGAATTAATGGCCAAACCATTATTGACTCATCAAATTCGTGAAGCCCAGAAAGTCGATGATGAATTGGTTGCAAAACGAGCTGAATGTGTTTCGAATATGGAATCAGAGTTTCAAATGGATGACGACGATTGTTTGAGGTTCAGAAGCCGGTGGTGTGTTCCAAGAAATTCAGAACTCATTTCAATGATTCTGAACGAAGCTCAATGTAGCCGAATGTCAATTCACCCGGGGAGTACGAAAATGTACAACGATCTGAGACGTCAGTTTTGGTGGCATGGTATGAAACGAGACATTTCTGATTTTGTTTCGAAGTGTTTAATATGTCAGCAAGTGAAAGCGGAACATCAAGTGCCTACGGGTTTGCTCTAGCCGATCATGATACCTGAATGGAAATGGGATCGAGTAACGATGGATTTTGTATCTGGGCTGCCAGTATCGGCAAGTAAGAAGGATGCGATTTGGGTCGTTGTTGATAGATTGACTAAGTCGGCTCACTTTATCCCCGTACGCACGGATTTTTCATTGGAAAAACTAGCTGAATTGTATGTTTCTCAGATTGTGAGTGTAACGCCCCCACGCCCGAGACCGTCGCCGGAGTCGAGTATGAGGTGTTACTAAGCTTAATTTAACATATTTAGAACTTTGGATTATTTATTTCTACATTTGCAGCTTTTAAGCTACTTGCATCACAGTCACAAGAAAAATCATATCTCGAGTTACGAAACTCAAAATCAAGATCCGTAAATTTTCCCTGACTCTAGACTCATATACTTATCTACTAACTTTTTTCTAGAATTTTTGGTTGGGCCAATTAGTACAGTTTATTAGTTAAAGTTACCCCTGTTTCAGGACATGACTGGTCTGACCTCTATTTACTACGAACCACATTTCTCTCTGTAAAAAATTCATATGAATATTAGGTTTATTTCTCATGAAACTAGACTCAATAAGGATTCTGAGAATATAAAATACACCACATAATTATATCTTTACAATTTATGGTGAATTTCTAAAGTTGGAACAGGGGATTCAGAAACTGCTATGACCCTGTTTCACTAAAATTCAAATATCTTCTATCATATAATTCCTTTACTTGTTTCATTTATTTCATGTGAAACTAGACATAATAAGCTTCAATTTGATATGTAGTTCATCACCAAATTAAATTTCTATGATTTTTAGTAAATTTTCAAACTCGCATCAGTGTTGCTGCAGTATTCTGTTTATGGCAAATTTCATCCCTTTTATGAGTTTTTATGCACTAAGTATCTTATTAATTTTCCTTATCATCAAACATAATCTAAACTAACCATTTTCATAATTTATCATTATCAAACATTTCCTCAACCATTCCATTACCATACCATAAGATCATTTACACAAAATAGATATATTGCTATACATGCCATACTTAAATTTACAAGCCTTTACCAAAAGTCTTCCGGATAGTGTGACTGAGCCTTCGACCTATCCCGACTCCTGAACTGGCTTGGCCAAAACTACAATGAGTAAGAATGAGGGAGTAAGCATAAATGCTTAGTAAGTTCATATGCAAATAATATGTAACATAACAAACAGTCATACCAATCAACATTAGCATGCATCACTAAAACACATGTCACATTTCAAATCATTTTTCATCATCTTATTACCTTATCGTGATTGTATCAATACTCAACCCGAGGGTTAAATACATACCTGTTCAAAATATCCATTTCACATCACTTACCAATACGTCTCTTTACATCTCAAATATTCCTCCATTTGAGTAGAACTTTACCCGTTGAACACATCGGAATATAATTCGGATACATGGATAACTTGCACATAAGTGCCATATGTGTAATCAAGCAATCATGTAACCCGCCCATAAGCGAACTCGGACTCAACTCAACGAGCTCGGGCGTTCACATCCATAAGTGAACTCGGACTCAACTCAACGAGTTCAGATGCTCAACCATCCTAGTGACATGTCACTTGTATCCTAATCTATTCCTAAGGTTCAAACCGGCTTTTTCCTCGAACACTTATCCTTGCCGTCTTCCGTAGAATGCCGAAATCAATACTCGGTAACAATTATATTTAACAAGTAGTTCACATATTTACATATTATTTGAAATTAACCACAAAGCATACATTTCATAATAAAATTCAGCATAACATATAATTAACATCAATAACTTAAAAATAACCATTATGCTACATTATTTACACATGAACTTGCCTTGGTACCAAAATACAAAGATTTTGCACTTTAGTCCACAATCTTTTCTTTTCCTCGATTGAGGTCGATTCCACGTCTTTCTTGATTATGGAGCTTGGAAGCTTGAAACAAACCCTAGCTATGGAGAACCCTTGAAATTTCGGCCTAATGAAGAAGATGGACAAAATTGGCTTTTAATTTTGTTTTAATTCATTTTAACAACTAAATGACCAAAATACCCTTACTACTAAACTTTCCAAAATTCCTTCCATGTCCTAATTTTGTCCATGAACTTAAAATTGGTCAAATTGCTATTTAAGACCTCCTCATTAATATTCCAAAACAATTTCATACTAAAACTTCTAGAATGCAAGTTTTGCAACTTATTCGATTTAGTCCCTACTTTCAATTTAAGCACTTTAGGCATAGAATTTCATCACGAAATTTTCACACAATCATGCAATCATATCATAAACCTCAAAATAATTATAAAATAATTATTTCTATCTCGATTTATGGTCACAAAACCACTATTCGATTAGGCCCTAATTCGGGATATTATAACTCTCCCCTTTAAGGATTTTCGTCCTCGAAAATCTTACCTAGAAATGTGATGTGGGTATTGATTTCTCATAGTTTCTTCGGATTCCCATGTAGCTTCTTCTACTCCATGCCTTTGCCACAACACCTTCACAAGTGCAACATTTTATTCCTTAGTTGTTTGACCTCTCGAGCTAAAATCTTAATCGGTTCTTCTTCGTAGGTCATATCCGGTTGTAGTTCAATTTCGCGGTGAAACTACATGTGAAGGATCCGAACGATACCGACGTAACATAGATACGTGGAACACATCATGAATCTTCTCTAATTCGGTGGTAATGCTAGCCGATATGCTACCGGTCCAACTTTTTCAATTACTTCATACGCCCAACAAAACACGGACTTAATTTGCCCTTCCGTCCAAATCTAAGGACTTTCTTCCATGGAGTCACCTTTAAAAATACTTTATCACCAACTTGAAATTCAATGTCCTTTCGCTTTAGGTCTGCATAAGATTTACTCTATCTCAAGCGACTTTCAAACAATCTCGAATTATCTTCACTTTTTCTTCGCTTTTATTAGATCAACTCCATAAATCGATTTTCCTTGAGTTCACCCAATACAATGGCGTTCGACACTTGCGACCATATAATGCTTCATAAGGTGCCATTTTCAAGCTCGTCTGATAACTATTATTGTAAGCAAATTCCACCAACGGTAAGTATCTTTCCCAACTTCCTTGAAATTCCAATACACAACATCTAAGCATATCTTCAAGAATCTGAATTCTTCTTCCTGATTGTCCATCAGTTTGTGGATGAAAAGCAGTACTGAAATTTAACTTCGTACCTAACGCGTCTTGCAACTCTTGCCAAAACCGCGAGGTAAACCTTGGATCTCTATCTGAAATAATCGATAATCGTATTCCGTGTAATCTAACAATTTCTCTAATATACAGTTCAGCCAACTTGTTAAGAGAATAATCCGTACGTACCGGGATAAAATGAGCCAACTTAGTTAATCTGTCAACTATTACCCAGATGGCATCTTTCTTTCCCGGAGTCAATGGCAATCCTGAAACAAAATCCATAGTAATCCGATCCCATTTCCATTCAGAACCATAATAGGTGGAGTAATCCTCAAGGTACTTGGTGTTCAACTTTCACCGTTGACAAATTAAGCATTTGGACACAAACTCGATATATCTCTTTTCATTCCATTCCACCAATACATTTTCTTCAAGTCATTATACATTTTGGTACTACCCGGATAATCGAGAAATAACCACTATGTGCTTCCTATAGGATCTTTTGAATCAATTCCTCATTATTCGCTACACAAATCCGATCTTTAAACATTAAGCACCCATCGAACCAATTCAAAATCGATCCCGTGATCGACTTCACACTGTTTTCTTTTGGCTAGCAAATCTTGATCATTTTTCTGAGTTTCAGAAATCTCTTGTAAAAACTTCGATTTTACTCTTAGCTCTGCTAGAATCGAACCATCATCTGACACTTTCAACTGAGTGTTCATAACTCTCAAAGCAAACAACAACTTTCTGTTCAAAGCATCAGCAACCACATTTGCTTTTCCCGGATGATAATCAATAACAAGCTCTTAATCTTTCAATAACTCCAACCATCTTCGCTGTCTTAAATTCAAGTCTTTTTGTGACATCAAGTACTTAAGACTTTTATGATCGGTATATACCCGGCACTTTTCACCATACAAATAATATCGCCAAATTTTCAAAGCAAACACCACCGCAGCCAATTCCAAATCGTGAGTAGGATAATTCCTCTCATGGGGTTTTAACTGCCTCGAAGCATATGCCACCACTTTTCCTTCTTGCATGAGCACACATCCCAAACCATTTAGAGAAGCATCACTATACACCACAAATTCTTTACCTGATTCAGGTTGTATCAACACTGGTGCTTCAGTTAATAACTTTTTCAATTCTTCGAAACTCTGTTGACATTTTTCCGTCCATTCAAATTTAACATCCTTTCGGAGTAGTCTAGTCATAGGAGCTGCAATTATAGAAAATCCATTTACAAACTGCCGATAATACCCAGCTAGCCCCAAGAAACTTCTAACTTCAGTTACATTTTTCGGTGGTTTCCAATCAACAATGGCTGAAATTTTACTAGGATCAACCCGTATACCATCACCTGAAACAATATGTCCCAAAAATCCAACTTCCCGTAGCCAAAATTCACTTTTACTAAACTTAGCATACAGGTGTTTATCTCTCAAAGTTTGCAAAACTATCCTCAAATGCTTAGCATGCTCTGTCTCATCTTTTGAATAAATTAAAATATCATCTACAAACACCACAACAAATCTGTCCAAGTATGGCCGAAATATGCGATTCATTAAATCCATAAACACAGCAGGAGCATTTGTCAACCCGAATGGCATAACTAAAAATTCATAATGACCGTACCTTGTTCTAAAAGCAGTTTTAGGCACATCCGACTCCTTTACCCGCAGTTGGTAATACCCAGATCTCAAGTCAATCTTTGAAAACCATGTCGCTCCTTTTAACTGATCAAACAAATCATCAATTCTTGGGAACGGATACTTGTTTTTGATTGTCACCTTGTTTAACTGCCGATAATCAACACACAACCTCATAGAACCATCCTTCTTTTTCACAAATAACACGGGAGCACCCCAAGGTGAAAAACTTGGTCTCACAAAACCTTTATCACCAACTCTTGCAATCTGCGACTTTAATTCCTTCAACTCTGCTGGTGCCATTCTATACGGAGCAATCGAAATCGAGTCGTTCTCGGTATCAAATCAATACCAAATTCTACTTCCCGACCGAGGCAAACCCGACAATTCTTCTGGAAATACGTTCGCAAATTCACACACAACCGGCATTGATTCAACTTTCTTTTCAACTTCTTTTGTATTAATTACATACGCCAAATAAGCTTCATAACCCTTTCTCAGATATCTTTGAGCCGACATTGAAGAAATCACACTAGGCAATGCCTCTGATTTATCTGATTCAACTCGCAGAGTTTCACCATTTTCACACTTTAATTCTATAACCTTTTCTTTGCAATTTATTTTAGCATCATGCAATGTCAACCAATCCATACCCAAAATAACATCAAACTCATCAAACGGCAACAACATCAAGTCGGTAGGAAAGTAATGATCCCGAATCATTAAAGGACATTTCTTACATACTTTATCAACAAATACACATTTGCCTAACGGATTCGACACTCTAATCATAAATTCGTGTTCTCAACAGTATATTCATACTAGACACCAATTTTATGCACACATGAATGAGTAGAACCGGATCAATCAAAGCAATAACATTAACATTATAGAGAGAAATGTACCGTAATCACATCGGTGAGGAAGCATCTTCACGCTTTAATAGCATAAGTTCTAGCCGAGCCCTTCCTTCAGTCTAACCTGCATCCCTAGTCGCATTCTTCCGCTTGCTTCGCTCCCAGCTTTTCTTGGATATCTTCCTCTCGAATCCATCCCACTTGTTTTTGTATTCTGAAATTTTTCTTTTTTAGCTCTCTCTGGGCAGTCTCTAATAAAATGATCCGGAGAACCACATCGAAAACATTCATTTGCTCTACACGGACCAAAATGATTTCTACCACACCGCTGGCACTCAGGTTTAACAAATCTCGAGTTCCCTACACCGGTGCAAGTATTCGAGATTTAGGACCTACATTTTGCTTCTTATAATTCCCATATGATTGTCCAAATGAAGCTTGGGAACGAGGATTCATATTCCTTGACTTTCTAGGTTCTTTGTGAAAATGAACTACTCATCGGTCTTTTCTTCCAATTTCTAGTCTCAGCCTCTACCTTTTTCTTTTCTTTAAGTAGTTCTTCAGCCTTGCAAGCTCGATCAACCAGTACTACCATTTCTTTTAGTTCAAGGATCCCAAAAAATACTTTAATGTCTTCGTTGAGCCCGTCTTCAAATCATCGGCACATCTTGGCTTCTGTAGGAACATATTCCTTGGCATACTTACTCAATCGAACAAACTCTCTTTCATATTCTGAGACTGTCATATTACCTTGCTTCACTCAAGAAACTCTTTACATTTCGATCAATAAACCTTTCACTAATATATTTCTTCCAAACTCTTCTTGAAAGAATTCCCGAGTTACCCTCTCTTTCGGTACCACCAAATCAAAGTCTTCCACCAATTATAGGCTGAATCTCTCAACAAAGATGTAGCACATTTCAAACATTCTTCGTGTGTACAAGATAATTCATCAAATACCGGATAGAATTTTCAAGCGAACTCGCTTTCTCGCATCATCATCAATATTTGCTCTAAATTCTTCAGCCCTTGTTTACTAATTCATCAACGGGGTTCTGTGAAATTTTATCATATCCATATCTTGAGGCATCGGGGTACAAAGTTGATTGTGGCTGGGGAGGTGGGGAGGTCGTACATTTGGGTTCGTCGAACGAACTTAGTGTACCATGCACTCATCATTTGGAGAAAGGCTTCCGATCCCTTTCTCCTCCTCCCCGACCAACAAAGAGGGGGGTGGGTTTTCGGTCAGTACTGCTCCTTCAAATGAGTGGCATGACATTTCTACTTCATCGCCACACCGGATCAGGATCCATTTACTATATAAAAAATCATTTAAAAAGGTCAAGTCGTCACACTATCACAATTTATACATATGGCATGTATAGAAAAATCCGTACATACAACACGTAGTCTGAGAACCGACTAAACCTGCTCTGATACCAATAAATGTAACGCCCCACGCCTTGAGACCGTCACGAGTCGAGTATGAGGTGTTACTAAGCTTAATTTAACATATTTAGAACTTTGGATTATTTATTTCTACATTTGCAGCTTTTAAGCTACTTGCATCACAGTCACAAGAAAATCATATCTCGAGTTACTGAAACTCAAATCAAGATCCATAAATTTTCCCTGACTCTAGACTCATATACTTATCTACTAACTTTTTTCTAGAATTTTTGGTTGAGCCAATTAGTACAGTTTATTAGTTAAAGTTACCCCTGTTTTAGGACTTGACTGGTCTAACCTCTATTTACTACGAACCACATTTCTCTCTGTAAAAAATTCATATGAATATTAGATTTATTTCTCATGAAACTAGACTCAATAAGGATTCTAATACTATAAAATACACCACATAATTATATCTTTACAATTTATGGTGAATTTCTAAAGTTGGAATAGGGGATTCAGAAACTGCTATGACCCTGTTTCACTAAAATTCAAATATCTTCTAACATATAATTCCTTTACTTGTTTCATTTGTTTTATGTGAAACTAGACATAATAAGCTTCAATTTTATATGTAGTTCATCACCAAATTAAATTTCTATGATTTTTAGTAAATTTTCAAACTCGCGTCAGTGTTGCTGCAGTATTCTGTTTATGGCAAATTTCATCCCTTTTATGAGTTTTTATGCACTAAGTATCTTATTAATTTTCCTTATCATCAAACATAATCTAAACTAACCATTTTCATAATTTATCATTATCAAACATTTCCTCAACCATTCCATTACCATACCATAAGATCATTTACACAAAATAGATATATTGCTATACATGCCATACTTAAATTTACAAGCCTTTACCAAAAGTCTTCCGGATAGTGTGACTGAGCCTTCGACCTATCCCGACTCCTGAACTGGCTTGGCCAAAACTACAATGAGTAAGAAGGAGGGAGTAAGCATAAATGCTTAGTAAGTTCATATGCAAATAATAAGTAACATAACAAACAGTCATACCAATCAACATTAGCATGCATCAAGAAACACATGTCACATTTCAAATCATTTTTCATCATCTTATTACCTTATCGTGATTGTATCAATACTCAACCCGAGGGTTAAATACATACCTGTTCAAAATATCCATTTCACATCACTTACCAATACGTCTCTTTACATCTCAAATATTCCTCCATTTGGGTAGAACTTTACCCGTTGAACACATCGGAATATAATTCGGATACATGGATAACTTGCACATAAGTGCCATATATGCAATCAAGCAATCATGTAACCCGCCCATAAGCGAACTCGGACCCAACTCAACGAGCTCGGGCGTTCGCATCCATAAGTGAACTCGGACTCAACTCAACGAGTTCAGATGCTCAACCATCCTAGTGACATGTCACTTGTATCCTAATCTATTCCTAAGGTTCAAACCGGCTTTTTCCTCGAACACTTATCCTTGCCGTCTTCCGTAGAATGCGAAATCAATACTCTGTAACAATTATATTTAACAAGTAGTTCACATAATTTACATATTATTTGAAATTAACCACAAAGCATACATTTCATAATAAAATTCAGCATAACATATAATTAACATCAATAACTTAAAAATAACCATTATGCTACATTATTTACACATGAACTTACCTTGGTACCAAAATACAAAGATTTTGCACTTTAGTCCACAATCTTTTCTTTTCCTCGATTGAGGTCGATTCCACGTCTTTCTTGATTATGGAGCTTGGAAGCTTGAAACAAACCCTAGCTATGGAGAACCCTTGAAATTTCAGCCTAATGAAGAAGATGGACAAAAATTGGCTTTTAATTTTGTTTTTAATTCATTTTAACAACTAAATGACCAAAATACCCTTACTACTAAACTTTCCAAAAATTCCTTCCATGTCCTAATTTTGTCCATGAACTTAAAATTGGTCAAATTGCTATTTAAGACCTCCTCATTAATATTCCAAAACAATTTCATACTAAAAACTTCTAGAATGCAAGTTTTGCAACTTATTCGATTTAGTCCCTACTTTCAATTTAAGCACTTTAGGCATAGAATTTCATCACGAAATTTTCAACCAATCATGCAATCATATCATAAACCTCAAAATAATTATAAAATAATTATTTCTATCTCGGATTTATGGTCACGAAACCACTATTCTGATTAGGCCCTAATTCAGGATATTACAGTGAGATTACACGGGGTACCGATTTCTATTGTGTCGGATAGAGATCCGAGATTCACCTCGCGATTTTGGAAGAAATTGCAAGAAGCTTTGGGCACCAAGCTGCATTTTAGCACCACTTTTCATCCACAAACCGATGGTCAATCCGAGGCGAAAATTCCAGATACTTGAGGATATGTTGAGATGTTGCATCCTTGAGTTTAGTGGTTCATGGGAACGGTATTTACCTTTGATTGAATTCGCTTACAACAATAGTTTTCAATCAAGTATTAAGATGGCACCTTACGAGGCTTTATACGGGCGTAAATGTCGTACGCCATTGTTTTGGACCGAACTCGGTGAAAGTAAAATTTTCAAGTGGACTTGATTAAAGATGCTTTGAAAGTAAAAATAATTTGTGAGAGTCTGAAGGCGAAGATCGATCGTCGTAAGTCGTACGCGGATTTAAAACGAAGAGATATTGAGTATCAGGTGGGAGACAAAGTGTTCCTTAGGGTATCGCCTTGGAAAAAGATACTCAGATTTGGCCGTAAGGGCAAATTGAGTTCGAGATTCATCGAGCCATATGAAATATCCGAATGAGTCAGTCCAGTTGCGTATCGATTGATTTTGCCCCCTGAACTTGAGAAGATTCACGATGTCTTTCATGTTTCGATGCTTAGACGTTATAGATCTGATCCATCGCACATAATTAGTCCATTAGAGGTCGAAATTCAAGCCAATATGAGTTATGAAGAAGAACCGATTCGTATCCTAGCACGTGAAGTGAAAGAGTTGCGAAACAAAAGGGTTCCGCTAGTGAAAGTGTTATGGCTCAAACACGGAATGGAAGAAGCCACTTGGGAGACCGAGAACTCTATGAAAGAACGATACCCAAACCTATTTACCGATAAGATTTTCGAGGACGAAAATTTCTTAAGTGGGGGAGAGTTGTGACAGCCCTAAAGTGACCCTAGTCAGAAAGTGGTTTCGGGACCGCTAAACCGAGGCACCAAAATATTTGAATGTGATAATTATTGTCTAGAATATGTAAATATGAATGTGTGAAAGTTTCAAGCTTCGATTTAGTCGATTGCATGTGAATTCAGTTAGTAGAACTTATGTGTGATACTTTCGAAATGTGATAGGGTAACCTATAAGGATCTAATAGTGCATGTAATAAAAAGGGGGGACTTGCATGTCAAATTTCCCCCCCTAATTAGTAGTGGCCGGCCATGCTATGAGTGGAAACATGTCACAAACATGTTATGTTAGTGATGTATGGTAGGAAAAATAAAATAAGAAGTATGGGTAATAAAGAAATGGAAAAAAAAAAGGAAAGAATGTGTGTGAGTGTTTCTCCCCCCCTATTGCCGTGAGTGAAGGAAAGAGAAGAAAAAAAAATTTGTTCATCCTTTTTCATTTCTTTTGGCCGAAAATTCTAAGGAGGAGGGGAGGAGTTCTTGCTTCATGTTTGGTTTGGAAGAGAATTAGGAGGAGGTTCAGCCATACTTGTATCTAGATTAAGGTATGTTTGATGTTGTGTCATGAGATTCATACATGTCTTTAATTGCTATCTTGAGTTCTAATTAGCCCATGGTTCAAATCTTTGCTATGTCATGGGGATGATATTCGGCCAAGGTGGATTTTGTGTTAATGCCATTGCATGCTAAATGTGAAGCTTGTTAATGATACATGTGATGGTGGATTGACGACTCTTGGATTTTCCTTTTAGCATTTTTGAGTGAGACATTAAGTTCTTTGTTTAACCATGACCAAAATTGAAATGGTATGGTGTTGTGATGTATTCGGCCATGGTATATTCATAAGTATGATTTATGCTTATTGCATGGTAGGTAAGATTTGTGTTTTGGATTTATGTTTATGTTTGGTTATAATCAACTTAGTGATTCGGCCCTTGCACATATATATATATATATATATGTTTGCACATGATGTATTGGTATGACATATACAATATATCAAGGTATATATTTACACATGATGGTGTTTCGGTTATGGAGTAAATTATGGATGCGTATTGAGTTATAATATGTAATGCATTAGTTAGTAAAATGTATGCCATTTGTGTGTGGTATTGAGTATATAATTGGCCTCAACATAGACATGCATATTCGGCCACATGAATGAGTACATAGGTTGATGTGTTTGTTCGGCCATAGGTAAGCATATTGAAGGCTTATTCTTGACTTAGAAAATTTAGCTAAGGAGAATATTAACTAATGTGTTGAGTTTGATTCACGATTCTGTACATATGTGACTTTAATGTCTAATGAATATATATGGGCTAAGTACCTCGAGTTCCTCTTTTCGATGCTCAAATGATTAAATCAATTTATTTGTTAAATTAAGCTCAAGAGTAAAGAGGAACTAAATCCGATAAAGGGAAAGAAAAAGTGGTCGAATAGCCATCAGAATCGTTCGACAACATCCGAGGTAAGTTTTCGAGTAATGGAACTTAAATTATGATTCGATTAGATTATGTCTTAAGTAAATCAAAATCATGCTTTTTGTATGTGGCTATTGAGCTGAAATTGTAAATATGATAAGTGTCTTGTGTTGAGCTTTGGTAATGAAAATGAAATATGGATGTGTCATGATTTATTGATATATGTGTGCATGGTTCTTCGAATGATGTCCGGGCTAAGTCCCAAGGCTTTGTGCTAATCGACTAAATTCGGACTAAGATCCAAGGCATTTGTGCGAGTTACTAAATCCAGACTAAGATCCGAAGGCATTTGTGCGAGTTACTAAATCCGGGTTAAGTCCCGAAGGCATTTGTGCGAGCTACTATAACCGGGCTATGTCCCGAAGGTATTTGAACGTGTAGCTATATCCGGTTAAACTCCGAAAGAACGTGATTCGGAAATGGATGAACTTGCTGTAAAAATTTCAGTTAATACGCTTGTGAAATCCCAACAATGAGGCATGTTTCGTATGTGCTTGAATTAGTTGAGCTCTTACAAATAAGTATTCGCTCAGTTGATAAATGAGCTACCGGCCTTTGGCTAAGTTGATCTTTGTGTATGAATATAAGGGTTGGTAATGTGAAGTAAGTATGATATTGAGAATTTGTGCATATGAAATTATCTGTTAGCTACATGAATGCTATACTTTGGTTGTGTTTAAATTCATGGCTCAAACTTACAAAGCATTAAATGCTTACTCCATTTTCTTTGATTCTCTGTTTTATAGATTTTGGTTCTTCAGCTATCGGACTCGGGATTTTGAAGTCAAAGTCGCCCACACTATCAAAGCTCCTTTCGGTATATTTTTGGTTGGACTTTGAAATGGCATGTATAGGAGTACCCTTTTGTTGTAGGTCATGTACCTTTCGGTTTTGTGTAAATTTGGATAGCCATGCGAAAATGGCTTAAGTATACTTTGGGCATGGTATTATAATCATTGTATGTTGTTCATTAAGAGGTATGGAAATGTTTGGAAACGATTAGCCATTGGGATGGTTAATCATGATCATATTTTGTGCTATTTATGTTAAATGGGCTAGTTGAATCATGGAAACTATGAAATAGGTAAAGCCTACCTTAAAGACAGATGCTGACAGCTGCAGTGATGTGGATGTGAAAAATCACTAAAAATAGTATGAATGGAATTAAATAGTGAATAAATTATGTAAACGAACCTTGACGAGTCTATTTTCATAGGAAAGTACCGAAATGATCATATGGATAGTATGTTAAGAGATATTTAAGTTTTCGTGAGACAGGGCCAGAACAGCTTCTGGAGTCCCTGTTCCGACTTTGGAAATTCATTATAAATTGACCAGAGAGAATTAGAAGTCATGACATATATGTACAGATTCCTTTTCGAGTTTAGTTTCTGTAGAAACAAACGGCATCAGTATTGAAGCCCTGTACAGGGAGATATCCAAGTCGTAATGCGCAAAGGTCAGTGTAGTCGATCCCTGTAACACGGGAGACTTTAACTAATAAACTGTACTAATTGGCCTGACCAAAAATTCTAGAAAAAAAATTGTAGATGCATATATGAGTCTAGTTTCAGGGAAAAATTACGAAACTGATTTTCGAGTTGTGGAACTCAAGATATGATTTTTAAGGTGACAGTGACATAGTTAGCCAGCTGTCTGGAAAATTTTAAAATGAACTGTGCAAATAAGTGGATTAAGCCCATTAACCCCTCGTGTCCGACTCCGGCGACGGTCTCGGCTACGGGGTGTTACAAGAACAACCATTCGGTGATCTTGAACTCAAAATAAGGTGAGTAGTTCATGCTAATTCTTGAAATTTTAGTATATTTTGAGTTAGTTCTTAAGTTCTTTGCTTAACCCATGACAAAATTTTGAGTTGGGTAATGTCTTAAGCTTTCGGCCATAGTAGAAATTAAGGGGTTAGATTGTTGTTTTTTTTTAGTATAAACCTTAAGTAATGCTAGACATAGATTTTGGTTTTGATAGTGCTTATATGAGTTTAATTAATTCAATTTTGATAATATAATGATAGCTTAAGATAAACAACATTCGGTTATGAATTTTTGTGTTAAATCGAAAATGGATGCTAGTTGAGCTATGAACAATTACTTAATAACGAAGAGAATATAAGCTTAATGCTAAAGTAGCATTCAACCTCGGAGTAAGTTAAATTAGTAGGAAAATAAATTTTGAGATGGAAAATTATGTGTTTGACTAAAGAAAAGAAATCGTTGAAGAGTGTTTGTGAACATGGTAAGTGTATTCGGTTTAGTGAGCAAATGAAATAAAAATTTGGAATTTTTTTTTTATGGGTATGTATGACCAAGTATATTCGGCCACATAAATAATATAATTACATGATGTTGTATTATGATTATTGAGCTTATGTATGTGGGTGCATGTATATCTAGTAATATAATGACATTTGGTTTTGATAGTCGATTGATAAGTTATTACTTTAATTACAAGAGCATTTGGTGAAAGTAACATTTGTGTATGAACATATATTAGTTATGAAATCGGTAGGTTTAAGACTAATTGTGGTAATGATAATATATTAAAATGAGATGGATATTTGATTACCGAATGTGAATAATAAGTAAACACTATTGATCAAAATATTAAACATCTCTATTTATACTTATTTAGCTCAAGAGTAAGGGGGGTCAAAATTGGATAGGGGAAAGGAAAAACTGATCGAATAGCTGTTGAAATCGTTCGACAACATCCGAGGTAAGTCTTTAAGTAATGGAACTTAGCTTATGATTTGATAAAGCAATTATATATATATGCATATATGTGTGAATGTTAATCGGGTTTAAATCCGAGCTTGGTCTCGAAGGGCTTTTGAGCCGTGTCATAATCCGAGCTTGGTCTCAAGGGCTTTTGAGCCGGTGTCATAACCGAACCTAGTTTCGAAGGGCCTTCGGGCCAATGCCATAATCCGAGCTTGGTCTCGAAGGGCTTTTTGAGTCAGCGCTAAGAATCGGGCTTGGTTCCGAAGGGCGTCTGTGACAGCATAATATTGAGCTGAAAACTCGTAAATATTCGTACGAGAAATCATATAATACATGTTGAAACAATTTTAAACAAATGTGCTACTTACAGTAAGATAACTAGGTAAGTAATTTACTCTCGTTGAGAATATGATTATGTTAAATTATGACTTTGAAATTGGTGGGGATGCTTAGGCCATTGTTTAAAATCATTCGAACGTTTATGATCTGATTATGATGTATGAGTTCCGAATTAGAGAGTTCAACTTCACAAATGTGAGATGTAGGTGTATATGCATGAGATTGACACGGAAATGTGAGATGAACGTATTCGACTATAGAATGAGTTTAGTTGGATATATATATTGCTTTCACCTTTGTGATATGAATGATAAAAGTAGTACCTTAGTTATTTTCTATTCGGCCAAAGGATGAAACAAACAAACTTAGATATTATTATGCCATTCTTTTAAATGATTTCATTATTTAAAACTTACTAAGCATCAAAATGCTTATTCTTTTGCTTTAATTCTCTGTTTTATAGATTTTGTTCGTCAGCTATCGGACTCGGAAGTGTCAAAGTCGAAGTCATCCACACTATCTAAGCCACTTTTTGGTACTCTTCAGTTGAACTTGATAATGGCATGTATAGGGCTGACCCTTGTTGTTGATTAAGTATCTTTTGGTAATGTATATTCGTATAGCCATGCGAAAATGGCTTGTATATTTTGAGTATAACATTATGATCATTTTGTATATATGGTCTTATGATATGGTTATTAAGTGGTGTGGAAATGTTTGGTAATGATTAGCCATTGGAATGGCCAATCATGGTCCTATTGGTGCTACGTATGTCATGGCTAATTGTGATTATACTTGGAAATAATGTATGTCAGATTACTAGTTGATTCATGGAAAACTATGAAATAGGTAAAATTTACCTTAAAATAGATGTTGACAGCAGCAGTGATGTGAATTTGAAAAATCACTAAAAATAGTATAAATGGAATTAAATAATTAATAAATTATGTAATTGAATCTTGATGAGTCTAATTTCATATGAAAGAAACAAAACGACCATATAAGTCGTATTTTATGAGATGTTTAAGTTTTCGTGAAACAGGGCCAGAGCGATTTCTGGATCCCCTGTTCTGACTTTGGAAATTCACCATAAATTAACCAGAGATAATTATAAGTCATGCTTTATATTTAAAGATTCCTTTTTGAGTCTAGTTTCATTAGAAACAAACGGCATAAGTATTGAATCCCTGTACAGGGAGATATCTAAGTCGTAATACATGAAGGTAAGAGTAGTCGAACCTTGAAACAGGGGAGACTTTAACTAATAAACTGTACTAATTGGCCTGACCAAAAATTCTAGAAAAAAAATTAGTAAATATATGTATGAGTCTAGTTTCAGGAAAAATTTACGGAATCGGATTTTGAGTTTTGGAACTCGAGATATGATTTTTAGAGTGACTGTGATGCAGTTAGCCAGCTCGTCTGGAAATTTTAAAAAAAGAATTGTATGAGCTGTTTAAGTAAGGAATTAAGTCCGTTAGCACCTCGAGTTCGACTCCGGCAACGGTCTCGGGTACGGGGTGTTACATTTAATTGGTATTAGAGCTACGGTTTAGTCGATTCTAGGACTACCGTAATACGTAGGGGAATAGCTATACATGCCATTATGTGTTTATCTGATAGTGTGGTGATTTCTGACAGTTAAAAATGTGTTTATTTATAGTAATGGATCCTGATCCCATCCGAGCGGTAGCTGATGATGTTGAGAGTGTAGTGCCTGCTCTCGCACATGGGACGGCGCCAGTGGACTCTCAACCTATTGCTAGTAATCAGAATGATGAAGCTAGGCAGGCTTTTTATAGCGTGATGAATGATTGGTTCAATCAGTATATTCGAACTAATACGGCTGTCCCACAACCCCCACCCCTGACTAATACACCCCCTGCAACCGCGATACCTCCTGTGATTGATCAGATGAGGTTAAATAAGCCCCCAGTTGACAGAATCTGAAAGCACGGGACTACTGAATTTAAAGCTACAGACAGCGATGATGCCGAGCAAGTTGAATTTTGGTTGGACAACACTATTCGGGTACTTGATGAACTATCTTGCACACTCGATGAATGTCTGAAGTGTACTATTTCTTTACTACGTGATTCTGCATACTATTGGTGGAATACGTTGATTTCTGTTGTGCCCAGAGAATGAGTAACTTGGGAGTTTTTCCAAACTGAGTTTCGGAAAAAGTATATTAGCCAGAGAGTCATTGATAAAAAACGGAAGGAATTTCTTGAACTTAAACAAGGTTCCATGTCTATTACTTATTATGAATGAAAGTTTGTGAGGCTTAGCCGGTACGCTCGAGAATGCATTTCTTCAGAAGCTGTAATGTGTAAACGTTTCGAAGATGGACTGAATGAAGATATAAAACTGTATGTTGGCATTCTTGAAATCAGAGAATTTGTAGTACTTGTTGAGCGAGCTTGCAAAGCCGAAGAGCTCAGCAAGGAGAAAAGAAAAGCTGATATGGGAGCAAAAGAGTTTCGTAAGAGATCTTCGGGAAAGCCCTTTCAACAGTCATCGAAGAAATTTAGAGATGAGTCAGGCCGATCTAAAGACACTTCGGGTTTTTCCAGAGGAGATCGTGATCGACCCCCTGTGAGTACGCGTGTCACTTCGGTTGCAAGTGTTGGAAATGATCGTCGGGACAGGACAGAGTGCCAGTATTACGGTAAATGGCATTCGGGGAGTTGTAGATTCCATGACCGCTCCTGTTATAAGTGCGGATCAGCTGACCACTTTATCAAAGATTGTCCGAGACTGTCTGAACAAAATGTAAATCAGAGTGGGAAACTGGGTGCTACTATAGCACGAGGTAGGCCACCTAAGAATACGGGGAATGCTAGCAGCGATCAGAGAGGGTCGAAAGATGTTACCACCAGATCTGAGGCTCGTGCTCCTACTAGAGCTTATGCTATACGTGCATGCGAGGATGCTTCTTCGCCTGATGTTATTACCGGTACTTTCACTCTCTTTGATACTGATGTGATTGCTTTGATTGACCCTGGATCTACTCATTCTTATGTATGTGAGACTTTAGCATCCAAGAAGACTTTACTGTTGAGTCTCTTCGAGTTCGTTATTAGAGTGTCGAATCCCTTGGGTCGTTATGTGCTTGTCGACAAGGTGTGTAAGAAATGCCCTTAATAATCCGAGGCTCTGCTTTTCCTACCGACTTGATGCTTTTACCGCTTGATGAATTTGATGTTATTCTCGGTTTGGATTGGTTGACCGTACATGATGCAAGTTGTGAATTGCAAAAGTAAGACTATTGATTTGAGATGTACAAATAATGAGATAATCCGAGTTGAGTCTACTAATTGGAACGGATTACCAACAATAATATCCTCAATGTTAGCTCAAAATATGTGAGAAAGGGTGTGAAGCATATCTTATATATGTGCTTGATAATAAAGAATCGTAAAAGAAACTTGAATCGGTACCGAGTGGTTTATGAATATCCGGATGTTTTTCCGAAGAATTACCGGTTACCACATTCGGAGGTAGAGTTTGGCATCGAACTTGTACCTGAGACTACACCGATTTCGGTAGCTCCGTATCGTGTGGCACCAACGGAATTGAAAGAATTGAAAACTCAGTTGCAAGAGTTGACGAATAGAGGTTTTGCTCGACCGAGTTTTTCACCTTGGGGTGCACCAGTATTATTTGTGAAAAAGAAGGACGGAACCATGAGGTTGTGCATCGACTATCGTCAGCTGAATAAAGTGACAATAAAGTATAAATATCCGTTACCGCGTATTGATAATTTGTTTGATCAACTAAAGGGGGCCCCAGTGTTTTCAAAGATAGATTTGAGATCGGGTTATTATCAGTTGTGAGTTCGAAATTCAGATATACCCAAAACTGCTTTTAGAATGAGATACGGTCACTACGAGTTCTTAGTGATGCCATTTGGACTCACTAATGCCCCTGCGGTATTTATGGATTTGATGAATCGGATCTTCAGACAGTATTTGGATCGATTTGTAGTTGTGTTTATTGATGACATTTTGGTCTATTCGAGGATGAAATCGAACATCTTGAACACCGAGATTAGTGTTGCGATTTTACGGATAAGCGTTATATGCTAAGTTCAGTAAATGTGAGTTCTGGTTGAGAGAAGTTAGCGTTTTGGGTCATGTGGTATCTGCATCGGGTATTAGAGTTGATTCGAGCAAAATTTCAGCCATACTTAACTGGAAGCCTCCAAGAATATTACTAAGGTTCGGAGCTTTTTGGGACTTACCGGTTACTACAGACGGTTTGTAAAGGGTTTCTCGATGATAGCCACACCAATGACGAAACTACTTCAGAAAGATGTTAAGTTTGAATGGACAGAAAAATGTCAGAAAAGTTTCGATCAACTAAAAACTTATTTGACTGAAGCTTCAGTACTAGTGCAGCCCGAATCAGGCAAAGAGTTTGTCATTTACAGTGATGCATCCTTACTTGGGTTGGGTTGTGTATTGATGCAAGAAGGTCGAGTTGTAGCTTATGCGTCGAGGCAATTGAAGCCATATGAGAAAAATTATCCAACCCATGATCTCGAATTAGCTGCCATCGTATTCGCTTTGAAAATATGGCGACATTACTTATTTGGTGAGAAGTGCCATGTATTTTCGGATCAGAAAAGTCTCAAATATTTGACGACTCAAAGAGATTTGAATCTGCGACGAAGACGTTGGCTTGAGTTGTTAAAAGATTATGAGCTTGTCATTGACTATCACCCGGGAAAGGCTAATGTGGTTGCGGATGCTTTAAGTCGTAAATCACTATTTGCTTTACAAGCGATGAATGTACACTTGTCCGTTCTATCCGATAATGTGTTAGTAGCAGAATTAAAGGCCAAACCATTGTTGATTCATCAAATTCATGAAGCTTAGAAAGTTGATGATGAATTGGTTGCAAAACGGGCTGAATGTGTTTCGAATATGGAATCAGAGTTTCAAATTGATGATGACGATTGTTTGAGGTTCAAAAGTCGTTTGTGTGTTCCAAGAAATTTAGAACTTATCTCGACAATTCTGAACGAAGCTCATTGTAGCCGAATGTCAATTCACCCGGGGAGTACGAAAATGTACAACGATCTGATACGTCAGTTTTGGTGGCATGGTATGAAACGAGACATATCCGATTTTGTTTCGAAGTGTTTAAAATATGTCAACAAGTGAAAGCGGAACATCAAGTGCCTACGGGTTTACTTCAGCCAATCATGATACCTGAATGGAAGTGGGATCGAGTCACGATGGATTTTGTATCTGGATTGCCATAGTCATCAAGCAAAAAAGATGCGATCTAGGTTGTTGTTGATAGACTGACAAAGTCGGCTCATTTTATCCCTGTACGTATGAATTACTCCCTTGACAAGCTAGCTGAAATGTATGTGTCTCAGATTGTAAGGTTACATGGAGTACCCGTTTCTATTGTGTCAGATAGAGATCCGAGACTCACATCGCGATTTTAGAAGAAATTTCAAGAAGCTTTGGGTACCAAATTGCATTTCAGCACCGGTTTTCATCACCAGACCGATGGTTAATCTGAGCAGATAATTCAGATACTCGAGGATATGTTGAGATGTTGCATTCTTGAGTTTAGTGGTTCGTGGGAACGGTATTTACCCTTGATTGAATTCGCTTACAATAATAGTTTTCAATCAAGCATTAAGATGGCACCTTACGAGGCTTTGTACGGTCGTAAATGCCGTACACCGTTATTTTGGACCGAACTCAATGAAAATAAAATTTTCGGAGTTGATTTGATTAAAGATGCTGAATAGAAAGTAAAAATAATCCATGAAAGTCTGAAGGCAGCTTCAGATCGTCAGAAGTCGTACGTGGATTTGAAACGAAAAGACATTGAGTATCAGGTAGGAGACAAAGTGTTTCTTAAAGTTTCACCTTGGAAAAAGATACTCAGATTTGGCCGTAAGGGCAAATTGAGTCCAAGGTTCATTGGGCCGTTTGAAATATCCGAACGAATTGGTCCAGTTGCATATAGATTGATTTTACCCCCTGAACTCGAAAAGATTCACAACGTTTTTCATGTTTCGATGCTTCGACGTTATAGATCTGATCCTTCGCACATAATTAATCCATCGGAGGTGGAAATTCAATCCGATGTAAGTTATGAAGAAGAACCAATTCGTATCCTAGCTCGTGAGGTGAAAGAATTACGAAACAAAAAGGTTCCTTTAGTAAAGGTGTTATGGTTCAAACACGAGATTGAAGAAGCTACTTGGGAAACCGAGAACTCTATGAAAGAACGATATCCAAATTTATTCACTGGTAAGATTTTCGGGGACGAAAATTTTTAAGTGGGGGAGAGTTGTGATAGCCCTAATTTTTACCCCAGTCGGAAAGTAGTTTCGGGACCACAAAACCGAGTCATAAAAATAGTAAATATATGTATGAGTCTAGTTTAAGGAAAAATTTACGGAATCAGATTTCGAGTTTTGGAACTCGAGATATGATTTTTAGAGTGACTGTGATGCAGTTAGCCAGCTCGTTTGGAAATTTTAAAAAAAGAATTGTATGAGCTGTTTAAGTAAGGAATTAAGTCCGTTAGCACCTCGAGTTCGACTCCGGCAACGGTCTCGGTTACGGGGTGTTACAAGCTTCCCAAGCCACAAAAGCATGACAAGAAAAATGCATGTCGTGTCACACCATAGCTTGTGTATGGCGCTGCATATGACTGACATGGAGCCCAAGCATTTCATGGCTATTTTCATCCGTGTAATCAATTTTATACGAAGACCTAGGATGGGCTGAATAACTAATTGGGGCTATTCACACTCCTATAAATAAAACTTTATGGGCTTGATGTAACTAAGTCGTCTTACAAGCATCCAAAAACCCTTAAAGTTATGAGTAGGATTTAGGTTTAGTTTCCCTTTATTTTTATAAAACGATTTGTTCTTCTCTCTTTGAATCGATCTCGATCAAAGGTTTCTTTTATAATATCGAAGTTATTAAGTTTTTTTTTCCTTTTCAAGTGACAAAATCTGTTATCTTAGTCGAGAGATTCACTATTCCACTCATAATAGATACAAATTAGGATTATTCTAAATCTTTTTTCTCTTTAGATTTAACCGTGTTATTTACATGTTTATATAAATTGAGTTTGAGATTATGACTACAATGAGTAGTTAAGTCCCTGAGGGGATATTAACGAGTGGATAGGGAACTGATTAATGGAAGATTAAGGGTTTGTTAGTCAAATTAGTTGGTATAAATTGCGTGTTCTTAAACCTTAGGCTTAAGAACCCTAAGAAGTAATCATAGGTTAAACGAGGTCTTGGAGATAAGTTTGTCAAATCAATCATAATTTATACTGGTTGAGAAAGTGAAGTCGGGAGATAAGTGAGTATCAGCCAATTAACTAAATAGTTAGGATTCAAGAGGTAATAATTGGTTAGTTAATAGCTAATTCACCCTAAAACCCAAATCTGAAATTAATTACAACCCCTGAAATGAGTAAATATTCTTGATTGGTTTAATTGGTTTAGTTGTTTGTATTTTATTTATGTTTATTCACTTTAATTATTTAATTTCTAATATTCTCTTTTTTATTCTCTTTTATGATTTATCGTAATATAGAATTTAATTATTACTATTTAGACTTATTATTGTAAAGAAGTTTTCAATAGATTTAATTCATCCTCCCTTGGGTACGATCCTTAGAATATTTCCATGTATTCCATTGTAACACATTATTATATTATAATTTGAATTGTATACTTGTAGCCACCGCTGCATTAATTTCTTATATTTTTAGTGTAGTATTTTCCAGTCAAATGTTTGAACGTTTGGCGGCAATCACAGGTCTGTGAAAGAAAACCAATAGATCTTGGCGAATAGTTCTTATTGCGGACTTCTATTAGTAACTTGTCTAAGGAACTCAAATTCTTGTTTCAAACCCAAGTTTGTGGATTCATGCTTTATGAAACATATTGGCAGATTCATAAGGAAGACCCCATTATGAATTAGTAAAGAGAATCTACTCATCTGAACCAAGTAGACAATTCTGGCGGATCATCATATCCTGCCTCTGTCTTGTAATAACAAATAACCTATTCATAGTGGTCCACTCTTTGAAATAGATAACATGTTGGAGGATTCCTAAGAGTGAATCCCCTATTTGTTAAATCATACATATGAGATAGATCTGAAGAACTGTCATATCTTTCATTTACGGACTTGCATAGCATGTACCTATTGTAACACCCCTTACCCATGTCCGACACTGGGATAGGATATGAGGCATTATCAGACTTAAACATACACATATATGTAAAACTGGGCCATAAACTTTCAACCAATTCAAAAACATTCAAACATATGCATATCAACCCTTATACAGGCGTACGAGGCCCAAAACATACATTGGGGGTGGTTAAGGACTAAACCGAGAACTTCTAGAAATTTTACAACACTTAGGGAATTTTCTATACTTAGAGAGTCACACGCCTGTGTGGCTTGGGACACGCCCATGTCCTTAGCCCATGTAACTCTCTATTTATGACGTCAGTAATGAAATGGGGTCACACGGCCAAGCCACACGCCCATGTACTAGGGTTGTGTTTCCCATACGGCTAAGACACACGGTCATGTCTCTGCCCGTGTGGCCAACACTTAGGCTATTTTCCAAACCTTGGTCAACCATAAACCCTTAAACATTTATACAACATCAAGAACATATAACATGGCCTCCGTTTAATGATTAAACATCTTCATTTAGGCCACAAACATAGTATTTGCATGTCATGATTCATGTGTTTTACACACTCATTTGGTCTTGTCTATTGTGATATCACTTATACTTTTATATCATGGTTACCATCATACCAAAAGATTTCAACTTAATCATCAAACATTCATATTCAAGGCTAACTCATAACTTTATAACATACCAACATATTTCACATGCGTAGAATAACATGCTTGTCTAAGACATTGCACACCACATCAAGTCATATACTCACATCACATGAAACTTTTAAGCTTGTGCATGCACATGTAATAGGGTTACAACCCAATAATCAATATAAGCCACATCTCATGGCTATATAAAATTGAATCATTATAAGCCAATACATTTGGCCAAATCATAGAACACATATATCAAAAGGCTAAGTCTCTATAATTGCCACTCACTTGAAAACACTTAAGGTTTATTAACACCCCAAATTGATAATTTGATAGTGTGATGCTGCCTCTGACGATCTCCAACCTCAAGCTAACCTGACAGCACTAAAGAAATGGAAATGAGGGAGTAAGCTTTACAGCTTAGTAAGTCCATATGAAAATAATAAGCAATATGTCAACATGCTTCACAAGGTAATACAATCATAATTACACATTTACTTATGTCCTGGTCAAACTATTTTCTTGAGTCATAGTTACTAAATTATTTATATCTGGAGCTACGGAACTCCAAATTAAGATCTACTAATTTTCCCTAAACTAGACTCACATATCTTCCTACCATAAAATTTTTAGAAATTTTGGTCGGCCAATAAGTACAGTTTATTCTTTAAAGTTACCCCTGTTTTGCTATTTGACAGCTTCGACCTTTCTTTAATAAAAATTAATTATCTCATAATACGGGATTTGGATAATGTTCCCATATATTTCTCTTGAAATTAAACTCATTAAGGATTGACTCCTATGAATTTAATCCATAATTATTTTTGTAAAATTTTTAGTGATTTTCCAAAGTTAAGACAGGGGAGCCCGAAATCACTCTGACCCTATCTCACAAAAATTCAAATATCTCATAATATGAAATTCTTTTTCTTACAGCGTTTCCCTATGTGAAACTAGACTTAATAAGCTTTAATTTCATATCTTATTCAGTCTCTAATTTGATTTTCAGAATTTTTGGTGGATTTTCAAAGTCAGACTACTGCTACTGTCCAAAACTATTTTAGTGCAATATAGTGATAACTATCATAAGTTCATTTTCAACTAATCATGGGCTCACCATTTCATGGACTCCATGTTCAATTACACAATGTAAGTTAGCATGATATTGCAACAAAATTCATAATCATAATTCATACATCTTAACTCACTGAGGTCTCAACATTTCAAAGTCTCAATAACTATAAGCTTAGTGTATATACCTGTACCCTTGCAACATTTTCACATATTCATTCTTGTCTTTGACATACCCTTTTGGGACTATCATCACCTCATCCATTATATTACCTGTGAACACTCGGAATACTATTGAATACATGGAAAACTTGCACATAAGTGCCACATATACATACGTAGCCAATGTTACCTCATAACATGTAACGCTTGCAATAGAGCTACACACGGGCCTGCCCATAAAAGATATCAGTCAAGGTGTAACTACACGAGCTGCTCACACAAGCTATTAGGTATCTGACCCACTCAAGGATTACCTAGCCACCGGTAGGACACGCAAGACCATTGCCCAAAACCCAATTACATGTATCGCATCCATTATGAACTCGAACCAACTCAACGAGCTCGGATGCCATATACATATCATGAACCCAAACCAACTCAATGAGTTCGGATTTCTTAATTCCTAGTGACATGTCACTTGTATCCTAAACTATTTCTAAAGCTCAAACGAGATTTTCCTCACATGAACATAACATCTACATCGTACTTGCTTGTAATGTCATGGATAATGACCAATATTATTCATACTTACAAAGTTACCATTAGGCATAGCATACATAATAGTGATGAAACATTTATCACATAATGTCAACACATCAAAATATATTACATTGTCACATTATTTAAACATGTACTTACAATTCATGTAATATCAAGCATTAACATTTAAGTACAACGTTGCATTATTATTATCACACGAACTTACCTCAATACCAAAAATGGCGAAAAGGGACCTAACCGTCAATTTCTTATTTTTCCCCCATTTTAGGTCCGAACCTAGTTTTCTTTGATCTATAATATCACATTTAGTCTATTTATTAGTCACATTATTCGATGTGCATACTATGGCAAAATTATGTTTTTGCCCCTAAAATTTATCATATTTACACTTTTACCCCTAGGATCGTAAAATGATTTTCATTCAATTTCTTTGTACTTTAAGCCTAGGCAAAAAAATTTCATAACTACATCAGCCCTCCATTTCCACTATTTCACTCTTTTATGACAAATTTTATAACTTTTACAATTTAGTCCTTTTATGCATTTTTACCGAAAATCACTTAGTAAAAGTCATTTCTCTAACCATAAAATTGCATAATCTACAATTAAACATCAAAATACACACATATTTATTATGGATCAAAACCCTAAACTTCAACCATATCTCAAAATATTGGTAGAAATAGATAAATCGAGTGATAACGACTTCAAAAATGTAAAATCATTAAAAACGAGGCTAGAACAAACTTACTATAGAGCTTGGAAAGTTTGGGTTAATATGGTCTCCCCTTGCAAAAAATTCAGCCATGGCATGAAGAATGAAGAAGATGACATCTTTTTTTCATGTTGTTTTGGCTTTATTAGCCAAATTACTAAAATACCCTTAATGAAAAATAGTTTAAAAACATCCCTAACCATGTCCATTTTTGTCCATAACTCAACTAATGGTCTAATTACCACATAAGGACTCCCAATTTAAAATTTCATAGCAATTAGACACCTCTAGCTTCTAGAACTCAAGTTCTGAACTTTTTACGATTTAGTCCTTTTTACTAAATTGAATGCCCAAACGTGAAAATTTTCGAATGAAATTTTCAAAAAAATCATTCTGTATAATTATAGACCATAAAAATATAATAAAAATATATTTTACTATGTCAAATTTGTGGTTTCGAAACCACTGTTACGACTAGGCCATAATTAGGGATGTTACACTTATAGATTCACACATTGTAATAGTTTACCAATACATGAACTCTTTCTTGGCAGACTTATCAAGCAGCTCTTATATTTCCAGAGACATAAGATGCAAACGCATATATACAGACTCACGTATGCGATTTTATCTCGCGAACCTCCATTGGATTATGCCATCTGAGCAAGTTTGGCGAATTCATAAACGCAAACTGTTTTGTGGACCTCCCTAGTTATGCCACAGCCTTGGACTTATATTCACTCATATGATTTAAAGCCTTTGACTCCTTAGTGACTCACACGTCCCATAGAGGGCTCTCATATATTGGTACGCACCTTTCTCTATACAATCCACCTGAACCTCTACAAATCCTCCTTGTTAATTCGAACATATAAGTGTTCCCCTATAAGGCTGGGGTTGTTCACAAATTTTGGTTGCATTTACATGCCTTATAGGAGGCAAATCACATATTATATTTCCTTCTCCGTCTTCCATCTCAATCACACTTCGATAACCCTCCACAACTTTGCATAATTCATACACATGCATTCAACCAATACTACTATACATGCACAATATGCATTTCGCCAAACATTTCCTCAATTCTACATGGTTAAACTTACGACCAATCATACATTTTCATATCTACACAACATGCATCACGATATAACATTATTCAGCCATAGAACAAATCATCATTTGCATAACATTCTGTAACAGCTCAATTCAGTGGTGTTGGAAATAGTGGTTTCGATACCATAACTTTGATGAGTGAGTTGTTATTTTATTATCAATTTAATGTCTACGAGATTATATTAAGGTCGTATTAAAGTTTAGTTAAGAAATTTTAATGTTTAAATAGTTAAGTACGTAAAAGGACTAAATCGTAAAGGTAGCAAAAGTGAGTATCTATTAGTTTAAAGGGATAAATGGCTATGGAAAGGAAAACTAAAGGATATAGATAGCAATTATACCATTCTTAAAGTTACTAAACAATTATGGGTAGGATTTTGTTAATTTATAATTAATAACTAAAGGTAAAGTGGTAATTTAATAAATAATCTTAAACTAAAATAAAAAGAAATTGATACCATCTTTTGTAGTTGTCTTCTCCCTTGAATATTGAAGAGAGAAACACCATTTTTAGGGGTTTAAAGCTCATCTAAGCTTTTACCTTGCATGGTATGTGATTCTGTTTTTAATGATTTTATGTTTTTGTGATTGTATTAGCTTAATCTAAATAGCCCGGGGATTAATTTGCAAAACTGTTAAAAGTTGAGAGACTTGGCATGGTTGTTTTTGAATAGGTTTTGATGTTAGTTGATAGATTATTAACTTTAGTTGTTAAACAAACATGTTTTGTTAAGTGATTTTTGGTGAGATTGTACTTGGGGAGTTATTTGTGAAAATAGTAAAATTTCATGGTAATATAATGAAAGGATGATTTAAGTGGGTTGATATGAGCCCCTAAGAAATTTGGCTAACTGGTAAAGAGGATTAAAATGGTTAGTTTCAAGTTATGAGCTTAAGGACTAAATTATGAAAAGTTAAAGTATTAAGGGCAATTTCATAATTTTACATAAATGAGTTATGGATTGAATTGAAAACTTGAAGTACTTAATTAAATTAAATTATCTATTTAGATCAAGATAAACCACAATCAGAGTTAAAACGAGGGAAGGCAAAAGCTTTAGAATAGTTTCAAATTCTACTCATATGACCATAGTTATTGAGGTAAGTTCGTATGAATTATAATCGTAATAATGTTAGTTAAATTGACTATCTATTATATTGCGTAGTTATAAATTGATTTAAGTATACATGTATCAATGCTATAAATAAATAATTGACGGATAACAAATCCCGTTTGAACATTAAGAATTCTTAGGAAACGAATGAAATGTCATTAAGGATTTCTTTTTTCTGGTGCTGGTCTTGAATGTCCCATCGATAGCTGAGGTCCTACATTTGTTGCAGATTCTCCATAGCTCATGTGAGCAGCATCGTGTAGCTAACATTTCGACCCACAACTCATGTGAGCAGGTCTATTTCACAGCTTATGTGAGCACTATTGAAAAGGAAAGGTTACTGTTATTTAGAAAAGCACACTATGTGTGAGCATTCTTGAGTATCCGATGCGATTATAGATGGTTCAACAGGTAAGTAAAGGAAATGGCATTGTAAGCATACAATTGAAATGGTTCATGATATTATGGAAAGGCTGATGAGTTAAACGATGTGAATATGAAATCTACATACTATATGATTGAACTCATATGTATCATGGATGAACCTCCTAGCCTGTGAGTTTGATGGTGCTTGTATAGGCTTTTACTAAGCTTATGGTCTTAGTAATGAAATTATGCATATTTTATATTTTGTGCTAAGGAAATGGTAATTTATGTTTCAGTTTATATGAGCTTACTAAGCACTTGTTGCTTATGAAGTTACTTTTCTTTGTTTTATAGATTATCAAAAGCTCGATTGTTCGGATGCTTGTCAAGGATCAATCACGCTATCCAGTAATCATTTCGGTAGTTTTTGTGTATTTTGGCCAAGTTTATAAATGGCATGTATAGGACCCTTTTACTATGGTAGTTCTTGAATGTGTAATGGTTGATTTGCTATGTATATGTTTTTGAAGTTTATGTTTGGTTTGATGAGCTTTGGAACCTTGTAAGTCATTTTGGCCGTTCTTAAATGCTTGTCTATAATAATCTTTTTGGTATGTTGTGATGGCATGTAAATGGTCATTTATGGTATCATTTAGTAAATAAATGAACTAGGTTTTGTGCTTGAAGTATGTTTATATTGGTTTGCTGATTAATGATGATTTGATATATATATTTGGTGCCTTTGATTGGCATATTGGTTAGATGAAATAGGATGTTTAAAATGGTATGTTTATGAAGGTTTGAATGATGTTTAGGTCAATTGAATGTTTGCAAAAATGGGATGGATGGTTAGGTGTGCTTTGGCCTTGAAATGACATGTTTTTTGGGTCAAAATATAGATTGCACGCCCTGGGACATGGGCTGTCACACGGTTGTGTGACACACACGGCCTGGCTACATGACCATTTGTCATTTGTAAATTCTTAGTGTATTAAGTCAGTAAGTTACACGGCTTAGCACGTATGATCGCGCGATATAATTAATCGTTCTTGAAGCTAACTATTATCGCGATGCAAGTAAGTGCACCTATCGAACAGTAGTATAGTTTTAGCAAGACCAGATTGTCGAACCCAAAGGAACTAAAAGTACTAGTTAATGACTATCTTTTTATTATCTAGCCTAAGAATAAGGGGGTTTTATTTTAACTAACTAATTAACTAATCTAAGAATTCACAGGGAATAGAATTGGGGGATTACTTTTGGAAAATGATTGAATTAAGACAATACCAAAGGAAAAATCTGCCTAGACTGTACTTGTTATTCTGGCTCCGAATCGGACGATTTATTCATTTAACTTGCTCCGTAGAGATCCCTAAGTTATGTTTTTATCCCTATTCAAGACTAAAAACGTCTAATCCCTAGATTGAATAATTGAGACTTTTCTCTAATTAATACCCTAGGGTTGCATTAACTCGATCTATGGATCCCCTTATTAAGTTTCACCCTAATCCAGCAAAACTTGTCACCCTATGTCTAGGCGCGCAAACAACTCTGCTTAATTATGACAAAATGTACTCTTAGACAGGGTCTATTCTTCCTCTGAATAAGAGCTTATCTTGAATCAGTATCCTGGGATATCAAAACAAGAATTAAGAACACATAATTAAGAACAAGTTAAATATTTATCATACAATTCAGAAAATAATAACAAGATTCGTCTTAGGTTTCATTCTCCTTAGGTATTTAGGGGATTTAGTTCATAACTAAAAAGGAAAACATCTCAGAAGAATAACGAATACAAAACATAAAGAAAACCCCAAACTCGTAAAGGGAAATTGAGGGGAGATCTTCAGTCTTGATGGTGACTTCAGTTTCTGAGATGGATCAATCGGCTTCCTTCGAGTAATTCCTTCCTTCCTCTCCGTGTCCTCCTTTTTCTCTTCCTTTAAGGCATATTTATAGGCTTTAAAATGCCTAAAAACCCTCAAAATTAGCTTTTTTCAAATTGGACTCAACTTGGGCTCGGCAGGGGCACGTCCGTGTGAATCGTGCTTCGAATTTTCCAAATTGACACGGCCGTGTAGTTTGCCCGTGTGAGGAAGTCCGGGCCATGTTGATTTCATACTTTGGCCCATTTTCTTCGTTTTTGGCCCATTTCTCGTTCGTTTCCCTTTCCTATGCTCTCCTAAGTATAAAACATGAAATTAAAGCATTAGGAGCATCGAATTCACCAATTCTAAGCGAAAATCATCCATAAAATGCGCTAAGCATGGGGTAAAAATATGTATATATTACGGTTTATCAACGTGGCCTACGACACGGTCGTGTGTTACATGTCAGAGAGTTACACGGTCTCGCACATGGCCTGCGACACGGCCATGTGACCCAACTCAGTGAGTTATACGGGTGGAGACTCATGCTAGGACACAGTCGTGTGTCCCTTGGTTCATTGTTACACGGCATGGGGTATGGCACATGGGCGTGTGACCCCTTTTTTCAAATTTTGGCAACTTCTTCCCTGAATCTTCTATTTTATTTGAAATTAGTACCGAATTGCTTTTATGTTATTTTTGAGGCCTCGAAGGCTCAATTTGGGGAGCAAGTGCATATGTTTGATTGGTTTTTAACAAGATTAATGTATTTAATGTTGTAATGTTAAATGTATTCCAAATGTTTGGTAATGCTCTGTAACCCTAATCCAACGACAGAGATAGGTTAGGGGTGTTATATTTAGTTGTATCAGAGTTACGATTTAGTCAGTTTTTAGACTAAAAGTAGCATGTATGGAGTCTAGAAATACATGCAATTATATAACTTGTGGTAGTGTGATATCTCTTGACTAAAATTGAATTATGTTATCATATAGACAAAAGATGTCATTCAATCGAGCTGATTCAGATAAAGTTGATAGTAATGAACAAGCCTTTATTCATGGAGCAGCTAGCAATGGGCCCATAGCTAAGGGGCAGGGATGTTAGGCTAAAGAAGCCTTCTTCCTAATTATGTTTGAGTGGTTCTTCAAGTTTGTTAGAATGAACCCTATTTCTCAACGACCTACACCCCCTCCTGTATCACAACCTATCCCCATAGTCCTCAAGGTTTATAATTGGTACAAATGAATAGACCTCCGGTTGATAAAATTCGTAAGTATGGGGCTGAAGAGTTTTGCGGTATTGCAGAAGATGATCCAAAAAAGGTCGAGTTCTAGTTATAGAATATTATCAGAGTTTTTTATGAATTGTCTTGCTCTCCTACTGATAGTTTGAAATGTGTGATAATGTTGTTAAAAGATTTAGCGTACCAGTGGTGGAATACCTTGATTGCAGTGGTACCCAAAGATCGTATAAATTTTGATTTCTTTCAGACAGAATTCAAGAAGAAATATGTTAGTCAACGGTATCTTGGAAAAAATTGAAAAAAGTTCCTTGAGTTAAAACAAGGCCATATGACTATAGTCAAGTATGAAAGAGAGTTCGTATGACTTAGCAAGTATGCTGGGGAATTTACACTATTAGAAGCTGTTACGTGTACCTAGTTTGAAGATGGTTTAAATGAAGATATCAAACTATTAATTGGGATTCTAAAATTGAAAGAATTCATGGTTTTAGTGGATCAAGGACATAAAGACGAAGAACTTAGTAAGGCTAAAATAAAGGTAGATTTTGAGGCTTGTGACACTGATAAACGACCTATGGGAAAATCATTTTCATATCCACTGAAGAATTCAAAAGAATTTCATAGTTGTACCTTAACTTCAGTAGGATTTTCAGAAAAAAGACAAAGGGAAGCAACATTCAAATTCGAGACCCCAAGCTACTTATGTAGCAAATGTGGGGAGTGTTTGATATATAAACCTAAATTTCAATAGTGCAATAGATGACATTTTGGGGAGTGCAGACTGAGAGATGGATCGTGCCCTGAAAGATCTGATGAGAGAAAACTCAAAATACTCATCTAAGTAACACTGCCACAAGAGGAAGGCCAACCAGAAATAGCGGTAATGCGAGAAATAGCCAAAGTGGAACGAAAGATTCTACAGTTAGATCTGAGGCTCGGGCACCAGCTAGGGCTTATGCAATTCGAACTCGTGAGGAAGCTCCAACACCTGATGTGATTACTGATACATTTTCTATCTTTGTTGCTAATGTTAATGCTTTGATTGACCCGAGGTCAACGCACTCATATATATGCACAACCTTAGTGTCGGATAAGAAACTACCTTGGAAGTTAACTAAATTTGTGATCATAATGAATCCTTTAGGTTAATATGTGTTAGTTGATAAAGTTTGTAGAAACTCTTCTTTGATGATTCGGGATTATAACTTTCCAGCTGATTTGATGCTATTACCATTTGATGAGTTCGATGTAATCCTTGGTATGGATTGGTTGACTCTGCATGATGCTATTGTGAATTGTAGATGAAAAAAATTTTGTTGAAATGTTAGAATGGTGAAATAGTCTGGGTTGAATCAGATAGATTTTATTGTACAACTAATATTATATCAGCTATGTCAGTTTAGAAATATGTCAGAAAGGGTTGTGAAGCGTATTTAGCTTATATATTTGATTCTAAGATTTCAAAATTTAAATTAAAGTCAATCCAAACTATTTGTTAGTTCTCGGATGTATTCCCAAAAGAGTTACCAACGTTACCGCCGATCAGAGAAGTTGAATTTTCTATTGAGTTAGTATCGAGAACTTATTCGATATTGATAGCTCCGTATAGAATGACACCCACGAAATTGAAAGACTTGAAAGCATAGTTGCAAGAATTATTAGACAAAGGATTTGTTCAGCCTGCTTTTTCTCCCTGGGGTGCTTCTGTATTGATTGTTAAGAAAAAAGACGAGTCAATGCGATTATGTATAGACTATCAACAGCTTAACTAAGTCACGATAACAAAAAAATATCTTTTGCTACGCATCAATGATTTGTATAATCAGTTGAAAGCGATGGTATTTTCAAAAATTGATCTTCGTTCTGGTATTATCAGTTACAAGTTAAAGATTGGAATGTGCCGAAGACTGCTTTTAGGACCAGGTAGGAACATCATGTGTAACAGCCTATTTTCAGTGAAATCAGAATAATGGTTTCAAGACAACAATTTTGACAATTAAATTATTATTTTACTATTTTTTTGATGTCTATGGAATTATAGTACGATCTATTAAAATTTTGTTAAGAAATTTTTATGTTTGCTTGGTTAATTAAGTAAAAAGGACTAAATTGTAAAAAGAGTAAAAGTTGAGTTCTATTAGTTTAAAGGGTCAAATGATTATGAAACCTTAAAATAAAGGACTTAAATGGTAAATAAACCATTTAATGAATTAGTGGATGTACATGGCATGGTTTGATTGAAATTTTATTAGTTTTTAAAGGTTAATAAGGTAAATAGGTAAATAAACTTAAAACTAAAAGAAAATAACAAGGTATCATCTTTATTTTTTTTAACCTAAATCAATTTTAAGAAGGAAAAACCTCCATGTATGAATGCTTCATTCAGCCAAGCTTTATTTAGTGCATGTAAGTTATTCCAAGCCCCTTTTTTAATGATTTTTATGTTTTTGAGGTCGGTTTAGCTTAATCTAGCTAGTCCGGGGGTCAATTTGTAAAATTTATAAAGGTTGAGGGTTATACTGTGAATTTTCTTGAATGATTTTAATGTTAAATGATAGATTATGAACTTTGTTGGAAAGTAAACAAGTTTTGTTAAGTGATTTTGATGAATTTTGGAATTAGGGATTAAATTGTTAAAGGTATAAATTATAAGGTTTTATTGTGAAAAGATGATAAATATGAATAGTTTCAAGGTCCATTACATGTTTGGTTAACATGGAATTTGATAGAAATGGTTAGATTTTAAGTTATAAGATTAAGGACTAAATTGTAAAAAGTTAAAATGTTAAGGGCAAAATGGTAATTTTGCATAAATGTGAATTATGGATTAGATTGAATGGTTGTGATTAATTGAAATACTTAATTGAATATAATTATTTATTTGGATCAAGATAAACCTTAATTGGATTTAAACCGAGGAAAGACAAAAGTTACGGATTAGCTCGATCATATTTCTACGCCCTAGTCGTCAAGGTATGTTCATAGTATTTCAATAGGTAAATGAATTTCTATTTGCGTACTTATATTATGATGCTTTAATTGTTATGTTTTTAAAATATTATTGTGAATTGCACAGACGTGCCCCTGTTTGTACTTCGGTACCCTTGAATACACTTTTGTGCCCTGTTTACACTCTGGTAACTTTGAATCAAATAGTATTGAATCGTATTTAATTATTATTAGATTAAATGCTATAATTTGTCCTTACTAAGCTCTAAAAGCTTATCAATTCTTGTGATTTGTTTTGCAGATCTTTGTTGCTGACATTTTGGACGGATCAATCAATGCGCTCACACTATCCATCAATGTGGGTAGTTTTTATATCTCCTAGGGTAATGGCATGTATAAACTTATGTAGATGAATTTGTGGTTGAAATGTATAGGATGTTTTAAAATGGTGTTTTGATGAATATGTATATAGTAACTAAATGTGTTTGTGTTTTGGTGTCATGTATGCATAATAGGTTATAATGCTTGCTTTAGAAAGTACTTTTTGTCACTTTTGATAATGAATAAGAATGGCTTATTAATATCATTTGATGGTTCGTGTCATTGAGTTACCTAATGTTGTATGTTTTGAATGACTCAAATGGCATGTTTTGTGAAGGATAGTAATGGTTAAGTTTAAGTATGTTTAGTAAGTTTTTGGAACTAGTAATTGATGAATGGTAAGTGATAAAATATGCATGTTTAGGTAAGTCTTGAAGATTGCATTTGAGATGCCTTGAATGGCATATTGGTTAGGTGATTTTTGGACTCTTGAATTGGTCATTATATGTATGTTTTGTTAGTGTTTTAATGCCTTGATTATGTACATAAAATGCCTAAAGGTTTATGCATGAATTGGTGTTGGTCATGGCTTGTTTTAGGTGAAAGTTTAGGTCCACACGGCCTAAGACACAGGCCTGGCACACGGGTGTGTAAGGCAACTTCGAGAGTTACTATAACATCCCGAATTAGGTTCTAGTCAGAATAGTGATTTTGAGACCACAAATATGAGATAGAAATAATTATTTTATGATTATTTGATGATCCATGACATGATTACATATTTGTGTGAAAGTTTCGTGAAGAAATTCTATGCCTAAAGTGTCCAATTTGACTTTAGGGACTAAATTGAATAAGTTGCAAAATATGTGTTCTAGAAGCTTCAAGCATGAAATTTCATTGGATTATTAATTAGAGGTCCTTAAATAGCAATTAGACCAAATTCTAAAATTTTGGACAAAAATGGGCATGAATAAGAAAAAATTGAAAGAAAGGCTAAAAGTGCAATTTTGTCATTTGGTAAATAAAAGAATAAAAAGGGAAAACGAAGTGAAACTCTTGTCCATCTTCTTCAAGCCATAGCTAAATTTTACAAAGGTTCCATAGCTAGGGTTTTCAACTTTTCATGCTTGATTGTAAATGTAACACCCCGAATTTGGGCCTACAAGTATTGGGCCTTGAGTGGGGGTTTGTAAGGAGGTTGTATATAGGTATTTAATTGTGCAATGAAATAACACAATTAAATGTTTGCTTTGGTGGTTAATGGCCCTGAGAAGTGTTAGAGGAATCTTGGGTTCAAACCTGGGCTTTAGCAAAAATTTTGGTATTAAGTGAAAAAAAAAAAACTGGATGCTTGGATGAGGGTCTTTTAAATTATTGTGTTAAATAAATGACACAAGGAAGCTTGTGGTCTAGTGGAAGTGGCGTAGTTAAGGTTGTATGGGAGCCTGGGTTCAAGCCTTGGCTCTTGCAATTTATTCTTTTTTTTTAAGGGAACCTAGACTTTGGCCTTTAGACCTTATAATTAATTGGGGATAAAATATGACATAAAAAGCCTTGTGGATTAGTGGCAAGTAGCGTGTGGAGCATCTGAGGGGAGGCATGGGTTTGAATCCCATGGCAAGCAAGGAGCATTTATTTTGCTAACAGGGGGAGCAAGAGTTGGTGTTGAATTTAAACTCTGATGTTGGAGGGATCCCACATCAGGAAGCTAACATAAGAGTGGTTGCGAAGCTGGCTTTAAATAGAGGGAACCATGAGGAGAGTAAAGGTACCTTTTCTTGGTTGATCCCTTTCGCTGTATGGAGTGCTCGTTTGGGTTGGCCATCGGCTAAGAGTGCTCGGAGCGTGGATTAACTCCAGTCTCCTATCAGGTGTGTATTTTTCACTACTCTAGCTGTAGGATGGCTACTTCGGGCCACGATGGGCCGAAAGGGGTCATGCGGGCCCAATGGGCCTACGGGCCCAATTGGATAAGTTTGTTTGATTGTGTAGTAAATATTGGACTAGGCTAGGTGAATCTCATATTTGTGGCTAGATTTGGGCTAAAAGGGCCACACGAGCATGTGGGCTCATTTGGGCTGAGAATAGGCTTTAGGCCCATTCGTATTGTTATCCCTGTTTAGAATACTTTAGTTTACCAAATTACTAAAATGTCCTCAATTTGTAAAATTACCAAAATACCCCTGATTTACAAAATTACAGAAATACCCTTAACTTTTTAAAAATTATAGAAATACCATTGGTTTACAAAATTACTGAAATACCCTTGGTTTGTAGATTTACCAAACGCCATTGTAGGATGAAATGACTAAAATAACCCTAATAGGTAAAAAGACCGTAAAGCCCCTGTAGGGTAAAGTGACCGTAATACCCTTGTATGGTAAAATGACAAATATGCCCTTATGTTCCGTATGACTGATGTGCTTAGGATTTACATATATTGATATTGGATTAGTTAAGTTTGAGTGACAGGTGGTGGTTATCGTAAGTGATTGATTATGGAAACGTTTCAACTTCAACCCATAACAGGTGTGTACTAACCCCTCGAAGTAGCTTAGATTAATATCTGCTGAGAAGCCAAAATGCTAAAATACCGGTATTTTGGGAACTTGTAATGTTGCGTGTGGGTATAGATGCAATAGATACGATATGATCGGTGTTTGGATCGATGGAGCAGGTGAGAGCGCAATTTTGTGCACAATAGTAAGTTGGGCCTCAATGGGATGGAATCGGGCCCAATGGGCTTTCGGGCCCATTTGGGTAAAATTGATAGAAAATGGAATTTGGAAAAGTTGCATGTTAACACGATTAGTATTGTTGTAAAATTTGGGTTAAGCAGCCTTAGTGGGCTAAATCAGCATTCGTAGGGCCCATTAGGGGTTTTGGGCCCAAAAGCCCGAATTTGATAAGTGGGTTAAAGATCATTGTTTAAACACTCAGAAATATTGACAATTGTAATGAACATGGAAAACCCTAATTTTTGGTAAAATTACGAAAATACCCTTATATTATGAAAAATGACTGTTTTGCCCTTGTGGGCAAGTGAATGACTTGGACTGTGTGGTTGACGGATTTGATTGTGAATATATGTTGGTGATATGAATGACTTGAATGTGATTGTTTGATTTAAATATGGGCATGACATTCTGCATACATGACATATTGCATGGGATATGGGTTATATTGATGGAGGAAGTGCTAAAAAGGCTTTGCCCCAGTTTACCGAAAAGGGCCTTGCCTCAGTTTATCAGAAAGGGCTTTGCCCCGGTTATTAAAAGAGGCTAGGCCTCCAGTTATATAATAAAGCAGCTATGCTGCCAGTGGAGAGTTTGGTTGGGTAGGTTGAGTTATTCCCCACATGGAGAGCTTGGTTGGTACGGATGGAGAGTAGCGGATGGTGGGTCGAGTAGTCTCCTCAAATGGGCTTGCATACATTCATTGACATTACATGTGATATTGAAATGGGCTTGCATACATCTATTGACATTACATGTGATGTTGAAATGGGCCTAAGGGCTATACTGCTTACTGATGAAAGGCTTGACCCGATGATATGATTTATGAAAAGGCTTCAGCCCAGTGATATGATTTATGAAAAGGCTTCGGCCCAGTGATATGATTTATGAAAAGGTTTCGGCCTAGTGATATGATTTATGGAAAAGCTTCGGCCCAGTATATGTCAAGACTAAATAGGGCTTTGGCCTAGATTGTACTGATACCGTGTTATTTACTGTTTGTTTGTTATTGGGGTTACACAATCGAGTTTTCGTAAACTCACCCGCTTTCTAACTCAAGGTGTAATCCTAAGCTTAGATGGTTTGGAGTCTGAGGACTCTGAGATGGCCACACTACTGTTTCTATTTCTTTTAATTGCAATAAGTAGCCGATTTATTTCTTTATAAGTTTTATCTTATTAATATTATTATTTGGTTTTGGGTTGTAATAAGGCCATTTTAATTATTTTTCTGGGATTATTTTATCTTATACCCTATATTTTTCTGATAACAATATGAGTTAGACCTAGGGCGCATTTCCAAAATGATAATTGTTTTCAAAATAACGCAACGATACAATTAATCGGTTTATCAAAAATATCTACTTAAATGAATTCCAACTCATTTTTCTCAAAACCTAACCTAGCACCAAAGTGTGGCAATGGTTGTGGGCATGTCTAGGATTGGATCCAATTAGGAGCTTGGTACTTAAGCAGCCTTCATGGCTCACCTCCTCTTTTGGATACCTACCGGTGCACACTTCCATTCACTTTATTAACTTAGCAAAGACTATCTTTTAAAACACTAAGAAGGACGTTGAAAGAGGCATGGGTATTCGTAAAAACTTCAATGTGACACGTCGATCCGACCATAGCGTCTGGGCTGGGTTTGGAGTGTTACAGTAAGTGCTCCCTAGCCCCGTTTTTTATGTTCTATGCATTTTTGAAGTCCTTAAGGCATGATCTATCCATATCTAGCCATATTTTAAAGTAGGGTTCATGTATGAAACTTGACCCATGTGTGACATGGTTGTATTTTGATGTTTAATAGAGTAATATGAATGTTTGATGTGTGATAAACATCTTTTACTGAGTGATTATTAGTAAAAACACCTAAATATGACTTATTTGAAAGAGGTGTAAAAATGAGTAAAAATGTGAAATAAAGGAAGATATGGGTTGATATGAGATAGAATATGAATCGGCTAGGCTTGGGTAACCAAGAAAATGAATACATTTCGTTTTACGAGCCTAGGGACTAATTCGTAAATAAGTGAAAAGTTAGGGATAAAATGGTAATTTTACCAAAGTGTGTGTTATGGGTCAATATTAGCAATGTATGTATTGAACACGTTGAATTTGGCATTATAGATCAGGAAAAACGTGATTCAAGTCTTGATCAGGGGAAAAATAAAGTTTACAAAGATTAGGCTTGTTTCTATCATTTTGTACCAAGGTATGTTCATTTGCAAATTATGCAACATGTACCATATTTTAAATGCTTGATATTGCATGTATGGTGAGTATATATAATTAATGTGATATTGTACCATGTGTTAATGCTTAAATTTTACTATGAAATATACTTGCTTACTCCAGGAGTATGTGATGGGTACTACGAGTATTGAAATTGACATTTCGAGCAAGCTCAACAGAAATGTGGTATTGAGGAAACCCCGTTCAAACCTTGGGAATAATTTAGGATACAAGTGACATGTCACTAGGAGATATGTGATTTGAACTTATTGAGTTGTGGTTTGAGTTCATGATATATATGACATCCGAACTCATTGAGTTGTGGTTTGAGTTCGTGATATATATGGTACATGTTTTGGTGTCTAGGTACTGGTCTCATATATTGTATTGATGGTGAGGTAGTTCGACATGTGTTGCGGATACTTGACAGGCTGAATGAGCAGTCTCGTGAGTAGCTTGTAAGTGAACAACATGTTATCTGACATATGAAGTAGCATTGACTACATATGAAGCACTTAGGTGCAAGCTTCCGATGTATCCAATAGTATTCCAAGCATTCAATGAGTAATTCAAGAGAAGTTCAATGAGTAAGCTTAACGATGGAATCAAGACAAAGAAGTAAGTTATTATGTGCTAGTGGGCATAGGTATGTACATCAAATTCATGTGAATGACATGAAATACGATGAGCTAGCAGTAAGAACATGTGTATATTTATACATGAAGAGTAAGTTTATGAGATTTGATAAAATGCAAGATTATGTTTGTTATGTTAAATTTATGATTAATGCTTGTTTAACTTGCGTTTTATTTTCATGTGAACTTACTAAGCTTTAAAGCTTACCCACTTCCTTTCTTTTCTTATAGTATCGCCAAATAGCTTGGGGATCGGAAGACGTAGGAGACACGATCACACTGTCAATTGAACATTGGGTATAGCTAGTCTTATCATTTTGAGTATGGCATGTATAGGGACTTGGTCTTTTTTGTTGTGTGTCATATTGATTAGCCAAATGTGTTGGCTCATGATGTTATTATGATTATTTTGTATATGGCCATGAGAGGTGGCTCTTATTGATTATTGATGCATGCATACAAATGTGCTTATGTTTTAAGGTGGTTATAGTTGCTTCTAGTTAATGAGTGTGATGGATGGTTGTATGTTGAGTGTATGAAATATGAGTAATGTGTATACAAAATATGTGGTGTAAATGTGTAACTTGAAAGTAGGTTAGCAAGGATGATAAATAAACATGAAATTGGTGAGGAATGCCATCTGAAAGCATGATAGTTTTGATAGGTGATATGTTGACATTGTTAAGTCATAATTTATCCATGAATAGGAATGTTTGAATAATCAAATATGCCATGTTGTATGCCATGATATGAGTGTAAGTATGTAACTGTTTATGGGTGGCAAATGGCTTGGAAAATAGCCTAAAAATTGTCCACACAGTTAGACAAACGGACATGTGTCTAGGCCGTGTGTGACACACGGTCTGCCCCATGGGCGTGTGATCTGGTTGTATGTCCCCTTCACCCTAATCATGCAAAAAAAATGCCCACTAGTAAACAGACAGGTAGAGACACAGCCGTGTCTCTCAGCTGTGTGAAGGACACGGCCTTAGGACATGGGCGTGTGCCCAAGCCGTGTGAAGTCTGCACTTAATTTTTGGAATTTAATTCGCCACACGGCCTAAGTACACGGACGTGTGACTTGGTCGTGTGACCTGATTTTTTTGATGACTTCATAGTCAAAGAGTTACACAGGTTGAGGACACGGGCGTGTACCAAGCCACACGAGCATGTATGACCACACGACCTACCCACACGGGTTTGTGACTCTGCAAAGCAACAAAATTTTCTAAGTTATCTCGAAGTCTGAAAGTTCCCGGTTTAGTCCCGAACCACCCTCAATGTATGCTTCAGGTCTTGCAGACCTTTATAAGGGACAATTTGCATGTGATTGAAAAGCTTTTAATTGGATGAAATTTTATGGCCTGGTTTGTATGAATGTTCATGTTTAAGTCCGGTAATGCCTCAATCCCTTTCTCGACGTCAGATACAGGTAAGGGGTGTTACAATTACATGACTTGGCACACGGGCGTGTGACACAACCATGTGAACCTACTCAAAAAGTTACACGGGTGAGGACATGGCCTAGGACACGGCCGTGTGTCCCTAGTTTGAGGGTTACATAGTCTGAGACAAGGGCCTGTGTCCCTAGTTTGGAGGTTACATAGTCTGAGGCACGGGCGTGTAATCAGTCAAGTGAGGCACACTATCGTGTGACCTATGTATTCAAATTTTTGTATCTTTTTCCTAGACTTTCGAAATGTTTCCAATTTGGTCCCAAATTATTTTTAAGTTATTTCTAGGGCTTCGAGAGCTTGATTTAGAGACTATACGTATGTGAATGATTGGTTTATGATATGATTATGTTAATGTATGAAATTTATGTTTAAATGTTCCGTTTGTACGGTAATGCTCTGTAAACTTATTCTGGCAACGGATACATGTTAGGGGTGTTACATTATGAACCTTTAGTTATGCCAATCGGTTTAACCAATGCACCTACTTGTTTATGGATTTAATGAACAGAATATTCTAGCTGTCTCTAGACAGATTTGTAGTTATATTTATTGATGATATTATGATCTATTCTCAAGATGAAATTGAGCATGCACAACATTTAAGAATAATTTTTCGGACTTTATGTGAGAAACAATTATTTGCTAACTTTAGCAAGTGTAAGTTCTGGCTCAGAGAAGTTGGATTTTTAGGATACGTTGTATCAGCAGACGATATTAGAGTTGATTCGAGTAAAATATCAGCTATAGTAGATTGGAAACCTTTGAGAAATGTTTCAAAGATCAGAAGTTTCTTTAGTCTAGTCGGATATTATCAGAGATTTATAAAAGGGTTTTCAATGATTTCCACATCATTGACGAAGCTACTCTAGAAAGATTGTGACATCCCAAAATTGACTATAGTTGGGAAGTGGTTTCGGGACCGCTAAACCGAGTCACCGACATGTTCGAACGTAATATTTATTGTCTAGAATATGTGAAAATGCATGTGTGAATTTTGAATTCTTTGATTTAGTTAATTTGATTGTGAATTGAAAGAAAAAGGACTCATGTGAAAGGATTTAAATATATGTGGCTAATTTTAAGAGATTAATAAAAGGATGAAGTAAAATAAATGGACTTGCATGTCAAATAGCCCATTCCTAAGGTTAGTGGCCGGCCATGTCAAGAGTGATGGGCAAGGGAAAACATGTTTCAAACATGTTTAGTTAATGGATTATGCTTGAAAGAATAAAGAAATGAAATTGAAAAAAAAAAAAGGGTTATGATGAAAACAAAAGAGAAAAAAAAGTGTCCATCCTCTCATCTTTTTCTTGCTTGGCCGAATATACTAAGAAGAAAGGGGGGAAAAAGCTTGAGAAAATCAGCCAGCTTACTAGACTAAGGTGTTTTGATACAAGAAGGTATGTTTTATGCCACTCTTGAAAATGCATGCATGATTTGGAGGATTGGTTCAAAATTTTCCTTGAATCTTGAATCGAAACTAGGTTGTTAGGTGAGTTAAATTTCGGCCATGAATGTTGTCTCCCTTGGTGAGTGTTTTGATGTTGTTGTGATGAAAGCATGGAGATGAGTGAGTTCGAATGTTTAACAAAAAGGAAATTTTGTGCCATTGAGTTCTTGTTGTTACGTGTGTGTGTGCATGAGTATTCGGCCATGCTATAGAATTTATGTTGCAAAATGATTAATGCTTAATGAGATGTATAATAGTACTTGTGAATGAGCTTGAGGGTATTTAAACAATTAGACATAAAAAGGGTGGTAATGAGGTTGAAAATTGTTGAATGGTTAATTGGGTAACGAATGAAGCATTCGGCCATATGGGGTATAAATGGGCATAGGTGTTAAATACCTTGTATTGGAAATTTTGATAAATAAGTAGCAATAAATTAAGATGAGATTGAGTAAATTTTCAGCTTAGTTGTGTTAAGTATTCGCAATAATCATAATAATGCATGTGAATGCCGTATGTTTGTGTTTGATGGAGAGGTAAATTGTTTGATTTAGCTCAAGAGCCAAGGGAACTAAATTGGACAAAGGAAAGGAGAAAGCAAACGAGTAGCCGATTTGGAACCGTTCTACCCCAAACAAGGTAAGTCATTAAGCACGTATTTGATATTGCTTAAATGATTGTAAAATTTATGCAATTGTGTTTAATGGGATGATATATATATTTGCAAATGAAAATGTATGTGTATGGAATGATGACATTTGTTGAATGTAAAAGAAATAGTGAAATGTGTAGAAAGTTGCTTTCGGCACTAAGTGTGCGGGCAATACGAGTGTACGGTGACGAGATTGGCACTAAGTGTGCATGCTGGAAAAATATGGCACTGAGTGTGCATGCTGGAAATATATGGCACTAAGTGTGCATGCTGGAAAAATATGGCACTGAGTGTGCATGCTGGAAATATATGGCACTAAGTCTGCGAGCTCGAAGGGTATGGCACTGTGTGTGCGGGCTTAAATCGCATGGCACTAAGTGTGCGAAATCGAGTATTAAGCACTGTGTGTGCGCGTATTTATATATATATATATCTCCGATCGAACAATTATATGGAGGGTGTGTCTCCATCGAGTTGAGTATGGACAGCGGATCGGGTAAGTACCTTGAGCTCATGACGAATAGGCAATACGTTCTTGCTCGGGGTTGAGCGTGGTAAGCTTTAAATCTATGTGATGATTGCAATTGTATGATTGTGGTGTGAATGAGTTGGTGTGTAAAAATGCCTCAATTATCTTATTGTATAGAATATGAAATGTGGATGTATGACTTGGAATGAGATTGAACCGAAAGGTCCGAGGAATTATGGTATAGTTCCGATAGGGATGAAGTACCTAGCCTCGTTTACTGTTTCATGTTGTGAAAATTTTACTAATGGATGGTTGATGAATGCTTATGACTTACTGAGTTATAAACTCACCCGGTGTTTTCTTGTCACCCATTTTAGGTCTCTTGGACTCATATTGTTGCGTGCTCGGAACCGTCGTTGAAGTCATCACACCGGCTGGAAACCTTTTGGTATTGTCTTGGTAGTTGAACTAGGAGAACATTTGGCATGTATAGGCTATTATGTTTTGTTGAATTGTGGGTTGTAAACTTTAAGCCATGTAAAAATGGCCTATGTGGTCGTCGAGTGGGATGCTAGAACCTATAGCCACGAGTCTTAGAAACTTTTATTTTGATAAGGTGGCCATAATTTGTGTCATGTATGATGGATGATTAGTAAGGCCAAGGAAAGATTCATGAAATTGGCATAGTTTATTGCAGTAACTGTTGCGGACAGCAGCAGTGAGATGAGATTGAAAAATCACTAAAAATAGTAGAAGTAGAATTAAATAGTGAATAAATTATGAAATTGAACCTTGATGAATCTATTTTAATATGGATGGAACGAAATGACCATATGAGCAGTATACTGAGAGATATTAAAGTTCTCGTGAGACAGGGCCAGAACGGTTTCTGGGTCCCCTGTCGTGACTTTGAAAATTTACTATAAATTATCCGGAACGAATTAGAAGTCATGCCTTAATGTGAAGATTCCATTTTGAGTCTAGTTTCATTAGAAATAAACGGTACCAGTATTAAAGCCCTGTACAGAGAGATATTCAAGTTGTAACGCGCGAAGGTCAGTGTAGTCGACTTCTGTAACATGGGTGACTTTAACTAATAAACTGTACCAATTGGCCCGACCAAAAATTCTATAAATAAATCCATGGATAGATATATGAGTCTAAATTCAGGAAAATTTATGGAATCAGTTTCCAGTTTTGAAACTCGAGATATGATTTTAAGGCGACAGTGACGCAGTTAGCTAGCCTTGCCGGAACAAAGAATCGATTTTACAAAGAGAGAAATAAGGAAGTAAGCCCGGTAACACCACGTGTTCAAATCCGGTGACGGTCACGGGTTTGGGGTGTTACAAAGATTGTAACACCCCAAACCTGGCCCAGACATTACGGCCGAATCCGACGTGCCACGTTGAATTTAAAAAACCACGTTTCATTTTAGCGCTTTAAAACCAACTTTTTTTAAGCTTAACCAAGTGAATGGAAGCTGGGCACCAGGAAGGAATCCGTAACAGAGGAGGTAAGCCATGAAGGCTGCTTAAGTACCTAGCTCTTCGATTGGATCCAATCCTAGACACGCCCACAACCATTGCCACACTTGGTTATAACGAGTTGAAATTTCTTTGAGTAGATATCTTTGATAAATCGAATAATCGTGACATTGTGTTATTTTGAAAACAAGTATCATTTTGAAAACGCGTCCTAAGTCTAGCCCATTTGAATTATTATCAACCAGTTTAAAGTTATTAAAAATAAAATAATCCCAGAAAAGAATATAAAGTTAAAATGGCCTTATTACAACCCAAAAATAAATAATAAATAAGTTAAACTAAAGAAAACCAATCACTTATTTCAAAAGCCCAAAAGCGATCACTGTGGCCACTTGAATCCCCTCCGGCTCCAAGCCCCCACATCAAGGCTCACCTGCAAGGTTAAGAAAGGGGGGTGAGTTTGGAAACTCAGTGTGCAACAAGCCCCTTTCAGAGCCCAAAACAATATCAGCCTGCTGGGCCTAAGCCCTAATTCAATCTCAGCATATACTGGGCCGAAGCCTTTACATTATTCATATCACTAGGCTGAAGCCTTTTCATTATTCATATCACTGGGCCGAAGCCTTTACTGCAAACGGTATGGCCCATAGGCCCAAATCAATACCACATGCACTATTAATGGATGTATGCAAGCCCGTTTGGGGAGACTACTCAACCCACCAACCGCTACTCTCCACTCGTACCAACCAAGCTCTCCATATAGGGAATAACTCAACCTACCCAACCAAAACTCTCCACTGGCAGCATAGCTGCTTTATCATATAACTGGAGGCCTAGCCTCTTTTAATAACTGGGGAAAAGCCCTTTTTGATAAACTAGGGCAAAGCCCTTTTCGATGGCGGGGCAAAGCCCTTTTGATGAACCGGGGCATAGCCCTTTTAGCACTTCCTCCATTTATAAAACCCAAACCATGCAACATGTCATGTATGCAGAATGTCATGCCCATATTTGAATCAAACAATCATAGTCAAGTCATTCATATCACCAACATATATTCACAATCAAATCCGTCAACCACACAGTCCAAGTCAGTCACTTGCCCACAAGGGCAAAACAGTCATTTAACACCCTAGGGGCAAAATGGTAATTATACCCCCACAAGGGTATCTCGGTATTTCTACCCTACAAGGGTATTTCAGTAATTTTACCCTACACGGGTATTTCAGTAATTCTACCCTACAGGGGTATTTTAGTAATTCTACCCTACAGGGTTATTTTAGTAATTCTACCCTATAGGGGTATTTCGATAATTCTACCCTACGGGGTATTTGAGTAATTCTACCCTACAGGGGTATTTCGATATTTTACAAATTGAGAGTATTTTGATAATTTCACAAATCAGGGGTATTTTGGTAATTTTACAAGCTAGGGGTATTTTGGTAATTTTACAAACCAGGGGTATTTTGGTAATTTTACTGATCGAGGGTATTTTGGTAATTTTATAAACCAAGGGTATTTTAGTAATTTTGTAAAACGAGGGTAAAACGGTAATTCTGTAAATTGAGAGTAAAACGATAATTCTATAAATCGAGGGTAAAACGATAATTTTATAAATCGAGGGTAAAACGGTAATTCTGTAAATTGAGGGTAAAACGGTAATTCTGTAAATTGAGGGTAAAATGGTAATTCTGTAAATCGAGGGTAAAACGGTAATTTTACAAATTGAGGGCATTTCAATAATTTTACAAATTGAGGGCATTTCAATAATTTGGTAAACTAAAGTATTCTAAACAGGGATAACAATACGAATAGGCCTAAAGCCTATTCTCGGCCCAAATGGGCCCACACGCTCGTGTAGCCCTTTTAGCCCAAATCTAGCCACAAATATGAGATTCACCTAGCCTAGTCCAATATTTACTACACAATCAAACAACTTATCCAATTGGGCCCGTAGGCCCATTGGGCCCACATGACCCCTTTCGGCCCATCGCGGCTCGAAGTAGCCATCCTACAGCTAGAGTAGTGAGAAATACACACCTGATAAGAGACTGGAGTTAATCCACGCTCCGAGCACTCTTAGCCGACACCCAACCCAAACGAGCACGCCATACAGCGAAAGGGATCTGCCAAGAAAGGTACCTTTACTCTCCTCATGGTTCCTTCTATTTAATGCCAGCTTCGCATCCACTCTTATGTTAGCTTCCCCATGTGGGATCCCTCCAACATCAGAGTTTAAATTCAACACCAACTCTTGCCGCCCCCTGTTAGCAAAATAAATGCTCCTTGCTTGCCATGGGATTCGAACCCATGTCTCCCCTCAGATGCTCCACACACTACTTGCCACTAAGCCACAAGGCTTTTTGTGTCATATTTTATCCCCAATTAATTATAAGGTCTAAAGGCCAAAGTCCAGGTTCCCTTAAAAAACCAAAATAAATTGCAAGAGCCAAGGCTTGAACCCAGGCTCCCATACAACCTTAATGATGCCACAACCACTAGACTACAAGCTTCCTTGTGTCATTTATTTAACACAATAATTTAAAAGCCCTCATCCAAGCATCCAGGTTTTTTTTCTCTTAATACCAAAATTTTTGCTAAAGCCCAAGTTTGAACCTAAGATTTCTTTAACACTTCTCAGGGCCATTAACCATCAAAGCAAACATTTAATTGTGTTATTTCATTGCACAATTAAATACCTATATACAACCTCCTTACGGACCCACACTCAAGGCCCAATACTTCTAGGCCCAAATTCGGGGTGTTACAAAGATATCAAGTTTGAATGGTTTGAAAAGTGTCAACAAAGTTTCGACTAGTTGAAAGTATTATTGATCGAAGCCCCCGTGTTGATTCAGCCAGAGTTCGGTAAAGAATTTATGATTTATAGTGATGCTTCGCTAAATGGTTTAAGTTGTGTTTTGATGCAAGAATGCAAAGTGGTAGCTTATGCTTCCTGTTAGTTGCAATCACACGAGAAAAATAATCCGACTCATGATTTAGAGGTTGCAGCTATTTTATTTGCTTTAAAGATCTAATGACAATATTTGTAGGAAGAAAAATGTCCGATATTCACTAATCATAAAAGATTGAAGTATTTGATGTCATAAAAAGAATTAAATTTGAGACAGTTTAGATGGTTGGAGTTGCTAAAAGATTACGATTTGAACATCGATTATCATCCAGGAAAAACTAGTGTTGTTGTTGATGCTTTAAGTCGAAATTCATTATTTTCTTTGTGAACTTTGAGCACTTGATTAATGTTGGTTGATGATGGTTCCATTGTAGCGAAACTAAAACCTTGATCGACATTTCTGTAATAGATTTGTGAAGCTCAGAAAAGTGATTCTAAGTTGATTACTAAATGGGACCAAATTGAAAAGACACCTAATTCAGAATTTCATGTTAGTTCTGAAGGTAGTTTGTATTTCTAGAATAGAATGTGTTTCGAGGAATTCTGATGTTATTCAGAAGATTTTATAAGAAGCTCATAGCAGTAATTTTTTAATACCCCCTGATCATAATAAAATGTACAGTGATTTAAAATAGATGTACTTGTGGCTGGGTATGAAACAAGAGATTTTAGAGTTTGTATCAAAATGTTTAATCTGTCAGCAACTTAAAGTCAAGCATCAGGTACCTTTTGGACTATTATAGCCTGTTATGATTCCATAGTTGAAATGAGAACGGGTTACGATGGATTTTGTATCAGGGTTACCTTTGTCTCTAAGGAAGAAATATGCTATCTGGGTTATTGTTATCGGTTGACTAAATTCGTACATTTTATTCCAGTACATACGGATTATTCACTTGAAAAATTGGCAGGATTATACATTTTTGAGATTGTTAGACTTCATGGTGTGCCAATGTCTATTATCTCCGATAGAGATCCATGGTTTACTTCTCAATTTTGGAGTAAATTGCATGAAGCTATGGGTATTTGACTACATTTCAGTACAACATTCCATACACAGACTGATGGTCAGTTTGATCGAGTGATTCAAGTACTCGAGGATATTCTTCGTTGTTGTATTTTAGAGTTTGAGGGTAGCTGCGAGAAATTTCTTCCATTGGTTGAATTTACATACAATAATAGTTATCAGACGAGTATTAAAATGGAGATGTACGAAGCTTTGTATGATTGGAAATGTAGAACTCCATTATACTGGCCTAAACTGAGTGAGAAAAAGCTATTCAATTTTGATTTGATTCGAGAAACCGAAGTAAAAGTCAAGGAAATAAGTGATTGTTTAAAAGCTACTTTTGATCGTCAAAAATCATATGCCAATTTGAAAAGAAAATAAATTGAATTTCAAGTTGGTGACAGAGTGTTTTTAAAAGTATCACCTTGGAAAAAAGTTCTCCGTTTTGGTCGAAAAGGAAAGCTTAGTCCACAATTCATTGGGTCGTATGAGATCATAGAGAGAATTAGGCTTATATCATATCATTTAGCTTTACCATCTAAATTAGAGAAAATACATAACCTATTTCATGTGTCGATGTTACGGAAGTATCAATCAAACCCTTCACAAGTGATTTCACCTGTTGATGTTAAAATTCAGCCAGATATGTCATACAGTGAAGAACCGATCAGAATTTTAGCTTGAGAGGTAAAAGATTAAGAAATAAACCTATAGCTTTATTTAAATTTCTTTGGCGGCACCACGGAGTCGAGAAAGCTACCTTGGAACTGGAGGAAGCTATGAAAGTGTAAAGCCCAAACCTATTTTCTGGTAAGATTTTTGGGGACGAAAATTTCTTTAGGGGGAAGAGTTGTAACAACCCAATTTCAATGGTGCCGGAAATAGTTGTTTCAGGAACACAATACCGATGAGTGAGTTTTTACTTTATTATTAATTTAACATCTACTAGATTATGTTAAGGTCATATTAAAATTTCGTTAAGAAAATTTGAAGTTTAAATGGTTAATTAGGTAAAAAGGATTAAATCGTATAGCTTGCAAATGTAACAACCCGATTTTAGGCCTAGTCAGGACAGTGGTTTCGGGACCACGAATCTGATGTAGTTAAACTTTTTTTTATTAAATTTTTATGGTCTAAAGTTTTATGGAATGATTTCGTGAAAATTTCGTTCGAAAATTTTGACGTTTGATCACTCAATTTAGCAAAAAAGGACTAAATTGTAAAAAGTGCAAAAGTTGTGTTCTACATGCTAGAGGTGTCAAATTGCTATGAAAATTTAAATTGAAGGTCCTTAGATGGTAATTAGGCAATTTTACTTTAATTTGGACAAAAATAGACTTGAGGTAAGAGAATTTTAGTGTTTTAAGAAAAGGGCATTTTGGTTATTTAGTAATTAAATGAATTAAAAAAAAATCAAGCCAAAATCTTGTCCATCTGTCTCACCATAGCCGAATTTTTCAAAGGGAAGCCATAGCTAGGGTTTGGCCACTTCCAAGCTCGATTATCAAAAGAAACGAGGTTCGGACCTAGATCAAGGGAAAAATAAAGTGTTTAACGAGTAGGTCTCATTTCTACTATTTTTGTACCAAGGTAAGTTTGTATGTAAATAGTGCATTGTTTTAATTATGTTTTAAATACTTTTTTATTGCATGAATTGCGATTGACCTTTGGACATATTTGACAAAGTTTCGAAAAATGTGAAATCCTAGTTGAACCTTACGAATAGATTGGATACAAATGTCATGACATTAGGGTTAATGAGACCACGTGTAAGATCGTATCTGGGTTATGGCATCAATATGAGACTACGTATAAGACCATATATGGGATATGGCATCGATATGAGACTTTGTGTAAGACCATAGCTGGGCTATTGGTATCGATATGAGATTACATATAAGACCATATCTGGGATATGGCATTGGAATGGTACCATGTGTACAGAACTCCCGAGTATCCTTTAGTATTCCAAGTGGTTCAACGAGTAATTTAACAACTATGTCAAAGATGAATTGTTTGAAAATCCAAGTTTCAGATGGCTTAGGTATGTACGTAAAACTCATATGTAATGAGCTCTTTATGTGATGAACCCTCGGTAAGGTTATGATTGAGTAAGTTTGGCTATGAGATTTATAATAACATTTATGTTAACTTACCTCATGTTAATTGTATGCTAAATGTGTGTTTATGATGCTTATTATTTGCATAGGAACTTACTAAGCTTTATACCTTACTTCCCTTTCTTTTCCCTTTTCTTATAGTGTCACCAAGCTAGCTCGGGGATCAGAGACTTCCGGAGATCCACTCACACTATCAACTTATTATTTTGGGTATCAATGAATTCAACATTTTGAGTTATGGCATGTATAGGGACTTGGTCATTTTGTTGTGTGTCATAATTAATCTGGCCAAATGTTTTGGCCTATGTTGGTTGATAATTCATTTTGTAAATGGCCATTGAAATTGGCTAATATTGGTTTAAGTATGTATGCATATGATGATGTTTTCATGGATGTGGAAATTTGCATGGTTTAAGTTGATAAGTATGTGATGTTCATAGTGATAAATGGTAGCATGTGAATGATGTGTGGATGACTTGGTTTTGGCTGAATTGGTTGAATGTAATTGCTTGGAGTGGTGCTATGTTTTTTTGTGTAGGTGTGTGCATTAAAGGGGGACAAAATGGCTTGGTAAATGGCCTTATATTTGTCCACACGGGTAGACATATGGGCATGTGTCTAGGCCGTGTGAGACCCATGGCTTGCCGCATGGGCCTATGTGCTAGCCGTGTGTCCCCTACACCTTAATTGTTGCAAAATAGAATGCTAATTATTGAGCACACGGGCAGAGACACAGGCTTGTGTCTTAGCAGTGTGGACGACACGGCCTCAAACACGGGCTTGATGCCCTGGCCGTGTGAAGTTTGCACCTATTTTATGAAAAATTATGAAAATTAAATCAACCACATTGGCTAGCACACAGGCGTGTGACTTGGCTGTGTGTCTTCAATTTGTTCTTGTGTGACAAACAGAGAGTTACACGGGTTAGGGACACAAACATGTGTGACCACATGGCCTGCCAACACGGGCGTATCCCAAAGCCACACAGGCATTTGACCCCTATTTAATGAAAAATTTTCTAAGTGTTGTAAAATTTTCTAAAGTTCTCAGTTTAGTCCTGAACAGCTTCCAATGTATGTTTTAAGCCTCGTAGGCTCGTTTTAGGGACAATATGAATGTATATGAAAAGTTTTAAATTTGGATGGAAATTTAAGATGTCTCAATTTTGTATGATTTCTTGTGTATAAGTCCGGTAATGCCTCGTACTCTATTTCGACATTGGATACGGGTAAGGGGTATTACAACAAAAGTGAGTATCTATTAGTTTAAAGGGATAAATGGCTACATAAAGAAAATTTAAAGGATCTAGATAGTAATTATACCATTCTTAAAGTTAGTGGACAATTATGGGTAGGATTTTGTTAATTTATAAGTTAATAACTAAGGGTAAAGTGGTAATTTAATAATTAATCTTAAACTAAAACAAAACAAAATTGATACCATCTTCTCTAGTTGTCTTCTCCACCAAAAATTGAAGAGAAAAACATCATTTTTAGGGCTTTAAAGTTCAGCCAAGCTTTTGCATTGTATGGTATGTGATTTTGATTTCGTTTTTAATGATTTTTATGCTTTTGTGTTTGTATTAACTTAATCTAGCTAGCTCGGGGATTAATTTGCAAAACTGTTAAAGGTTGAAAGACTTCCCATGGTTGTTTTTGAATAGGTTTTGATGTTAGTTGATAGAGTTGTAACACCCCTCACCCGTATTCACGGTCAGGATAGGGTTACGAGGTATTACCGACCAATACATATCATTTAACATACATAACTTATACATTTATTCATCCATTCTCAAACACCATTCAATCATATTCACAATGTCCCTTATAAGGGCCTACGAGGCCTTAAACATGCTTTAAAAGTGGTTTGGGACTAAACCCATAACATATGAAAATTTTGGAAACTTATAAAAATTTCAAACATACAAGGGTCACACGCCCGTGTGAACAGGCCGTGTGCCTCACACGGCTTCGGACACGCCCGTGTCCTAGGCCGTGTGAAAATAGGGAATACATACTGACTTGGGTCACACGGTTGACCACATGCCCATGTGTTTAGCCCGTGCGTCATTCGAAGCAGCCATACACGCCTATGTGCCAGGCTGTGTGCAAGGTCATGCCAATCTTGTAGGGTATACTAACTTATGCAACACGGCCAAGTCACACGCCAGTGTGCTAGGCTATGTGCCATTTAGGGGGTATACTGACTTGTGCCACATGGCCAGTCACAAGCCCGTGTGTGAGGCCGTGTGATGTATACTAACTTAAATTTAATTTAAACACTAGGGGACACAGGGCTATGTAGCATGACCGTGTGTCATACACGACTGAGACACACGCATGTGTCCCGAGTCGTGTGGACAAAAATAGGCCATTTGTAAGGCCAATTTGCCACCCTTATTCATGATCACCTTAACAACCAAAATGGTACCATTTCATCATACAATAGGCATTCTAGAATCACCAACCAAATGTACAATTTATACTATATCCATTTCAATCAAATTCAATACCCAAATTAATGTTAATTACCTATTCAACACTTATATCATCAAGCATCAATTCACAAGCATAAAACTTCTCAAATTATCAACTTCAATCCTACCATATAAATCATTTACCAAACTCAAAATATAACCATTTGAGCAATTATGAAGCCATAACCACATTTATACCAAAACATACTAAAATAAGCCATCACTCATGGCTATACATACAAAACAAAACATATACATTTACAAGCCAAATCATATGGTTATATTCACAACCAAAGTACCATAACTAGCCTATTCATGCCATATACCGTATATACATAACTCAAAAGTACCAATTACATAGCGGTCTTCCTCATGGTGATGTCACAGTAGAGTCTCTCGTCGCTCCTCGACTACCACTCACATTCCCAACTTTTCTCTGTGGTCTTCCTCTAGCCGACATATTACTCGGTCTTGCATTCTGAGATTTATCTTTTTTATTTAGTTCGGGACAATCTCTAATAAAATGATCTCGTGAACCACAACTATAACAAGCTCTATTATTAGCTTTCACCCAGCACTCTCCAAAATGCCATCTTCCACAATATTGACACTCGGGTTTAACATCTTTCACATTGCTAACACTTGATACCGATGTAGCTTGAGCTTTAGGGCTGGTGAATTGCTTTCCACAATCTCTATTAGAAAATCCCACTAAAGCTACTGATCGGCTAAAATAGTCTCTGGATTTCTTCGATGAGGATTGATAAGGTTTACTCATCGATCCCTTTCTTGTATCTCTAGTTTTTGAATCCACCTTTCTCTTTTCTTTGCTAAGATCCTCGACTTTAGAAGCCCTTTCAACAAGAATGACAAATTCTTTTAACTCTAGAATTTCGACTAGTAGTTTTATATCTTCGTACAATCTGTCAACGAACCGTTTACACATAATCTCCTCAGTAGACACATCCTCTCAAGCATACTTGCTCAACAGAAAGAATTCTATTTCACAATCGATGACAGTCATCCGGCCTTGTTTCAACTCTAGAAACTCTTTATGCTTCTGGTCGAGAAATCTTTGACTAACGTATTTCTTTCAGAATTCAGATTGGAAAAACTCCCAAATAACCTGTTCTTTAAGAACCACAGATATTAATGTTTTCCACCAATGGTACGTATTATCTCTCAGTAAAGGTACAACACATTTGATACATTCATCAGGAGTGCAAGATAATTCATCGAATACTCGAATCGCGTTTTCGAGCCAAAACTCAGCTCTCTCTGCATCATCATCAACAGTAGCCCTGAATTCTTCAGCCCCATGTTTACGAATTTTATCCACTGGTGGCTTGTTCAACCATGTCAAATCTATAACTTGAGGAATAACAGGGTTTGGTTGAGGAGCAGGTGGGGGTGGAGGTTGTTAAGTAGTCGAATTCATTCGAACGAGCTCCGTGAACCACTCATTCATCATTTGGAAAAAGGCTTGCTTAGCCTCTCCCTCATGGCTACTTGACACGATCCTAGCTTCAGTAGGTGCTATCCCTTGAGTGGGAGCGGGCGCATTACGCTCTCCAGCATCGGCTACAGCTCGTTCGGGATCCATTACTATACAAAAACATAATTTAAGCTATCAGGAATCATCACAGTATCGCAGAGTATATATGGCATGTATAGCTAGACTCTCACACAAGCTACATTAGTCCAAGAATTGACTAAACTATAGCTCTGTTACCAATAAGTGTAACACCCCTCACGTATATTCACAGTCAGAATAGGGTTACGAGGTATTACCAACCAATACATATCATTTAACATACATAACTCATACATTTATTTATCCATTCTCGAACACCATTCAATCATATTCACATTGTCCCTTATAAGGGCCTACGAGGCCTTAAACATGCTTTAAAAGTGGTTCGAGACTAAACCGATAACATACAAAAATTTTGGAAACTTATAAAAATTTCAAACATACAAGGGTCACACGCCCATGTGAACAAGCTGTGTGCCTCACACGGCTTCGGACACGCCCGTGTGTCTAGCCTGTCTGTCTTTCGAAGTGGCCACATGTAACACCCCAAACCTGGCCCAGACGTTATGACCGAATCTGGCGTGTCACATTGAAATTTTAAAAACCCATGACTCGTACTAGAGTTTTAAAAGATCGTCTTTTGCAAAGTTAACAAAGTGAATGGAAGCTGTGCACCAGGTAGGTATCCGAAACAGAGGAGGTGAGCCATGAAGGCTGCTTAAGTTCCAGGCTCTCGATTGGATCCAATCCTAGACATGCCCACAACCGTTGCCACACTTTGATAAACGAGTTGAAATTCATTTGAGTAGATATCCTTGATAAACCGGTTAATCGTGTCGTTGCGTTATTTTGAAAACGAGTATTATTTTGTAAATGCGCCCTAAGTCAAGCCCATTTGAATTATTATTAGAAATATTTAGAGTTATTAAAAATAAAATAATCCCAGAAAAAAATAGTTAAAATGGCCTTATTACAACCCAAAAATAAATAGTATTTAAGATAAACTAAAGGAAACCAGTTACTTATTGTAAAGTCCAAGAGCGATCACCGTGGCCACGCTGAATCCCCTCCGGCTTCAAGTCCCCACATCAAGGCTCACCTGTAGGGTTAAGGAAGGGGGGTGAGTTTTGAAACTCAGTGTGCAACAAGCCCCTTTCAGAACCCAACCAATATCAGTGTACTGGACCTTAGCCCAAGTTCAGTTTCAATATATACTGGGCCGAAGCCTTTCGTTTAACGGTTACTGGGCCAAAGCCTTTTCATAAATCATATCACTGGGTCGAAGCCTTTACTGTAATCGGTATGGCCCATAGGCCCATTTCAATATCACATGCAATATTAATGGATGTATGCAAGCCCGTTTGGGGAGACTACTCAACCCACCAACTGCTAGTCTCCACCCGTACCAACCAAGCTGTCCATGTGGGGAATAACTCAACCCACCAAACCAAACTCTCCACTGGCAGCATAGCTGCTTTATCATATAATTGGAGGCCTAGTCTCTTTTAATAACTGGGGCGAAGCCCTTTTTGATAAACTGGGGCAAAGCCCTTTTCGGTAACTGGGGCAAAGCCCTTTTAGAACTTCCTCCATTCATATAAAACCCAACCCATGCATATGTGAATATATCATGGCATATCATGTGCATATCATGGCATATCATGTACAAAAGCAGTATCACATGCATCTTAATTATAACATAACCCTAGGGGTATAATGGTCATTTTCACCTAGGGGCAAAAAAGGTCATTTTCACATTATAAGGGTAATTTCATTTCTCTATCAATTATTAGGGTTTTCCATGCTCATTATCAATTATCAACAATTTCAAGTGTTTAATCAGCGACTCTAGCCCATTCTAGCAAAACTGAGTCATTGGGCCAAAAACCCCTAGTAGGCCCTGTATGGCTGATTTAGTCATCTAGACCCATTTAGCCTATATTCCATAACGTTATTAACTATCTTAATGTGCAATTTATCTAGATTCCATTTTCTACCAACTTACCCAAATGGGCCTGAAAGCCCATTGGGCCTGATTTTAGCCCCTCGAGGCCCAACTTATCGTGATGCAGCAAATCATGCCCTTACCTGTTCCAACGATCCCTATCATCAAACTTATCGTATCTAGCTAACCTATGAGCTTTCACATGCTCACAAGTCCTCGAAATGCCAGAATTTTCGGCATTTCGGCTTTTCGACATATATCGAGTTAAGCTACGAAAGAGGGTTCGTTACACACCTGTTTTGTGACGTTCACCAACGAAGACTCCCACGGAAACCTACAATTATTCACCACCATTCTTAGTCTACAGTTCATGCTAATCAACCCAAATCTTACCTTACCAAAATCGACCAAAGAATCCCTAATGGCCATAGTTCACTTACCTTCACAGGGACTGACGATATGATTCAAGCTTATCCAACACTGACAAGCCAAGCCTTACTGCTCCTCCAAAGTTTATCTATTCCACTATACGAACCATAAAAATCAAATGAAGAAACCCAATGAGGCCTATATCTCAAATCGACAACCTCCCTAAACTATAGGGGGGTTTCAGCTTTTGTCAACAGTTATACTACTGAATCGATTGGAGTATGAATACTTACCATAGTCTTTCTTTTTTGTACAGCTTAAAATTTAGCAAGTGAAGGAATTGGCCACCAAAAAGTGAAGAGAAAAGGAAGGTTGTTGCTTAACAAGAAATTGGCACAACCAAGCTTCACAGGTTTCGGCTTTTGTGGCTTTTCGAAAAAAGTGATGATGAGAAAGAGAGTAGTAGATGGGAAGAAAGGAATAGTAGGCTGGTTTTGGAGAAGAAAAGAAAGAAAGATGAATGGAAAGGGTGATAGTTCTGGTTAGAGAAGAAAAAGGGAGAAAAGAATGGCTCTATGGTGTTCCAACAGAGGAAAATCGGGACAACTATAGCCTAATGCCAAAATGCTTCCTCAAAATCCCCAAGCCGATTTGTCCTCCCTAATCCCCTCTATTCGGCCAACTCTAATCCCTCCTTCAAATCCCTAAAATCTCTCCCCTTATCACTTCTTAATTCAAGCATTCAACTGATTCAAACTCTCTCCAACAGAGTTCCATTCGGCTTCAACTTTTGCATGCTCAAGGCATAAAAATAACATCACATTTGCCATCATAGTGAATCGAACCTTGGCTTTCCCCCAACCACTTACACGCCACCTTTTTAGATCCTTAGTGGCGTCACCTAGCCACATTGCCAGGGGCTCTTTTGTGTTACTTTTTACCCACACCTTTTAATAAGGCCACCTATCCAAAGCCCCTAACTCCTAACTCCTTAAGTCCAAAATTCAAAAATTCTACGAGTTTTGGCCATCACATGGGCCTTCCATAAGCCCAATTACATACTCCAATTATGAATTTCACAACCAAATACCAAATTTTAAAAACTTTACCAAAATCTCGAGAATCACAAAAAACTCAAAAATCAGGATATTACACCACATACACCTGTGTGCCACGCCGTGTGCTAGGCCGTGCCAATCCTATAGGTTACTGACTTATGCAACACGACCAAGTCACACACCTATGTGCTAGGCCGTGTGCCATTTAGGGGGTATACTAACTTGTGCCACACGGTCAGTCACATGCACGTGTGTGAGGCCGTGTGGAGCATACTAAATTCAATTTAATTTAAACACCAGGGGACACACGACCATGTAGCATGACCGTGTGTCGCACACGGCTGAGACATACGCCCGTGTCCCTGCCCGTGTGGACAAAAATAGGCCATTTGTAAGGCCAATTTGCCACCCTTATTCATGATCACCTAAACAACCAAAATGGTACCATTTCATCGTATAATAAGAATTCCAAAATCACCGACCAAATGCAAAATTTATACTATATCCATTTCAATCAAATTCAATACCCAAATTAATGTCAATTACCTATTCAACACTTATATCATCAAGCATCAATTCACAAGCATAAAACTTCTAAAATTATCAACTTCAATCACACCATGTAAATAATTTACCAAACTCAAAATATAACCATTTGAGAAATTATGAAACCATAACCACATTTGTATCAAAACATTCTAAAATAACCCATCACTCATGGCTATATATACAAAACAAAACATATACATTTACAAGCTAAATCATATGGCTATATTCACAACCAAAGTACCATAACTATCCTATACATGCCATATACCATATATACACAACTCAAAGTAAGCTTCATAGCTTGGTAAGTGTGACAGCCCTAAAGTGACCCTAGTCGAAAAGCGGTTTCGGGACCGCTAAACCGAGTCACCAAATTATTTGAATATGATATTTATTGTCTAAAATATGTGATTATGAATGTGTGAAAGTTTTAAGCTTTGATTTTGTAAACTGCATGTGAATTTAGTCAATAGGACTTATGAGTGACACTTTTGAAATGTGATAGGTTAATCTATAAGGATCTATTAGTGCATGTAATCAAAGGGGTGGACTTGCATGTCAATTTCCCCCATTTAATTACTAGTGGCCGGCCATGACAAAGGGTGATGGGCAAAACATGTCATAAAACATGTTGTGTTAATGGTTTATGTTAGAAATGATAAAATAATAATGGGAAGGTAAATGATGACAAAAAAAAGAATGTGTGTGGTTGCCCCCCCACATTGCCGTGACTAGAGAAAGAGGAGGAAAAAAAAAAGAGTTCATTTTTTGGTTCTTCTTGGCCGAATTGAAAAGAGGAAGAAGGGGATGAAGCAATCGGTCATCTTAGGTGAATGTTAAGGTAAGAAAGTTTATGCTAGTTCTTGAAATTTTAGTTAATATTGAGTGAGATATCAAGTTATTTTTGGTAACCCATGTTAAAATTTTGATTTTTGATTGAGTAAGGTTTTCGGCTATGGAGATTAATAAGGGTGATGGTTATGTTTCATGCTAAATCAAGATGAACAATGGTAGTTGTTTACACCTTGATATTTATGAGTTCCTTCCTTGGTTCTACCTTAGATCCATGAAGTATATTTTCATTTGGTGTTGTTGGAGATTTCAGCCATGGGTAGAAAAAAAAAAGGAACTATAGATTTTGAGATTTATGTTAGAAGCAAATGAGTGAGAGTTGGATGAATATTAGGAGGTTAAAATTCATGGGATCATAAGCTTGTAAGCTTGATGATGAAATTTATGCTTTGTGAGGGTAAATGGTTTAAAAGGAGCATTCGGCCATGAGGTAAGATTAAGATGAAGTGATGCTAAATGCTTTGAATATTGAGTATATATTGTTATAAGTTGAATTTGAGGTTGTTAAGTTGTCTTTGTCATTGCCGAATGTGTGTATAGCTAAAGAAAACTTGTTAAAGTGCTTAGTTAAGTGATATTAGGTTAATGATATGTGTATCCGGTCATAAAGGTGAAGTGCAAAATGTTAGTATTTAATTACTAGTGTATATATATGCGTATTAGCCGAGTTTTGAACTTGAAACAAAATGATATGTAGTCAATACAAGTAACCATACTTGTAGGAAGTATTAAGCATATAATCGGCCTCAACATAGACATGCATATTCGGCCACATGAAGAAGATTGGTGTTGCATGTATTCGGTTAGAGGCAAGCATATTGATGCTTTTATCTTGGCTTAGACAATCAGCTAAAAGAGAGTGTGGGCTAATATGTTGAGTTGATTCATGATTTCATATGTATGTGACTTTAATGTCTAATGTATATATATATGGGCTAAGTACCTTGAGTTCCTCTTTTGATGCTCAAATGATTAAATCAATTTATTTGTTAAATTAAGCTCAATAGCAAAGGGGAACTAAATTCGATAAAGGGAAGGAAAAAGTGGTCGAATAGCCATCGAAATCGTTCGACAACATCCGAGGTAAGTTTTCGAGCAATGAGACTTAGTTTATGATTTGATTAAGTCATAATGTATGTGCATAGAGATCGTGTTATAAAGCAAACTAAACCATCTTGTTTGTATGTGGCTAGTGAGCCGAAATGGGAATGCTTAATCGTGACTTGTGTTTGAACTCTAATTATGAAAATGAAATTAGATGTGTCATGATTTATTGATATGTGCATGAATGTTCGGATGATAACCGGGCTAAGTCCGAGAGCATTTGAGCTAGTGGCTAATTCGGGCTAAGTCCCAAGGCATTCGTATGAAGCTACTATATCCGGGCTAAGTCCGAAGGCGTTTATGTGAGCTATTATATCCGGGCTAAGTCCCAAGGCATTAGTGCGAGTTATTATACCGGGCTAAGTCCCAAGGCATTTGTGCAAGTTACTATAACCGGGCTAAGTCCCAAGGCATTTGAGCTAGTGGCTATATCCGCTAAACTCAAGGTACTTGGTTTGAGAACGAGTGATCTTGCTGTAATAATTTAAATTGATACGCTCGTAAAACCCAACGATGAGGTACGTTTAGATATGCATTAGGGTGGTGATTCGTTTAAATAATATTCGCCAAGAAATTAATGAGCTTAGGCCTTAGCTAAGTTGATCTTTTGTGTATGAATATAAGGGTTGGTAATGTGAAGTAAGTATGATATTGAGAATTTGTGCATATGAGATTATCCGTTTAGCCATATGAATGCTATACTTTGGTTGTGTCTAATTTCATGGCTCAAACTTACTAAGCATTAAATGCTTACTCCGTTTCTTTGATTCTCTGTTTTATAGATTTTGGGTTCGCTACCATCGGACTCGGGATTGTTGAAGTCGAAGTCGTCCACACTATCAAAGCCCCTTTTTGGTACACTTTTGGTTGAACTTTGAAATGGCATGTATAGGACTACCCGTTTTGTTGTTGGTCATGGACCCATTGGTTTTGTATAAATTTGGATAGCCATGCGAAAATGGCTTATATACACTTTGAGCTTAGTATTATAATCGTCTTGTATGATGTTCATTAAGAGGTATGGAAATGTTTGGGAACGATTAGCCGTTGGAATGGTTAATCATGATCATATTTTGTGCTATATATGCTAAAGGGCTAGTTGAATCATGGAAACTATGTAATAGGTAAAGTCTACCTTAAAATAGATCTTGATAGCAGCAGATGGCGTGAATGTGAAAAATCACTAAAAATAGTAAGAATGGAATTAAATAGTGAATAATAATCGAACCTTGATGAATCTATTTTCATAGGAAAGTAACGAAACGATTATATGAACAAGTATATTATGAGATATTTAAGTTTTGAAAAAGGGGCGAACGGTTTCGGATTCCTGTTCGACTTTGGAAATTCATTACAAATTAACCAGAGATAATTAGAAGTCATGCCATATATGTATAGTTTCCTTTTCGAGTCTAGTTTCTATAGAAACAAACTGCATCGATATTGAAGCCCATGCAGGGAGATATCCAAGTCGTAATGTGCAAAGGTCGGTGTAGTCGAACCACGAAATAGGGAGACTTTAACTAATAAACTGTACTAATTGGCTCGACCAAAAATTCTAGAAAAAAATTTGTAGATTGATATATGAGTCTAGTTTCAGAACGAAACTGATTTTCGAGTTTTGAAACTCAAGATATGATTTTTAAGGCGACAGTGATGCAGTAACCTGTGTGTCCGGAAATTCTTAAATGGACTATGGAAATAATTGTATTAAGGCCGTTAGCCCCTCGTGTCCGACCCCGGCGACGATCTCGGGTATGGGGTGTTACAATTTTATTGGTATCAGAGGTACGGTTTAGTCGATTCTAGGACTACCGTACTACCTTTGGGTCTAGCTATACATGCCATTATGTGATTATTTGATAGTGTGGTGATTTCTGACATTTGCAAATGTGTGTATTTATAGTAATGGATCCCGATCCCGACCGAAGCGGTGGTGATGATCTCGAGTGTAGCGCTGCTCCTCAAGACAAGGGACAACACCGGCGGACTCTCAACCTAATGCTAGTAATTCAATGATGAAGCTAGACAAGCTTTTTATAGCGTGATGAATGATTGGTTCAACCAATACATTCGAACTAATACGGCTGTTCCACAACCTCCATTCCCGACAAATACCACCCCCGCACCTACCATACCTCCGGTAATCGACCAAATAAGGTCAAATAAGCCCCGATTGATGAAATCCGAAAACACAGAGCTCTGAATTTAAAGCTACGGACAGCGATGATGCCGAGCAAGCTGAATTGTGGTTGGACAACACTATCCGGGTACTCGATGAGCTATCTTGCACACCCGATGTGACAGCCCTAAAGTGACCCTAGTCGGAAAACGGTTTCGGGACCGCTAAACCAAGTCACCAAATTATTTGAATGTGATGTTTATTGTCTAAAATATGTGAATATGAATGTGTGAAAATTTTTAAGCTTCGATTTAGTAAATTGCATGTGAAATTAGTCAATAGGACTTATGTGTGACACTTTTGAAATGTGATAGGTTAATCTAAAAGGATCTAATAGTGCATGTAATCAAAAGGGAGGACTTGCATGTCAATTTCCCCCCCTAATTACTAGTGGCCGGCCATGACAAAGGGTGATGGGCAAAACATGCAAAAACATGTTGTGATAATGGCTTGTGTTAGAAAAATAAAATAAGGGGCATGGTAATAAAATAATGAAAGGGAATATGATGAAAACAAAGAAAAAAAAAGTGTGTGGTTGTTCCCCCCCCCCCATTTTGCCGAAACTAGAAAAAAAAAAGAAGGCTTCATCCTTTGGTTCATCCTTGGCCGAAAACTTTAAGGAGGAAGGAAGAAGAAGGGTTGAAGAGGTTCGGCCATGCATGTAACTAGGCTAAGGTATGTTTGATGATGTTCCATGAGATGCATGCATGTTTTAGTTGGTAGCTTGAGTTCTACCTAGCCCATGGTCTAAATCTTGCTAGGTGATGGAAATGACACTCGGCCATGGATGCATCATTCTTGCTTGGTGTTGATGTCATTTACATGCTAAAAATGAAGCTTTGTAATGATGCATGTGATGGTGGATTGATGACTCTTGAATCTTCTTTTTAACATTTTTTGAGTGAGACATTAAGTTCTTTGTTTAACCATGACCAAAATCGAAATGGTATGGTGTTGTGATGCATTCGGCCATGGTAGAAAGTAGAGGAAAAATATGGTTGTTGTTAGATGAAGTAGAGTCTAACAAATGAGCACATATGTGCATTAGTTGATATATGGAGAAGAATCGGCTAGCAAGTTGTGTGCCAAGGCGAATATAATTTTGTATATTAATGAGTAATGCATGTGTTGAATTGATGGAAAGGAGAGGATGCTTTAATAGTGTATATATGTGTACTAGCCAAGTTTTGAACTTGAAACAAAATGGTGTTTAGTCAATACAAGTGACCATACTTGTAGAATGTATTAAGTGTTGCAATCGGCCTTAGCATAGATGTGTATGTTCGGCCACATGAATGAGTACATAAGTTGATGTGTATGTTCGGCCATAGGTAAGCATATTGATGGCTTTATCTTGACTTAGAAAATTCGGCTAAGGGGAATATTAGCTAATATGTTGAATTCGATTCGTGATTTCGTACATATGTGACTCTAATGTCTAATGTATATATGGGCTAAGTACCTTGAGCTTCTCTTTTGATGTTCAAATGAATTGTGTTAAATTGCTTAATGTGATTAAAATGCATGACCATTGTGTATTTGAGCTAAAGGGTGGCCATATGACCTATTAAACTCCTTGTCATATTCGGCCATAAGCTAGCATAATGAGACTTTAATAAGTTAAATTTGTTTGAATTAGCTCAAGAGCTTAGAGGACCACAGTTGGATAAAGGAAAGGAAAAAGTTATCGAATAGCCGCCGAAATCGTTCGACCACATCCGAGGTAAGTTTTCGAGTAATGGAACTTAGATTATGATTTGATTAGATCATGTTTTAAGCAAATCAAAATCATGCACTTTGTATGTGGCTATTGAGCCGAAATTGCAAGTGTGATAAGTGTCTTGTGTTTGAGCTTTGGTAATGAAAATGAAATACGGATGTGTCATGATTTATTGATATATGTGCTTGGTTATTCGAATGATATCCGGGCTAAGTCCCGAAGGCTTTGTGCTAAGTGACTATATCCGGACTAAGATCCGAAGGCATTTGTGCGAGTTACTAAATCCGGGTTAAGTCCCGAAGGCATTTATGCGAGTTACTAAATCCGGGTTAAGTCCCGAAGGCATTTATGCGAGTTACTATAACCGGGCTATGTCCCGAAGGCGTTTGAACGAGTATCTATATCCGGTTAAATTCCGAAGGTACGTGATTTGGGAATGAGCAATCTTGCTGTAAAATTTCAGTTAATACGCTTGTAAAATCCCAACAATGAGGTATGTTTCGTATGTGCATTGGAATAGTTGATTCCTTGAATAATATTCGCTCGATGAGTAATGAGCTTCGGTATTTGGCTAAGATGATCCCTTATGTATGAATATAGGGGTTGGAATGTGAAGTAAGAATGATTTGAGAATATGTATATATGGAATTATTCGTTTAGTTATATCAATGCTATACTTCAGTTGCGCTTAAATTCTTTGCTCAAAACTTACTAAGCATTTAATGCTTACTCCGTTTATTTAATTCTCTGTTTTATAGATTTTGGTTCTTCAGCTATCGGACTCGGGATTTTGAAGTCGAAGTCGCCCACACTATCAAAGCTCCTTTTGGTATACTTTTGGTTGAACTTTGAAATGGCATGTATAGGACTACCCTTTTGTTGTTGGTCATGTACCCTTCGGTTTTGTGTAAATTTGGATAGTCATGCGAAAATGGCTTAAATATACTTTGATCATAGCATTATAATCGTTTTGTATGTTGTTAAATCGAGAGGTATGGAAATGTTGGTAACGGTTAGCCATGGGAATGGTTATTCATGATCACTTTTGGTATATGTATGACAAACTCTAGTTGATCCATGGAGGATCATGAAATAGGTAAAGTTTACCTTAAAAATAGATGCTGGCAGCAGCAGTGATGTGAATGTGAAAAATCACTAAAAATAGTAGGGATGGAATTAAATAGTGAATAAATTATTTAATTGAACCTTGATGAATCTATTTTCATAGGAAAGTAACGAAACGTTCATATAAACAGTATATTATGAGATGTTAAAGTTTTCGTGAGACAGGGCCAGAACGGTTTCTGGATCCCCTGATCTGACTTTGGAAATTCATTATAAATTAACCAGAGACATTTAGAAGTCATGCCATATATGTATAGATTCCTTTCTGAGTCTAGTTTCTATAGAAACAAACGGTGTCAGTATTGAAGCCCTGTACAGGGAGATATCCAAGTCGTAATGCATGAAGGTCAGTGTAGTCGCACCCTGTAACAGGGGAGACTTTAACTAATAAACTGTACTAATTGCCCTGACCAAAAATTCTAGAAAAAAATCTGTAGATGGACATATGAGTGTAGTTTCAGGAAAAAATTATGAAACTGATTTTCAAGTTTTGGAACTCAAGATATGATTTTTAAGGTGACAGCGATGCAGTTAGCCAACTGCCTGGAAATTTTTAAAATGGACTGTGAAAGCAAGTGATTTAAGTCTGCAAACCCCTCGTGTCCGACTCCGGCAACGGTCTCGGGTACGGGGTGTTACACCCGATGAGTGCCTAAAGTGTACTATCTCCTTGCTACGTGATTCTACCTACTATTGGTGGAATACGTTGACTTCTGTTGTGCCCAGAGAGCAAGTAACTTGGGAGTTCTTCCAAACCGAGTTTCGAAAGAAGTATATCAGTCAGAGATTCATTGACCAAAAATAAAAGAAATTTCTTGAACTCAAACAAGGTTCCATGTCGGTTACCGACTATGAACGAAAATTTGTGAGGCTTAGCCGATACGCGCGAGAATGCATTTCTTCAGAGGCCGTGATGTGTAAACGTTTCGAGGATGGACTGAATGATGATATAAAGTTGTGTGTTGGCATTTTAGAAATCCGAGAATTTGTGGTACTCGTCGAGCGAGCTTGCAAAGCTGAGGAGCTCAGTATGGAGAAAAGAAAAGATGATATGGGAGCAAAGGAGTTTCGTAAGAGGTCTTCGGGGAGGCCCTTTCAACAGTCATCGAAGAAATTTAGAGATGATTTAGGCCGATCTAGAAACACTTCGGGCTTTTCTAGACGAGATCGCGATCGACCCCCTGTGAGTGCATGAGTCACTTTGGTCACCAGTGTTGGAACTGATCGTCGAGACAGAGCAGAGTGCCAGTATTGTGGTAAATGGCATTCGGGGAGTTGTAGATTCCATGACCGCTCCTGTTACAAGTGCGGGTCAGTTGACCACTTTATTAAAGATTGCCCGAGGTTGTCTGAACAGAATGTAAATCAGAGTGGGAAACCGGGTGCTACCACTGCTCGAGGTAGACCATCTAGAAATACGGGCAATGCTAGTGGTGGTCAAAGAGGATCTAGAGATGCAATGACCAGATCTGAGGCTCGTGCTCCTGCTAGAGCTTATGCTATACGCGCACGCGAGGATGCTTCCTCGCCAGACGTTATTACCGGTACTTTTACTCTCTTTGATTCTAATGTGATTGCTTTGATTGACCCCGGTTCTACTCATTCTTATATATGTGAAACCTTAGCATCCAAAAAACTTTACCTATTGAGTCTCTTGAGTTCGTAATTGGTGTCAAATCCCTTGGGTCATTACGTGCTTGTCGACAAAGTGTGTAAGAAATGTCCCCTAGTAATTAGAGGTTCCTGTTTTCCGGCGGACTTGATGCTTTTGTCGTTTGATGAATTTGATGTTATATGCGGTTGTGAATTGCAAAAGCAAGACTATTGATTTGAGGTGCACAAATAACGAGATAATCCGAGTTGAGTTTACGGACTTAAAGGGGTTGCCAGCTGTAATATCATCAATGTTGGCCCAGAAATATGTAAGAAAGGGGTGCGAAGCATACCTTGCGTATGTACTTGATGACAAAGAGTTAGAAAAGAAACCGAATCTGCTTGCGGTGGTTTGTGAATACCGGATGTTTTCCCGAGGAATTACCGGGTTTACCACCTGTCGGGAGGTAGAGTTTGGTATTGAGCTTGTACACAGGACTACGCCGATTTTGATAGCTCCGTGTCGTATGGCACCAACAGAGTTAAAAGAGTTGAAAGCTTCGAGTTGCAAGAATTGACGGATAGAGGTTTCGCTCGACCAAGTTTCTCTCCTTGGGGTGCACCAGTATTGTTTGTGAAAAAGAAGGATGGAACCATGAGGTTGTGCATCGACTATCGTCAGCTGAATAAGGTGACAATAAAGAATAAATATCCGATGCCACGTATTGACGATTTGTTTGATCAACTAAAGGAGCCTCGGTGTTTTCAAGATAGATTTGAGATCGGGTTATTACCGATTCGAGTTTGAGATTCGTATATACCCAAAACGCTTTAAGCGAGATACGGCCACTACGAGTTCTTAGTGATGCCGTTTGGGCTCACTAATGCCCCTGCGGTATTTATGGATTTGATGAATCGGATCTTTAGGCGATTTGGACCGGTTCGTAGTTGTGTTTATTGACGACATTTTGGTCTATTCAAGAGATGAGACCGAACATGCTGAGCACCTGAGATAAGTGTTGCAAATTTTACGGGATAAGCAGTTATATGCTAAGTTCAGTAAGTGTGAGTTCTGGTTAAGAGAGGTTAGCTTCTTGCGTCATGTGGTATCCGCATCGGGTATTCGAGTTGACCCGAGCAAAATTTAAGCCATACTTAACTGGAAGCCTCCGAGAAATATTACTGAGGTTCGGAGCTTTTTGGGACTTGCCGGTTACTACCGACGGTTTGTAAAAGGTTTCTCGATGATAGCCACACCAATGACGAAGCTACTTCAAAAAGATGTTAAGTTCGAATGGACGGAAAAATGTCAGAAAAGTTTTGATCAACTGAAAACTTATTTGACTGAAGCTCCAGTACTAGTGCAGCCCGAATCAGGCAAGGAGTTTGTCATTTATAGCGATGCATCCCTACTTGGGTTAGGCTGCGTATTGATACAAGAAGGTCGAGTTGTGGCCTATGCGTCTAGACAATTAAAGCCACATGAGAAAAATTATCCGACCCATGATCTCGAATTAGCTGCCATCGTATTCGCTTTGAAAATATGGCGACATTACTTATTTGGTGAGAAGTGCCATGTATTTTGGATCACAAAAGTCTCAAATATTTGATGACTCAAAGAGACTTAAATCTCGACAAAGGCGTTGGCTCGAGTTGTTAAAAGATTATGAGCTTGTCATTGACTATCACCCGGAAAGGCTAATGTGGTTGCGGATGCCGTGGGTCGTAAATCACCGTTTGCTTTCTGACGATGAATGTACACTTGTGCATTCTATCCGACAATGTGTTAGTGGCGAATTAAAGGCCAAACCATTGTTGATTCATCAAATTCGTGAAGCTCGTAAAGTCGATGATGAATTGGTTGCAAAACGGGCTGAATGTGTTCGAATATGGAATCGAGTTTCAAATTGATGATGACGATTGTTTGAGGTTCGAAGTCGGTTGTGTGTTCCAAGAAATTCGAACTCATTTCGATGATTCGAACGAAGCTCATTGTAGCCGAATGTCAATTCACCCGGAGTACGAAAATGTACAACGATCTCGAGACGTCGGTTTTGGTGGCATGGTATGAAACGAGACATTTCCGATTTTGTCTCGAAGTGCTTAGTAGGTCAGCAAGTGAAGGCGGAACATCAAGTGCCTACTGGTTTACTTCAGCCGATCATGATACCTGAATGGAAATGGGATCGAGTCACGATGGATTTTGTGTCTGGGTTGCCATTGTCGACAAGTAAGAAAGATGGGATTTGGGTTGTTGTTGATAGACTGACTAAGTCGGCTCATTTTATCCCAGTACGTACGAATTTTTCATTGGATAAACTAGCTGAATTGTATGTTTCTCAGATTGTGAGATTACACGTGGTACCGATTTCTATTGTGTCGGATAGAGATCCGAGATTCACCTCGCGATTTTGGAAGAAATTGCAAGAAGCTTTGGGTACAAAGCTGCATTTTAGCACCGCTTTTCATCCACAAACCGATGGTCAATCCGAGCGGATAATTCAAATACTTGAGGATATGTTGAGATGTTGCATCCTTGAGTTTAGTGGCTCATGGGAGCGGTATTTACCTTTGATTGAATTCGCTTACAACAATAGTTTTTAATCAAGTATTAAGATGGCACCTTACGAGGCTTTGTACGGTCGTAAATGCCGTACACCATTGTTTTGGACAGAGCTCTGTGAAAGTAAATTTTTCGGAGTTGATTTGATTAAAGATGCTGAACAGAAAGTAAAAGTAATCCGTAAAAGTCTGAAGGCAGCCACAGATCGTTAGAAATCGTATGCGGATTTGAAACGAAAAGACATTGAATATCAGGTGGGAGATAAAGTGTTTCTTAAAGTTTCGCCTTGGAAAAAGATACTTAGATTTGGCCGTAAGGGCAAGTTGAGTCCGAGATTCATTGGGCCGTACGAAATCTCTGAACGAGTTGGTCCAATTGCGTATAGATTGATTTTGCCCCCTGAACTTGAAAAGATTCACGACGTCTTTCATGTTTCGATGCTTCAACGTTATAGATCTGATCCGTCACACGTAATTAATCCATCAGAGGTTGAAATTCAATCCGACATGAGTTATGAAGATGTACCGATTCGTATCCTAGCTCGTGAAATGAAAGAGTTACGAAACAAAAAGGTTCATTTAGTAAAAGTATTATGGCTCAAACACGGGATAGAAGAAGCTACTTGGGAACCCGAGAACTCTATGAAAGAGCGATACCCAAACCTATTTACCGGTAAGATTTTCGGGGACGAAAATTTCTTAAGTGGGGGAGAGTTGTGACAGCCCTAAAGTGACCCTAGTCGGAAAGCTGTTTCGGGACCGCTAAACCGAGTCACCAAATTATTTGAATATGATATTTATTGTCTAAAATATGTGATTATGAATGTCTGAAAGTTTTAAGCTTCGATTTAGTAAATTGCATGTGAATTTAGTCAATAGGACTTATGAGTGACACTTTTGAAATGTGATAGGTTAATCTATAAGGATCTATTTGTGCATGTAATCAAAGGGGTGGGCTTGCATGTCAATTTCTCCCATTTAATTACTAGTGGCCGGCCATGACAAAGGGTGATGGGCAAAACATGTCATAAAACATGTTGTGTTAATGGTTTATGTTAGAAATGATAAAATAATAATGGGAAGGTAAATGATGACAAAAAAAAAGAATGTGTGTGGTTGCCCCCCCCCATTGCCGTGACTAGAGAAAGAGGAGAAAAAAAAAAGAGTTCACTCTTTGGTTCTTCTTGGCCGAATTGAAAAGAGGAAGAAGGGGATGAAGCAATCGGTCATCTTAGGTGAATGTTAAGGTAAGAAAGTTTATGCTAGTTCTTGAAATTTTAGTTAATATTGAGTGAGATATCAAGTTATTTTTGGTAACCCATGTTGAAATTTTGATTTTTGATTGAGTAAGGTTTTCGGCTGTGGAGATTAATAAGGGTGATGGTTATGTTTCATGCTAGATGAACAATGGTAGTTGTTTACACCTTGATATTTATGAGTTCCTTCCTTGGTTCTACCTTAGATCCATGAAGTATATTTTCATTTGGTGTTGTTGGAGATTTCGGCCATGGGTAGAAAAAAAAAAGGAACTATAGATTTTGAGATTTATGTTAGAAGCTAATGAGTAAGAGTTGGATGAATATTAGGAGGTTAAAATTCATGGGATCATAAGCTTGTAAGCTTGATGATGAAATTTATCCTTTGTGAGGGTAAATGGTTTAAAAGGAGCATTCGGCCATGAGGTAAGATTAAGATGAAGTGATGCTAAATGCTTTGAATATTGAGTATATATTGTTATAAGTTGAATTTGAGGTTGTTAAGTTGTCTTTGTCATTGCCGAATGTGTGTATAGCTAAAGAAAACTTGTTAAAGTGCTTAGTTAAGTGATATTAGGTTAATGATATGTGTATCCGGTCATAAAGGTGAAGTGCAAAATGTTAGTATTTAATTACTAGTGTATATATATGCGTATTAGCCGAGTTTTGAACTTGAAACAAAATGATATGTAGTCAATACAAGTAACCATAATTGTAGGAAGTATTAAGCATATAATCGGCCTCAACATAGACATGCATATTCGGCCACATGAAGAAGATTGGTGTTGCATGTATTCGGTTAGAGGCAAGCATATTGATGCTTTTATCTTGGCTTAGACAATCGGCTAAAAGAGAGTGTGGGCTAATATGTTGAGTTGATTCATGATTTCATATGTATGTGACTTTAATGTCTAATGTATATATATATGGGCTAAGTACCTTGAGTTCCTCTTTTGATGCTCAAATGATTAAATCAATTTATTTGTTAAATTAAGCTCAAGAGCAAAGGGGAACTAAATTCGATAAAGGGAAGGAAAAAGTGGTCGAATAGCCATCGAAATCGTTCGACAACATCCGAGGTAAGTTTTCGAGCAATGAGACTTAGTTTATGATTTGATTAAGTCATAATGTATGTGTATAGAGATCGTGTTATAAAGCAAACTAAACCATGCTGTTTGTATGTGGCTAGTGAGCCGAAATGGGAATGCTTAATACGTGACTTGTGTTTGAACTCTAATTATGAAAATGAAATTAGATGTGTCATGATTTATTGATATGTGCATGAATGTTCGGATGATAACCGGGCTAAGTCCTGAGAGCATTTGAGCTAGTGGCTAATTCCGGGCTAAGTCCCGAAGGCATTCGTGCGAGCTACTATATCCGGACTAAGTCCCGAAGGCGTTTGTGCGAGCTATTATATCCGGCTAAGTCCGAAGGCATTTGTGCGAGTTATTATACGGGCTAAGTCCGAAGGCATTTGTGCAAGTTACTATAACCGGCTAAGTCCGAAGGCATTTGAGCTAGTGGCTATATCCGCTAAACTCAAAGGTACTTGGTTTGAGAACGAGTGATCTTGCTGTAATAATTTAAATTGATACGCTCATAAAACCCAACGATGAGGTACGTTTCGTATATGCATTAGGGTGGTGATTCCGTTTAAATAATATTCGCTCAGTAAATTAATGAGCTTCCGGCCATGGCTAAGTTGATCTTTTGTGTATGAATATAAGGGTTGGTAATGTGAAGTAAGTATGATATTGAGAATTTGTGCATATGAGATTATCCGTTTAGCCACATGAATGCTATACTTTGGTTGTGTCTAATTTCATGGCTCAAACTTACTAAGCATTAAATGCTTACTCCATTTCTTTGATTCTCTGTTTTATAGATTTTGAGTTCGTCAGCTATCGGACTCGAGATTGTTGAAGTCGAAGTCGTCCACACTATCAAAGCCCCTTTTTGGTACACTTTTGGTTGAACTTTGAAATGGCATGTATAGGACTACCCGTTTTGTTGTTGGTCATGGACCCATTGGTTTTGTATAAATTTGGATAGCCATGCGAAAATGGCTTATATACACTTTGAGCTTAGTATTATAATCGTCTTGTATGATGTTCATTAAGAGGTATGGAAATGTTTGGGAATGATTAGCCGTTGGAATGGTTAATCATGATCATATTTTGTGCTATATATGCTAAAGGGCTAGTTGAATCATGGAAACTATGTAATAGGTAAAGTCTACCTTAAAATAGATCTTGATAGCAGCGATGGCGTGAATGTGAAAAATCACTAAAATAGTAGGAATGGAATTAAATAGTGAATAATAATCGAACCTTGATGAATCTATTTTCATAGGAAAGTAACGAAACGATTATATGAACAGATATTATGAGATATTTAAGTTTTTAAAAAGCAGGGGCGAACGGTTTCTGGATTCCCTGTTCCGACTTTGGAAATTCATTAAAAATTAACCAGAGATAATTAGAAGTCATTCCATATATGTATAGTTTCCTTTTTGAGTCTAGTTTCTATAGAAACAAACTGCATCAGTATTGAAGCCCTGTACAGGGAGATATCCAAGTCGTAATGTGCAAAGGTCAGTGTAGTCGAACCCTAAAATAGGGGAGACTTTAACTAATAAACTGTACTAATTGGCTCGACCAAAAATTCTAGAAAAAAATTTGTAGATTGATATATGAGTCTAGTTTCAGGAAAAATTTACAAAACTGATTTTAGAGTTTTGATACTCAAGATATGATTTTTAAGGCGACAGTGATGCAGTAACCTTTGTGTCCGGAAATTTTTAAATGGACTATGGAAATAAGTGTATTAAGGCTGTTAACCCCTCGTGTCCGACCCCGGCGACGGTCTCGGGTATGGGGTGTTACAGTAAGTTCATACTAATATACTCAACAATTCATAAAATACATTTCATCAATTTAAACAAGTTAATGTATCATTCATGATAAAATCAAACCTTTCATAACTTATTCATATACTAATATGCAAAGTCATAATTTTTTTATTTGATCTTCATACTTACATGTACAAACCTATACAAATTCATAACGAACTCATACCTTGTCGTAGCACTGTCGAATACTTGATGTTTCACACACTAAGTGCCATCGTATAGCAAAAGCTAATATAATTTTGCACACTAAGTGCCTTACTCGATGTTTTTTACACTAAGTGTCAACGCATAGTCAAAACTATTATAATTCTGCACACTAAGTGCCTTACTCGATGTTTCACACACTAAGTGTCGTATATAGCCGAAGCTATCTCAAATCGCACACTAAGCGCTAAACATTGTCAATTTATCATCGAACATGACTGTACTCTCGTATATACAATTTATTCAATATCAAAGCGTTAAAAGCATAATTGTAACAATGTTTATCACGTACGATATTACCTCGTGTTCGAAATTGATGGATCGGATTGATTATTCGATAACTTTGCTTTTCCCCCGATCTAAATCTGAATTCTTTCTTTCTTGATCTACATGTATTCAAAAAAAACTAATTTAATCACCTACTCATTCAATTTAGTCCAAAAATACACATTTGGGCATTTTTACACATTAGCACCTAAACTTTCACATGTAATCAATTTAGTCCTTATTTCACAAATATTCGAAATTCACACAATTCAACTTAACCCATGCTTGGCCGAATTAGATATAGGTCCCTAGGAGCCCAAAACTTTCATTTACTTCACATTTCAACCCCTAATTTGCATATTTTACAATTTAAACCCTATTTGACATTTTTGTCAAATATCACTTTACAAAACATGAAAATCTATCATTAAATTGAATACTTGAAGTACTTAATTGAATTAAATTATCTATTTAGATCAAGATAAACCACAATTGGGCTTAAATTGAGGGAAGGCAAAAGATTCGGATTACTTTCAAATTCTACTCTTACGAACATTGTTATCGAGGTAAGTTCATATGAACTATAATCATAATAATGTTAGTTAAATTGACTATCTATTATTTTGAATAGTTATATATGGATTTAAATATACTTATATCAATTATATGAATAATTGACGGATAACGAATCTCGTTTATACCTTAAGAATTCTGATGATACGAATGACATGTCATTAAGGATTTCATGTTTCAGGTGATGGTCTTGAATGTCCCATTGATGGTTTAGGTCCTATATTTGTTGCGGATTGTCCACAGCTCATGTGAGCAACATCAAGTAGCTAACATACTGACCCACAATTTGTGTGAGTAGGCCCATTTCACAGCTTGTGTGAGCACTATTAAAAATGAAACGTTATGGTTATATGGAAAGGCACACTATGTGTGAGCATTCCTGAGTATCTGATGCAATTATAGATGATTCAACGGGTAAGTAAAGGAAATGGCATGGTAAGCATACAATTGAAATGGTTTATGATATTATGAAAAGTTTGATTAGTTAAATGATGTGTATAGGAAATCTACTTACTATATGATTGAACTCATATGTATCGTGGATGAACCTACTAACTTGTGAGTTTTATGGTGCTTGTATAGGCTTTTACTAAGCTTATGGTCTTGGTAATGACATTATGCATATTTTATAGCTTGTGCTAAGGAAATGTTAAGTTATGTTTGCGTTTATATGAGCTTACTAAGTACTTATTTCTTATGTAGTTACTTTCCTTTTTTTTATAGATTATTGGAAGCTCAATCAGTTGGATGCTTGTTAGGGATCAATCACACTATCCAACAACCATTTTGGTAGTTTTTGTGTATTTTGGCCAAGGTTATAAATGGCATCTATAGGACCATTTTATTATGGTAGTTCTTAAATGTGTAATGGCTGATTTGGTATGTATATGATTTTGAAGTTTATGTTTTGTTTGATGAGCTTTGAAACCTTGACAAGTTAGATCATTTTGGCCATTTTTAAATGCTTGTTTTTAATTTCAAAATGGCATGTTTTTATTTTGGCCTTCAAATGGCATGTTTTTATTTTCAAAATATGAATCACACAGGCTATCACATGGCCGTGTGATATACACGGCCTTGTGTCATTTGTAAATTCTTAGTGTATTAAGTCAGTGAGTTACACGGCCTAGCACATGACTTGCTGCACAACCGTGTGACTCAAATCAGTGAGTTATATCAATAGAGACACGGGCTGGAACACGACCATGTGTCCCTTTGTTCAATTGTTACACAGCTTGGGGTATGTCACACGGCTGTGTGACCCCTGTTTTCAAATTTTGGCAAAATTTTCCCAAATCATTTGTTTTATTTCAAATTCGTCCTGAATTTCTTTTAAGCTATTTTTAGGGCCTCGAAAGCTCAATTTAGGGGCCAAGTGCATATGTTTGATTGGTTTTTAACAAGATTAATGTATTTAATGTTGGAATGTTAAATGTTATTCCAAATGTTTGGTAATGCTCTATTACCCGAACCCGACAACAGAGACGGGTTAAGGGTGTTACACATTCAGTCAAACCTACTTACAACACATTATTGAAGGTAAACGAACAACCATTTAAGTTTTAAGTTTTGGAACTCACCAGGAGGTTGACTCCAAATCCATCTACTTAGCTTTTCCCTTGCTACCCGAGCCTCCAACTTACAAAACATAACAACCATTTCAACATTTCCAACGAAGATAATTTATCATTATACGAACAATAACTTGTTTGCATGTAGAGGCCATTTAAAAGATTATATGTAGCCTTACCCATAACAAAACAGAATCGATAGAAGCTAAAATCCTCAACTTTATTTCCTTTTCTTAAATCCATCAATACAGAATGGCTAGGAAGCTTACCAGCTTGACAAGTCCTTAGTTACTTATGCATAAACTGTAGCTTCTTTCCTCTATACAGACTGCTCTTAATCTTTATTTCTTACAACCAAACCAATGAAGAAGATGAAGAAGGAATAGAAAAATAAATGAACAACATTAGAGAATAATGTCTCTCCCTTGTATACTACTCCCACATTTCCTTCACCGATCTAACTTTCAACAGTCAAGTGTAGATATCCCTTACCATCATGTCTCCCATTAAGAATTTTCTAGTTCAATCGTAACAAAATTAAAGGCTGAAACCCATCCTTTCCACAACCAGACTGCCAATTCCTTTTATTTCCACAAGAACCAGCTAAATTTGTAAACTTTTTAATTTAATACCCAAAATCACCATTCCAACTTGAAATTAACATTTCGGTGCGTCACAATTCTCCCACCTTTAAATAAAATTGTCTTAAAAATTCTTACTCATAATCAGAAAAAGATAAACCACACTAGATCAACATATATTAATAAATAATCTCACACAATATAATTCAACTAATCTTCATACCCTTGTACCTGACGAAGTAATTTGTACAAAACATATTGCGAATAGCACTCTGCAGTCTTTGCACACAATGCTTATCGAATAGGGACGAGCGGACAGTTGCATTACAAATAGATTCCGAAATTAGACACTTTGTTGGTGTAACACCCCAAACCCGAGACTGTCGCCGGAGTCGAATGTGACAGTCCAAAATTGACCCTAGTCGGAAGGTGGTCTCGGGACCACAAAACCGAGGCATAAAAATAATTAAAAATTTATTTTGATGCCTATAATATGTGTGTGCGAAATGTATGACATTTTATGATGATTGATTTAGTGTTATAAGGGTGAATTCCACAAGAAAGGACTTAGTAATGAACTTTGAAAGTATGATAGGGAAATGTGTGATGACTAATTAAAGCATGCATGCAAAATAATGGACTTGCATGTCAAATTCCCCTTTATAGGTGGTGGCCGGCCATGACAAGGAGGATGGGCTAAACATGTCATGAAACATGTTTTGTTGGTGCATTAGGGTGAAATAACAAACAAAGGTGTATGGGTGATAAAAAATGAAAAAAAATGTGTGTGAGTGTGGTAATCCCCCATTGCCGTGAGTTGTAGAGAAGGAAAGAAAAAATTTTGTTCATCCTTTCTTTGAGCCAAAACTAAGGAAGAAGGAGGATTTTTGCTTCATGCTTGGTTTGGAAGAGATCTAGAAGGAGATTTGGCTAAGTTTGCATCAAGATTAAGGTATGTATGAGGTTGTGTTAGGAGTTTCATGCATGTTTTGGTTGCTAACTTGATGTGCATGTTAGCCATGGCTCAAATCTTTGTTAAGCCATGGAAATGGTATTTGGCCAAAGTTGTTATGGTGATAAAGCCATTGCATGCTAAGTGTGAAGCTTGATGATGATGCATGCAATGATGGATTGTCTACTCTTGAGTAAGATTTTGAGCTTTCTTTTGTTTTATCATGATTGAAGTTGAAAAGGAGCATGATTGTCATATTCGGCCGTGATGCATTCATGAGCATGGTTCATGCTTCTTGCATGTTAGTTAAAATTTGTGTTTTGGATGGCTATGGACACCTTGAAATTCGCCATGCTCATATATGTATATATATGTTTGCACATGATGTTTTGGTTATGAAGGAAGTGATGAATAAGTTTGTTTAAAGAAGAAGATGTTGAAGAATAATTGTGAAATTGTAAGCACATTCTGCCTAGCACACATATGAGTGCTTGATGCTATATTGTAAGTTTTGAGCTACAATATGCAAAGCATTAACTAGTAAAATGCATGCTGTTTTTGTGTGGTATTAAGTGCATAATTGGCCTCAACATGGACAAGTATATTCGGCCTTGGGTAGCCTATTGAAGGCCTTAGCTTTTCCTTGATGCTCGAATAAATTGTATTGAATTGCTTGATGTAGTATAAAATGTGCATGACCATTGTGTATTCAAGCTAAAGGGTGGCCATATGACCATTTAAATTCCTTGTCATATTCGGCCATAAGCTAGCACAATGAGGTTTTGATAAATTGAATTTGTTTGAATTAGCTCAAGAGCTAAGAGGGCCACAATTGGACAAGGGGAAGGAAAAAGTAATCGAATAGCCGTAAAAGCCGTTCGACAACATCCGAGGTAAGTCCTCAAGAAGTGACCTTACTTGAATTATGTGGAATGAAATATGGATGTATTGATTATTGATTTATGTGTGTATGAGTATTTGAATGATACCGGGCTAAGTCCCAAGGCGATTATGTTAGTGATTATAATTGTGTTTGAGCCTTAGTAACGAAAATAAATATGTATGTCCAATGATTATTGATGTATGTGTGCATGAGAAATTGAATGATATCCGGGCTAAGCCCGAAGACAATTATGCTGGAAATTATAACCGGTTAAGACCCAAAGGCAATTGTGCTAGTGGCTACATCCGGCTAAGACCAAGGCATTCGTATGAAGTCATTCTATCCGGCTAAGACCAAGGCATTTGTGCAAATCGTGATATCCGGGTTAAGTCCCGTAGGCCTTGGTGCGGGTTACCATAACCGGGCTATGTCCCAAGGCGATTGATCGAGTAGCGACATCCGGTTAAACTCAAGGTATGTGATTTGAAAATTATAAGCTTGCTGGAAAATTTCAGCTAATGCACTTGTGAAATTTCCCAATGACAAGGTAAGTGCGGTGTGTGCTTTATGCGCTAGGAGTAAGAGCGTGTGAATATCCGCTCCTATGATGGAACGAGTTATCGGCCTTAATGAAGCCGTTATTTGTGTATGAACATAAGAGTTGGGATGGTGAAGTAAGTATGATTATGTGAATGTGCATTAATGAAATGATGCATTTAACTATGTGAATGTATTGCTGTAATTAGAGTTGATTATATTCCTCGAGACTTACTAAGCATAAAATGCTTACTCCGCTTTGGCTCTCGGTTTTCTAGATTTCGCCGATAGCAATCGGATTCGGGATCGTTGAAGTCGAAGTCATCCACACTATCAAGCCCCCATTTTGGTATAAATTCTTGGTTGAACTTGAAATGGCATGTATAGGACTACCCTTGTTGGTTTAAATATGTTATGATGTATATGTGTACGGCCATGCGAAAATGGCTCGTAATAGTGAAGTACCAACTTAAACTATTTGCGGTTTGTATATATATATATGGTGTCATGATGTGACTATGAATTGGAAATGGGAATGTTGGTCACATGATCAGCCATTGGCATGGTTAAAATGATCATATGTGGACCTATGTAAGGCAAGACTAGTTGGTTCATGGAGACTACAAAATAGGTAAGACCTACCTTAAAAACAGATGCTGCCAGCTGAAGTAACGTGAATGTGAAAAATCACCAAAATTTTTAGGAATGGTATTAAATAGTGAATAAGCTATGTAAATGAACCTTGATGAGTCTATTTTCATATGGAAGAAACGAAATGGTCATAGGAGTTACATGTTAAGAGATATTAAAGCTATTGTGAGACAGGGCCAGAACGGTTTCTGGGTCCCCTGTCGCAACTTTAAAAATTTACTATAAATTATCCAGAAAGAATTAGGAGACATACCTTATATGTACAGATTCCATTTTGAGTCTAGTTTCATTAGAAATAAACGGCACCAGCATTAAAGCCCTTTACAGAGAGATATTCAAGTTATACCGCGAAAAGGTCAGAGCAGTCGATCCCTGTAACATGGGTGACTTTAACTAATAAACTGTACCAATTGGCCCGACCAAAAATTCTAGAAATAAATCCATGGATGGATATATGAGTCTAAATTCAGGGAAAATTAACGAAACCAGTTTCCGAGTTTTGAAACTCGAGATATGATTTTTAAGGCGACGGTGATGCAGTTTTCCAGCCTGACTGGAAATGTCAAATTGGTGGGCAAAACATGTGAACTTGGCTTGTTAACCCCTCGTGTCCGACACCGGCGATGGTCTCGGGTTCGGGGTGTTACATCGAACACGAGGTGTTAACAGACTTCAAACCACGTATTAGAAATTTCCCAGACAAGCTACCAATCTGCGTATGAGTCGTATTAAAAATCATATCTTGAGTTCTGAAACTCTAAATCCAGTTCCGTAAATTTTCCCCGGAACTAGACTCATATATCTATATGGTAGAATTTTTGTATAATTTTTGGCCTGGTCAATTGGTACAGTTTATTGGTTAAAGTCGTCCCTATTCCTGGGTTCGACTACTCTGACCCTTGTGCATTATGACTTAGATATCTCCCTTTTCAGAGCTCCAATACATATGCCATTGGTTTCTAATGAAACTAGACTCAAAAGGGAATCTATACATATAAAGCATGACTTCTAATTGTCTCTGATTAATTTAGGGTGAATTTCTAAAGTTGGGACAGGGGATCCAGAAATCGCTCTGGCCCTGTTTCACAAGAGTTTAATTATCTCCTAACATACAGCTCATATGGTCATTTCCTTTCTTCTATATGAAAATAGACTCATCGAGCTTCGATTACATAATTTATTCATTATTTAATTCCATTCCTACTATTTTTAATGATTTTTCAATCTCACGTCACTGCTGCTGCCAGCATCTGTTACTAAAGCAACTATGCCTATTTCGTGATTTCTCCTTGATCTAACTAGTAATTCATCATACATATCACAAATTATGATCATGACTAGCCATGCTAAAGGCTAATCATTGTCAAACATCTCCCTACTACACTATTGCCATATCATGAATTTTAACACCAAAAATAATCAACCATGACATATGGCATAAAAATCGAATTACCAAGACTTGCGACCTAACATTATAGAACCAAATCCAACCGAACATTTATGCCATTTTCGCATGGCTAAAAGTTTACATACCAAATTTCAACAAAACATATTAGCCTATACATGCCGAAATGTTCTCCTAGACCGACTAAAAAGATGATACCAAAAGTTGCTAGCCGGTGTGATGACTTCGATGACAGTCCCGAGCACGCAAAAAGACGAGTCCAAGAAACCTAAAGTAGGTGACAAGCAAACACCGAGTGAGCATATAACTCAGTAAGTCATAAGCACTACTCTACCGTCCAACAATAATAATCATGAGTGAAAAACAAATAATACAAAATCAATTTTTCCAACCATAACAAACTATGTTACAATTTCTTAAATTTTTGGTTCGATCTCATGCCAAGTCCTTCAATCAAATCAAATGCCAAGTCAGCCCAATCGATTTAGATCCATTTCCTCAAGTTTGGAACAACGATGCACTAGATAAATTTATGCATACACCGCACAACCTCAATTTCGATATTTAGTTAGTAGCTCAATCACTTACCTCGTTCATGCACAATTTATATCAACAACCGAATGTTGCACACATAGTGCTTATTATGTTCGCACACATAGTGCCATAGTAAATCGCACACATAGTGCCATAGTAAATCGCACACATAGTGCCATAGTAAATCGCACACATAGTGCATTTGAGATTCCCTCATGCTTCAACCTCCCAATCGGCACACATAGTGCCACATAATTTGCACACATAGTGCCCTATGTTGTTTCATCATGGTAAAGCAATTTACTTAACTCAAATTGTACATATGCTCATATTAATAAGTAGGAGAATCACTCTGAAAATATCTATCCAAGGAGTTCTCACAAAAGTGCTTAAGGACTTACCTTGTGTTGGGTATGACGGTTCCGACCCGGCTACTCGATGTCCTTGGCTTTGCCCTTGCTTGATTCCCTTCTTTAACTTCTCGGCTTAATAAATAAATTAACTAGTTTAATCATCTTGCTAAACATTTATAATTCAATTACACATGCATATGTATGTTTGTATATTCGCAACCACTCTTACTAATTACCCATTAAGTCGATTATACACATAATTAAAGGTAACATCACGAATGGTTATACTTATGTATATATATATATATATATACATAACCGAATGTGCACCAAAATTTTGATTCAACATCACCTACATACTCACTTTGATGGCCGAATATATATACATGTACAATGTCATCTATAACATCATCTAAACACCTAAATTCTTCTCATGCACACTTGATCGACTTTTTCCCAATCTATCATAGCTTCACCTCTATTTGTAATATCATATAAATCCACATGTGACTACATTTCTTAAGTTCAACATCTTAATGCCCATTATAGCCACTCCCATAATCTAAATCTAAAATCGGCAACATCCCCTTTCAACTATGTTAGCGAATACTCATTCTCTTCTTAGTCCTAAATTCGCACCTCCAACAAAATGACTTAACAACTTCAACTTTCATGCTAACATAACAAGCAACTTAGCACATCCATATAACTAACATGTTAATAGCATCAAGGTATCAACTAAAATTTTAAGCTTCTTTGTCAAATCCCAACTCTCCAACAACCCCAAATCCAACCATGGGATAGGTAGAATTCAAACTAACAACCAAAATATACATGAATTTAAAGGAATAACTTCAACATACCTCAACCTAGGTACAAGTATGGCGAACTTCTCCAAAGCTTTTCTCTCTTTCTTTTACTTGGTTTTTCGGCTAAAGGATAGCAAGGATGAACACACCCTTTTTTTTTGTTCATTTTCTTATTATTAATCTTTATTTCTCCTCTATTTTAATTACTTACCAATATTAAATAATAAACAACATAATCTTGGAAGAATGAAGCCATGCTTGGCCGGCCACTCAACATAATTTGGGCATTTTGACATGCAAACCCAAATTTTCATACTTCAATACTATTTGGTCCTTACTTATTTACCTATCAAAATTTTCTAAGTCTCTCAACTAAATCCTTTCAAGCAAGATTCACATTCCTAAGATAAAAATTAAAACATCAAATTTTTATACAAGTACTACCACACATATAAGGTATGCAAATAAAATTTTAACTAAATTTTATGACTCGGTTGTGTGGTCCCGAAACCACATTCCGACTAGGGTCAAATTAGGGCTGTCACAGTTGGAGTTGCTTTACAAATAGATTTTAGAATTAGAGACCTTGGTAGATAATCTTATCCAAGAGACATAAGATATAGTCTTCCGAAGTTTCAAAACATATAGCCTTAATGAATGGTTGTGTTGTAGTATTCATTTTTTTAGGTACATAAAAGATGAACCCAATTAGGTGTATATTTGCTTACGTATCTATACTAGTGGATATTCTCATATTTCTAAATACCAAGGGTTTATGAAAAGCCCTCATAAGATACTAAAAACTATCGATCACAGATTAGAGGACTTGAATAATTTATTACAATTCATTTAAGCGTGAAACTTCCCGTGGATGATTGGCTTTATATTCGAATGTAAAGAAGTGGAATCATTACTTTATTAAATTGTTTTTGCCTAAATTTTCTTGTTACTCAAGTTCTTTCAAAATCCCTAATTTTTTTCTTCTGTATCAATTTCCTCCTTTACTCTTCCTTTCTCATTATCAAAGTGTAACTTCCCTATTCACTCAAAAATTGAACTCATTTCATAGGTAATTTCATCGATCCCCATTTTCTTTGTTTTACATTTTTGTCTATCATAATGGTAAGAGAGAGCCACAGTGGTAGAGGAAGAGGTTGCAGTAGTAGCAACCCAAGAGGCTGCAGAGGTAGGTCAAACGTTGAGGGTGGCGAGAGGCCACAAAACTGAGAGGTTAGTACTCCTATAGTATCACCTTCTTACAAATGCCTAACTACTGAAGATGAAATGGCATGAAACATTAAAAGTAAAGACTTTACCAACTAAAACTAAAGAGAACTGAAAATACATTAACAAATATGAAAATGTCATTGCAAGTAATGAAATGGACTAAAAGTGTAAATAAACCCCAACTACAGTAATAAGTAACTTAACTAACAAGAACATCAAGAACAAGAGTGAAGTGCAGAAAAAATAAACATTAGACTAATGATGAAGATGAAAAGAAGAAACCCTGGAAAATGGATACGAAAACCTTAAGAAAAAACTAAAGAAACTAAAACAAAAACAAAAACTAATGTGGCTCTCTCTCTCCTCAACAAATTTTGGTTTTAGCAATAATTTCTAACCCAATTTGTTGAACAAAATGCCCTTGAACGGGCCTCCTCTGATTGGTGCTTCGATTGGAAAAACATTACCCTAGGTGTCATTTTTTATCCCCTTACGATAGTGATATCATGATACCTAGGGTTGGATATTGCGATATTATCGTCAATCTTAAAATCAAGTGTTCCTTGTCACATGGATATTGCGATACCCAAGGAGGATACCGCGATACCACTATAGGATGCTTTAATCCCGAGACCGATGGGGGTGTCGTGATTCTCATGCTTTGCTATCGTGATACCATTTTTTTGGTGATGTTTTTGCATAATTTCGGGCCTCTATCAAATACCAACAACACTCAATTGATTGTTAGGTCCCCTAATGGCACAATTGGCCAAGTTGGGTCTCAAAAATTAGTAAAACCAAGCATTTACACTTATTCAATTGAAAACCTAAAAACTAAGGGAAAGATACAAAATTATCCAAAAATAAGCTCCTTAAGTATAACGAGAGGCCTAATTTGACATATCAAATTACAGTAGATCATTAGGCCAAATGGCCCTCTAATTCCCCTAGACTATATAAGATCTTGGGAAATTTGAAAGAGGATACGATGTTTTGAGCCAATACCTCTTCAGCAATTGGCTTGTTGGCATAACTCCAAGTAGCGTAATCAAGCTTGACCCCCCCCGAGATTCCTCTAACAGTTCTTGCTTTAGTGCTTACATCTACTCTTCAAAGGTGTTATTTTGATACAAGTCCCGACCCTAGGAATCAACCAATCTATTATTGTCGATAGGAGGATTTTTATGCTATATTTGATCTCGTTGTTCATAATGGGTAGACTAGGAAGTATCCTTCTTTTGGGGTTCTCGGTTCTCTCTGGTTAGGCTTTTACCTATGCTAACTCTTTTATCGGCTACACATTTTGGGCATTTTCTTAATCTAAAAAGTGTTGGCATTTTTCCTACTCTTGAAAACAACATTTTTGCTCAAAAAGTTGTGGCTCTAGAAGTCACATTATCTCTTACGTCTTAGTAACTTACCATTGAGAGCCAAAAAAGTAGTGCTACGAGGTTTTCGGGAATGGATACAAAGTTTCCCTAAGGAGGGGATGTAAACTACCAAGGTAAGAAAGCATATCGATAGTATTATGAAGGGATATCTCTAGTGAGGGAGGATAAGGCACCGAATGGAGGCTGAGTTTGGTAAGCAGTGGTCTGATCAATGTTGAGGGTACATTGATTGGTGTTCAACATTGGTGGTTGATTTTATGTAGTTGGTTTAAGGGAGATTGGGATTAGGATTAACTTGGTATGTTGGATTGGCAGGTTGGCTAGGTTTGTTAGGTTCAATGAGTTCGATGTACTTGTTGGGTTTGTTAGGTTCTAAGTTGAGGGAGTAGACACAACATGTTTATGCTCACTTCCCCAATTGTTGAGACAAGGTATCAACAAAGGGAAGAGATAAATGGGAGATTGTCGCGGTGGCAAAGGGGTTGGCTCACCTAAGTTAGGTAGAGAGTTGAAATATTTAAAGATGAGGAAGGAGAAATGAGAGGAGAGGCTTTATTGCTTAGTACGTTCCTAGGCTCATTGTGCCTAAGGATGTTTATAGGTGGGGCTTTTCCTTGCCAGATTACACCATGTCACCAACAATTTTGAGCTAAGATGGTTGTGCCAACATATGACACTAGTTGTCGTGTAGGACTCCAACATCCCTTTACAAAAGGAGTATAAGGTTAATAGGTTTATATTTGTTGGAAAAGATAAATGGTTTGAAAATAATTTTCTTACACGGCGAAAAATTAAAATTTTGAAAACCTACCCAATTTTTAGATAAGCAAATCATTGACTTTTTTTGGTCAACTAAATAATCTTCTCATCTATTCTCGTACCATGAACTGCTTTGAGTGTGGTCTTGAACCAATTGAATCAAAACACAAAACTAAAAAAAATATATTTTCTTTTTGTGGTGAAAACGAAAATTCTCTTTTCTTTTATTAAAACTAGAAGAATTGTTATTCTGGAAAAATATATTTTATAGTTGAGAATAAACTCTCTCTATTTTTAGGTAAAGTAATAATCTTTCAAGGTTGTGTTAATAGCTTTACCGGTACCATCTATTTATAGTAATAGAAGGTAGAATCCTTATTGAGTTGTAGTGGTTTATTTCAAATAGAAAACCAACATTCTACTTAGAATAGAACTAGGGTGGATGGAACACCCTAGTATTCCTACTAAGGATTTCGCCCCCATCATGTCTAAGAGGGTTTTTTAGGACCCTCTCACATCGACTCCAATTACTAGTACTTCCTAAGCCTTTTTGACCCAGTACTCTATAATGTGATCCAACCTGATTCAATTTTTCTATTTCCCAAAATAAACTTTAATATTTCTATATAGAATAATTTTCTCATCCCTATTTTACCCCCTAAAATTTTTTGCTGATTTTACCCTTGGTAAAATTTTGATGATTTTACCCCTAGTAAAAATTTGACGATTTTTCCCTAGTAAAATTTTGAGAGAATATGTTCAGTATTTCAAACCTCAACATGTTCACTATGAACAACTGGCTTATTTTCATTTTTGTACTTCAAAGCAGTCAAAAAATATAAAACTCATTCTTCTGGTCCTTTTTTTAAGTAATCTATATATGATTGCAAATGGATAATTTCCATTTTCATTTTCAGAAACCTACATTCACTTTCAAATTATTTAATTTCTCCATTTCAGAGAAAACCATAATCGTTGTTGAAGGTTTCTCATTTCTCTTTTCCTATTCATTCTGTTCATTTCTATTCAAACACGCAATTCATTTTTGGTTTCAACGAGCTAGCAGAGGGACCGATTGGACATATGTAGTTGAGGCTCAAATGATTTATAATTAAGTTTTGGCTTTTCACATATTAATTATAAACTCATTTAGTTATGAATTCATTCTCCTATAGTATCCTGACTGAGCTCTCCCCAATGACATACCATTACAAAAGTAACTACTCAGTGCTCATCCAATAACCTTGTCATAACTTTGTTACCCTCATAGGATATCCTCGATCTCTTTGGGATAATATTCGTTCTTCCAATATGATCTTATTTTATCTCATGGTAACCATTACATCTTCCTTCATTAAAAGTTAATCACTATCAAATAGTGATCAAGTCATCCATCACAAAGGTGAACAACTCGTGGCCACATTTACTTTTCGTCAACCATGTAATTCCAGAGAGAGGATATCATTTACCCATATTTTAGGCTATGAATTTCACTAGTGTGAATGACACAACATACTATAGAAGTCGTACACCTAACGCACCAACTTCCAATTCATTATCTATTTGAACTCATGCTTTCACTTGCATCAAAGTGTACGAGTTATGCATATATAGTCTGCAATCCACTCAGGATTTAGGTATGTCAAGTTATGAATGTTACAACTGAATAAATCCATAAATGGATTCAGGATGTATTCTACTTGGGTCTTATCCGATGTACTGTCAGTCGAGTTAGTCACATATTTGTCTCTATCTTTAGGGAGTCATCTACTCCAATACCCAAGACAATGCATCTCTCTGATTGGACTTGATAGACGACATATTAGGATTTTAATCAGTTTGCTCATTTTCTATTAAACTAAGGACATATTTAGGTTTATCTACTGATACAAGTTGTCTTTCTGTACTACGATCCGACCACGTAATACCACTTAGTATTTGTTAAACATTTAGTCAATAGTGAGAAACACTTGCTTCCATTTTACTTTGCATGCAAAACCCATTTGAGGAAAATAATACAAAGTATTAATTTAATTCATGAATAATTTTATTAACAAATTTGTTAGGAAAAAGCACAAGTGTACTTAGACGAAAATAATACACTTAGGGCTCTAGATCCAACAATCTCCCACTTGCCCTAGTGAAGTAGATGAGTCATGTTTCGCATTTTTTTGCCCCTCCATGTTTCCCAAAGAGCTCTCTAGCTACTGGAGTCTTAGCAAAAAAAAAAAATCCCCAGGTTTTTTCCTTATATGCAATCTTTGACTACATCCATTATTCTGTCATACACTATCGTCTCCCTTAATGTGTTTTGTCCTTATGTGGTTTCTTTTAAGTTGAGCTATATTCACACTTTTATAGTGCCACAACTTTTCCATACATCATATTAGGCCATCCATAGTGAAGTTAGTAGTACAAGTCTACTTTACACTTCTCTATACAATAAACTAGCAGCCTAAGATAAAAACATAGCCCGATGTCGATTTTCTTGAATCCCGACACATTTGGAAGTCTGAATCAATATATGTTATAGGATTATGATCTCCTTTGGAATATACAAGCATATAATCCCTCGTTCTCTATATATACTTGAGTATATGCATAACTACTTGTAGATGCCTTGGTCCTAGATTTCCCTAATATCGACTTATCAACCCCACTGAAAAAAAAAATCTCGGGGTGTGCATACCATAGTGTACATGAAACTTCCTACTACCAAAGCATAATGAACTTTTCTCATGTTGTCTCTTTCTTCCAATGTCTTAGGACAATTCTCTAAAGAGAAATGAAATCCCGATACGGAGGGTTGATTTCCCTTCTTCAAATCGATCATTGCAAAATGCTTCAATATCTTGTCTATGTATGAAACCTGAGATAGTGCTATCACTTTGTTCTTTCAATACCTTAGGATTTGAATACTTAGAAAAAAATTAGCTTATTCCAAGTCCTCCATGCTAAACTATTGGTTAACCACAATTTAACCAATGACAATGTCCCTGCATCATTCATAATGACTAAAATATCATCAACATATAGAATGAGAAACACCACCTTTTAATCCCCTAAACATTTATAAACAAAAGGTCCATCTACGTTTTTCTCAAATCCAAAAGTCTTGATTGCTTGATTGAATCTTTAATTCCATGAGTAGACGCTTGCTTAAGTCCAATTATGGATCTAAGCAATTTGCAAACTTTATGCTTGTTTCTTTTAGCTATATATCTGGTGGGTTACATCATGTAGATCATCTATTCAAAATAGCCGTTAAAAAATGATGTATTGACATCCATTTGCTAGATCTCATTATCCAGAGTCGTCGCAATGGATAGTAATATGCAGATTGACTTGAGCATGGAAACCAAAGAGAAAGTTTATTCGTAATCGACACGTTAATTTTTAGTATAATCCTTATAAGTTTTTACTTTTGCATCTGTATTTCTTTTCCTCTTGTAGATCCTCTTACACCCTATGAGTTTTATCCTTTCTGGTAAGTATACAAGTTCTCATACTAAATTGGAACAAATAGAATCCATCTCAGCTTTCATAGTTATTTCCTAGAGCTTAGAATTAGCACTCTACATCGTTTCGTCATATGTGAGCGGGTCTTCATTTCTTCGTAATCGATACGTTCTTTCTGAGTATAACATTTTGCTACAAGTCTGTCCTTATAAGTTTCTACTTTTCCATCTGCATCTCTTTTCCTCTTGTAGATCTACTTACACCCTATGGGTTTTATCCCTTCTGGTAAGTATACAAGTTCCCACACTGATTTGGAATACATAGAGTCTACCTTAGCTTTCATAGTTATTTCCCAGATCTTGGAATCAACACTCTATATTGTTTCTTCATATGTGTATCGGTCATCATCTTCCTGCTCGATAGACTTGGTGTAAAAATACACTTCTACCAGATTGGAAGAACTCAAGCCTAGGAGAGACCATCCCACAGCGACGAGGATCCCTATGCTGCTGATCCTTTTTAGGTATATTTCTCGAAAGCTCCTCGAGTACCTCTTCACTCAAAGTTTGAAGTCATTCATGTATCTTCCTTCAAGGAAAGTGTCATGAGTTGATACTATAATAGTATGCTTTTTTGGGTTATAAAACAAACCAACCTTTTTTTCCTTTGGATATCCTAGAAACATGGACAATTTTGTCTAAAAGTCTAACTTCCTCACATATTTATCTAATACGTAGGTCTAGAATCCCCAAATCCTAAAATGATTAAGATTCAGCTTCCTGCCATGCCACAATTTGTATGGGATTTTGATGCTACCTTAGTTGCCACATCATTTAGAATATCGCAAGTCATTTGTACAGCGTATCCCCAAAAAGAGATTGACAGCTTCAAATAACTTAATACCGAATGTACCATGTCTAAGAATGTTCACTTACAATGTTCACTTTCTTTTCATTTCCATACCATTATATTATAGAGTGTCCAACGCGGTTAATTGGGACTAAATTCATTCTCTATTAGATACCTTAAGAAGTCATCAGATAAATATTCCCTAGCTTGATCAAACTGAAGTGCCTTCATGGGTAAAACTAGTTGTTTCTCCACTTTCGTACAAAACTCTTTGAATGTATAAAAGGTTTCACTTTTTTGATGCCTCAAGTATACATACCCATATCTAGAATAGCCATCAATAAAGGTTACATAATACTCATAACCACCTCTTACACTAACGCTCATGGAGCCACATATGTCAATGTAGAAGTTCTAGGGGCTTTTTGGCCCTCGTTCCTTTTGCATTAAAAGATCGCTTAACCATCTTACCTTCCAAGCAAGATTCACATTGTGGAAGATCAACTTCTTAAGATAACTTAAGATGTTGTCTTTCACAAGTCTAGTGATTCTTTCTTAGTTAATATAACGAAGTCTCAAATGCCAAAGGCATGCCTTATTAGAGTGAGAAGTTTTAAATATTTTATTTGATATTTTAGTCTTAAGCAGTGTGTACATCTTTGGTTTGATAAAATAGATATTATCGACATCGATCCATTACAAATAAGATTGTGATTTCTAAATATTTCCATTCTATTATTAATAGTTATGGTCAAGCTATCTTTATATAAACATGCAACAAAAATTAAGTTTTTTTGAAACTTGGTACATAAAAAACGTCTTTTAAAATAATCTTATTAAAATTATCAAAATAAAGATGTACATCTCCCACTACTTCAACTGCCACACTTGTCTCATTCCTGGTTTGCAATGATAAGCTCTTATCTCTAAGATATTTCGTCTCCTCAAACCCCTGCAAAGAAACACAAACATGATTAGTGACTCCCGAATCAATGACTCATTGGTCTATTGAGTCTTCCACTGAACAACCTTCTATCATCAAGAGTTTCATACCTTTGCCTTTGGTAGCCAAGTATTCTTTCCATTCTTTATATTTTACCTTAAAGTGTCCTTTCTCGCTGCAAAAGAAGCATTTAGATTTAGATAAGTCTTTAGGCTTTCTCATTCTCTTCTTTTCCACTTGTGGTGGCCTAGAGACCATAGTCTCGCCTTTCTTAGTGTGTTTTCTCTTCCCTTTTGAAGAAAAAGTGACTATTGTATTCACTTTTTCATTTTGGGCTGGCTGACTGCTATTCAACATCAACTCATAGGATTGTAACTCCTTCATGAGTTGTGTAAGTGCCAGGTTTTTGTTGCCAAGGTTATATGCAACTCGAAAACCAACAAAATATATGGAAAAGCTTTTGAATGCCATCGCTATTTGGGTGTTGAGGTCTAAATTGGCTTCATTATCTGTGACCTTGGCAAAGTATCCCATAAAAGTGATCACATGGTCTTTGACCAAAGTGTCAGACTTTTGCTAGACTTTCATTGAGCTAGTTATAGCATATCACCGAGCCAAGCCAGCTTGACCTCCAAACATGTTTTCTAGCTTATCTAGAATAGTTTTAGCAGTCTTACAACTCTCTAGTTGCTTATATAGAGTGCTAGTCACACTTACTAGCATATAGCAACAAGCTATCTCATCAAACTCTTCCCAGCATTATCTAGCCTTAGCTTGAGTGGCCGGAGGGCACTTAGTATCAAGAACTATTTTAAGTCTCTCAGAACTTAAGACAATTATCAGGTTCATTTTCCATTCTTTATAGTTGTTTCCATTCACTTTTTTTTTTTTGTGAGTATGTTCAATAAGGGAGTTGATGCCATTTTCAATTTGAAAATAAAAAAAAATTCATATATTAATATCTGTGTATTAAGAAAATTTTTGAATACATTTTGCAATATTACGATAAGCATTAAGATGATGCATGCGTCTTACATTAATCCTTGAAAACATTTGTAAGCCATTGCAATGATAATTCCCACGCCCATTGAATCAATCCACCGTGGAGTGATCATGATCAACTAGTAAGAACACGGATTTCCATCCAATACATGAACCTAATTCCTTAAGCATTCACACGTACTAATAAACGTGTAATTTTTTGCCATCATTCTAACTTAAGTAGAACTCTGTAGGCAGTTACTTAACTAGAAAATATTGAGTGTATAGGCCATGCAATTTTCGAACGAGGGACACACAACCATGTCCTAGCTCATGTCATCACTCCTGTAACTCTCTGAGTAGGGTCACCCGGCCATGTCACACGCTGGTGTGCCAAGCCGTGTAATACTCTAAGTTGGCCCACATGCCCATGTGTCAGGCTGTGTGTTAGGCCATGTAACTCACTAACTTGTACACTAAGAAACTCTTAAATGACACACGACCATGCCGCCAAGCTGTGTGCCACACACGGCTGTGTCGTCAGGCCGTGTGCCTCACCCAGCTGAGTTACACGCTCGTCTCAGGCCATGTGAACCCAAAATTACCTAACCAAGCCATCTCAAAACCATTTTATGCATAAATTTTTAACCCATTCATGCACACTTTAAAAGGACCTAAACATCATCTAAACACACATCAAAAAATGTCATTTCAAGGTCCTACCTCAACTAACCAATATGCCATTCAAAGGAACCACAATATACCAAAACATAACATGTCAAAACAAGACAACTTTACATTATTTCAAGCATCATAGCCTAGTTCAACTACTTACCAAAACATACCACATATTGACCCTTATCAAACCATTCTAACATTATCATAAAGAGCCTTATAAACAGGCATAATAAGGTAACCAAAATGACATAACTCAACAACCACCAAATGGTACTAAAACCTAACTTTCAAAACTTATACATGCCAAAACAACCTTAACACATTCATCAAAATACGATTACAAAACACCCTATACATCTCATTATAAACCTTGGCCAAAATGCTCAAAAACTAACGAATCAACTGCTGGATAGTGTGATAGATTTCTGACGAATTAGGATGACCTATAAAACATAGAAAATAAAATACGTAAGCAACGAGTGCTTAGTAAGCTTGTATAAACTTAAAGTAAACTTACCATGACATTTTAACAATTCACAGGTTAAACATAAAATTATCACCAATTCCATAAGCTTAGTAAAAACCTATACAACATTACCACATCACAAGTTATTGTACTTGCTCATGTTACAAATGAAATCAACCACAAAATATGTAAATTCCATACGTAAATGCGTCATTTAGCTCATAATTCCTTTTCATAAATCATGAATCAATCCATTTACATACTTACAGTTTAGTTCCCTTTTCTTTCCCATTGAACCATTTATAATTACATCGGATAATCGGGAAAGCTCACACGAAGTGTGCCTTTACATATAATCATAACCTTTCCTTTACATTATTGCTCACATGAGCTGTGAAATGGGCCTGCTCACATGAGTTGTGGGTCGAAATGTAAGCTACAAGATGCTATTCACACGAGCTGAGGAGTATCCACAGCATATGCAAGACTTCAGCCATCGATAAGACATTCAAGACCACCACCCAAAACATCAAATCCTTAATGACATGTCATTTGTATCCTAAGAATTCTTAAGGTTCAACCGAGACTCAATATCCATCAATTCATCATAGCATTGATACATTTGTATATCGTTTGATTTACATTAAAACAATACAACAAGCCTTCAATTTAAACCACATTAAACCGAATACAATTCATACGAACTTACCTCGATGACTAGGGGCGTAAAAGTTAGATCGAACTAATTCGAAGCTTTAGCTTTTCATCGATCTAAGTCCAAACATGGTTTATCTTGATCTAAATAGATAATTTCAATCAATCCAGTAACTCTAGTATTCTATTTAATCCATAGTTCATATTTATGAAAAATTACTAAATTACCCCTAACATTTTAACTTTTCATAATTTAGTCCTTAAGTTCATATCTTGCAATTGAACCATTTTAAATTAAATTCAACTTAACCTCATATACAAGGGATCTTGAAATAACTTATATTTACCATGATTTCACAATAAAACCTATAGTTTCATATTTTAACAGGTTAAACTCTAATTGTCATTTTCATTAAAAATCACTTAACAAAACTTGTTTATTTTTCAACCAAAATTCAGAATCTATCATTTAACATCCAAACATATTAAAAAAATCCATGGCATAACCCTCAACCTTTAATAATTTTACAAATTAACCCCTGGGCTAGCTAGATTAAGCTAAAACGAACTCAAAAACATAAAAATCATTAAAAACAGGATCAAATTCTCATACCATGCAAGGAAAAGACTTGGTTGACCCCTAGCTATCAACAATGGGGTTCTCTTCCTCTTTTAAATCGGTTGAATACAACACAAAAAAGATTAAACATGTGTTAATTTGTTTTGTTTTAATTTACTTTCCAAATTACCATTTTAACCTTGTTTATTAACTTAAAAATTAATTAAATCTTACCCTTAAATGTCCACTAACATTAAGAATGGTATAGTTATCATATAAGTCCATTAGCTTTCATTTACATAGCCATTTGACCCCTTTAACTAATAGAACTCAACTTTTTTCACATTTTATGATTTAGTCCTTTTCACTTAATTAACTATGTAAACTTCAAAATTTCTTAACAAAACTTTAATACAACCTTAATAGTATTATGTAGACATATATTAAATAATAAAATAATATTTACTTGCCAGAATTGTGGTTTTGAAACCATTGTTTCTGACATCACTAAAAATGGCTGTTACAAGTTGTCCTCTTTTGAATATAGAATTTCTTGACCTATCACATGATAACGCCTACCACAAGGACTAGTCCAATTATCATTTGATCACAAGAGAATTCTTTTTTCTTTCAAGAAATCTCCTCAGTGAAATCCACATAACAATCTTATCGTAGGGCAGTGCATTTGCCATGCCATCACAAGGGAACATTGATGGAAGTCATAGGTCTTGTGTTGAAACCTTCTCCCGCTTAATATGAAAAAAAAAATGTAAGGTTTTTTATAATTTACGGTTTCAATCATGTATGATCAATATATGCATGACAAGCACATGTGGCATTCTTTCCTAAACTATATGGCATGCTTATCTCATATATATACATGACATGATATGGAAATTTTATAATATTCACATTTAATTATTCACAAAAGTCAATCAAAAAATTTTGATTCTCCATAGTTTTTGTTTCAAGGGAAAAACCAAAAAAAATAGAAGAAGTGAATGTGAATTGTGCACCAGGTAGGTTCCCAAGAAAGGGAGGTGAGTCATATTTGACCACTTAAAAACCAAGTCTTTCCTTGTCATATCCAATCCTAGACATGCACTTACTCATTACCACACTTCTCACAGTAATCAAATAACCTAAATAAGTTAATGGAACAATACAACACAGTTATTTTGTCATTACTACATTTCTTATCTTTAACAAATCAATTGTGGATCATCTTATACATATATATCACAATTATATCCTAAATAGTTATTAAAATGATAGATAAAGAGATGGGAAATAAAATAAAATTGTTAGACAAGGTTACCATGGTTCTATTTCTAGAAAATAAATGAAAAACTAAAAAAATACATAGTTTTTCGCCACAAGGAATTCATTCTGTCTTCGACTGCCATAGCTCCATCTTCTCCCTGTCCTATGTCCTATGTCTATTTCTGACTCACAAGAATTCTATAAATAAAAATAATCCTACTTGGAGTGATAGCCTACGGTCTATTTTCTAAGAATCACAACCTTGACAAAAAAATTTAATATATGAAAAATATATTTATATTGCAATCATTCACATACATTCCCCTAAACATGCAAATAATTATAAGAAAGTCACGTCTTATCAAATATTAACCAAACAAGATGAAGAGAGAGATTCGATCTCAGTTTACACCATAAACATATCACAACCTTGCACTTGATACCAATTGCTGGAAAAAAAATTGTTTGAAAGAAACTTTCTTACACAGAAGAAAACTAAAATTTTGAAAACTGGCCCAATTTGTGATATTTATAGCAATAATCCTTGAACTGAAATCATACATGTATTTTCGATTAAGCGAATTCTTGGCATTTTCCATCTTTCAACCAAATTATCTTTTTTGCTTTTCTTATACTACAAATTACTTCGAGTATGAGCTCTCACCAATTGAATCTAAACACAAAACTAGAAAAAGTTTTCTTTTCTTTTTGGGGTGAAAACAAAAATTCTCTCTTCTTTAATAGAAACCAATACAACTGTTATTCAAGAAAAATATATTTAAAAGTTGAGAATAAATTCTATCTATTTTTTGGTAGACTAACACTTTCTCAAAGTTCTGTTAATAGCTCTACCTATGTTGTCTATTTATAGGAGGAAAAGAAGGTAAAACTCTTGTTGAGTTGTATAGGTTTATTTTAAATAGAAAAACATCTTACTTAAAATAGGACTAGGGTGGAAAACACACCCTTTTATTCCTACTAGGGTTGTCGCCCCCTTCATGTCCATGAGAGGTTTTTGGGCCCCTTTCACATCGATTCCAATTATGAGTACTTTTTAGGCCTTTTTAACCCAATACTCTATAATGTGATCCAACCTGATTTAGTTTTTCTATTTCCCACAATAAACTTTAATATTTATATATAAAACAATTTTCTCATCCATATTTCACCCTAAGCAAAATTTTGATGATTTTACCCTTAGTAAAATTTCGAGAAAATAAGTTTAATATTTCACAACTCAAAATGTTCACTATGACCGAATGCTTTATGTAACACCCCAAACCCGGCCTAGACGTTACGGCCGAATCCGGTGATGTCACATTGAAGTGTTTTTCGTAAAGTGTTATATCAATGAAAACTCTTACTATATATTTAACCTCTTTGTGTCTTTCTGAGTCATGTCATTCATTTCAAAACTTGTGTCACTATCTAAAAAGTATTTACTTTAAAATCGGTATTTATTTCCAAAAATATCATTTAATAGCGGAAGCTTTTTAAAACAATTGCGTACTTGCATTTACTTTGTAAAAACATTATTTCTTTTGAAAACTCGAGTTTTCCTATCTCTAGTAGTTTTAAGCCAAAGTAAATGAAAACCCAAATTTAAGTTAAAATCCATATAGGCCTTATTACAGTAAAAATACCCAAATTAAAATTACTTATAAATATTAAGCATATAATAGTAAATACGGTTGTGTGGCCGCCTTTGAGTCCCTCATAGCACTAATCCGCCTAAGCCTGGGGATTACCTGTACAGCTAAATAGATGGGTGAGTTTATGAAAACTCAGTGTGTAATCCCATATAAGAAAACAATCAGAAAACAAGCATAATCTAGGCCTAAGCCCTTTTTAGTACTAGTGACAATATCAGTTTGGGCTTTAGCCCATCTCAATATAGAAGCAGTCATGTGTTTGGTCCTTCGCCCATTACAGTAACAATAAATAGTGCAGTAACAGTAATCAATGTAGTAACAGTTTAAACAGTATACAAATCCTACCAATCCAGCCTCAGCACTTCATCTCCGTCCAACCCTACACTCCATGTGGGGATATAATCAACCCACCCATCCCTACACTCTAGAATTAGCACTGGTTGCGACACTAAGCAGTAATATGCTGGGTTGCCAATAACACCCCTTACCCGCATTCAACACCGAAACAGGGTACGAGGTATTATCAAAACATAACACATACCATTAAATAAAACCAAGACAAAAATATGGCATCCAATTAGATCATGAATCATTATAACATATGCTTTTAACAATATTAGCCAACTTCAATGGCTTTGTACAAAATAATCGGTCAAATACTGTAACCAATATTTTAAACCTAGGCAATTATGACACGTAACAAAATAACTAAGCCTACTATACATGCCATAATTCAAAATGTTTAGTTCAAATACCAAAAGTATTGATAGTGCGGGCAGATCTTCAAAGATCTCTAACTCCTGTGCTAGCTGGATGACACTATAAGACAAAAGAGAGAAAAGAAAGTAAGCTTATAGCCTAGTAAGTAAGTATATAAATAATAACTAAGGAACCTAATATGTTTACAAAATAACTCAATTATATCTATTTTTAATTTCACTATTTACTCCAATTTGATCAGGCTGTCCCTCCTGCGTCATCTTCACTGAATAAATCATAACTCGAGTTACGAAACTCAAAATTCAAATCCATAAAATTTTTTAAAAACTAGACTCATATTATTTCTTACTAAAATATTTCCATAATTTTTGGTCTAGCAAATTAGTACAATTTATTAGTTAAAGTTTCCCCTGTTATACAGCTCGACCTATCTGACCTCTGTTCACTACGAATTGATTTTCTCCCTGTAAAAAAGTAAAATAGCCATGAAACTTGTTTAATTCAAAACTAGACTAAATAAGGAATCTACAAATATAAACTATATTTCTTAATTATTTTTGTACAATTTTTAATGATTTTTCAAAGTCAGAACAGGGGATCACGTAGTCATTCTGAACAAGTCTTACAAAAATATAAATATCTCAAAATATAAGATTCCTTTACTTGCCCTGTTTCTTTTACATGAAAATAGACTCATTAATATTTAATTTCATATCTCATTAAGCCTCTAATTAAATTCCTACTATTTTTGGTGATTTTTCAAATTCACGTCACTGCGACTGTCCAAACAGTTTTATTATCAATTTTGATCTTTCACACCTTGGTTGCATTCATTGCTTATCCTTAACAATTTTTCCAACCTCCAATCACATATCGAGCTTATAACTCATACGTTGCACATGTATATTCTTACACTTATCATTACAAGGTCATACATAATTTCATTTAGTCGATTTTCCTGTTGAACACTTTGAATTGAGTCCCCGATGCTTGGTGGTTTCAGCACGTAGTTCCACCCATCACATAGTTCGGCTCTCTTGTACACATGGTGAACATGAACACTTAGTACTACCCATGTGACCTAGCCACTTTATCTCGTAGCTCTCTTGTCTACATGGTGTCCTTCACCTGGAACCACACATGCGACCTAGCTACATTTATCCTGTAACTCTCTTGTCTACATGGTATACATCCCATACCACACATGTGACCTAGCTACCACATAGTATCTCGTAGCTCTCTTGTACACATGATGTGCACTTAGCACCATACATGTGACCTAGCTACATACCATCTATATCTTTCGATTCTGAAGGTTCAACCAGGAAGTATTTCACTTTCTAATACTTATTTCCATTCTTCCAATAGTCGATTATGATTCAAAAGCAGCTACAATATATAAAATATGTTGAAATATAATAACGCAAATAAAGATAATGTATTATTTATATACAAACTTACCTCGGTGCAAAATATGGAAATTTTGCAATTTAGTCCAAAATCTTTTCCTTCCCCCATTCGAGGTTGATTCCATGCCTTTCTTGATATATAACAACACATTTAGCTCATTGAACACTTATACTATCTATTTCAATCCAAAAATCACATTATGGAAAAATTACGTTTTTTCCCCCTAACTTTTACAAAATTATGATTTTTTCCATAGGCTCAGAAATTTAATTTCAGCCCTTATTCTTATGTTTTATGACATGCTGAACATTTTTCTCTTCTATGACAACATCAAATTCTCACTCTAACATGTACTTATGAACATTAGGTATTTTTACTGATTATGTTGTTTTGCTCGTTTTCGCTAAAAATTGCTTAGAAAAGATTGTTCTCCTAACTTCAAACATTCATATTCTACCATCAAACAACAAAATACATGCATATCATTCATGGGTAAATTTTTAAACATAAACCCTAACTCGAAATAATGGTAGAAATAGGTAGACCGAGCTACGAGGATTTCAAAAATGTAAAGAACATTAAAAACGGGGCTTGAATGCGCTTACTATTGAGCTTGAAAGCTTGGAAAAAACCCTAGCTATGGTGAACATACAAGTTTCGGCCAAGGAAGAAGATGGATGGACAAAATTTTGGCTTATTTTTCCCATTTTATTTCTTTTAATTACCAAATGACAAAAATACCCTTAAGGTCTTTCTTTAAAATTTTGTCCTATTCATGCCCATTTTTGTCCATATAAAGTATAATGGTCTAATTGCCATTTAAGGACCTCTACTTAAAACCCCCATTTCAATCAAGTACTTTATGAACTAGAACACACATTTTTCACCTATTTCAATTTAGTCCTAAACATCAAATTAAACACCTAATCATAAAATTTTCAACCTCAGATTCATGGTTTCAAAACCACTATTCTGTTTTGGCCCTAAATCGGGCTGTTACAACTCTCCCCCTCTTTAGGGATTTTCGTCGCTGAAAATCTTACCGGTAAAGAGGTTTGGGTACTGTTTTCTCATGGCTTCCTCTGGTTCCGATGTAGCTTCTTCTACTCCATCTCTTTGCCATAACACTTTCACTAAAGCTATGCTTTCCTTTCTCAACTATTTCACTTCTCGAGCCAAAATCTTAATCGGTTCCTCATCATAGGTCAAGTCCGATAGAATCTCAATTTCTGTTGTTGAAATCACATGTGAAGGACCAGAACAATAACGTCGCAACATTGATACATAAAACACGTTATGAATTATTTCTAACTCTGCCGGTAAAGCCAACGATATGCAACTGGTCCAATCCTTTCAATAATCTCGTACGGCCCAATAAAATGCGGACTCAACTTGCCTTTTCGGCCAAATCTCAGAATCTTCTTCCATGGTGACACCTTCAAGAACACTTTATCACTCACTTGAAATTCAATCTCTTTTCTTTTTAAATCTGCATATGACTTTTGTCAATCTGAAGCAGCTTTCAAGCAATCACAAATTACTTTTACTTTCTCTTCGGTTTCTTTAACTAAATCAACTCCGTGAATCTATTTCTCACTAAGTTCGGTCCAATATAAAGGAGTCCGACACTTGCGACCATATAAGGCTTCGTATGGTGCCATCTGTATACTCGACTGAAAACTGTTATTGTAGGCAAATTCAACCAAAGGTAGATATTTCTCCCAACTGCCTTCAAATTCTAAAACACAGTATCTAAGCATATCTTCGAGTACCTGGATTACTTTTTTTGACTAACCATCTGTTTGTGGATGAAATGCGGTACTAAAATTCAATTTTGTACCCAAAGCTTCTTGTAACTTTTTCCAGAATCTCGAGGTAAACCTCGGATCTCTATTTGATATTATAGACATAGGTACCCCGTGCAACCTCACAATTTCAGCAATATATAATTCAGCTAATTTATCAAGTGAGTAATCGGTACGTACCGGTATAAAGTGAGCTGACTTTGTTAACCTATCAACCACTACCCAAACGGCATCCTTCTTTTTAGGAGTCAAAGGCAAATTGGTTACAAAATCCATGGTAATCCTATCCCATTTCCACTCAGGTACCATCACTGGTTGGAGTAATCCTAAAGGCACTTGATGCTCAGCTTTTACTTGTTGACAGATCAAGCACTTGGTTACAAATTCAAAAATGTCACTTTTCATGCCTGACTACCAATATAACTTCTTTAAATCATTATACATTTTTGTGCTACTAGGGTGAACTGACAAACAGCCACTGTGCGCCTCATGTAATATTTTCTGAATCAGTTCATCATTTTTTGGTACACATATCCTGTCTCGAAACATCAAACAGTCATCTGGTCCAACTCAAAAATCTAAGTCGTAACCCGATTCGCAGTGAGTTCTCTTGGTTCGCAACTCACTATCGTTCTTTTGAGCATCACAAATTAGCTGGAGAAATAATGGTTTAGCCCTCATCTCTACCAAGATTGGCCCATCATCAGACAATGCTAACCTCGTATTCATGGCTCTCAAAGTAAAAAGAGATTTCCTGCTCAAGGCGTCAGCAACTACATTCGCTTTCCCTGGATGATAATCAATTACTAGCTCATAATCTTTCAATAATTCAAGCCATCTCCACTGTCGTAGATTCAAATCCTTTTATTCATCAAATACTTCAAACTTCTATGATCAGTAAAAATTCGGCATTTTTCACCATACAAATAATGATGCCAGATCTTCAAGGCAAAGACAATAGCGGCCAATTCCAAATCATGTGTAGGATAGTTCTTCTCATACGGTTTTAACTGTCTCGAGGCATAAGCTACCACTTTACCCTCTTGCATCAGTACACATCCAAGGCCTGTCAATGATGCATCACTATAAATTACGAACTCCTTCCCTGGCTCGAGCTATACTAAAATCGGTGCTTCAGTCAATCGTGCTTTCAACTTTTCAAAACTCTTCTGACATTTATCAGTCCATTCAAACTTAACATTCTTTTGCAGTAACTTAGCCATAGTAGAGGCAATCATCGAAAATCCCTTGACAAAAAGTTTATAATACCCGGCCAAGCCTAAAAAGCTTCTAACCTCGGATACATTCTTTGGCAGTTTCCAATCAACGATCGCGAAAATTTTGCTCAGATCCACCCGAATACCATCACCTGAGACTATATGTCCCAAAAATTCGACTTCACGAAGCCAAAACTCACTTTTTCTAAACTTAGCAAATAGTTTCTTTTCTCTCAAGATCTATAATATAGTTCTCAAGTGTTCGACGTCCTCAGACTCATCCCGAGAATAGATTAGAATGTAATTTATGAACACTACCACAAAATTATCCAAATATGGTCGAAAGATTTGGTTCATCAAGTCCATGAATATAGCTGGAGCATTAGTTAAGCCGAAAGGTATCACAAGGAACTCATAATGTCCATACCTTGTCCTAAAGGCAGTTTTCAGCACATCTGACTCTTAACTCTCAACTGGTAGTAATCGGACCTCAAATCGATCTTTGAAAACATTGTTGCCCCCTTCAACTGATCGAATAAATCGTCAATCCTCGGTAACAGGTACTTGTTCTTTATAGTCACCTTATTAAGCTGACGGTAATCAATGCAAAGCCTCATTGAGCCATCTTTCTTTTTTACGAACAATACAAGAGCACCCTAGGGAGAGAAACTCAGTCTCACAAATCCCTTGTCTGTTAACTCTTGCAACTGAGCCTTCAATTCTTTTAATTCAGTCGGAGCCATTCTATATGGAGCAATCGAGATCGGTGCAATCCCCGACAACAAATCAATGGCAAACTCTATCTCTCTGTTAGGAGGCAACCCAGGCAATTCCTCTGGAAATACATCTGGAAATTCACAGACTATCGGCACTAATTCAAGCTTCAATTCAGACATCTCAGTATTCATTACATAGGCGAGATAAGCTTCCCACCGTTTCCTTATATATTTCTGTGCAGACATGTGCGAAATCACCATAGGCAATTTATTTGATTCATCTGTTTCAACCCATAGAATTTCACCATTTTCACATTTCAACTCTAGTGTTTTCTATTTACAATTTACCTTGGCATCATACAATGTCAACCAGTCCATTCCCAAGATAACGTCAAACTCATCAAATGGTAATAGCATCAGATTAGCCTGAAAATAGTGACCTTGAATCATTAATGGGCAATTCTTGCAAACCTTATCAACTAGCACATATTGGCCTAAGGGGTTTGACACTTTAATCGCAAACTCAGTAAACTCAACAAGCAACTTCTTATTAGATACTAAATTCACACAAATATAGGAATGAGTAGACCCAGGATCAATCAATGCAATAACAATAGTATCATAGAGAAAAAATATACCAGTAATCACATCGGGAGATGATGCATCCTCTCGGGCAATTATGGTATAAGCTCTAGCAGGTGCTCTAGCTTCTGATCTCGCTGCTGAATCTTTCATCACAGTTTTACTACTAGCTCCACTTTCAGTATTTCTCGATGGTCTACCTCTGCTGGCGGTAGTACTCTGTCTAGCACTCTGAAATTTTTCTTCTTTAACTTTCTCCAGACAGTCTCTGATAAAATGCTCACGAGAACCACACCTGAAATAAGCTCACTAGTTTCCCCAACACTTACCAAAATGTTGCCTGCCACATTGCTAACATTCGGGCTTTCTAGACCGCACATTACCCACACTTGCCACTGAAGTAGCTTGAGCTTTAGACCCCGAATATGCCTTACCACGATCTCTGTATGAATCCCCAGCTGAAACTATCATTCGAGGGTTTGTCTCTTTGGACCTCTTTGATAGGGATTGAAATGACTTGCTTATCAGCCTCTTTCTAGCATCTCGGACCTCAATAGCAGCTTTTCTTCTTTCTTTGTTCAATTCTTCGGCTTTAAGAGCTCGGTCAACCAATACTACAAATTCTTTCAGCTCCAGAATTCCCACAAGCACTTTAATGTCCTCATTAAGCCCATCCTCAAATCTTTTGCACATAATAGCATCGGTGGACACACATTCCTGGGCATACTTGCTGAGTCTTATAAATTTGCGTTCATACTCTGCGACAGACATCTTGCCTTGCTTCAATTCAAGGAACTCCTTCCGTTTTTGATCAATAAATCGCTGACTTATGTATTTCTTTCTGAATTCTTCCTAGAAGAAATCCCAAGTAACCCTTTCTTTTGGCACCACTGCTACCAAAGTCTTCCACCAATGGTAGGCCGAATCTCTCAAAAGTGATACAGCACACTTTAAGCACTCATCGGGTGTACATGAGAGCTATCAAATACACGGGTAGAATTTTCAAGCCAGAACTTCGCTTTCTCGTGATCATCATCGATCTTTGCTCTAAACTCTTCGGCCCCTTGTTTTCGACTCTTGTCAACCGAAGGCTTGTTCATTCTTACCAAATCTATGCCTTGGGCAGCTACAGGAACTGTCTGAGGTATGGGAGGGGGTGGAGGAGGTTGAGCATTTGGGTTTGCTCGAATAAACTCAGTATACCAATTGTTCATCATTTGGAGAAAGGCATCCCGAGCCTCATCTCCCTGTCTCAATGTCTCAGGTCTACTTTCTACAGGCGCGGTCCCTTGTGCGGGAGCCGGTGCATTACTAGCAGCATCATCAGCCGCAGTTCCGTCGGGATCCATTACTATATTAAAACAAAACACAGTTTAGAATGATCAGGAGTCACCACACTATCACAGTATATTTATGGCATGTATAGCTAGACTTTTACACACACTATATTAGTCCGAGAACCGACTAACCCATAGCTCTGATACCACTAAATGTAACGTCCCTTACCCACATTCAACACCGAAATAAGGTACGAGGTATTACCAGAACATAACACATACCATTAAATAAAACCGAGACAAAAATATGGCATCCAATTATATCATGAATCATTATAACATATGCTTTTAACAATATTAGCCAACTTCAATGGCTTTGTACAAAATAATCAGTCAAATACTGTAACCAATATTTTAAACCTAGGCAATTATGACACGTAACAAAATAACTAAGCCTACTATACATGCCATAATTCAAAATGTTTAGTTCAAATACCAAAAGTATTGATAGTGGGGGCAGATCTTCAACGATCTCTAACTCCTGTACTAGCTGGATGACACTATAAGACAAAAGAGTGAAAAAAAAGTAAGCTTATAGCTTAGTAAGTAAGTATATAAATAATAAATAAGGAATCTAATATTTTTACAAAATAACTCAATAATATCTATTTTTAATTTCACTATTTACTCCAATTTGATCAAGCTGTCCCTCCTGCGTCATCTTCACTGAATAAATCATAACTCGAGTTACGAAACTCAAAATTCAAATCCGTAAAATTTTCCCAAAACTAGACTCATATTACTTCTTACTAAAATATTTCAAAAATTTTTGGTCCCGCCAATTAGTACAATTTATTAGTTAAAGTTTCCCCTATTATACAGCTTGACTAATCTGACCTCTGTTCACTATGAATTGATTTTATCCCTATAAAAAAGTAAAATATCCATGAAATCTATTTCATTTAAAACTAGACTCAATAAGGAATCTAGGAATATAAACTATATTTCTTAATTATTTTTGTACAATTTTTAATGATTTTTCAAAGTTAGAACAGGGGATCACGTAGTCAGTCTGAACATGTCTCACAAAAATATAAATATCTCAAAATATAAGATTCCTTTACTTGCCCTGTTTGTTTTACATGAAAATTGACTCATTAATCTTTAGTTTCATATCTCATTCAGCCTCTAATTAACTTCCTACTATGTTTGGTGATTTTTCAAATTCACATCACTGCGACTGTCCAAACAGTTTTATTATCAATTTTGATCTTTCACACTTTGGTTGCATTCATTGCTTATCCTTAACAATTTTTCCAACCTCCAATCATATATCGAGCTTGTTACTCATACGTTACAAATGTATATTCTTACACTTATCATTACAAGGTCATACATAATTTCATTTAGTCGATTTTCCCGTTGAACACTTCGGATCGAGTCCCCGATGCTTGGTGGTTTCAGCACAAAGTTCCACCCATCACATAGTTCGGCTCTCTTGTACACATGGTGAACATGAACACTTAGTACCACCCATGTGACCTAGCCACTTTATCTCGTAGCTCTCTTGTCTACATGATGCCCTTCACCTAGAACCACACATACGACCTAGCTACATTTATCCCGTAGCTCTCTTGTCTACATGGTATACATCCTGTATCACACATGTGACCTAGCTACCACATAGTATCTCGTAGCTCTCTTGTACACATGATGTGCACTTAGCACCATACATGTGACCTAGCTACATACCATCTATATCTTTCGATTCCGAAGGTTCAACCAGGAAGTATTTCACTTTCTAATACTTATTTCCATTCTTCCAATAGTCGATTATGATTCAAAAGCAGCTACAATATATAAAATATGCTGAAATATAAAAACGTAAATAAAGATAATGTATTATTTACATACAAACTTACCTCGGTGCAAAATATGGGAATTTTGCAATTTAGTCCAAAATCTTTTCCTTCCCCCGTTCGAGGTTGATTGCACGCCTTTCTTGATCTATAACAACACATTTAGCTCATTTAACACTCATACTATCTATTTCAATCCAAAAATCACATTATGGAAAAATTACGTTTTTTCCCCCTAAATTTTACAAAATTATGATTTTGTCCCTAGGCTCAGAAATTTAATTTCAGCCCTTATTCTTATGTTTTATGACGAACATTTTTCTCTTCTATGACAACATCAAATTCTCACTCTAACATGTACTTATGAACATTAGGTATTTTTACCGATTATGCCGTTTTGCTCGTTTTCGCTAAAAATCGCTTAGAAAAGATCGTTCTCTTAACTTCAAACATTCATATTCTACCATCAAACATCAAAATACATGCATATCATTCATGGGTAAATTTTTAAATATAAACCCTAACTAGAAATAATGGTAGAAATAGGTAGACCGAGCTACGAGGATTTCAAAAATGTAAAGAACATTAAAAACGGGGCTTGAATGCACTTACTATTGAGCTTGAAAGCTTGGAAAAAACCCTAGCTATGGTGAACATACAAGTTTCGGCCAAGGAAGAAGATGGGTGGACAAAATTTTGGCTTATTTTTCCTATTTTATTTCTTTTAATTACCAAATGACAAAAATACCGTTAAGGCCTTTCTTTAAAATTTTGTCCTATTCATGCCCATTTTTTGTCCATATAAAGTATAATGGTCTAATTTCCATTTAAGGACCTCTACTTAAAACCCCCATTTCAATCAAGTGCTTTATGAACTAACACACATTTTTCACCTATTTCAATTTAGTCCTAAACATCAAATTAAACACCCAGTCATAAAATTTTCAACCTCGGATTCGTGGTTTCGAAACCATTATTCCGTTTTGGCCCTAAATCAAGCTGTTTCACTCCGATCAATATAAATCCATCCCCATGCAATGCATCATACAGTCATGTCATATCATAGAATCATACATGTATAGGGAAAAACAGTCATTTTATCATATATAGGGCAAAACAGTCATTTTATCATATATAGGGCAAAACAGTCATTTTACCACATAAGGGCAAAACAGTCATCTTACCACATAAGGGCAAAATAGTCATTTTACCACTTGAGGGCAAAACAGTCATTTTACCACGAAAGGGCAAAATAATCATTTTATCAATTCAGATTTTAGGTATACTTATCAACCCAAAAAAGGTCCACAGTCGTCTCGAGCGACCCGTGCAACCTTAACAGTGAAATAGTGAAAATGGGCCCACGGCCTATATTGTAGGCCCACACGTCTGTGTGGCCCACATAGCCCAGAAATGGCCTTGGCCATGTGGATTACACAGCCTGGCCCACTATTCTCCACACATAAGTGTGGTTTACCTGTGTGGGGCCCACGTGCTCGTGTGGCCCATACGGCCTTTTTTGGCCCACCATGGCCCAATTCGGCTTCAGGCCATGAGATCGCTCATGGCCGGCCTTAACAATCTTACACCCATATTTAGGCATTTGGATTACCACACGAGCGAGCGCACACTCATGTAGCGTCAACAGTCACCTATTTCGGCTTTTGCCTATTTACAATTATGGCATTGTTGTGACATACCTTGTTCGCAAAACGTGCTAAAAGTCCACGAGCACCAAAACCTACATTCAATCAAGGCATTCTATTAGTCATTTGACAACAAGGTTAACAACCTCTCTTAAAACCATCCCAAGTTATCATTAATACCTACCTTGATTGAACAATTATGGCTTAGCCCTCTTAAACTGCTGACCAAGATTGACCATACGCTCCTTGTCGAATATCTGCATTACCAACGAAATCTATTAATTATGATTGCTAAAACACATTGCTTGAATCAACATATACAACTTATAGAAAGAAGCATTCGGCCAACACCAAGGAATGCAAGCCAACATACCCCAGTTGAACACAATGATTACAAACAGACTTACCTTTAATCAAGTGGTGAGCGAAAGATTTTAGTCACTTCCCTATCAATGTAAAATCCCCTACACTTGAGAAGTTCTAGAAAACGAAGGGAGCCCAACAAGAAAGAAAAGGGATAAGAGAATCGGCAATAAAGAAAAATAGGAAGATTGATAGAATAAAACAATGTTCGGCTACCACAAAACCAAGTGAGAGCGAGGGACAAGCAATGAAAATCGGTTAAAGAAATAGTATGCCGAAGAGGGTGAACGATAGACCCCAAAGAAAAGAGAGAGAATAAGAAGAAGTAATGATCAAGAGGAAATCTGATTGGGGAAAAACAAAAGATGGATCCTATTCGGCCAAAACAAGAAACAAAAACCTAAGAAAACCCAAATGACCTCTGCAATATTTGGCCTAAGGTAACAAGGGAGGTTCAGTTGAAAAAAAGAGTACAGGAAAAATAGAACCGACAACCAAAAAGAAAGCAGAGAAAAACCAAGTTGAAACAAGAACGAAACGAGTGCTACAAACCTGACATATAGTACTCAACTCACCCAAAGCCAAAATTCCTGAGTGCCTACAGTTCGAAATCGTCACACTTCTCCCTCTCACCACAACTAGCCTTGATTTCCTCCTAAAATCCCTCCTCAAATCACTCAAACTGACCACACCTCCCTCAACCACTCAATTCAAATTCCCCTCAACCACTTTAGTGTTTCGGTCAACCAAGGACAATTCCACTGCACTTGTAGCAAAATAAAACACTCTACTGCCCCCACCAGGATTCGAACCTTAGTCCTCTGGCATAGGTAACATGACACTTACCCCCTAGACCAGCAGGAACTTTATGTCATGTTTTACCCATTTTTATTTAAAAGCCTACTGCCTAGAGATAATGTTTATTCCTTTAAAAACAAAACTTTTGCGCAAGCCAAGGCTTGAACCCCAAGACTTCTCAAACACTTCCCAGAACACTTAACCACTGAAGCAGGCAGATAGTTGTGTCACTTTTTTGCACATCTAAACATTAATTTGCATCCTCCTAACTATTCTCAGGCTCAAAGACCTAATACTTCTAGGCCCAAAATTTGGGGCGTTACAATTCACCCCTCCTTAAAGAAATTTCGTCCCTAAAATTTCCAACTATCAAATCAGTTGCATAACAAATACTACACCACTATGCTCCCGCTGCCCACTCTATTTCTAAAACACTGCCACATTTAACTTGAGTGTTTTCAGTATAGTCTATAAATAGACTGGGACAGTACGTCACTTTAATACTTGGCCACGTTAGGGGCAGCATCAGCAACACCCCTAAAAATCTCAGATCCATTAGACCAGAGTCATTCTGTAACTAACCCACAGCCCATAGGTCCAGTATTGGGCCCAGCGGCCCTCTCTAGAATCTGCAACATAGCTTGGAACAGCGTGTTGTCCCCAGCCGCACGATCAAGATACCTAGTACCTCTGGTGCTCATTATCGAATTGTGTTTTATCTTGAATTAACAGTTTTATGTAGATCAGATTACAATTCTAGTTGTTTATTAACAGATATTTTATGGAGACAATATCAAAAGTATATAGTTTTATTTTCGCACAACGCAGTGCCTATTGGTGTCTACCGGTTTCTCTACAGTTTTAGTATACACTACTAAAGAGTTTTCAGTACTACATACTACCCACAGTAGTCTTAGTAATCCTACCTATGGCAGTTTCAGCCAAAATCAAAACACAGTTTTCAGAGAGAACTTATAGGATCGGCGCGAAGACTCGGTGTACCACATATTCAGTATAACATTTCAAAATACTTCAAATCGTTTAAAACAGTTCTTTTAGAAATTCCAAGTTTTGGAAGAAACCCAAATCCACAACTGAGTTTTGCAACTCGGCTCTAATACCAGTAAATGTAACAACTTAAACTCGGCTTGGACATTACGACCGAATTCGGCGATGTCACAATGAAGTGTTTTTCGTAAAATGTTATGTTGATGAAAACTCTTACTATATATTTAACCTCTTTGTGTGTTTCTGAGTCATGTCATTCATTTTAAAACTTACATCACTATCCAAAAAGTATTTACTTTAAAATCGGTATTTATTTTCAATAATATCATTTAATAGCGGACCCTTTTTGAAATAGTTGCGTACTTCCGTTTACTTTGTAAAAACATTATTTCTATTGAAAACTTGAGTTTTCCTATCTCTAGCAGTTTTAAGCCAAAGCAAATTAAAACCCAAATTTAAGTTAAAATCCATAGAGGCCTTATTACAATATAAATACCCAAATTAAAATTACTTATCAAAATTAAGCAAATATGATAGTAAATGCGGTTGTGTGGTCGCCTTTGAGTCCCTCGCAGCACCGATCCACCCAAGCCTAGGGATTACCTGTACAGATAAACAGATGGGTGAGTTTATGAAATCTCAGTGTGTAATCCCATATACGCAAACAGTCAGAAAACAAGCACAGTCTGGGCCTAAGCCTTTTTTAGTAACAGTTACAATATCAGTTTGGGCTTTAGCCCATCTCAATACAGAAACAATCATTTGTTTGGGCCTTGGCCCATTACAGTAACAATAAACAGTGCAGTAACAGTAATAAGTGTAGTAACAATTTAAACAGTATACAAATCCTACCCATCCAGCCTCTACACTTCATCTTCGTCCAACCCTACACTCTATGTGGGGATATAATGAACCCACCCATCCTTACGCTCTAGAATTAGCACCGGTTGCGGCACTAAAAAATAATATGCAGTTGGGCTACCAGTAATTTAGGCACGAAGCCTTTCAGTACACTTCCTCTGATCAATATAAACCCATCCCCATGCAATGCATCATACAGTCATGTCATATCATAGAATCATACATGTATCCATTACAGTTTATATAACATGCTAAAATACGGTCATACATGCACATATATATACATATACATCACATAGGGGCAAAACAGTCATATTACCATATAAGGGCAAAATAGTCATTTTATCATAAATAGGGCAAAACAGTCATTTTACCATATAAGGGCAAAACAGTCATCTTACAACTTAAGGGCAAAATAGTCATTTTACCACATAAGGGAAAAATAATCATTTTATCAATTTAGGGTTTAGGTATACTTACCGACCCAACAGTAGGTCCACAGTCGTCTCGGGCAACCCGTGCAACCTTAACAGTCAAACAGTGAAAATGGGCCCACAGCCCATATTGTGGGCACACACGCCTGTGTGGCCCACTTAGCCCAGAAATGGCCTTGGCCATATGGATTATATAGCCTGGCCCATTATTTTCCACATGTCAGTGCGGCCCCACACAGCCCATTTTGGCCCACCATTGCCCAATTCGGCCTTAGGCCATGAGATCGCTCATGGCTAGCCTTAATAATCTTACGCTGATGTTTAGGCGTTCAGATTACCACACGAGCGAGCGCATGTTCATGTAGCGTCAATGGTCACCTATTTCGCTTTTACCGATTTACGATTTTGGCAGTGTTGTTACACACCTTGTTCGCGAAACGTGCTAAAAGTCCACGAGCACCAAAACCTATATTCAATCAAGGCATTCTATTAGTCGTTTAACAACAGGGTTAACAACCTCTCTTAAAACCATCCCAACTTATCATTAATACCTACCTTGATTGAACAATTGTGGCTTAGCTCTCTTAAACCGCTGACCAAGATTGACCACATGCTGCTTGTCGAATATCTGCATTACCAACAAAATCCATTAATTATGATTGCTTAAACACATGGCTTGAATCAACATATACAACTTATAGAAAGAAGCATTCAGCCAACACCAAGGAATGCAAGCCAACATACCCCAATTGAACACAATGATTACAAACAGAGTTACCTTCGATCGAGTAGTGAGGGAAAGATTTCGGTTGCTTCCTATCAATGTAAAATCCCCTACTCTTGAGAAGTTCCAGAAAATGAAGGGAGCCCAACAAGAACGGAAGGGGATAAGAGAATTAGCAATGAAGAAAAATAGAAAGGTTGATAGAATAAAGCAATGTTTGGCTACCACAAAACTGAGTGAAAACGAGGGACAAGCAATGAAAATCAGCCAAAGTAATAGTATGCTAAAGAGGGTGAACGATAGACTCCAAAGAAAAGAGAGATAAGAAGAAGAAGTAATGATCAAGAGGAAAACTGACTGGGGAAAAACAAAAGAGGGATCCTATTCAGCCAAAACAAGAAACAAAAACCCGAGAAAACTGTAATGACCATTGCAATATTCAGCCTAAGTTAACAAAGGAGGTTATCTTGAAAAGAAGAGTAGAAGAAAAATAGAATCGGTAACCAAAAAGAAAGTAAAGAAAACAAAGTTGAAATATGAATGAAACGAGTGCTACAAACCCGACATATAGCACTCAACTCACCCAAAGCCAAAATTCCTGAGTGCCTGCAGTTCAAAATCAGGACACTTCTCCCTCTCACCTCAACTAGCCTTGATTTCCTCCTAAAATCCCTCCTCAAATCCCTCAAACTGATCACACCTCCCTCAACCACTCAATTCGAATTCCCCTCAACCATTTCAGTGTTTCGGTCAACAAAGTACACTTCCACAACACTTGTAGCAAAATAAAACACTCCACTGCCCTCACTAGGATTTGAACCTCAGTCCTCTGGCATAAGTAACACGCCACTTACCCCCTAGACCACCAGGAACTTTATGTCATGTTTCACCCATTTTTATTTAAAAGGCTACTGCCTAGAGACATTGTTTATTCCTTTAAAAACAAAACTTTTGAGCAAGCCAAGGCTTGAACCCAAGACTTCTCAGACACTTCCCAGAACACTTAACCACTGAAGCAGATACACAATTATGTCACTTTCTTGCACATCTAAACATTAATGTGCATCCTTCTAACTGTTCGCACGCTCAATACCTAATACTTTTAGGCCCAAAATTTGGGGCGTTACACTTTATTTTCATTTTCGAGCTTCAAAATGGTCCAAAAGCATAAACTCATTCTTCCGATCAATTTTCAAGTAATACATATAAGATTGCAAATGGATCATTTTAAAATACATTTTTGGAAACCTATATTCATTTCCAAATGATTCTATTTCTCCATTTCGGAGAAAACCATAATCATTCAAGAATGTTTTCGATTTTTCTTTTCCTATTCATTCAATTCATTTCTATTCAAACTTGCAATTCATTTCTATTTTCAACAAGCTAGCGGAGGGATTGATTGGATATTTTTAGTTAAGGATCAAATGATTTATAATTAAGTTCTAGATTTTTGCATATTCATTAAAAACTCAGTTAGTCATGAAGTCATTTCACTGTTGTATCGTGACTGAGCTCTCCCCAATGACATACCATTACGAAAGCAACTACTTTGTACTCGTCTAATGACCGTGTCATAAGTGTGGTACCCTTATATCATATTCTTGATCTCTCTGGGATAATATTCGTTCTTCAGTATGATCATATTTTATCTTATGGTAACCATTACATCTTCCTTCATGAAAAGTCAATCACTATCAAATAGTGATCAAGCCATCCATCACAAAGACACCCGACCCATGGCCACATTTACTTTTCATCAGCCATGTAATGCCAATAAGAGAGTATCATTTACTCATATTTTGGGCTATGAGTCCCACTGTTGTTAATGACGCTACATATTACAAAATTTGTATTGTTGGAAAAACGAGTTTGGAAAACACAGCGGAAAATAAATTTAGGGAAAAACTAAAGTTTTAATTTTTTTTCAAAACAAGATCTTGGTTGTGATATCAAAGTAATAAACACTTAATCAAGACTGTACCTTTTTGTTTTGTATAGTTTGAGCGCTTCGACCGAGTAGTCTTCTCCACTATCCTCAAGCTCATGTCTGTCGAGTGTGGGCTTGATTCGAATCAAAAAAAATTTCACAAAAATTACCAGTGGGGTAATTTTGCATTTTCTCTAAACTTTTGGGTCAAGTTGTAAATCAGAAAAATAACTCTAGAAATTATCTAGAACAATCTCTTCAGAGAATTCTCTCTTTACAACTTTCTCTTCAATTCAAGTGTGTATAAATAATGACCCAAGGCTCTCTTTATATAGGAAGAGTTAAAGAGTTCAATTAAGATTAAACTTAATCACTTTAATATTAAATTAATATAATATTTATCAAGATAAATATTAGATTAAATTTAATATTAAATCTTATTAAAATAATAGAATATTTATCTACAAGATAAACATTAAATTAAATTTAATATTAAGATTATCACTTTAATATTAAATTAATAAAATACAATTAAGATAAGTATTAAATTTAATTTAATATTAAACTATTAGAATAATATTATTTTTGGAATAATTAATCTAAAATCAAATTATCTAGTAGAATTCCAGTAGGAATGTTACTCTTCCACCACACAACCACCGACAACTAACTGCCATCAGACACTGAGACACGCCACCGCTGCAACCACTGGCACCGCCGTGTTTGGTGATGCAGGTGTGACACTCTTAGGGCACCGTGAGCTGATTCGACTGCTACTAGTTTTGTTTAGATCAATGACAACATGACCAATTCGGTCTAACCATTGGTTGGATCATCGACCCGGTTTCACATACCAGCCCAATTCGACCAATTTTTAGGACTTGGTCTCATTTTTGGGCTCTGGGGCCCATTTTACGATCTCAGATCCAATTTTCAAGTTCAATTACCCATTAGGGCAATTGTTTGACTTGAAAATTAACTTCAAAAATATCATATTAATTTTAATTAATTTGATTAATTTAATTTTACTTGATCAAAATTAATTTTTCCAAAAATCACTTAGATTTTCCAAATTAATTTTTCAAGAAATTTCTTTAATCAAATTTTCTAGTTGAACAATTCTCACGACCACTTAATTTAATTTCACATCGAATAAATCAACTCAATTAAATTATTCTGAAAGTCGTAGAATTTTCTTCTGATTCAAATACAGTCTGATCGAGCTTTTGTTGAGCTAGAGGAGGAACTAATCAGACATATACAATTAGGCTCTAGTGATTGTAATTATGTCTAGAAGCATCATTTCAATAATTCGTAATTACTTAAACATGGAGTCAGTCCATAAGAAGTATCATGATTGAAAACTCCTTATTGTATACTCATTACGAAAGTAATTCATCCAACTACTTTGTCTAATGACCTCGTCATGTGTGTGTTACCCTCATATGATATCTTTGATTCCTTTGAGTTAAATTCGTTCACTCAATACAATTCCATTTTATCTCATTATCACCATTGTGTTTTCTTAATGATTAATATGATCACTGTAAACAAATGGCTGTGATAAATTGCTCGTTTGAAAATTAGAAACCCGTGGCCACGTTTTGTATTTATCAATCTACACAATGCCAATAAGGGGATATAATTAACTCTTTAATTGAGCTATGAATTCCACTATTTCTAGTAAAGTCATGTCATACACAAGTCATGTACCTAACAAACCAGTTACTCACTATGTTAAAAAGTGGATTACTTGGTTAGAAGATAAACAAATTAAAAAGATGAATATTTATCAAATTCTAAAACTTACTTGCGTAATGGTTCAATTGAATTGTGGCAAAAAAGAACATACCAATGTGCTTGTACCCAAGATCTATCATCTAAGTGTGCAATTTCAACTTTAATGATTGGTTGTCCATAACTTCAAAATAGATAAGTTTCGGCTAAGCTATGATTAGTGAGCCCAACATTTCTACTTGGTCTATTCAGTCTTATTTCAACATCTTCTAAATATCTAGAGCAGAAAGCCATACACTCATCTGCCAAGTAACCTTCAGCAATTGATCCTTCTGGGTAATGCTTATTACGACAATAAGACTTCAATTTGCATAGGATCCTAAACATGATATACAACATTATCAATTGTAATTAAAGGTATATTCATGAATGAATGAAAACTTTGCAAATAAATAAGCACATCTCTATAGGATACATCCACCGATAAAAAACCGATCTACCAAGTTTTGCTTCATGAGGGAGATGGATTAGCAAGTGCATTATAATAGTGAAGAATGAAGGTGGAAAAATCTTTTCCAAGTTGCATAAAGTGAAGGTAGCTTGATCTTGTACATTCTCAAGTTATTCAACAATCAAAACTTTGCTACAAATAGCTTTTGTTCTATTAGATAGTTCAATTATACAAGACGTCACTTTTTTTGACATACAACACCGTAAAGAAACTGGCAGTAAATCTTGCATCAAGATGTGATAATCATGTGATTTTAGGGAATATAGTCTTTGATCTTTAAGACTTACACATCGAGATATATTTGATGCATACGCATCTAGGACCTTTATATCCTTCAACACCGTGCAGAACACTTCTTTTTCTTTCTTCGACATTGCAAAAAATAGAAGCTAGCAACCGAGATTTTCCTTTCGGAAGTAATTGGGGATGAATATCACGCTAAATTCCCATGTCAACTAGATCAAGAAGACTCTGAAGATTGCCTTTCAATTTTCTATTGACATTCAGAATTGCCCCAACGATGTTCTCACAGACATTCTTTTCAATATGCATGAAATCAAAATTGTGTCGCAAAATGTGATGCTCTCAATAAGGAAACTAAAAAAATACTTATTTTTTTCCACAAGTCTTCCTCATTGAGATCATCCTCTTCATCAGATTCATCATCACTCTGCCAGTCAACATCACCAACATACGCCTTCTTTGGTCTTCTCTTTGTTTGCATGTTGGGTGGTTGATTCATCTTCCCATAACTGAAATTGATATCTTTTAACATGAACAAGATTTCAGATCCAATGGTTTACTCAGGAGCTTCTCTAAACTCTTCAATACCATCAAATAAAGCCTTTTGAAATCTAAATCTATGATTTCCATCTAACCACCAATGATGCCCTATATAAGAGAACTTATTCCCATTATATAACCACTTCGAACATGTTTGGCTACACAACAAGGACAAGTATAACATCCTTTGGTACTCCAACTAGATAAATTGGCATAAGTTGGGAAATCATTAACATTCCACAACAAAGCTATACGTAAATAAAAGTTCTCCTTTCTCAAGACATCATATGTTTCAACACCCGTCCATAATTGTTTCAACTTTTCAATAAGTGGCTGCATATAAATGTCAATATCATTACCCGGACCTTTCTCTCCAGGGATAATCATAGATAAGATAAAAGAAGATTTCTTTAAGCAAATCCACGGAGGCAAATTGTAAGGAACAAGCACTACAGGCCAAGTACTGCACGAAGTACTCATGATTTTAAAAAGATTAAATCCATCAAATGTAGCCCAAGCCTCACATTTCGAGGATCGCTTGCAAAGCTTGGAACTTTACTGTCAAATGATTTCCAAGCTAAAGAATCCAGAGGATGCCTTAATAATCCATCATTGGTTCGTTGATCATGATGCCACCTCATAGACTCGGCTATCTTTGATGTAACACCCCGCACCCGAGACCGTTGCCGGAGTCGAACACGAGGTGTTAACGAACTTAATTCATTTATTTACACAGTTCATTTTAAAATTTCTAGACAAGCTGGCTAACTGCGTCACTGTCACCATAAAAATCATATCTCGAGTTCCAAAACTCGAAAACTGATTCCGTAAATTTTCCCTGAAACTAGACTCATATATCCATCTACAAATTGTTTTCTAGAATTTTTTGTTTGGTAAATTATTAAAGTTTATTAGTTAAAGTCTCCCCTATTTCAGGGTTCGACTACTCTGACCTTCATGCATTACGACTTAGATATCTCCCTGTACAGGCTTCAATACATATTCTGTTTGTTTCTAATGAAACTAGACTCAAAAAGGAATCTGTACATATAAACCATGACTTCTAATTATTTCTGGTTAATTTATGGTAAATTTCCAAAGTCAGAACAGGGGATCCAGTAACCGTTCTGGCCCTGTTTCACGAAAACTTAAACATCTCATAAAATACGGCTCATATGGTCGTTTAGCTTCTTCCATATGAAAATAGACTCATCAAGGTTCAATTAAATAATTTATTCATTATTTAATTACATTCTTACTATTTTTAGTGAATTTTCAAACTCACATCACTGCTGCTGTCAGCATCTATTTAAAGGTAAATTTCACCTATTTCATAGTTTCCATGATTCAACTAGCCATTTGACATACATAGCACCAAATATGATCGTGATTAACCATTCCAATGGCTAATCATTGCCAAGCATTTCCACACCTCTCAATAACCATATATATACAAAATGATTTTAATACTATGCTCAAAATATTTAAGCCATTTTCGCATGGCTATCCGAATATATACATTACCAAAGGTACTTGATTAACAACAAAGGTTAGTCCTATACATGCCATTATCAACGTTTAACTAAAAGAGTACCAAAAGGGCTTAGATAGTGTGGACGACTTGACTTCGACAATCCCGAGTCCGATAGTGACGAACAAAAATCTATAAAACAGAGAATTAAAGAAACGGAATAAGCATTTAATGCTTAGTAAGTTTTGAGTAACGTAATTATTTACGACTAAAGTATAGCGTTCATATGACTAAATGAATAATTTCATATATGCACATTCTCAAAATCATAATTTCTTCACGCTTCAACCAATATATTCATACACGGGTATCAAACCTAACTAGAGGCCTAAGCTCGTTAATCAATTGAGCGAGTACTATTTGAAAGGAATCAACCTTTCCGATGCATATACGAAACATACCTTATCGTTTGTATTTTATGAGCGTATTAATTGAAATTATTATAGCAAGATCGCTCGCTTCCAAACCCAAGTATCTTCGGGATTTAGCCGGATATAGCAACTCGCACAAATGCCTTCAGGTCTTAGCCCGGATATAGTCACTAGCATGAATGCCTTCGGGACTTAGCCCGGATATAGTCACTAGCATGAATGCCTTGGGGACTTAGCCCGGATATATTCACTAGCACAAATGCCTTCGGGACTTAGCCCGGGTATAGCAACTACTCGCACAAATGCCTTGGGACTTAGCCGGATATAGTAACTTGCACAAATGCCTTCGGACTTAGCCGGATATCATCCGAATAATCAAGCACATATACCAATAAATCATGACACATCCATATTTCATTATCATAACTAGAATTCAAACACAAGACGCTTATCAACCATTACCATTTTCGGCTCAATAGCCATGTACAAAGAGCATGATTTTGATTTGCTTTATAACATGATCTCTATACACATTCGGCTACCCGTCATAGGTATAAACTAATCACCTCAATATACAATTCAAGTAGAATCATTATATCACCGTTTATTTGTTATGCTTATATGTCATGACTTAATCAAATCATAAACTAAGTTTCATTACTCGAAAACTTACCTCGGATGTTGTCGAACGATTTCAACGGCTATTCAATCACTTTTTCCTTTCCCTTATCCAACTTTGATCCTCTAAGCTCTTGAGCTAAATCAAACAATTTACTCCCCAATCAAACACAATCATGCGGCATTCATATACATTTTAGAACCAATTCATTTGAATCAATTTACTACTTATACATCAAAATTTCCAATACAAAGTATTTAGCACCTATGCACTTAAACCGGATTTGCAAACACTCATAGACCATGTCCGAATGCCATTTAAACACAAGTCAACAAAACCTCATGATTTCAAATCAAACTCTTAACAAGAATGCACAATGCCAAACCCTTAGAGTATTAACATCTAATTTAGACAATTTAGAACACCTAAACGGCACTTGTTCAAACATTAAACAACTACATGTTCGGCCATTACCATAGGTGCATTAGAAATCTATACTATCAATAAGCTCAACTCCTTAGGTCCTAATCGGTACACTAAGACCATCTTAACTCATTTCTCATCTTGTTAACAAAGACATAGTAAGTAAATCTTTATACACAATTATTATCAATTCATCCATCCACTAGAGACTTAGCCTAACGTTCAATAACAAACTCCTCCTTTATCAATTACATTTTCGGCAAGAACATGGTAACTTATACTACATCAATTTTAAGTACATAAATTACTCAAACATAATCAAATTCACGTTCGGTCTTGGTACATAATAAGGTAGCCGATTCTTTTCCCTTAGCACCCAATGCTCACATATGCTCATTTGTATAGTTCAAACACTTATCTACCATTGTTCATCTAAATTTATCATGAAACAACAACCATCACCCTTATTAATTACCATAGCCGAAAGCCCTACTCATTCCCACAATCAAAAATTCAACATGGGTTACTAAAATAACTTGATACCTCATTCAAGATTAACCAAAATTTCAAGAATTAACATAACTTCTTACCTTAATGCTAACTTAAGATGACCGAATGCCTTTCTCCCATCTTCCTCTTTACATTCGGCCAAGAAGAAAGAAACTCAAGCTTTGTTTTCATCACCCTTCATTTCCTTATTTCAATTACTTTTTCCTTTTTTTATTTATTTATGTTATAAAATATAAAGCTACTAATTAATAATTAATACATATTGCATGTATATAGCCCATCATGGCCGGCCACTACTTGTCATAGGTGGAAATTTGACATGCAAACCCATTATTTTCATAACATGCACTAATAGATCCTTATAGATTAACCTATCACATTTCAAAAGTGTCACACATAAGTCCTATTAACTAAATTCACATGCAATTGACTAAATCGAAGCTTAAAACTTTCACACACTCATATTCACATATTTTAGACAATAAATATTATACTCAAATACTTCGGTGACTCGGTTTAGCGGTCCCGAAACCACTTTCCGACTAGGGTCAATTTAGGGCTGTCACATTTGACGACACGAAAGCCTTTGAAGCCTTTGTATTAGTGGAAAATATCACAAAATCTTTCCTAGATTCTTTATTGAATGTGCCTCAGCTTCATCCTCATTCACATCTTCTGCATTCCTATTAATCCAATGAGATTTACCACAAACATGACAAGACTGTTGGTTTTTTCAATCACCCCAATACAACATGCAGTCATTTGGGTAACTATGAATTTTGTCGTACCCAAGGCCTAAATCTTTTATCAGTTTCTTCATATATTGGAATGAATGAGAGATTTTTGTAAATGAAAACATGTTTCTCAAAAACTCTAACAGCAGTGTGAAAGAGTTTCCGATCCACCCTCCCAAACATTTTAAGTGAAAAAGACGAATGCAGAAGGACAGTTTTGAAATTTTCGATCCCTCATAAAGTTCTTCATTCATTTCATTAAGTAACTTCTAAAACTTTTTCGCTTATCCATTTGGATCTTCATCAGGTGCACTTCTTCCCGTTTAGGTAAAAGGATTTCCACCAAGATCACAATCATCGGATGCAATAATTTCAAGTGAAAACGATTGCAAACCATGACTGTGCATATTAAATGCATCCCGCAACATGCCTTCAATATCATCTTCTCTAACAAACTGATGGTAAGCACTAAGAGGATAAGTCGGATTAATCATTGAAGAGGTTCTACAAGGTGTACACTCTCCATGGAAAATACCTTTTTCATACCACTGAATAAAGCCATCAACAATTAGATATTCGTAGACAACTTCACGAAAATGCCAATTGATGTTGTCACACTTCTTACATGGGCAAAAATCATATTCTCTTGGCTTGCATTTTGAAATGCAAAATTTAGAAAAGTTTGTACTCCATTTCGATAGTCGTTGCTTACCCTTGACAAATCCATCCAACTCTTATCCATTTTGTAGTTCTTGAAGTCTAAAGTTAACAATAAATTGTGGTCTCCAATTAAAAAAATATATATTAGTGACAACATTTTACGTTTGGATACTCCAAATTTGCTATAAAAAATTTAACTTGAAGATTTAATTCATTGTATTTTAATGGGTGTAAACTAATTCGTAAGTTGTTTATTTATAAGAATAATTAAGAGTAGAGAAAACAATAGTGTCACCCTAATTTCTATGGTTTTATATATTTTCATCCAAAGTTTTATGTAAGTTATGATATGATATATATTTTTATATTCTCTAAATGTTAGAAATTACATTTTTTATATTCTTTAAATGTATATGTAAGTTATGATAATCATTAACTTTAAATGTTTAAATGTTTGTGTAAGTTACGATAATCATTATGAAATATGATTATTTATTTAATTAATTGAAAATAATTTAATTATTCATAGAATTATTATGAAATATGATTATTTATTTAATTAATCTAAAATAAATTAATTATTACTACAATTATTATAAAATATGATTATTTATTTAATTAATCGAAAATAAATTAATCTATTATGAAATGTGATTATTTATTTAATCAATTGAAAATAAATTAATTATTCATAAAATTATTATAAAATATGATTATTTAATTAATTAATCGAAAATTAATTAATCATTCATATAATTATTATGAAATAAGAATATTTATTTAATTAATCTAAAATAAACTAATTATTCATAGAATTATTATGAAATATGATTATTTATTTAATTAATCTAAAATAAATTAATTATTCATAAAATTATTATAAAATATGATTATTTATTTAATTAATCAAAATAATTTAATTATTTGTACAATTATTATGAAATTTGATTATTTATTTAATTAATCAAAATTAATTAATTATTCATAAAATTATTATAAAATATGATTATTTATTTAATTAATAAAACTCTAACCTTTAGCCATTTATGAAATAATGCCAAGATAGCTTTAAACTTTTGCGACGTTTTTCGATTAGTGCCATTATTGTATAACTTTTGCGGCGTTTTTGTCCCAAACGCCACTAAAAACGCTGCTAAAAGCTTAATTTCCTATAGTGATTACTGAAGTCTTAATAAAATTATTGAATTTGTTACAACTTTATATTACTTAATTTCTTGCAACATAAATTACAAAATTCTTACAAGAATGTTAAATCTCTTGCAAAATTACTAAATTTCTTACAACTTTATAATGTTTACCTATTTTCTTATAGCTTTGTAAATTATGGAAAATATTTCTAAGTTACTATGTTTCTTACAAGATTACCAAATTTCTTACAAATTTACTAAAGATTTTACAATATTATTGAGTTTCTTTTAACACTTTACAAATTTAGGATAGGATGGGAAGTAGAAAGACTTGTTAAGTTAATTTCCCTAACTTAAGAGGTTAAGTAAATAATTGTTAAAGGATTTAAAGTAAAGTAAACCATGTGATATTGTCACGGACTTAGATTTTTTCCCATGCAGTCCGTGCGACCTTAGGTAGTTTCTTCGCTCCAAAAATGCCTAAGTCAGCCTAACTCCCAACAATTGAGGATTCAACAGAATTCCTCCAAGGCAACCATGAAGAACAAGCGAAAGAATGAAAATTGAAAGAACTCGAAAGATGAACAAAGCCACAAAAAAGCAATAACACTAGAGAGAAAGTTTTGAGTGAGTGCTCTCAAGAATTATATTAATCACTAAATGATTTACAATGAGGGAGAGAGACCTTTATTTATAGTTGAGCCTTCACAGAATCAACGACACAAATCAAAGTACATTAATGGCTTAGATTAAAAGCTATCTACAAATCAAATCTCTAAGATATAGAATTGTATCTTCTACAGATTACATATCGTATCTAGGATTACATATCTTTGAAGATCACATTCCATATTTGCCAAGCTTGGTAGATAGGCCTTCAATCTTTCCAAGCAATGGCCCAGTCCAGTTAGGCCAAATGACCTCCCTTAAACATGATGGTTCACACAAGTATGCCATGGTTGTGGGTTCCCATGCGCAACCCATGGCATTCTCCCCCACCTGTTCTAGTGATCCCCTCGTTGCGTCCTCCTCATAGAATTGGTTTATCTTTCCTTAGAACTGCCACAAGGCCTCGGCAAGTTCCCAACTCGCTTCACTGTCAACAAGTCAGTTCCATCGAACTTAGTATTCATGTCATGGCCAATAGTACTTTCGTCTGATCACGCGATCTGCTGACATCTCATCGGAATAGCATACGTGTAACACCCCAAACCCGTGACTGTCACCGGATTTGACCACGAGGTGTTACCGGGCTTACTTCCCTTATTTCTCTCTTGGAAATTATGAACTTCTGTTCCAGGCAGGCTAGCTAACTGCGTCACTGTTACCTTAAAAATCATATCTCGAGTTCCCGAACTCGAAAACCAGTTCCGTAAATTTTCCCTGAAACTAGACTCATAATTCCATCTACACATTTTTTTCTAGAATTTTTGGTCGGGCCAATTGGTACATTTTATTAGTTAAAGTCACCCCTGTTTCAGGGTTCGACTACACTGACCTTTGCGCATTACGACCTGGATATCATCTTGTACAGAGCTCCAATGCTCATATCGTTTGTTTCTAATGAAACTAAACTCAAAGGGGAATCTATGAATATAAGGCATGACTTCTAATTGTTTCTGGATAATTCATGGTAAATTTTCAAAGTCGGAGCAGGGGATCCAGAAACCGTTCTGGCCCTGTTTCACGAAAACCTGAATATCTCTTAAAATCTGACTCATATGACCGTTTCGTTTCTTCCATATGAAAGTAGATTCATCAAGATTCAATTTCATAATTTATTCAATATTTAATTCTACTTCTACTATTTTTAGTGATTTTTCAATCTCACCTCACTGCTGCTGGCAGCATCTGTTACTAAAGCAAACAATGACTATTTCATAATTCTTCCATGGCCAACTATAATTCATCATACATAATACAAGCTATGGCCACCTTATCAAAATTAAGGTTTCTAAGACTTGTGACTATAGGTTTTAGAATCACACTCAACCGACCACATAGGCCATTTTCGCATGGCTTAAAGTTTACAACCCAAAATTCAACAAAACAAAATAGCCTATACATGCCAAATGTTCTCCTAGATCGACTAAGGAGACAATACCAAAAGATTGTTCACGGTGTGATGACTTGACGACGGTTCCGAGTACACAAGAGACGAGTCCAAGAGACCTAAAATGGGTGACAAGAAAACACCGAGTGAGTTTATAACTCGAGAAGCCATAAGCATTCCACAACCATCCATTAACAAAATTATTACAACATGAAATAATGAACGAGGCTAAGTACTCCATCCATATCGAACTATATCATAGTTCCTTGGACCTTCGGTTCAATCTCATACCAAGTCATACATCCACATTTCATATTCTATACAATAAGATATTTGAGGCATTTTACACACCAACTCATTTTCACCACAATCATACAATTGCAATCATCACATAGATTTAAAGCTTACCAAGCTCAACCCCGAGCATGAACATATTACCTATTCGTCATGAGCTCAAGGTACTTACCCGATCCATTGTCCATACTCAACTCGATGGAGACACACCCTCCATATAATTGTTCGATCGGAGATATATATATATATAGAGTACGCACAAACAAAGCTTAATACTCGATTTCGCACACTTAGTGCCATGCGATTTAAGCCCGCACACACAGTGCCATACCCTTCGAGCTCGCACACTTAGTGCCATATATTTCCAAAGATGCACACTCAGTGCCATATTTTTCCAGCATGCACACTTAGTGCCATATATTTCCAGCATGCACACTTAGTGCCATATATTTCCATTTCCAGCATGCACACTTAGTGCCATATATTTCCAGCATGCACACTTAGTGCCAATCTCGTCACCGTACACTCGTATTGCCCGCACACTTAGTGCCGAAAGCAACTTTCTACACATTTCACTATTTCTTTTACATTCAACAAATGTCATCATTCCATACACATACATTTTCATTTGAAAATATATATATCATCCCATTAAACACAATTGCATAAATTTTACAATCATTTAAGCAATATCAAATACGTGCTTAATGACTTACCTTGTGTTGGGCAAATAATTCTAAGTCGGCTACTCGTTGACCTTCGATTTCCCCTTGTTGGATGCCTCTCCTTTAGGATCTTGAGCTTAAACAAACAAATTAACTCATTCAATCGCTTTGGTACATATGTTGGTATCCACATTCTGATGATCATATAACATACGGAACGACATGGTAAAATTTTTATCTTGCTACCTTATGTTCTTGGCTATTCGGCCAATAGCGTTATGCAATTTACTATTCTATCAATAATCCAATCACACATACACATATACATATTCGTATATTAAATAGCCACCCTCACTAACCACCCATTTTAGTTGATTTTATACAATCAAAGGCAATATCATGATTGGGTATACCTAAATAGCGAATGTGCTAAAATTGATCTAACATCACCCATACCCTTGATTGAATGGCGAATACTTATACTATCAATTATAGTATCGATTTTATTCTTTCAAACACATAGTCCCCATTCGGCCCTAACCATTTACTTAACGTATGTGTACAAATTCCATCTCAAAATTAGGAGTTGCAACTACAACTAGGTTACCACAATGCTCATCAATGACCGAATGCCTAAGCACAACTCTACTAAAAATTTATCCAACATCATTAACTTTGCCCTTCACTATTTTTTTTTTCTAAACATCATATACAAAGTAACTTACATGTATATATAAAACCATCCTTGCTAGCACAATATCCCTTAACCGAATATCATAAACCCAAGCCACATATATAGTTCATCAAGGCCTTTCATTGGCCACATTCGCACCCCTCCCTTATGAACAAACCAATTTCAACTTTCATGAAAAATATATGTACCAAGAGCTTCAACTACTTGGCCAAATACCAAACCTCCAAACAACCAAATTTAATCCATGGAATGAATAGAACTTGAACTAATCACCTCATTTACATCTAAATTTCCAAGGGTTTCAAAGTGCTTACCTCTTCCTAAGCATCAACCAAGCCAACTCATGCACAAAAGAATTCCTTCTTCTTCCTCCTTCAAGCCACGGCAATGGAGAATAGAATGAGCATTTTCCTTCTTTTTTTTTTTTTTTCTCTCTAGTTACTGGCACAATGGGGGCATCCATGCTTATTTTTTGTTCATTTCTTTAATGCTAGCTATTATTTTATGGCTTCCTACATACACCACTAGCATAACATGTTGGAAACATGTTCCTTGCCCATAATTTTGTCATGGCGGCCACTAACCTTGTCAAATGGGTTATTTGACATGCAACTCCATTTATTTTACTTCATTCTGTATTAACCTCTTAAAATTAGCCACATATAATTAAATCCTTTCACATGAGTCCTTTTTCTTTCAATTCACCTTCAAATTAACTAAATCAAAGAATTAAAAAAATTCACACATGCATTTTCACATCTTTAGACAGTAACTATCATACTCAAATAATTTAGTGACTCGGTTTAGCGGTCCCGAAACCGCTTTCCGACTAGGGTCACTTTAGGGATGTCACAATACGACATTAACTTCACTGATCGTAAGAGACCTTTACCCCCATTGGTGCTCATTCGGACTTACCTTGTTTTTGATCCTCTTGATCCTCATGGAATATCTTAAGCATGCTCACATGAAAGGCTGGGTGGATTTTGAGTTTTGTCCGCAACTCAAGCTTGTTGGCCACTTTGTCTACTCTTTTCATAACTCGAAAGGGTCCATCATACTGTCGCACAAGCCCCATATGCAAACCATTATGTCTCAAAATCAAGTGTAGTTTAGCGAGGACTAAATCACCAACTTGAAATTGCACATCCTTTCGATTCTAATATGCCCACTTCTTGTTGCGCTTACTTACTGTAACACCCCTTACCCGTATTCGAGGCCGGGCTAAGGTACGAGGCGTTACTAGACAAACATACAAACATTAAACTAAAATACGAGCCATAAAATTTTATTCATATTTCAAAGCGTTCATTCTCTTACACATAGTCCCTTATTTGAGTCTATGGAGCCCAAAACATACTTTAGAAAGGGTTTGGGACTAAACCGAGAACTTACGAAAATCTTGGAAATTTCATGCTCTAAGGCTCCACACGCTCGTGTCCCAAAGTCGTGTTCCATACACGGTTGAGACACATGGTCGTGTCTCTGCTTGTGTGGAATATACCTAGGCTATTTTCCCAGCTTTGGTCAACCTTGATCTCTTACACACTTATACAAAATCAAAAGCATATAACATGGTATTCATTTAATGATTAAACATCCTCAATTAAACCACAAACATAGCATTTGTATGTCATCATACATGTGTCTCTCATACTCATTTTACCTTGTTTATTATAGTACCACTTATACATTTATACCAAGTTATCATCTTACCAAATATCTTCACTTAATCATCAAGCATTCATATTTAAAGCTAGATCATATCTTTATAAAATACCACGATTCAGATCTGCTAGAATAACATGTTTGCTCGAAACATTTCAATTCAATTCCATACCCAACAAGCATTACATTGAGACTAGTCATATATATATATACATGTCATGATACATAACATTCTCTTTTGTTTTCTTATAAACACATATCATTTATTGCATTATATCAATATTTCATATACTATAGTTTCCATGTATTCCACATATATTTATTTTCCTCCTCCTCCTCTCCATTCCACATCCTTAATGTATATAGCATTCTTGTAAGTACGATTTCACAATTTACTAATAAATGTTCACATCAAACTATCCACATGAGTTATAGTCACTTAATTATTTATGATTCGAGCTACAGAGCTCCAAATTAAGATCCGTAAATTTCTCTTGAAACTAGACTCACATATATTTAAACCATAAAATTTTCATAATTTTTGGTTTAGCCAATTAGTACAGTTTATTCATTAAAATTTCCACTGTTTCACTTTCTGACAGTTCTGACCTCTCTTCACTAAAAAAAAACTATCTCATAGTACAGAACTCGGATAATGTTCTTGCTTATTTATCTTGAAAATAGACTCATTATGGATTTTAAAAATATAATTTTGAGCCTCTAATTATTTTTTTCCAAATTTTTGTGATTTTCCAAAGTCAGAACAGGGGATCACGTAATCATTCTGAATCAGTCTCACAAAAACTTAAATATCTCAAAATATAGAACTCCTTTGCTTTCTATATTTCTTTTATATGAAAGTAGACTCATTAAGCTTTAATTTGATATCTCATTCAGTCTCTGATTCAATTTATACTATTTTTGGTGATTTTTCAAAATTACGTCACTGCTACTGTCCAAAACAATTTTATTGCTAATTCACTCTTTCACACTTTCTTTGTATTAACCTCATTTTAACATACATATCACAAATCATTTTCACCACATTTCATACATCACAAGTATAGGCCCATGATCACAAGGTCACCATAAAATCATCCTCATGTATAACTTACTTGTTTATAACCTTACCACATCCTGGTCACTTAATGAACACATCATTCACATAACCAAGTTCCTGCACTTATTCATCACAAAACTCGCAAAGCAATACATAGAGAGTCTCCCGTTGAACACTTCGGATCAATCCTCGATACTTGGTGGTTTCAGCACATAGCTCCACCCATCATATAGTTCGGCTCTCTTGTACACATGGTGAACACTTAGTACCACCCATGTGACCTAGCCAGTTTATCTCGTAGCTCTCTTGTCTACATGGTGTCCTTCACTTGGAACCACGCATGCGACCTAGCTTGTAATATCCTGAATTAGGGCTTAATCGGAATAGTGGTTTCGTGACCACAAATCTGAGATAGAAATAATTATTTTACAATGATTTTGATGTTTATGATATGATTGCATGATTGTGTGAAAATTTCGTGATGAAATTCTATGCCTAAAGTGCTTAAATTGAAAGTAGGGACTAAATCGAATAAGTTGCAAAACTTGCATTCTAGAAGTTTTTAGTATGAAATTGTTTTGGAATATTAATGAGGAGGTCTTAAATAGCAATTTGACCAATTTTAAGTTCATGGACAAAATTAGGACATGGAATGAATTTTTGGAAAGTTTAGTAGTAAGGGTATTTTGGTCATTTAGTTATTAAAATGAATTAAAAACAAAATTAAAAGCCAATTTTTGTCCATCTTCTTCATTAGGCCGAAATTTCAAGGGTTCTCCATATCTAGGGTTTGTTTCAAGCTTCCAAGCTCCGTAGTAAGTGATTCCAAGCCCCGTTTTTAATGTTCTTTACGTTTTTGGAATCCCGGAAGCTCAATTAAGCTTATGCTAGCAATAATTCAACCTAGGGTTTATATTTGGAAAAATACCCATAGGTGAAATTTGTGTATTTTGATGTTTTATGATAGAATGTGGGGTTTTAAATTATGTTAGACAACTTGTGTTACTCGGTTTTTAGTGAAAACGAGTAAAAGGGCTTAATCGGCAAAAATACCTAATAGTCACAAGTATATGTTAGAGAGAGAATTTGATGTTGCCATAGAAGGGAAAAGTGATCAGCATGTTATAAAACATAAGAATAAGGAATAAAGTTTAATTCCCGAGCCTAGGGGCAAAAGTGTAATTATGCAAAAGTTTAGGGGCAAAAGTGTAATTTTTCCAAAGTTCATATTAAATGTTGTTTTGATGAATGTATGTATTAAATAAGATTAGTTTGGCATTATAGATCAAGAGAAACGAGATTCAAGTCGCGATCAAGGAAAAGAAAAGATTGTAGACTAAATTGCAAAATCTTTATATTTTGGTACCAAGGTAAGTTCATGTGTAAATAATGTAGCATAAATGTTATTTTTAAGTTATTAATGTTAATTATATGATATGCTGATTTTTAATCGTGAAATATTATGCTTTGTGGTTAATGTTGAGTAATATGCAAATTATGTTTACTACTTGATAAATATGAATTGCTACCGAGTATCGGTTCCGATATTCCATGGAAGACGGAAAATGTGAGATCGAGGAAAAAAGCCCGTTTGAACCTTAGGAATAGATTAGGATACAAGTGACATGTCACTAGGATGGTTGAGCATCCGAACTCGTTGAGTTGAGTCCGAGTTCACTTATGGATGCAAATGTCTGAACTCGTTGAGTTGAGTCTGAGTTCGTGAGATGTAACTAGGCATCCGAACTCGTTGAGTTGAGTCCGAGTTCATTTATGGATGCGAACGCCCGAGCTCGTTGAGTTGAGTTCGAGTTCACTTAGGGGCGGGTTACATGATTTCTTGATTACATATGTGGCACTTATGTGCAAATTATCCATGTATCTGAGTTGTATTCCGATGTGTTCAACGGGTGAAATTTCTAGTTCAATGGAAGAGCTCTTAAGATATAAGTGACGTTTTGGGTAAGTGTTGTGAAATGGACACTTTGGACAGGTATGTTCTTAACTCTCGGGTTGAAAATAGATACAACAACGATAAGGTGGTAAGATGATGAATGATGTTTAGAAATGTGATATATGTTTTGGTGGTACCATGCTAAAGTTGTTTGGTATATTTGTATTGTTATGTTACTTGTTATTTACATATGAACTTACTAAGCATTTATGCTTACTCCTTCCTTTTCATTCACTGTGGTTTTGAACAAGCCGGCTCAGGAATTGGGACAGGTCGAAAGTTCGATCACACTATCCAAAGGACTTTTATCTTGGTAAATGGCTTGTACAACTACTTAAGTATGGCATGTATAGCAATATACCTATTTTGTGTAAATAATTTTATGATATGGCCATGTTTGGTTGAGAAAATGTTTGATATTGATAAGTCATGGTGATGGCAAATTTAGATCATGTTTGATATCATGGAAGTTTAACAGGTTATCTAGTTCATAAAAATTCATGGAAAGATGAAACTTGCCTTAAAACAGAATATTGCAGCAGCAATGACATGAATTTGAAAAATCACTAAAAATAGTATAAATGGAACTAAATGATGAGTAAGTTATGAAATTGAATCTTAATGAGTCTATTTTCATATGGATTGAACAAAACAGGAATATAAATTATATTTTATGAGATATTTAAACTTTTGTGAAACAGGGCCAGAGTGATTTCTGGATCCCCTATTCTGACTTTAAAAATTTATAATAAATTTTAATAAAATAATTATAAGTTTTTATTTATATTTACAGATTCCTTATTGAGTCTAGTTTTAATAGAAACAAACCTCATAGTCATTGAAATTTTGTATAGAGATATATCTGATTCGTAATACACAGAGGTCAGAGTAGTCGAACCCTAAAATAGGGGATAATTTAATTAATAAACTGTACTAATTGAACCAATAAAAAAATTCTAGAAAAAAATTAATAAATAGATATATGAGTCTAGATTCAGGGAAAATTTACGGATCTTGATTTCGAGTTTCTTAACTCGAGATATGATTTTTCTTGTAACTGTGACGCGAGTAGCTAGAAAGCTGTGAATGTAGAAACAAATGATTTGAAGTTCTTAAATTGATAAATTATGTTCGGTAACCCCTCAAGCTCGACTCCGGTGATGGTCTCGGGCGTGGGGCCGTTACATTTTAGTGGTATCAGAGCAGGTTTAGTCGGTTCTCGGATTACGTGTTGTATGTACGGATTTTGCTATACATGCCATATGTATGAATTGTGATAGTGTGACGACTTGACCTTTTAAATGATTTTATATAGTAAATGGATCCCGATCCAGGTTGTGGCGAGATGAAGTAGAGAGTAATGCGCCACTCCGCTGAAGGGGCAGCGCCGACTAAAAAACCACCTCCTACTGTTGGTCAGGGAGGAGGAGAAAGGGATCGGGAAGCCTTTCTCCAAATGATGAGTGTATGGTACAATGAGTTCGTTCGTACGAACCCAAATGTATGACCTCCCCCACCTCCCCCAATTCCTCCACCTATGCCTCCAATGCCGCAAGGAGTGGATATGATAAAATTTCACAGAACCCCCGTTGATAGAATTCGTAAACAAGGGGCTGAAGAATTTAGAGCAAATATTGATGATGATGCGAGAAAGCGAGTTTTGGCTTGAAAATTCATCCGGGTATTTGATGAATTATCTTGTACACGAAGAATGTTTGAAATGTGCTACATCTTTGTTGAGAGATTCAGCCTATAATTGGTGGAAGACTTTGATTTCGGTGGTACCGAAAGAGAGGGTAACACAGGAATTCTTTCAAGAAGAGTTTGGAAGAAATATATTAGTGAAAGATTTATTGATCGAAATGTAAAGAGTTTCTTGAGTGAAGCAAGGTAATATGACAGCCTCGGACTATGAAAGAGAGTTTGTTCGATTGAGTAAGTATGCGGGAATATGTTCCTCTGAAGCCAAGATGTGCCGACGATTTGAAGACGGGCTCAACGAAGACATTAAGGTATTTGTCGGGATCCTTGAACCGAAAGAAATGGTAGTCTTGGTTGATCGAGCTTGTAAGGTGAAGAACTCTTGAAAGAAAAGAAAAGGTAGAATCAAACACGAAATTGGAAGAAAAGACCAATGAGTAATGCACCTTCACAAAGAACCCGGAAAGTCAAGAAATATGAATCCTCGTTCCCAAGTTTCAATTGGGCAATCATATGGAAATTTTAAGAAGCGAATGTGGGTCCTAAATCTCGGACTACTTCTACGGCTAGTGTGGGAAATACGAGATTTGTTAAACCCGAAAGTGCCGCGTGTGGTAGAAATCATTTTGGTCATGCAGAGTAAATGAATGTTTTCGATGTGGTTCTCGGATCATTTTATTAGAGACTGACCAGAGAGAGCTGAGAAAGAAAAATTTCAGAGTGTAAAAGCTAGTGGTGCAAACTCGAGGGGAAGGTAACCGAGAAAAGCTGGAAGTGAAACAGACAGTAAGAATGTAGCCAGAGATGCAGCAGTTAGATCTGAAGGAAGAGCTCCGGCTAGAACTTATGCTATTAAAGCGCGTGAAGATGCTTCCTCACCTGATGTGATTACCAATACATTTTCTCTTTATGATATTAATGTTATTGCTTTGATTGATCCTGGTTCTACTCATTCATATGTATGCATGAAACTGGTGTCTAGTATGAATATACCTGTTGAGAACACAGAATTTATGATTAGAGTGTCGAACCCGTTAGGCAAATGTGTGATAGTTGATAAAGTAAGCAAGAAATGCCCTTTAATGATTCGGGGTCATTACTCTTCGGCCTACTTGATGTTGTTGCCGTTTGATGAATTTGATGTTATTTTGGGTATGGATTGGTTGACATTGCATGATGCTATAATAAATTGCAAAGAAAAGGTTATAGAACTAAAGTGTGAAAGTGGTGAAATTCTGTGGGTTGAGCCAGACAAATCAGAGGCATTATCTAGTATGATTTCTTCGATGTCGGCTCAGAGATATATGAGAAAGGGTTATGAAGCTTATTTGGCGTATGTAATTAATACAAAAGAAGTTGAAAAGAAAGTTGAATCGGTCTTGGGTTGTGTGAATTTACTGACGTATTTCCAGAAGAATTGACGGGTTTGCCTCCAGTCAGGGAAGTAGAATTTGGTATTGATTTAATACTGGGAACAGCTCCGACCTCGATTGCTCCATATAGAATGGCACCAACAGAGTTGAAAGAATTAAAGTCGCAGTTGCAAGAATTGACTGATAAAGGCTTTGTGAGACCGAGTTTTTCACCTTGGGGTGCTCCCGTGTTATTTGTGAAAAAGAAGGATGGTTCTATGAGATTATGTGTTGATTATCGGCAGTTAAACAAGGTGACAATCAAAAACAAGTATCCGTTGTCGAGAATTGATGATTTGTTTGATCAGCTAAAAGGAGCGACATGGTTTTCAAAGATTGACTTGAGATCTGGGTATTATCAGCTGCGAGTAAAAGAGTCAGATGTGCCTAAAACTGCTTTTAGAACAAGGTACGATCATTATGAATTTTTAGTTATGCCATTCGGGTTGACAAATGCTCCTCTTGTGTTTATGGATTTAATGAATCGCATATTTCGGCCATACTTGGACATATTTGTTGTGGTGTTTATAGATGATACTTTAATTTATTCAAAAGATGAGACAGAGCATCTTTGAGCATTTGAGGATAGTTTTGCAAAATTTGAGAGATAAGTAGTGTATGCTAAGTTTAGTAAAAGTGAATTTTGGCTCAGAAGTTGGATTTTTGGGTCATATTGTTTCGTGATGGTATATGGGTTGATCCTAGTAAAATTTCAGCCATTGTTGATTGGAAACCACCAAAAACGTGGCGAAGTTAGAAGTTTCTTGGGGCTAGCTGGGTATTATCGGCGGTTCGTAAATGGATTTTCTATAATTGTCTGCTCCTATGACTAGACTACTCAGAAAGGATGTTAAATTTGAATGGACGTAAGAATGTCAACAGAGTTTCAAGAATTGAAAAGTTATTAATGAAGCACCGGTGTTGATACAACCCGAATCGTAAAGAATTTGTGGTGTATAGTGATGCATCTCTAAATGGTTTGGGGTGTGTACTCATGCAAGAAGGAAAAGTGGTGGCTTATGCTTGAGATAGTTAAAACCTCATGAGAAGAATTATCCTACTCACGATTTGGAATTGGTCATGGTGGTATTTGCTTTGAAGATTTGGCGACATTATTTGTATGGTGAAAAGTGCCGAGTATATACCGATCACAAAAGTCTTAAATACTTGATGTCACAAAAAGACTTGAATTTGAGACAGCGAAGATGGTTGGAGTTATTGAAAGATTACGAGCTTGTTATCGATTATCATCCAGGAAAAGCAAATGTGGTTGCTGATGCTTTAAGCAGAAAGTTGTTGTTTGCTTTGAGAGTTATGAACACTCAGTTGAAAATTTCAGATGACGGTTCGATTCTAGCAGAGTTAAGAGCAAGACCGATGTTTTTACAAGAGATTTCAAGCTCAAAAAATGATCAAGATTTGCTAGCCAAAAGAAAATAAAGGTGAAGTCGATCACGGGATCGATTTCGAATCGGTTCGATGGTTGTTTGATGTTTAAAAATCGGATTTGTGTACTGAAAAATGATGAGTTGATTCAAAAGATTTTGCATGAAGCACATAATGGTTGTTTAGTGGTTCATCCGGGCAGTACAAAGATGTATAATGACTTGAAGAAAATGTACTGGTGGAGTGGAATGAAAAGAGATATTTCCGAGTTTGTATCAAAGTGCTTAGTTTGTCAACAAGTGAAAGCTGAACACCAAGTACCTTCGGGATTACTCCAGCCTATTATGGTTCCTGAATGGAAATGGGATCGGATTACTATGGATTTTATATCAGGGTTGCCGTTAACTCCAAGGAAGAAAAATGCCATCTGGGCAATAGTTGACAGACTGACTAAATCGGCTCATTTTATTCCTATGCGTCTGATTATTCTCTTAATAACTTGGCTGAATTGTATATCCGAGAGATTGTTAGACTTCATGGGATACCTTTGTCAATCATTTCGGATAGAGATCCGAGGTTTACCTCACGGTTTTGGCAAAAGTTACAAGAAGCATTAGGTACAAAGTTAAATTTCAGCACTGCCTTTCATCCACAAACTGATGGACAATCAGAGAGAGTAATTCAGATTCTTGAAGACATGCTCAGATGTTGTGTCTTGGAATTTCAAGGTAGTTGGGAAAAGTATTTACCGTTGGTAGAATTTGCTTATAATAATAGTTATCAGACAAGTTTGAAGATGGACCTTATGAAGAATTATATGGTCGTAAATGTCGGACGCCATTGTATTGGACTGAACTCAAGGAAAATTAGATTTATGGAGTTGATTTAATAAAAGAAACCGAAGAAAAGGTGAAAGTGATTCGAGATTGTTTGAAAGTCGCTTGAGATAGACGAAATCTTATGCGGATTTGAAACGAAAGGAAATGGAGTTTCAAGTCGGTGATAAGGTATTTTGAAAGTGTCTCCATGGAAGAAAGTCCTTAGATTTGGACGAAAGGGCAAGTTAAGTCAGCGTTTTATTGGACCGTATGAAATAATTGAAAAAGTTGGACCGGTAGCATATCGGCTAACGTTACCACCTGAATTAGAAAAGATTCATGATGTGTTTCACGTATCTATGTTACGACGGTATCGTTCGGATCCTTCACATATAATTTCACCGACAGAAGTTAAACTACGACCGGATATGACTTATGAAGAAGAACCGATTAAGATTTTAGCTCGAGAAGTCAAACAACTAAGAAATAAAAGTGTTGCACTTGTGAAAGTGTTGTGGCAAAAGCATGGGGTAGAAGAGACTACATGGGAACCTGAAGAAACTATGAGAAACCAATACCAACACTTGTTTACCGGTAAGATTTTCGAGGGCGAAAATCCTTAAAAGCGGGGGAGAGTTGTAATATCCTGAATTAGGGCTTAATCGGAATAGTGGTTTCGTGACCATAAATCCGAGATAGAAATAATTATTTTACAATGATTTTGATGTTTATGATATGATTGCATGATTGTGTGAAAATTTCGTGATGAAATTCTATGCCTAAAGTGCTTAAATTGAAAGTAGGGACTAAATCGAATAAGTTGCAAAACTTGCATTCTAGAAGTTTTAGTATGAAATTGTTTTGGAATATTAATGAGGAGGTCTTAAATAGCAATTTGACCAATTTTAAGTTCATGGACAAAATTAGGACATGGAAGGAATTTTGGAAAGTTTAGTAGTAAGGGTATTTTGGTCATTTAGTTATTAAAATGAATTAAAAACAAAATTAAAAGCCAATTTTGTCCATCTTCGTCATTAGGCCGAAATTTCAAGGGTTCTCCATAGCTAGGGTTTGTTTCAAGCTTCCAAGCTCCATAGTAAGTGATTCCAAGCCCGCTTGTAATGTTCTTTACGCTTTTGGAATCCCGGAAGCTCGATTAAGCTTATGCTAGCAATAATTCAACCTAGGGTTTATATTTGGAAAAATACCCATAGGTGAAATTTGTGTATTTTGATGTTTTATGATAGAATATGGGGTTTTAAATTATGTTAGACAAATTGTGCTACTCGGTTTTTAGTGAAAACGAGTAAAAGGGCTTAATCGACAAAAATACCTAATAGTCACAAGTATATGTTAGAGAGAGAATTTGATGTTGCCATAGAAGGGAAAAGTGATCAGCATGTTATAAAACATAAGAATAAGGAATAAAATTTAATTCCCGAGCCTAGGGGAAAAAGTGTAATTATGCAAAAGTTTAGGGGCAAAAGTGTAATTTTTCCAAAGTTCGTATTAAATGCTGTTTTGATGAATGTATATATTAAATAAGATTATTTTGGCATTATAGATCAAGAGAAACGAGATTCAAGTCGCGATCAAGGAAAAGAAAAGATTGTAGACTAAATTGCAAAATCTTTATATTTTGGTACCAAGGTAAGTTCATGTGTAAATAATGTAGCATAAATGTTATTTTTAAGTTATTAATGTTAATTATATGATATGCTGATTTTTAATCGTGAAATATTATGCTTTGTGGTTAATGTTGAGTAATATGCAAATTATGTTTACTACTTGATAAATATGAATTGCTACCGAGTATCGGTTCCGATATTCCATGGAAGACGGCAAATGTGAGATCCAGGGAAAAAGCCCGTTTGAACCTTAGGAATAGATTAGGATACAAGTGACATGTCACTAGGATGGTTGAGCATCCGAACTCGTTGAGTTGAGTCCGAGTTCAATTATGGATGCAAATGTCTGAACTCGTTGAGTTGAGTCCGAGTTCGTGAGATGTAACTAGGCATCCGAACTCGTTGAGTTGAGTCCGAGTTCATTTATGGATGCGAACGCCCGAGGCTCATTGAGTTGAGTCCGAGTTCACTTAGGGCGGGTTACATGATTTCTTGATTACATATGTGGCACTTATGTGCAAATTATCCATGTATCTGAGTTGTATTCCGATGTGTTCAACGGGTGAAATTTCTAGTTCAATGGAAGAGCACTTAAGATATAAGTGACGTTTTGGGTAAGTGTTGTGGAATGGACACTTTGGACAGGTATGTTCTTAACCCTCGGGTTGAAAATAGATACAACAATGATAAGGTGGTAAGATGATGAATGATGTTTAGAAATGTGATATATGTTTTGGTTGTACCATGCTAAAGTTGTTTGGTATATTTGTATTGTTATGTTACTTGTTATTTACATATGAACTTACTAAGCATTTATGCTTACTCCTTCCTTTTCATTCACTGTAGTTTTGAACAAGCCGGCTCAGGAATCGGGACAAGTCGAAAGTTCGATCACACTATCCAAAGGACTTTTATCTTGGTAAATGGCTTGTACAACTACTTAAGTATGGCATTTATAGCAATATACCTATTTTGTGTAAATAATTTTATGATATGGCCATGTTTGGTTGAGAAAATGTTTGATATTGATAAGTCATGGTGATGGCTAATTTAGATCATGTTTGATATCATGGAAGTTTAACAGGTTATCTAGTTCATAAAAATTCATGGAAAGATGAAACTTGCCTTAAAACAGAATATTGCTGCAGCAATGACATGAATTTGAAAAATCACTAAAAATAGTATAAATGGAACTAAATGATGAGTAAGTTATGAAATTTAATCTTAATGAGTCTATTTTCATATGGATTGAACAAAACAGGAATATAAATTATATTTTATGAGATATTTAAACTTTTGCGAAACAGGGCTAGAGTGATTTCTGGATCCCCTGTTCTGACTTTAAAAATTTATAATAAATTTTAATAAAATAATTATAAGTTTTTATTTATATGTACAGATTTCTTATTGAGTCTAGTTTTAATAGAAACAAACCTCATAGTCATTGAAATTTTGTATAGAGATATATCTGATTCGTAATACACAGAGGTCAGAGCAGTCAAACCCTGAAATAGGGGATAATTTAATTAATAAACTGTACTAATTGGACCAATAAAAAAATTCTAGAAAAAAATTAGTAAATAGATATATGAGTCTAGATTCAGGAAAAATTTACGGATCTTGATTTTGAGTTTCGTAACTCGAGATATGATTTTTCTTGTAACTGTGACGCGAGTAGCTAGAAAGCTGTGAATGTAGAAACAAATGATTTGAAGTTCTTAAATTGGTAAATTATGTTCGGTAACCCCTCAAGCTCGACTCCGGTGATGGTCTCGGGCGTGGGGGCGTTACATAGCTACATATATCCCGTAGCTCTCTTGTCTACATGGTGTACACATAGTATCACCCATGCGACCTAGCTACATCATAATGTCTTGTAGCTCTCTTGTACACATGATGTGCACTCAAGACTATACATGTGACCTAGCTACATACCATCTGTATCATCCAATCTTTCCAAGGTTCAACCGGATTTCTCTCTTTTCCAACAATTTCACCAATCAAGTAATTATCCACAAACATATTTCCAATATTTTTATAAAATATCATAATACAAGTAATAATGATGTATTACTTACATATAAACTTACATCTCATTTAATATCAACGCAATAACATTAAATTACACATTGTCTTATTAAAAATCATATGAACTTACAATTTCCCATAATATCCATAATCATAGAAATCACATTTATGTATGATAATTCAATGCACTTCGTGTACCATAGACATATTTTTAAATCAATTCATAAACTTGGCACCATAATCATTTAATTTAACATAATTCAATTAATTCACTAAATTTAACTTTCAAATATAAATTACAGCATTATTGTTGTATTATTATCATACCAACTTACATACTTTCAACACCTCGGAGATCATAGTAAATATATCAATTTTACATTGAAACATGCATAAATTAATGCATATTATACATATGAACTTACCTTGATATTAAAACGACCATTTTACCAACTTTCCCAATTTTCAATTTTTCCCTCATTCTAGGTTCAAATCTCATTTTTCGGGATCTAAAACATCATATTTTACTTATTTAATTAATGTACTATTCAAAACAGTCCTTAACTCAAACTTTAGAAAAATTACAATTTTTCATATTTACTTTTGCATATTTACACTTTTGCCCCTAGGCTCGGGAATTAAACTGTAACACCCCGAACCCGAGACCATCGCCGGTGTCGGACACGAGGGGTTAGCAAGCCAAGTTCACTTGTTTTGCCCATCCATTGGACATTTCCAGTCAGGCTGGAAAAACTGCGTCACTATCGCCTTAAAAATCATATCTCTAGTTTCAAAACTCGGAAACTGGTTTCGTAAATTTTCCCTGAATTTAGACTCATATATCCATCCATGGATTTATTTCTAGAATTTTTGGTCGGGCCAATTGGTACAGTTTATTAGTTAAAGTCACCCATGTTACAGGGATCGACTGCTCTGACCTTCGCGCGGTATAACTTGAATATCTCTCTGTACAGGGATTTAATGCTGGTGCCGTTTGTTTCTAATGAAACTAGACTCAAAATGGAATCTGTACATATAAGGTATGTCTCCTAATTCTTTCTGGATAATTTATAGTAAATTTTAAAGTTGCGACAGGGAACCCAGAAACCGTTCTGGCCCTGTCTTACAATAGCTTTAATATCTCTTAACATGTAACTCCTATGACCATTTCGTTTCTTCCATATGAAAATAGACTCATCAATGTTCATTTACATAGCTGATTCACTATTTAATACCATTCCTACAAATTTTGGTTATTTTTCACATTCACGTTACTGCAGCTGGCAGCATCTGTTTTAAGGTAGGTCTTACCTATTTTGTAGTCTCCATGAACCAACTAGTCTTGCCTTACATAGGTCCACATATGATCATTTTAACCATGCCAATGGCTGATCATGTGACCAACATTCCCATTTCCAATTCATAGTCACATCATGACACCATATATATATATACAAACCGCAAATAGTTTAAGTTGATACTTCACTATTACGAGCCATTTTCGCATGGCCGTACACAATACATCATAACATATTTAAACCAACAAGGGTAGTCCTATACATGCCATTCCAAGTTCAACCAAGAATTTATACCAAAATGGGGCTTGATAGTGTGGATGACTTCGACTTCAACGATCCCGAATCCGATTGCTATCGAGCGAAATCTAGAAAACCGAGAGCCAAAGCAATGGAGTAAGCATTTTTATGCTTAGTAAGTCTCAAGGAATATAATCAACTCTAATTACAGCAATACATTCACATAGTTAAATGCATCATTTCATTAATGCACATTCACATAATCATACTTACTTCACCATCCCAACTCTTATGTTCATACACAAATAACGGCTTCATTAAGGCCGATAACTCGTTCCATCATAGGAGCGGATATTCACACGCTCTTACTCCTAGCGCCAAAGCACACACCGCACTTACCTTGTCATTGGGAAATTTCACAAGTGCATTAGCTGAAATTTTCCAGCAAGCTTATAATTTTCAAATCACATACCTTCGAGTTTAACCGGATGTCGCTACTCGATCAATCGCCTTCGGGACATAGCCCGGTTATGGTAACCCGCACCAAGGCCTCACGGGACTTAACCCGGATATCACGATTTGCACAATTGCCTTCGGTCTTAGCCGGATAGAATGACTCGCACGAATGCCTTCGGTCTTAGCCCGGATGTAGCCACTAGCACAATTGCCTTCGGTCTTAACCCGGTTATAATTTCCAGCATAATTGTCTTCGGGGCTTAGCCCGGATATCATTCAATTTCTCATGCATACATACATCAATAATCATTGGACATACATATTTATTTTCGTTACTAAGGCTCAAACACAATTATAATCACTAACATAATCGCCTTCGGACTTAGCCCGGTATCATTCAATACTCATACACACATAAATTAATAATCAATACATCCATATTTCATTCCACATAATTCAAGTAAGGTCACTTCTTGAGGACTTACCTCGGATGTTGTCGAACGGCTTTTACGGCTATTCGATTACTTTTTCCTTCCCCTTGTCCAATTGTGGCCCTCTTAGCTCTTGAGCTAATTCAAACAAATTCAATTTATCAAAACCTCATTGTGCTAGCTTATGGCCGAATATGACAAGGAATTTAAATGGTCATATGGCCACCCTTTAGCTTGAATACACAATGGTCATGCACATTTTATACTACATCAAGCAATTCAATACAATTTATTCGAGCATCAAGGAAAAGCTAAGGCCTTCAATAGGCTACCCAAGGCCGAATATACTTGTCCATGTTGAGGCCAATTATGCACTTAATACCACACAAAAACAGCATGCATTTTACTAGTTAATGCTTTGCATATTGTAGCTCAAAACTTACAATATAGCATCAAGCACTCATATGTGTGCTAGGCCGAATGTGCTTACAATTTCACAATTATTCTTCAACATCTTCTTCTTTAAACAAACTTATTCATCACTTCCTTCATAACCAAAACATCATGTGCAAACATATATATACATATATGAGCATGGCGAATTTCAAGGTGTCCATAGCCATCCAAAACACAAATTTTAACTAACATGCAAGAAGCATGAACCATGCTCATGAATGCATCACGGCCGAATATGACAATCATGCTCCTTTTCAACTTCAATCATGATAAAACAAAAGAAAGCTCAAAATCTTACTCAAGAGTAGACAATCCATCATTGCATGCATCATCATCAAGCTTCACACTTAGCATGCAATGGCTTTATCACCATAACAACTTTGGCCAAATACCATTTCCATGGCTTAACAAAGATTTGAGCCATGGCTAACATGCACATCAAGTTAGCAACCAAAACATGTATGAAACTCCTAACACAACCTCATACATACCTTAATCTTGATGCAAACTTAGCCAAATCTCCTTCTAGATCTCTTCCAAACCAAGCATGAAGCAAAAATCCTCCTTCTTCCTTAGTTTTGGCTCAAAGAAAGGATGAACAAAATTTTTTCTTTCCTTCTCTACAACTCACGGCAATGGGGGATTACCACACTCACACACATTTTTTTTCATTTTTTATCACCCATACACCTTTGTTTATTATTTCACCCTAATGCACCAACAAAGCATGTTTCATGACATGTTTAGCCCATCCTCCCTTGTCATGGCCGCCACCACCTATAAAAGGGGAATTTGACATGCAAGTCCATTATTTTGCATGCATGCTTTAATTAGTCATCACACATTTCCTATCATACTTTCAAAGTTCATTACTAAGTCCTTTCTTGTGGAATTCACCCTTATAACACTAAATCAATCATCATAAAATGTCATACATGAGCACACATATTATAGGCATCAAAATAAATTTTAATTATTTTATGCCTCGGTTTTGTGGTCCCGAGACCACCTTCCGACTAGGGTCAATTTTGGGCTGTCACAACTCTCCCCACTTAAGAAATTTTCGTCCCCAAAATCTTACCGTAAATAGGTTTGGATATCGCTCTTTCATAGAGTTCTCGGTCTCCCAAGTAGCTTCTTCTATCCCGTGCTTGAGCCATAACACTTTTACTAGCGGAACCCGCTTGTTTCACAACTCTTTCACTTCTCGTGATAGGATACGAATCGGTTCTTCCTCATAACTCATATTAGCTTGAATTTCAATTTCTGATGGACTAATCACGTGCGAAAGATCGGATCTATAGCGTCAAAGCATCGAAACGTGAAAGACATCGTGAACCTTTTCGAGTTCGGGGCAAAATCAAACGATATGCCACCGGATCGACTCGCCGGATATCTCATATGGCCCAACGAACCTCGGGCTCAACTTGCCCTTACGGTAGAATCGAGTATCTTTTTCCAAGGCGATACCTTGAGAAACACTTTATCACCCACCGATACTCGATATCCTTACGCTTCAGTCCGCGTCGACTTCTAACGATCGGAGGCTATCTTCGACTTTCACGGATTACTTTCACTTTCTGCTCATCCCTAATCAAATCCACCCAAAATCTTGCTTTCACCGAGCTCACCAAAACAATGGTGTACGGCATTTACGACCGCATAAGGCCTCGTAGGGTGCCATCTTAATACTTGATTGAAAGTCGTTGTTGTAAGCGAATTCAATCAACGGCAAATACCGCTCCATAAACCACTAAACTCGAGGACGCAACATCTTAACATATCCTCAAGTATCTCGAATTATCCGCCGGATTGACCATCGGTTTGGGGGTGAAAGGCGGTGCTGAAATGCAACTTGGTACCCAAAGCTTCTTGCAACTTTTTCCAAAATCGCGAGGTAAATCTCGGATCTCTATCCGACACGATGGAAATAGGCACCCGTGTAATCTCACAATCTGAGAAACGCATAATTCAAATAATTTGTCAATTGAAAAATCCGTGACGTCGGGGACAAAGTGGGCCGACTTAGTCAATCGATCTACCACGACCCAAACCGCATCCTTCTTACTTGGTCGACAATGGCGGTCCGGATACAAAGTCCATTGTGACTCGATCCCATTTCCACTCGGGTATCGTGATTGGTGAAGTAATCTCAAGGCACCGATGTTCCGCTTTCACTTGTTGACATATTAAACATCTCAAACAAAGTCGGAGATGTCTCGCTTCATACCATGCCACCAAAACCGACGTTTCAAATCATTGTACATCTTCGTACTCCGGGTGGATTGCCATTCGGCTACAATGGGCTTCATTCAGAATTATCGAAATGAGTTCAATTCTTTGGAACACACAGACGACTTTTGAACCTCAAACAATCGTCATCATCGATTTGAAACTCGAATCCTTGTTTGGAACACACTCAAATTTCGCTTTTGCGACCAACTCGTCGTCGACTTTCTCGAGCTTCTCGAATTTGATGTATCAATAGTGGTTTGGCTTTCAATTCAGCTACTAACACACTATCGGATCGAATGCATAAGTGCACGCTCATCGTCAGAAGCGAATAATGATTTACGACTCAAGGCATCCGCAACCACATTCGCCTTTCCCGGTGATAGTCAATGACCAGCTCGTAATCCTTTAACAGCTCGAGCCAACGCCTTTGTCGCAGATTTAAGTCTCTTTGGATCATCAAATATTTGAGACTTTTGTGATCCGAGTATACATGGCACCTTTCACCAAATAAGTAATGTCACCAAATCTTTAACGCGAATACGATGGCGGCCAATTCGAGATCATGAGTCGGATAATTTTTCTCATGTGGCTTTAATTGCCTCGACGCATAGGCCACAACTCGACCTTCTTGCATTAATACGCAACCTAACCCAAGTAGAGAGGCGTCGCTATAGATGACAAGCTCTTTGCTTGGACTCGGGTTGCACTAGAATTGGGGCTTCACCAAATAAGTTTTCAGTTGATCGAAACTTTTTGGCATTTCTCCGTCCATTCAACTTAACATCCTTTTGGAGTAGCCGTCATCGGCGTGGCTATCGTTGAGAAGCCTTTACAAATCGTCGGTAATAACCTAAGAAGCCCCAAAAGCTCGAACCTCGAATATTTCTGAGGCTTCCAATTAAGTATGGCTGAAATTTTATTCGGTCGACTCGAATACCCGATGCAGATACCACATGACCCAAGAAGCTAACCTCTCTTAACCGAACTCACACTTGCTGAACTTAGCATATAATTGCTTATCCCGTAAAATTTGCAGACTAACCGCAGTGTTCAAAGATGTTCGGTCTCATTTCTTGAATAGACCAAGATGTCATCAATGAACACGACTACTAATCGATCCAAATATGGTCTAAAGATCCGATTCATTAAATCCATAAATACCGTAGGGCATTAGTGAGCCCAAACGGCATCACTAGGAACTCATAGTGACCATATCTCGCTCAAGGCGCTCTTGGGTACGTCCAATCTCGGATTCGCAATTGATAATAGCCCGATCTCAAATCTATTTTCGAGAACACCGAGGCTCCCTTTAGTTGATCGAACAAGTCATCGATACGTGGCAACGGATATTTGTTCTTTATTATCGCTTTATTAAGTCGACGATAATCGATGCACACCGCATGGTTCCATCCTTCTTTTCACGAACAACACCGGCGCACCCTAAGGTGAAAAACTCAGGCGAGCAAAACCTCTATCCACCAATTCTTGCAACCGAGCTTCCAACTCCTTTAATTCCGTTGGTGCCATACGATACGGAGCTATCGAAATTGAGTGGTACCGGTACCAATTCGATGCCAAATTCTATTTCCGAACAGTGGTAAACCCGCAATTCTTCGTGGAAAACATCCGGTATTCACAAACCACGCACAGATTCGGGTTTCTTTTCGATTCCTTGTCATCGAGCACGTCGCAAGGTACGCCGCACTCTTTTCTTACATATTTTCGGGCCAACATTGCGATATTACACTGGCAACCCCTTTAAGTCCGTAGACTTAACCCAATTATCTCGTTATTCACGCACCTCAAATCGATAGTCTTGCTTTTGCAATTTACGACCGCATCGTGCATGGTCAACCCATTCAAACCAAGAATAACATCGAATTCATCGAACGGCAAAAGCATCAAGTCCGCCGGAAACAAGAACCTCGGAACACTAGGGACTTTTCTTGCACACTTTGTTGACAAGCACGTAATGACCCAAGGGGTTTGACACCGAATTACAAACTCAAGAGACTCAATAGGCAAAGTCTTCTCGATGCTAAGGTTTCACATATATAAGATTGAGTAGAACCAGGGTCAATCAAAGCAATCACATTAGTATTGAAAAGAGTGAAAGCACCGTAATGACATCCGAGAGGCAGATCCTCGCGTGCGCCAGATGGCATAAGTCCTCGCAGAGCACGAGCCTCGATCCGATGGTAGCATCTCTAGATCCTCTCGACCGCCACCGACATTGCCCATATTTCTAGGTGGCCTACCTCGAGCAAAGGGTAGCACCCGAGTTTCCACTCGACTCACATTCTGCTCAAGCATCCTCGGGCAATCCTTCCTAAAGTGGTCGGCCGATCCACACTTATAGCAGGAGCGATCACGAAACCAACAGCTCCCGAATGCCATTTGCCACAATGTTGACACTCCACCCTCTCTCGGCGATCATTTCCACCATCGGTGATCAAGTGACTCGTGTGGTCACAGGGGTCGATCGCGTCCTCGTCTAGAAAAGCCCAAAGCGCCTCTAGACCGGTTCACATCATCTCAAATCTCTTCTGCTTATTGAAGAGACTTTCCGAGGACCTCTTCGAATTCTCCAGCCCCACATCAGCTTTTTGTTTCTCCTTTCTAAGCTCTTCGACTTTACAAGCTCGCTCAACAAGTACTACGATCTCTCGTATTTCGAGAACGCCAACGAACATCCTTATATCATCATTCAGCCCATCCTCAAGCGTTTACATAATAATAGCTTCGACGAAATGCATTCTCGCTGTATCAGCTAAGCCTCACAAATTTTCGTTCATAGTCGGTAACCGACATAGAACCTTGCTTAAGATCAAGAAATTCCTTCGCTTTTGGTCGATGAATCTCGATCGATATACTTTTTTTTCGAACTTGGTTTGAAAGAATTCCCAAGTCACTTGCTCTCTAGGTACCACAGAAGTCGAGTACTCCACCAATAGTAGGTGGAATCACGTAGCAAGGAGATGGTACACTTTAAGCACTCATCGGTGTACAAGATAGCTCATCGAGCACCGGATAGTGTTGTCCAACCAAAATTCAGCTCGTTCGGCATCATCATCATCCGTAGCTTTAAATTCAGTGGCCCCATGTTTTCAATCCTATCGATCGGGGCTTACTTGACCTTATTTGGTCAGCCATCGGAGGTATTGTAGGTGCGGGTTGCATTTGTCGGGAATGGAGGTTGTGGGACAGTAGTGTTAGTTCGAATGTATTGATTAAACCATTCGCTCATCACACTATAAAAGGCTTGCCTAGCCTCATCATTCGGATTGCTGGCCATAGGTTGAGAGTCCGCCGCTGTCCCTTGTGCGGGAGCAGGCGCCACACTCTCCACATCATCAGCTATTGCTCGGTTGGGATCGGGATCCATTGCTATAAACAAACTCAAAGTCAAATTGTCGAAATCACCACACTATCGATTCATCATTTAATGGCATGCATAGCTAGACCCCAAACACCTCACGGTAGTCCTAGAATCGACTAAACCGTGGCTCGATACCAATAAAATTGTAACACCCGAACCCGAGACCATCGCCGGTGTCGGACACGAGGGTTAGCAAGCCAAGTTCACTTGTTTTGCCCATCCATTGGACATTTCCAGTCAGGCTGGAAAAACTGCGTCACTGTCGCCTTAAAAATCATATCTCTAGTTTCAAAACTCGAAACTGGTTTCGTAAATTTTCCTGAATTTAGACTCATATATCCATCCATGGATTTATTTCTAGAATTTTGGTCGGGCCAATTGGTACAGTTTATTAGTTAAAGTCACCCATGTTACAGGGATCGACTGCTCTGACCTTCGCGCGGTATAACTTGAATATCTCTCTGTACAGGGCTTTAATGCTGGTTCCGTTTGTTTCTAATGAAACTAGACTCAAAATGGAATCTGTACATATAAGGTATGTCTCCTAATTCTTTCTGGATAATTTATAGTAAATTTTAAAGTTGCGACAGGGAACCCAGAAACCGTTCTGGCCCTGTCTTACAATAGCTTTAATATCTCTTAACATGTAACTCCTATGACCATTTCGTTTCTTCCATATGAAAATAGACTCATCAATGTTCATTTACATAGCTGATTCACTATTTAATACCATTCCTACAAATTTTGGTGATTTTTCACATTCACGTTACTGCAGCTGGCAGCATCTGTTTTAAGGTAGGTCTTACCTATTTTGTAGTCTCCATGAACCAACTAGTCTTGCCTTACATAGGTCCACATATGATCATTTTAACCATGCCAATGGCTGATCATGTGACCAACATTCCCATTTCCAATTCATAGTCACATCATGACACCATATATATATATACAAACCGCAAATAGTTTAAGTTGATACTTCACTATTACGAGCCATTTTCGCATGGCCGTATACATATACATCATAACATATTTAAACCAACAAGGGTAGTCCTATACATGCCATTTCAAGTTCAACCAAGAATTTATACCAAAATGGGGGCTTGATAGTGTGGATGACTTCGACTTCAACGATCCCGAATCCGATTGCTATCGAGCGAAATCTAGAAAACCGAGAGCCAAAGCAATGAGTAAGCATTTTATGCTTAGTAAGTCTCAAGGAATATAATCAACTCTAATTACAGCAATACATTCACATAGTTAAATGCATCATTTCATTAATGCACATTCACATAATCATACTTACTTCACCATCCCAACTCTTATGTTCATACACAAATAACGGCTTCATTAAGGCCGATAACTCGTTCCATCATAGGAGCGGATATTCACACGCCTTACTCCTAGCGCAAAAGCACACACCGCACTTACCTTGTCATTGGGAAATTTCACAAGTGCATTAGCTGAAATTTTCCAGCAAGCTTATAATTTTCAAATCACATACCTTCGAGTTTAACCGGATGTCGCTACTCGATCAATCGCCTTCGGGACATAGCCCGGTTATGGTAACCCGCACCAAGGCCTACGGACTTAACCCGGATATCACGATTTGCACAAATGCCTTGGTCTTAGCCGGATAGAATGACTCGCACGAATGCCTTGGTCTTAGCCCGGATGTAGCCACTAGCACAATTGCCTTCGGTCTTAACCTGGTTATAATTTCCAGCATAATTGTCTTCGGGCTTAGCCCGGATATCATTCAATTTCTCATGCACACATACATCAATAATCATTGGACATACATATTTATTTTCGTTACTAAGGCTCAAACACAATTATAATCACTAACATAATCGCCGGGACTTAGCCCGGTATCATTCAATACTCATACACACATAAATTAATAATCAATACATCCATATTTCATTCCACATAATTCAAGTAAGGTCACTTCTTGAGGACTTACCTCGGATGTTGTCGAACGGCTTTTACGGCTATTCGATTACTTTTTCCTTCCCCTTGTCCAATTGTGGCCCTCTTAGCTCTTGAGCTAATTCAAACAAATTCAATTTATCAAAACCTCATTGTGCTAGCTTATGGCCGAATATGACAAGGAATTTAAATGGTCATATGGCCACCCTTTAGCTTGAATACACAATGGTCATGCACATTTTATACTACATCAAGCAATTCAATACAATTTATTCGAGCATCAAGGAAAAGCTAAGGCCTTCAATAGGCTACCCAAGGCCGAATATACTTGTCCATGTTGAGGCCAATTATGCACTTAATACCACACAAAAACAGCATGCATTTTACTAGTTAATGCTTTGCATATTGTAGCTCAAAACTTACAATATAGCATCAAGCACTCATATGTGTGCTAGGCCGAATGTGCTTACAATTTCACAATTATTCTTCAACATCTTCTTCTTTAAACAAACTTATTCATCACTTCCTTCATAACCAAAACATCATGTGCAAACATATATATACATATATGAGCATGGCGAATTTCAAGGTGTCCATAGCCATCCAAAACACAAATTTTAACTAACATGCAAGAAGCATGAACCATGCTCATGAATGCATCATGGCGAATATGACAATCATGCTCCTTTTCAACTTCAATCATGATAAAACAAAAGAAAGCTCAAAATCTTACTCAAGAGTAGACAATCCATCATTGCATGCATCATCATCAAGCTTCACACTTAGCATGCAATGGCTTTATCACCATAACAACTTTGGCCAAATACCATTTCCATGGCTTAACAAAGATTTGAGTCATGGCTAACATGCACATCAAGTTAGCAACCAAAACATGCATGAAACTCCTAACACAACCTCATACATACCTTAATCTTGATGCAAACTTAGCCAAATCTCCTTCTAGATCTCTTCCAAACCAAGCATGAAGCAAAAATCCTCCTTCTTCCTTAGTTTTGGCTCAAAGAAAGGATGAACAAAATTTTTTCTTTCCTTCTCTACAACTCACGGCAATGGGGGATTACCACACTCACACACATTTTTTTTCATTTTTTATCACCCATACACCTTTGTTTATTATTTCACCCTAATGCACCAACAAAACATGTTTCATGACATGTTTAGCCCATCCTCCTTGTCATGGCCGGCCACCACCTATAAAAGGGGAATTTGACATGCAAGTCCATTATTTTGCATGCATGCTTTAATTAGTCATCACACATTTCCCTATCATACTTTCAAAGTTCATTACTAAGTCCTTTCTTGTGGAATTCACCCTTATAACACTAAATCAATCATCATAAAATGTCATACATGAGCACACACATATTATAGGCATCAAAATAAATTTTTAATTATTTTTATGCCTCGGTTTTGTGGTCCCGAGACCACCTTCCGACTAGGGTCAATTTTGGGCTGTCACATAAACTTCATCCCTTATTCTTATGTTTTACGACATGATGATCGCTTTTCCCTTCTATGGCAACATCAAATTCTCACTCTAACATATACTTATGACTATTAGGTATTTTTATCGATTAAGCCCTTTTGCTCGTTTTCACTTAAAACCGAGTAGCACAAGTTGTCTAACATAACTTAAAACCTCATATTGTATCATAAAACACCAGAATACACAAATTTTACCTATGGGTATTTTTCCAAATATGAACCCTAGGTTGAATTATTGCTAGCATAAGCTAAATCAAGTTACCGGGCTCCAAAAACGTAAAGAACTTGAAAAACGGGGTTAGAACGGACTTACAATTGAGCTTGGGAAGCTTGAAAACCATAGCCATGGAGTCTCCCTTGGTATACACGTCCATGGTGAAGAAGATGAGCAAAATTGGCTTTTAATTTTGTATTTTAATTCATTTTATCCCTAAATGACTAAAATACCCTTACTACTAAACTTTCCAAAAATTCCATCCATGTCCAATTTTTGTCCATAACTTAGAAATTGGTCAAATTGCTATTTAAGACCTCCTAATTAATATTTCAAATCAATTTCATACTAGAAACTTCTAGAATGCAAGTTTTGCAACTTATTCAAATTAGTCCCTAACTTCGAATTAAGCACTTTATGATAGAATTTCTTCACGAAATTTTCACACAATCATGCAATCATATAATAGACCTCAAAATAATCATAAAATAACTATATATATCTCAGATTTTGTGGTCCCGAAACCTCTATTCCGACTAGACCCAATTTTGGGCTATTACACTTGCCTTGTTTAGACAAGCTCTAGCCAAGTCATTTTCTCTTGCCAATCCTTTGCAAATCGATAAACTGCTGGATTCGGTCCTGTACAATGGGTCACAAAAACATTAGGTGCTAGTGGCTGCTAGCCCGTCACTATCTCGAACAGGCTTTGATTCATGGCCCTACTTCGTTGTAAGTTGTATGAAAATTGGGCCATATCCAACAACCTTAGCTAGTCCCTTTGTGTGGAAATCATATAGTGCTGAAGATATGTCTTCAACAACACATTCACTCATTCGTTTTGCCTATCGATTTGCAGATGCATGCCAATGGAAAAGCTCAAGTATGAGCTGTTTGACTTGAATAACTCTGCCTCGATTCAACCTGTGAATCGCCTGTCTCGATCACTGATGATAGACAATGGAACTCCCCAATATTTCACCATGTGTCTAAGGAATAAATAAGCTGCCTCCTCAGTAGGGCACTCCTTAGTAGCTGGAATGAATGTTGCATACTTCAAAAACCTATCCATCACAACAAGAATACTTGCAAACCTATCAGACTTAGGCAAACCAATAATAAATCCATGGATACACTCTCCCATGGTCTTTCCGGAATGGGCAAGGTTTGTAGCAAATTAGCTAGAGTCTTTAACTCAACCTTGTCTTGTTAGCATACTAAACAAGTTTTCACATGGGTCTCCACATAATTACCCATGTAAGACCAATAATAATGATCCTCCAAAATGGAAAAGATGCAGTGCATTCCTGGATGGCTTGCTTATCTCGAGTCATGACACTCCTTCATGACTTACGTAATTTCCCATAATGAGGCACATAAAGACAGTGTCCATGAGTGTATAACAAATCCCCCTCAAGCCAAACTCTCCTCATTTTCCCTTCCTTGGCAAGTTCGATCAAGTTTTTGGCTGTGGGATCATGGGACAATCCCTCTCAAATGCACTCCAATGAGGAACCATCATGTTGGCTAATTTTCGAAAACTCCATCTTTTGGCTAAGTGCATTAGCCATAGTGTTGGCACTCCCCAGCTTATACTTCATCGTAAAATTAAACTTTGCTAGGAAAAACTGTCAATGAGCCTATTTGGGAGATAACCTTTTTTGGGGTTAGAAAATAACTATTGGCAATAATATCAGTAAAGACCACGAACTTACAACCCAATAAATAATGCCTCTATGTGGGCAAGAAATGCACCACAACAGTCATCTCCTTTTTTTGGACTTGTACCTCCATTCTATCTTATTAAGATTTCGACTTTTGATAGCAATTGGATGCCCATCTTGCATCAATACACCCCCAGTGGCATAATCTAATACATCTGTGCATACCTATATGACTTCGAATAATCCAACAAAGCAAGTACATGCTCCCTTGTCATCACTTGCTTCAATTGGTTAAAAGCCTTCTCATATTGATGATCCTAATCCCATACCTTACCCTTTTTCAACATGTCTATCAAGGGTGTGGTAATTTTGGAATAGATTTCGATGAAACGTTGATAGTAATTCGCTAACCCAAGGAAAGATCTCAACTCTGTCACATTGGTTGGTGGCTCTCACTCAACAATAGCCTGATTTTTGCTTTCATCCATCCGGATATTGCCACCTCCCACAATGTGGCCTAGAAAGGGCACCTCTCGTGGGGAAAATGAGCACTTCTCCTCTTTGACGAATAACTCATTTTCCCTCAAAGTTTGGAACACCTTCTTCAAATGTTCCACATTCTCCTTAAGCGACTTACTGTTCACCATAATATCATCAAGGTAAACAACCACAAAAAGATCTAGGAAAGGTTGAATTACCTTATTCATTAGGGTGTAAAATATAGCTAGGGCATTCATGAGTCCGAAAGGCATCACAAGAAACTAATATGAACCATACCACGTCACACAAGCTGTCTTTGGCTCGTCCCTCTCGACTATTTGAACTTGATGGTACCCCAATCTCAAATCCAACTTGGTGAACCATCTTGCACTACCAAGCTAATCAAACAAGTCTGTAATAAGGGGAATAGGGTATCTGTTCTTCACAGTGCTCTTGTTTAAGGCCCAATAATCGATGCACATCCTCAACGACCCATCATGTTTCTTTTAAAACAACACTAGTGCACTGAACGAAGATTTAGATGGCCTAATGAATCCCACATCTAAACGATCCTTCAACTATTTCTACAACTCTTCTAATTCTAGCAGAGACATGTGATATAGGGCCCTTGCTGGCAGCTCCATGTTGGGCACGAACTCGATGCTATGGTCCACCTCCCTCTTTGGTGGCAATTCCTTCAGCAACTCGATAGGCATCATATCTTGAAAAGACTATAATAACTGGCCCACTTCCTTCAGGATCTCACAAATGGACTTAACAGCTTCCTCGACCTTCAAGGTGGCTAAATAGGAGACTTCATCTCTCCATACTCCTTTAGCGAATTAGATTGCCGATAATGTTTTTCCCTCCATGCTTCCTTTCCTTATAATTCTCACCATACATTGATGGCTTGAATCTGAAATCACCATGTAATTACTAGAAGGAAAAATAAACGCATTAACCAGATCAAGGAAACTTAATCCAACCAAAAAATCATAGTCATCAAGTAGTATTACCTTAATGGTCGCATTATTGGTCTAATCGCCAAGTTAGAGATCCACTCCTTTTGCAACCCTTTTTATTGGAACACTTTCTGAGTTCACCATTTTGTTCCAATGTAACACCCTTAACCTGTATCTATTTTTGAAATAGGATTACGGAGCATTACCAGAGTTTGCATTTCAGAACTATCAAAAATTTTAAAACATTTAATTTATATCATCAATCACAACCTCTAAAAACCTAAAATCTATATAACCGTAGTTCCATAATTGAACTAGGAATCATAACCTTAATAGATGTAATTACTTTCGACCAATGAATATCCTTTATAGATGAACCATGTTTGATAGATTAAACAATATGAATGATAAGAAAGCCGAGATAATGAAATCCAAGATGTGAAGCTATACTGAATTTCATAGAATACAACCCGTATTGAATGATAAAGAGCTCAATGATATCCTAGATAAAAATCCAAAAGAAGAATATCACCTATACACACTAGAAACAGTTGTGATAGAGACAATGTAAATTGCATATATGTAATTTAAAGCATCAACCAGTAGAAGTAGAAAATAACACCATATAAGTCTTATCATCAAGTCTTCTATTGAACATAATAGATTAGAAAACCAAAGAAAGATAGAGTGATGCTGATCATCAATCAACCAAACTAACAATAATTTTGCCTAATATTATGAGTACCTAGCCTTTCTATATGATAGGAATCACATCTGAAAATGAACAGTTAAATATATCTCTGAGAATAAAAGAACATATAGAATACCCAAAGGAGATCGCTGTAAAATACTCAACTATAACAGTTGGCTTAAAAAATCTTTGCAATTAAAACATTATTCCACTGACTACTATAGTCATCAATAATCCCACATTATCCCATTCACTAAAGAAATCAATTCAGAATAAATTTCGATTAACTCGTTCTTTAGATACCATGCCTAAATAATTAGTCAAGATTAACATCTTCTTTAACAACAACATCGTGTAAACCAAATGCTCTTCAGAAAAAATCTGATATCTCTTCTAAAATCGTCTTTACTTACTAACCTATTCTCAGATCTAACCACATTATTAATCATTCAGCCACTGAACTCTTCGGTTTCACACTTTTGAATTTAATTAATAAATATCTCGTAATACAAGTGAGGGGGGGAAGGTCGTAAAGCCTCAAAATTTTGACTCTCACATATACATTTATGAGTTCCGACTCATCATAATCAACATTTTTACTCAGATACTTCAGTATCGCTTTCAATATTATCAAAATTAGCTCAGTTGGAAAGCATCTCTGTCTAAAATGAAACAAATCATATTAGTGTCAGGAGATATCACACTATCACAGGTTATATAACGGCATGTATTTCTAGACTTCACACATACTACGTTTAGTCCAACAATCGACTAAATCGTAGCTCTGATAGCAATAAATGTAACATCCTTAACCCGTATCTATTGCTGGAACAGGGTTACGGAGCATTATCAGAGTTTACATTTTAGAACAATTAAAAATTTTAAAATTTAATTTATATCATCAATCGCAGCAAAACCAATCAAAAGCATACATATTGTCCCTTATACGAGCCTTCGAGACCCTAAAAACACATTAGAAAAAAATTGGACTAAATTAGAAACATATAGAAATTTCAGGGAAAAGATGAAAATTTACAAACTGCAGGGGTCACATGACCTTGTGGCCAGGCCATGTAGGCATTCGAAATAGGGACACAAAGTCATGTCCTAGCTCGTGTCTGTGCCCGTATAACTCATTGACTTGGGTCACATGGCCAAACTACATGCCCGTGTGCCAGGCCGTGTACCCTTCGAAATAACCTCACACGCCTGAGTGCCAAGTCAAGTGCTAGGCTGTGTAAAACCTGTCTTGTAGCCTTTTGAAAACTACAGGGGACACACGCCCGTGTCTCTGCCTGTGTGGACAAAGATAGGCCATTTTACAAGCCATTTTTTTCACCCTTTTTAACATGTACCCATAATCCCTTTTGTACATATACTTAAGCCCTCAAAAGGCACCAAAATCATGCATAATTTAGCTTTATACATATAGTATAACCACACTCAACCAATATGCACATAGGCATCTCAATTAACAATTTATAAACATGTATAACCAAGTACTCCATTTGTTCAAAATAAACAACTAACTTTCAATTTGATTTGCATCCATACATACCATAAGTATTACTTACCAAAACACAAACCATTTGGTACCAAAATGTCATTCTTTAACTAATATCAATTAACTAAATACTTATTCATAACAAGGTACCAAATTACCATATATACCATATATCATAAAGCACATATACCATATCCATATTCAACTACCGTTTCATCTTTTACCATTCAAACAAACAAGCCAAACATTAACCATAATAAGACTACTCATATACATGCCAAATTTTGCCATTATACCATCCATATACCAAAACTCAACCAAGTAAAATGGCCATTTTGACATTCAAACACATAGACCAATATTAATCAGAATACCTATACATGCCATTATAACCAAAATCAAAATATTCTAAAGTACTGATAGAACCGTTGGATAATGTGATATAACTTCGACTAGCTTCCAACTCGATCGAGCTTCCGATAGTCTGAAAAGTAAAGAAAAACAACTACATAAGCAATGAATGCTTAGTAAGCTCGTATAAACTTTAATCATATCAATCTATTTATAATATGAAATTTATACATATTAAGAATAATTATATACCGAAACCACACAATTCATGAAACCAAATTCAACAACTAACAAAATGAGTAAATCCACAACATCACTTATACCTATTATCCCTAGCATAGTAGGATTTTAGGAAACTTTATACTCTTCCAAATTTCATTATTTTCATCTGCATTTCATTACTGTCCATACTTGTTCCACATGCATAACACACAAGTCATAAGCATATTATTTAACCATAGCCACAAGCTAGTGCATTTAAACATATCCCTTTTCGAATTAATCACATGATAAGCCATTTCATAAGAAATTGAATAATTTAGACCTTACCAATTTTTCATGAGCACAAGCATATTTTCATTTGAGCACTTACCATTTTAATGCAACTTATAAGTAAATAGAATACCATTCAACCAACAACTTGACACTTGCCTAAGCATCAAGCAACAACACATGTTAGCTTACTTGAGCATATTTCATATAAATTCAACATTTGATAACCTTATTTTCTCAACATGTCACACTTGAGTTTATTACTCATCTCCACTTACATAATTTCCATGTATCAACATATCAAAGATATTCATATATGTACATGTCATGATACATATCATTCTCTTACCATTTCTTCATATATATATCATCCATTTCATCATATCAATATATCATGTACCATTATTTCCATGTATTTCATGTATATACTTGTATTAGTTCGTATCAAACTCATATAACCTCGTAACAGAACTGTGCTCGTTGAACCAATTAGAATAATATTGGATACGTGGGAATCTCGCACACTAAGTGCCAATACGTGGTTAAAACCACTACTATCTCATATCTCATATTAGTGCTCTCTCTCGAGCCGTAAATGGGTCTGCTCACACAAGCTGTCAGTCAAGATGTAGCTACACAGTGCTGCTCACACAAGCTGTAAAGTAACCACAACACATGCCGAAAACTTAGCCACTGGTGGGACTTACGAGACTAGCACCCAAAACACGGTAACCCCTAATGACATGTTATCTGTATCCTAAATATTCCTAAGGTTCAAACAGGACTCGATAGTCGTCGTACGTCGTTGAATTTTCTTCATTTCATTATAAGCTAAATTGTATACTAACATGTATATATATCAATTCATTTTAAAAAAAATTCATATAATAACATTCAGTTTAATCAACATTATACATAGTATAGTTCATATGAACATACCCAGCTAAATTGCAGAAATACTGAAGTTTAGGGGCATTTTGGTAATTTTCCATTTTGCTCGATTATCCACCCGATCTTAATCTAAATTAATAATTTCATTCAATATGTTAATTTAGACAATAAAATAATTCATCTCATACAATTTGATCATTTTTGGCATTTTTAAAAAATTACCCCTAAAGTTTTACTTTTATTCAATTTAGTCCCAAAGCCCAAAACATGCAAATTAACCATTTTTAACTAGAATTGAGCTTAGCCAAATGTTCATGGTATCCAAAATGGCCCATTTATACAATAATTTTACATCAAATCCTTGTACCGTTATTAATTTAACAAATTAGTCCTTAATCGAAAAATTTATCAAAATCACTTAACAAAATACTTTTAAATATAAATCAACATTCCAAATTCATAATCTAACATAAAAAATCACAAGATTCATCAATGGCAACATTAAAAATCTTTAACAGTTTCAAAATTGAAGGTACGGGCTAGTTGGACCAAGTTGCAAAGATCTCAAAAACCTAAAAATTACAAGAAACTAATAGTTTAGGGGCTTAAATGCAAGGAATTTGCTTAAGCAAAATTTTCAAGCTTCCATAGCCCTTCCTTGCTGCAAATTTCTGTTGAAAGATGAAATAAAAAGATGACCACTTTGTTTTATTTATTTAATAAATCTTTAATTGCCTAATTACAAAATTACCCTACCTAACTTTAAAATTTTCATAATTGCCAAGCCATGTGTAACACCCATTACCTGTATCCGACGCCAGAACAGGGTACGAGGCATTACCGACTTAAACACAAGCAAACATTCAAAAACGAGACATGAATTTCCACTCAAATGTAAAACTTTCCAAAGACATTCATGTCATCCCTTAAACGAGCCCATGAAGCTCAAAACATACATTAGGAGTGGTTAGGTACTAAACCGAGAACTTTAGAAACTTTCCCAACACTTAGTAAAATTTTCATCAAAACAGGGGTCACACGCCCGTGTTCTTAACCCATATAACTCTCTATTTATGATGTCATCAACAATTTGAAGTGACACGACCAAGTTACACGCCCGTGTGCTTAGGTCGTGTCCTTCACACGGCTGAGACACACGGCCATGTCTCTGCCCGTGTGCTCGATACTGAGCTTTCTGTTTTGCAATAATTAATGTGCATATGACACACGGGCAAATAACACGCCCAAAGGGCTGACTGTGTGTCACACACGGCCTAGACACACACCTGTGTGTCTACCTGTGTGGAGAAAAACAAAGCTATTTACCAAGCCATTTGCCACCCTTATTCACACATGCACTCATATCAATTCAAAGGCACAAAACATACCATACTTACGCAACCAAACACCCACAACTAAGACAATAATATGTCATTCTCATGCCAACATTTATCATGCTTAAAATATCATTCTTAGCCCATTAAAACATATTAACATCAAATTCACAAGAGGGCATTAACACATGAATAAATTTGTAATCCACATAAGCCATCATTCGTGGCTATGTCCAATTTGAAGAATAATTCATTATAGGCCAACACATTTTTCCACATTAATAATAACACATATAACCAAAATACCAAGTCCCTATACATGCCATAAACTCAAAATACTTGAATTCATCAATACCCGTAGTGATAGCTTGATAGTGTGATAGGATCTCCAGCGATCTCCAACTCGAGCTAGCTTATTAACTTATAAGACATGGGAAAGGAAGGGGGGTAAGCTATATAGCTTAGTAAGTTCATATGTAAATATTAAACAACTTATGCAATAAATTTACCATTTCAATAATATGATTACAAGATAGTATAAATTTCCTTAAGTCTCATAATCATACTTTATTCAATCACATTGATTAACCTTTTCAATTTATGACCATAATTCAACATGTCTTGGCATTATCCTAACAACCGTAATCTTTCCCATTATAATATACTTATTTATTTTACGAATATTTTCTGGCATTCATCATTTCAAATAATGAATTTACTTACTCGAACTTAATATTAATATCTAATTAATTCCCCAACATTTAACTTTGGTATCACTTACCAACACTTGTCAAATTAGAGAACGTCTTACGGGTTTGAGTACGTCGCTTACTTGATGCCATAGTCCAACTACAGCCTTACACATATTTTACCATGGCCCTGCCAGGGTCTTACAAGCATCACAATGCCATAACCTGGTTATGGTCTTTTCACTGAAATGCCATAGCCCAGCTAAAGTCTTATATTCCGTACTTTGTCATGGTCCAACCATGGTCTTGTCCATCAATTCATCATCGAATGACCGTACACATTTCCTGCGTTCTACTCAATTTGATCTTCCAATTCAATTTACATACTATTATAATATTCATGGATCAATAACATAGGCATAAAAAAACATTATATTATCTCTAATTTAACAATTAAACATAAGATTCAACCATATGAACATACTGATCACACTTATCATATTCACTTAATCAAATATGTTGGGCACATAACATCATATGAATACCAAACAAACATGGATGGGCTTATCACCATATAAACTTTCATTTCATTCCACTCTTCCACATTTCTCAACTTATGGTTATCTCAGTTTGTTCATTATCACATACATATCATGAACTTCTATTCATACCTTTCTAAGTTCTGTCTCATCATAAACACATTCCAAATATCTCAATGTCAATTTTAGCACTATCAAAAATAGCTCAGTTGGAAAGCATCTCTGTCTCAGCAAGATAGTTCCCGTCAGAGTCGGAAGATATCACACTATTACAGGTGGTAACATGGCATGTATAGCTAGACTCATGTACACTATGTTAGTTCAAGAATTAGCTAAACCATAGCTCTGATACCACTAAATGTAACACCCCTTATTCGTATCTGAGACTAGAACAGGGTACGAGGCATTACCAGACTTAAACACAAGCAAACATTCAAAATCGAGACATGAATCTCCACTCAAATTTAAAACTTTCCAAAAACAGTCATGTCGTCCCTTAAACGAGCCCACGAAGCTCAAAACATACATTGGGAGTGGTTCGATACTAAACAGAGAACTTTGGAAACTTTCCCAACACTTGGTAAAATTTTCATCAAAATAAGGATTACATGCCCGTGTAGCTTGGGACACGCCCGTGTTGGCAGGCCGTGTGGTCACACAAGCCCATGTTCCTAACCCAAGTGACTCTCCTTTTATGACGTCATCAACAATTTGAAGTCACACGACCAAGTCACACGCCCGTGTGCTTAGGCTTTGTCCTTCACGTGGCTGAGACAAACGCCCGTGTCTCTGCCCGTGTACTCAATACTGAGCATTCTTTTTGCAACAATTAAGGTGTAGGGGACAGATGGCCGGATAACACGCCCATGCAACTGACCGTGTGTCATACACGGCCTAAACACACACCCGTGTGGACAAAAACAAGGCTATTTACCAATCCATTTGCCACCCTTATTCACACATGCACTCATATCAATTCAAAGGCACAAAACATATCATACTTGGGCAACCAAACACTCACAACTAAGACAATAATATGTCATTCTCATGTCATCATTTATCATGCTTAAAACATCATACTTAGCCTATTAAAACATATTAACATCACATTCACAAGAGGGCATTAACACATCAATAAACTTGTAATCCACATAAGCCATCATTCGTGGCTATGTACAATTTGAAGAATAATCCATTATAGGCCAACACATTTTGCCACATTAATAATAACACATATAACCAAAATACCAAGTCCCTATACATACCATAAACTCAAAATATTCAAATTCTTCAATACTCTAAAGATAGCTTGATAGTGTGATAGGATTTCTGGCGATCTCCAACACGAGCTAGCTCATTAACCCTATAAGACATGGGAAAGGAAGGGGATAAGCTATATAGCTTGTAAGTTCATATGTAAATATTAAGCAACTTATGCAATAAATTTACCATTTCAATAATATGATTACAAGATAGTATAAATTTCCTTAAGTCTCGTAATCATAATTTAATCAATCACATTGATTACTCTTTTCAATTTATGACCATAATTCAACATGTCTTGGCATTAGCCTGGCAACCGTAGTCTTTGTCATTATAATATGTTACACCAATTAACAAATCATTTCAAATTTCATGGTAAGCATGCACATTAATTATATACATACAAATTTTCAAACATATAACTTATCATCTTTCAATTTTCTAAGCTCTTAACTTCTCATACTAACATAGCCACCTTTAGTGAATAATCATGCCAATCTTTTCTTTTTGCTCATATCCAATGAATCATTTTCAAGTGAAAAACAACATACCACATTTCAATTCAATTTGGCCTAAAAGCCTGATTCATAAACATCAACAATTCTTACCATAAATATATACACATATACCATTATTCATAAGGCTAACACAATAACATTGTCACAATTCTCATGAACTCACCATTCAAGAATTCCATACTCAATTGAATTTAGTACATACATGTACAATTTCGTAACATAATCATATCCTTTCACATCTGACATAATCTTTGTATTACCCATTGAACACTTGGAATACTAATCGGATACGCGAAAAGTCTTTGCACACAAGTGCCACATATGTAGCCAAAGCTACCTCATATTTCATATTACATAAATGCTCACTGTCGAGCTAATCATGGGCCTACTCACACAAGCTGACGATCAAGATGTAACTACACAGGCTTTTCACACAAGCTGTTAGGTATCTGCAACACATGCCGAACTACCTAGCCACCGGAAGGACGTACATGACCAGCACCCAGATCACATAATCTTATATATCACATGGGGTCCTAGTGACATGTCACTTGTATCCTATTTTATTCCTAAGGTTTAACCGAGATTTTGTCGCTTATCACATCGTTGTCGAACTTGTCCATAATGTTATTCATATAATTCATAAAATATTAAAGTATACAAATAACAATGCAATAATAAAAACAACGCTTATATTTACATACAAATTTACCTCGAATGCGACAATGGAGAAAAGGACCTAACCGTCCAATACTTTATTTCCCCCTCCACCATTCTAGGCTTGAATCTCATTTTTATTGATTTGTAACATCACATATAGCTTATTTATCATTAAGCTACTCAATATAGCCTAAAATCTCATTTTGGAAAAAATTATAGTTTTACCCCTAAACTTTATCATATTTACACTTTTGCCCCTAGGCTCATAAAATGATTTTCATTCAATTTCTTTATACCTTAAGCCTAGCTGAACCATTTTCATAACTATAGCAGCCCACAATTTCCATTAAAACACATTTTTACTGCATATTTATAACTTTTACAATTTAGTCCTTTTAGGCATTTTCACCGAAAATCATTTAGCAAAAGTTGTTTCTCCAATCATAAACATGAATAATCTACCATTAAACATCAAAATACACAAATTTCTAACATGGTTCAAAAACTAGACCTTCATCATAACTCAAATTAATGGTAGAAATAGGTAGATCATGTTACAAGGATTTCAAAAACGTAAAAATCATTAAAAACGGGGCTAGAACGGAATTACTATGGAGCTTGGAAAGCTTGAACAAAACCCTAGCCATGGCTTCCATGGTATATTCGGCCAAGGGGTTGAAGATGACAAGAAATTTTGGCATATTTTGCTTTTTAATTCATTTATTTACTAAATAACCAAAATGCCCCTAACTTAAAAATATTCTATTTCACCTATTTTATGTCCATTTTTGTCCAACAAATTAACCAATGGTCTAATTACCATTTAAGGACCTCCAATTTAAAATTTCATAGAAATTTGACACCTTTGGCTTCTAGAACTCAAGTTTTTCACTTTTTACAATTTAGTCCTTTTAACTAAATTGAGTGCCCAAACGTCAATTTTCGAATGAAATTTTCACAAAACAATTCCATAAAACTGTAGACCATAAAAATATAGTAAAAATGAAATTTACTATGTCAGATTTGTGGTCCCGAAACCACTGTTCTGACTAGGCCCAAAATCGAGCTATTACAACTCTCCCTCTTTAGGGATTTTCGTCCCCAAAAATCTCACCAGAAGAAATTGCTTTAAACTCTCATGAAACACTTTCACTAAGTTTCCAGAATCGCAAATTGATTTAACCTCGCATATCTCTTTCCAATAACCTTTAAACTTTAGCACACAACGCCAGAATACATCGTCAGAAATCTGAATTACCCTCTCTGGAATTCACATACTCAGTTGATCTCTCAAATAAGAACTCTGCACATACTAAAATAATCATACGGATGTTTTCCAAACAATCAACCACAACCCAAATAATATCTTCTTTTTCAGAGATTATGACAACCCTAATAAGAAATTTATGGTAACTCTATCTCATTATCACTCTCGTACCATCACTGACTGTATTAGTCCTGAATACACTTGATTTTCGGCTTACTTGCTAAAAAATAGACATCTGAACATAAACACAAAAATATTGTGATACATACTCAATCACAAGAACATCTACTTCATATAACTGCAAATTTTGTTACTTTAGAATGAACTGACGAGCTTCCACTAAGCCTCATACAAAAATTTCTGCATAGAATCTGGATTACTATACGCAAATTCTATTTCAAAATGACAATAATAATAGGAGTCAAGTCCGACATGAAATTCAACTTCAGAAGTAAACTCACTCTGAACTCATTTAGATTACCTTCACTATCACATTTCTAAGCTCCTCAGTTTCGCAAAGAAAACCTCGCTTTAGCATTTAATTTAGCTAGAGTTAGACCATCATCAAATAAGATCAATCAAGTAACCAGTACTCACAAAAATGAACAAAGATTTTCCATCCAGGCATCTGTAACTATAATGCTTTCTCAAAGATTAATCGATAACTACTCGAAATCTTTCAATATCTCAAGCCATTGACACTATCTTCATTTCAGATCTTTCTGCGACATTAGATATTTAACCCTTTGGACTAGGAAGTGCGTGACATTTCCCGTCGAACACGCGAGTTCATCAAATTCACAACACAAACATAGAAGTGGCCGTCTCTAAGTCACCAGTCGAACAGTTCTTTTTAATGTGACTTTAACCATCTATAAATACAAACTATCACTTTACATTCTTGTATTAAAAAATATTCCGATGTGCTCAATAATACATCACTGAAAAATCGCAAATTCTTTTCATAATTCATATTGGACTCAGAACTAGAGCTTCGGCCAACAATACATTCAACTGTTTAGAACTTTGCTAACATGCATGGATCATTCAAAATTTCACAATTGTGACAACATTATCAATCAGAACAACTTTAACTCATAATAACGTCATTCGATTAGAATAATCCAGTAGTTATATCTCTATATCAAATAGGTTCTTCATTTAAACTGTCTGTTTACATACTCGTGAATGCACAAAATTCATTACTATACTTGAGGATACTTTAAATACGTATAACTCAAATCACATTTCAACTGACCAGCTCCCTCAGATAAAAGCAACTGTGTCGATCTCAACTGTCAAATATTATCATATCAAAATACTCTTTCTTCTTCATGCTGTTAAAACAACTCAAACATGCAATCTTTTAAAATTCTCTTAACATGGTAATCAAATATCTTTGCAACCACATTAGCTTAAGGAAATAGGATATTCGATTTAGCTCATTGACTGTAGTCAAACTTACCTGAGAAAAGGAAACCACCATACGATTTGAGCTTGTGTTCTCATCATTTATACCTTGCCGATGGCAATTCCTTACACGAAAATTAGAGAAATCTAGATATCAGAATCACCACGTTCCTATGATCGAATTAGAAATACAACCATGAAAAACACAGTGACAACAAATCAAAGAACACACTTTAAAGATGAGTCATGACTAATAATTTACAAAATAAGAATAAGAGGAAATCTGAGATACAGAAATACAAGATACAATACCATACCGGAAGCCTGAGAACATAACTCATAAGAAAATAATAATAAAGATCTGAATGATTCCTTAGAGAAAACCAGAAGAAAAACACTGCTTATCGACTCTAGACTTCCATTGTAACAGAGATAATATACTTTCCAGGTATATAAACAAAACCATAATCAGTAGAAACATAAGAATAGTCTTATATAAATTTTTACCATCAACTTCATTTCAACATATTAGAATAGAATTCAAAAGATATAGAAAAAAATGCCGATCATGAATCAACCAGACCAACAGAACTTTCGTCTAACATTATAGTCAACTATCATTCTCACACGATAAGAATTTCACCAGAAAATTAACAATCACATATATCTCTGAGGATAAAAGAATATATAGAATACCCAGAAAAGGTCTTCATAATTTATTCAACCATAACTGTTGCACACAGACATCTTTATAACTCATATATCATTTCTCTAACTAATTCGGTCATCAATAGCCTCGTATTATTCCATTCACTAACAAAAATTTAATTCGGAAGAAATTTCTAAAAATTTCATACTTTAGACATCATACTTGAATGAGTCGTTTAATCGAGATTAATTTCTTCTTCACTCGTGACATTGCATAATCTGTATAATCTTTAAAACATTCTGATATCTCTTTCAAAATTGTTTTCACTTTCCACACTATTCTCATCTATGTATGCATTTCTAATTATTTCACCACTGAACTTCTTAGTTTCACACTTATGAACTTATTCAACATGATTCTCGTGAATTTTCGTCATAAAAGCAACACTGGTAAGGGGGTGAGGTCATAAAGCCTTTAACTTGACTCTCATAAATACATATATATGACTTTGCATTCATCATCAACATAATATCATCATAATCACATATCACTCTAAGAAAATTAATATACCTATTTATATTACGAATATTATCTGCCATTCATCATTTCAAATAATGAATTTACTTACTCGAACTTAATATCAATATCTAATTACTTCCAACATTTAACTTCGGTATCACTTACCAACACTTGTCAAATTAGAGAACATTTTATGAGTTTGAGTACGTCGTTTACTTGATGCCATAGTCCAACTATGGTCTTACACATATTTTTCCATGGCCCTGCCAAGGTCTTCCACAAATCACAATGCCATAACCCAGTTATGGTCTGTTCACTAAAATGCCATAGCCCAGCTAAGGTCTTACATTCCGTACTTTGCCATGGTCCAACCATGGTCTTGTCCATCAGTTCATCATCGAACAACTGTACTTCTTTCCTACGTTCTACTCAATTTGATCTTCCAATTCAATTTTCATACTATTATACTATTCATGGTTCAGTAACAAAGGCATAAAACAAGCATTATATTATCTCTAATTTAACAATTAAACATAAGATTCAACCATATGAACATACTGATCACACTTATTCAAACAAGTGTACATAAACACACATTCCGTCAATTTGGGTAAGTGTACTTATCATATTCACTTAATCAAATATGTTGGGCACATAACATCATATGAATACCAAACAAACATGGATGGGCTTATCACCATATAAACTTTCATTTCATTCCATGCTTCCACATTTCTCAACTTATGGTTATCTCAGTTTGTACATTATCACATACATATCATGAACTTCTATTCATACCTTTCTAAGTTCTGTCTCATCAAAAACACATTTCAAATATCTCAATATCACTTTTAGCACAATCAAAAATAGCTCAGTTGGAAAGCATCATATGGGCAAAAAATAAGGCTATTTACCAAGCCATTTGCCACCCTTATTCACACATGCACTCATATCAATTTAAAGGCACAAAATGTAACACCCCAAACCCAGGCTAGACGTTATGGCTAAATTTGGTGTGTCACATCAAACCATTTTTCAAATTTGATCTTTCTGGTGAAAATCCATTACTGAATCTAAATTTATTAAACCACAGTTCCCATCAAAATGTTTACCAATTTTTTTGCCTTTGGTATATTACCTCATTTAAACTCACGGAAGCATTTTGAAAACTTTGTTGTTTGAAGCTCGTATTCCTTAGAAAAATCATGCCATTTTGAAATCTCGAGTTTTCCTAGACTAGCAGTTTAGTATAAGAAATCACAATCAAAATTAAAACTTAAAACCCACCAACGGCCTTATTACATAAAAAAACCCAAAACGAAATCTAATTGCAATTAAAAGAAACAGAAACAGTAGTGTGGCCATCTCCGAGCCCCTCGCAGATCCGATCCATCTAAGGCTGAAAATTACCTGAAAGGTTAATAAACGGGGTGAGTTTACGAAAAATCAGTGTGTAATCCCAATAACAAACAAACAGTGAATAACACGGTATCAGTACAATCTGGGCCAAAGCTGTAACACCCTGTACCCGAGCCCGTTACCGGAGTCGAACACAAGGTGCACACAAACTCAGCTAAATTGTTTTCACAGTCCATAAAAATTTTCCAGACTAGCTGGTTACTGCGTCACTGTCGCTTCAAAAATCATATCTTGAGTTTTAAAGCTCGAAAATCAGTTTCGTAATTTTTTCCTAAAACTAGACTCATAAATCCATCAACATATTTTTTTCTAGAATTTTTGGTCGGGCCAATTAGTACAGTTTATTAGTTAAAGTCTCCCCTGTTGTAGGGATCGACTACACTGACCTTCGTATGTTACGAATTGGATATCTCCCTGTACAGGGCTTCAATGCTGATGCCGTTTATTTCTATAGAAGCTAGACTCAGAGAAGAATCTATACATATATGGCATGACTCCTAATTATCTCTGGTTAATTTACAATGAATTTCTAAAGTCGGAACAGGGGATCCAGAAACCGTTCTGGCCCTGTTTCACGAGAACTTTAATATTTCTTAACATATAATTCATATGACCGTTTCGTTTCTTCCATATGAAAGTAGATTCATCAAGGTTCATTTACATAATTTATTCACTATTTAATTCCATTCCTACAATTTTTAGTGATTTTTCAAATCCACACCACTGCTGCTGTCAGCATCTGTTTTTCAGGTAAACCTTACCTATTTCGTGGTTTCTATGGACCAACTAAAGTTTTGTCATACATAGGTCCACATATAATCATTTTTAGCCATTCCAATGGCTGATCATTTGCTCACACTTCCATTCAGTCCGTAGTAACATCATAAAACCATACATATATACATAAGCACAAATGGTCTAATGCCATACTCCACTTTTACGAGCCATTTTCGCATGGTCGTACACATACATCACAAAAGTACTTAAAACGCAACAAAAGGGTAGTCCTATACATGCCATTTCAAAATCCAACCAAAATATATACCGAAAGGGACTTTGATAGTGTGGGAGACTTCGACTTCCAGAAATCCTGAGTCCGATAGCTGACGAGCCAAAATCTATAGACAGAGAAACAGAGAAACGGAGTAAGCAATTTATGCTTAGTGAGTTAGAGCAAGGGATTCCAGCACAACAAAAGCATAACATTCATATAGCTAACGGATAATTTCATATGCACAAATTCTCAATATCATACTTATTTCACATTCCAACCCCTATATTCATACATAAGGGTTCATCTTAGCCAAATGCCGAAAGCTCATTTCTCGATTGAGCGAATATTATTCGAAGGGAATCAACTATTCCAAAGCACATACGAACATACCTCGTTGCTGGAATTTTCAAGTGTATTAGCTGAAATTTTACAGCAGGTTCATTCATTCTTGAATCACGTATCTTGAGTTTAACCGGATATGGCTACACATTCAAATGCCTTCGACATAGCCCGTTCTGATAACTCGCATACGAATGCCTTCTGGACTCAACCCGGATTTAGTAGCTTGCTCGAAGCCTTCGGATCTTAGTCCGGATTTAGTAACTCGCACGTATGCCGTCGGATCTTAGTCCGGATTTAGTCACTTAGCACAAAGCCTTCGGACTTAGCCCGGATATCATTCAATAACCATGTACATTTATCAATAAACCATAACACATTCACATTTCATTTTCATTAGCAAAATTCAGACACAAGTCACTTATCACATTTGTAATTTCGCTCAATAGCCACACACAAAGAGCATGATTTTAATTTGCTTTAAACATGATCTAATCAATTCAGAATTTAAGCTCTATTGCTCAAGAACTTACCTCGGACGTGGTCGAACGATTTCGACGGCTATTCCACGACTTTTTCCTTCCCCTTATCGGATTTAGCTCCCCTTTGCTCTTGAGCTTAATTTAACAAATAAATTGGTTTTATCATGTGAGCATCGAAAGAGGAATTCAAGATACTTAGCCAATATATATACTCATTAGGCATCAAAGTCGCATATGTACGAAATCATGAATCGAACTCAACACATTAGTTAATATTCCTCTTAGCCGAATTTTCTAAGCCAAGAATAGGCATCAATATGCTTGCCTCTAACCGAATGCATGCACACCAATTTCCCCTCATGTGGCCGAATATACATGTCCAATTTGAGGCCAATTATACACTTAATACCACACAAAAACAGCATACATTTTACTACTAACGCATTATGTGACAGCCCAAAATTGACCCTAGTCGGGAGGTGGTTTCGGGACCACAAAACCGAGGCATAAAAATAATTTATAATTTATTTTGATGCCTATAATATGTGTTAATTCATGTGTGACATTTTGATGTTTCGATTTAGAGTTATAAATGTGAATTTCATTAGAAAGGACCTAGTAGTAAACTTTGAAAGTATGATGGGGAAAGGTGTGATGACTAGTTGAACATGCATGCAAAAATAAGGGATTTGCATGTCAATTTCCCCCCCCCCAACATGAAGTGGCCGGCCATGGCAAGAGTGGATGGGCAAAATGTAATATCCTGATTTTGGGCCTAGTCGGAATAGTGGTTTCGTGACCACAAAATCCGAGATAGAAATAATTATTTTATGATTATTTTAAGGTCTATGATATGATTGCATGATTGTGTGAAAATTTCGTGAAGAAATTTTATGCATAAAGTGCCTAATTTGAAATTTGGGACTAAATTGAATAAATTGCAAAACTTGTGTTCTAGAAGTATTTTGCATAAAATTGAATTAGATTATTAATTAGAGGTCCTTAAAGAGTAATTTTACCAATTTCTAAGTCTATGGACAAAAATTGGACATGGATGGAATTTTGGAAAGTTTAGTAGTAAGGGCATTTTGGTCATTTAGGGTAAAATGAATTAAAATACAAAATTAAAAGCCAATTTTGCTCATCTTCAACCCCATGGCCGAACATAGCAAGGAGAAACCATGGCTAGGGTTTTCAAGCTTCAAGCTCGATTGTAAGTCCGTTCTAGCCTCGTTTTTAATGATTTTTACGTTTTTGGAGTCCCTAGCTCGATTTAGCTTATGCTAGCAATAATTTAACCTAGGGTTTATATTTGGAAAAATACCCATAGGTGAAATTTGTGTATTTTGGTGTTTTACGATAGAATATGAGGTTTTAAATTATGTTAGACAACTTGTGCTACTCGGTTTTAAGTGAAAACGAGCAAAAGGGCTTAATCGGTAAAAATACCTAATAGTCATAAGTACATGTTAGAGTGAGAATTTGATGTTGCCATAGAAGGAAAAATGATCAGCATGTCATAAAACATAAGAAAATAGGCTGAATTTTAATTTACGAGCTTTGGGGCAAAAGTGTAAATATGCAAAAGTTTAGGGGCAAATTGTAATTTTTCCAAAATATGATTTTGGGTCAATTTGAATAATGTGAGTCCTAATTAGACTATATTTTAAATGATAGAGCAAGGAAAACTGAAATTGGGCTAAAATGGGGAAAATACCAAGTGGTGGACGAAATGGTAAAAATAGCCATTTTCGCATACGAGGTAAGTTCATATGTAAATGTTGGTAACATAGTTATTATTTTAAATGTTTTAATGTTTTTAAATGATATGATAATTATTATGAAATATTATACTTGTGATAATTGTTTGATAATATGTCAAATTATGTGAAATACTACCGAGTATCGAGTATCGGCATTCCGTAGAAGATGGTTGAGACACATGATTGGGAAAAAGGTCCCGTTGAACCTCGTGAATGGATTAGGATACAAGTGACATGTCATCGGGATATTTGGGCATCCGAACTCGTTGAGTTGAGTCCGAGTTCACTTATGGATGCGAGCGTCCGAACTCGTTGAGTTGAGTCCGAGTTCGTGAGATGTAACTAGGCATCCGAACTCGTTGAGTTGAGTCCGAGTTCACTTATGGATGCGAACGCCCGAGCTCGTTGAGTTGAGTCCGAGTTCACTTATGGGCGGGTTACATGGTAGCTTGGCTACATATGTGGCACTTATGTGCAAACTTTCCATGTATCCGAATTATATCCCGATGTGTTCAACGGGTAAAGTTCTACTCAAATGGAGGAATACTCAAGATGAAAGGGACGTATTGGTAAGTGTTGTGAAATGGATACTTTGAACAGGTATGTACTTAACCCTCGGGTTGAAAACTCGATATAACAACAATATGGTATGATGATAAATGAAAAGGTGATATGAATGTCTTGGTGATGATTATGCAAATGATGTTTTATGTTTGCTTATATGGTTATGTTACTTGCTATTTGCATGTGAGCTTACTAAGCATTTATGCTTACTCCTCCTTTTCATTCCTTGTAGTGTTGACAAGCCAGCTCGGAAATCGGAAACGGTCGGAGGCATGACACTATCCGTATACCATCTTGGCATAATGGCTTGTATATTTTGAGTATGGCATGTATAGCATTATAATCATTTTGTATATATGGTCTTATGATATGGTTATTGAGTGGTATTGAAATAGAAATGCTTGGTAATGATTAGCCATTGGAATGGCTAATCATGATCATATTTGGTATTATGTATGTCAAATTGCTAGCTAATCCATGGAAACCATGAAATAGGTAAAATTTACCATAAAATAGATTCAGACAACAGCAGTGACGTGAGTTTGAAAAATCACTAAAAATAGTAGAAATGGAATTAAATAATGAATAAGTTATGGAATCGAAGCTTGATGAGTCTATTTTCATATGGAATAAGCGAAACAGGTATATGAGCTATATTTTATGAGATGTTTAAATTTTTGTGAAACAGGGCTAGAGCGATTTCTGGATCCCCTGTTCTGACTTTGGAAATTCGCCATAAATTTTACAAAGATAATTAGAAGTCACACTTTATATGTACAGATTCCTTATTGAGTCTAGTTTTATTAGAGACAAACGGTATAGTCATTGAAGCTCTGTACAGGGAGATATCTGATTCGTAATACACAGAGGTCAGAGTAGTTGAACCCTGAAACAGGGGAGACTTTAACTAATAAACTGTACTAATTGGCCCAACCAAAAATTCTAGAAAAAAATTAGTAGATATATATATGAGTGTAGTTTCAGGAAAAATTTACGGAATTGGATTTCGAGTTTCGTAACTCGAGATATGATTTTTAAAGCGACTGTGATGCAGTTAGCCAACTTGTCTGGAAATTTTAAAATGAATTGTATGAGCTGTTTAATTAATGAATTAAGTCCGTTAACACCTCGTGTTCGACTCCGGCAATAGTCTCGGGTACGGGGTGTTACATTTAGTGGTATCAGAGCAGGTTTAGTCGGTTCTCGGACTAACCTAGCATGTGTAAAAGTTTAGCTATACATGCCACTGATCTGTGATAGTGTGATGTCTTCCGACGCGTATAAGTACCGTCTTATTTAGACAGGGTACTCTCCAACCGAGCTGTGCCGACCATGTTCAATGTTATGTGAAGATATTTGAGTAAAATTATGATTATGATAAGTCTCGGTTCAAAAAAGTACGAATAAAAGTTTATGATACATATGTGATAATATGTGAGATGAAAGTTCATGTTGTGATAAATATCTATATTTGCTTAATGCTCATACGATGTAGTGTATGTAGCTTACTTGATAAGATGAACGGAATAAATAAAAAGTAGTAGAGGTATGAATAAAGGTCATAATATCATAATACTGAATGAAAATGTCCTTGTCTTGATTGGACGTTGAATGTTGATGAATGTTAATGATATACAATTTTTTATGAGATAAAGGATTATAATGAAATGAACTTATCTATGTTAAATTGTTGGACTGAATTGTATGATTGTAATGATATGTACATGATGATGCACGAAATGAAAGTTGTGATTGTGATGCAAATATTTATGTTTGTTTGGCCTTATATAATGTCATGAGCATGAATTAATTTAATTAAATGAATGGATAAGTAAAGCTATCTAGAAAACATAGAATGTATGCATAAGTATATTGTCTAAATGGGACAATAGGAAAATTGGTGTAAGCCAACATGAATGAATGACATGATTTTGATGATGTTACTATGATGATGGAAGTTGTGTCATATGTGTATGTATAAGAAAGTCGAGTCAGAGGTCCTACAACCCTTCCCCCTTACCAAAGTGGTACTTATAATGGAATTTCATGAGATTTGTATTGAATAAGTTTTCGGTTGAGAACCCAAAGAGTTCAGGTGATAGAATAATTATAAGTATGATCCGAGATTGAAAATGAGCTGATAAGTAAAGTCAAAGCCGAAAGTATCGGATTGATATAAAGATTATTGGAATTATGCACTGTCCCAGTTAGAGAAGGAATTCTCTTTGGTAAATCGAATTACTCAAGTGCAAGGTCGAGAAAAGTGTAAATCGAAATTTATTCAGAATTGGCCTTTTTTAGTGAATGGTTTAATATAAAATTTGTGACGGCAGAACTAGTTGGGGAAATGATATTTCAAATGTGAATTATCTGAGTGTGACAGCTTATGACCTACAGATTTAGCGATCTCTTTGAGATGTTCTATGTGTTCACCCGTTCTCGAAATATTTCTATGGCTATTGATCTTCGAAGAAATTCTTGTTATATGGGAATGTCTTCTAATTCTAGTGTTGGATGAAAGCATTGGTAGTCCTGATTGGTTTATAATTTATATTGCTCTATTTTATCGGGTATTCTATTTCATTTCGTCGATAAGAATTGATGAGAGAATTCATATGATATTATGATTCTGCTTTCTTCTACTTGATGCTTCATCCGATATATATGTATGGGAAGATATATTGATCTTGTTATATTTGATTTCAGAGGATTAAATGATGTTTTCTTTTGGACTTTCTTTCTTTGAAGAATTATCGTGGTATTCGTATTTTCTCTATGAATTTGGTTTTCGATTCTCCGCATAGTATCGTATCTTGGGTTTCTTAATCTCGGATCTCTTTATTCGGATTTCTTTATTCGGGTTTCTATCTTGGATTTCTTTATTCGGTTTTCTTGTTATCTTTGTTCCATAATTTGTCAATTATGACTCATGTTCAAGTACGTTCTTCACTCGTGATAATCATGTCAAATATGACTATACTTCTAATTTGATCTTGGTAATGTGGTGATTTTAGTATTGGGATTTTTCTAATTTCGTAAGGATTTGACATCGAGAAAGGCATAGGTGATAAAAGCGAGTTTTAGTCGGTATGGTAAATTATTTATTTGAAAGATTTCATGTGACAATTATGTCGATTATTATTTTCCCAAGTTTGATAATAGAATTTCATTTTGTACAGATCAAAGAGTAAATAGTTTGAACGAGAAGTCTATATTTATTAGAAAGAGTTGAATATTAGTTTAAGTCACTAAGAATGATAAGGTTTCCATCTTGTGAAAGCTGAAAAGTTTATTACATGTTGACAGAGTTCGGATAGATGAGAATATTGGTAACCAAGCGTCCGAACTAGACCGATCTACATTGAGCAATGACTTCGACTTTCAAGAATGTATTGTTGTATGAATTGTGATGTGTTTCAAGACGGTGAGGTAATGTGATAGTTTAGAGCATCCGATGTTACATAAAATCGGAGTTGTTAAAGGGTTAAAGCCGAGCATTGGGATCTATCAAAATTATCCTTGTCAATGTTGATATTGGGATGGAAATGAGAAGGATTATTCTTGAGGCCATATCAGAATTATTTCTATGGCGGAAAGAGGAAAATGTGATGTATCTTATTGTTAAATGTTTGGCGAGATCTATAAATCACATCTGTATTGAATGAAGTCCTACTCATCAGATTCATGGAATTTCGTGTCTCTTTGATTGTCGGATTTCTTGGAATTCCGGTCTCCATTAAATCAAGTTGAGATCCGGGTTTTATGTCATGATATCATGGGAAATTGAGAAGGGTTGAAAATTTAAGAACAGTTGAGAGTTGAGACTGTAAGCTTTTAGATCATATGAGAAATTGAAGAGATGTATTGGAGGTACAGTCTAAGTGCAAGTTCTTGACACCAAATATGAGATTAAAAGTGAAGACCACTTTTTCGGTAAGATTTTCTGGGACGAAAATCCTCGAGGGGGAGAGTTGTAATATCCAGATTTTGGGCCTAGTCGAATAGTGGTTTCGTGACCACAAAATCCGAGATAGAAATAATTATTTTATGATTATTTTAAGGTCTATGATATGATTGCATGATTGTGTGAAAATTTCGTGAAGAAATTTTATGCATAAAGTGCCTAATTTGAAATTTGGGACTAAATTGAATAAATTGCAAAACTTGTGTTCTAGAAGTATTTTGCATAAAATTGAATTAGATTATTAATTAGAGGTCCTTAAAGAGTAATTTTACCAATTTCTAAGTCTATGGACAAAAATTGGACATGGATGGAATTTTTGGAAAGTTTAGTAGTAAGGGCATTTTGGTCATTTAGGGTAAAATGAATTAAAATACAAAATTAAAAGCCAATTTTGCTCATCTTCAACCCCATGGCCGAACATAGCAAGGAGAAACCATGGCTAGGGTTTTCAAGCTTCCAAGCTCGATTGTAAGTCCGTTCTAGCCTCGTTTTAATGATTTTTACGTTTTTGGAGTCCGGTAGCTCGATTTAGCTTATGCTAGCAATAATTTAACCTAGGGTTTATATTTGGAAAAATACCCATAGGTGAAATTTATGTATTTTGGTGTTTTATGATAGAATATGAGGTTTTAAATTATGTTAGACAACTTGTGCTACTCGGTTTTAAGTGAAAACGAGCAAAAGGGCTTAATCGGTAAAAATACCTAATAGTCATAAGTACATGTTAGAGTGAGAATTTGATGTTGCCATAGAAGGAAAAATGATCAGCATGTCATAAAACATATGAAAATAGGCTGAATTTTAATTTACTGAGCTTTGGGGCAAAAGTGTAAATATGCAAAAGTTTAGGGGCAAAATTGTAATTTTTCCAAAATATGATTTTGGGTCAATTTGAATAATGTGAGTCCTAATTAGACTATATTTTAAATGATAGAGCAAGGAAAACTGAAATTGAGCTAAAATGGGGAAAATACCAAGTGGTGGACTTAAATGGTAAAATAGCCATTTTACATACGATGTAAGTTCATATGTAAATGTTGGTAACATAGTTATTATTTTAAATGTTTTAATGTTTTTTAAATGATATGATAATTATTATGAAATATTATACTTGTGATAATTGTTTGATAATATGTCAAATTATGTGATATACTTGGAAAATGTGAAATACTACCGAGTATCGGATCGGCATTCCGTAGAAGATGGTTGAGACACATGATTGGGAAAAAGGTCCCGTTGAACCTCGGGAATGGATTAGGATACAAGTGACCTGTCACTTTGGGATATTTGGGCATCCGAACTCGTTGAGTTGAGTCTGAGTTCACTTATGGATGCGAGCGTCCGAACTCGTTGAGTTGAGTCCGAGTTCGTGAGATGTAACTAGGCATCCGAACTCGTTGAGTTGAGTCCGAGTTCACTTATGGATGCTGAACGCCCGAGCTCGTTGAGTTGAGTCCGAGTTCACTTATGGGCGGGTTACATGGTAGCTTGGCTACATATGTGGCACTTATGTGCAAACTTTCCATGTATCCGAATTATATCCCGATGTGTTCAACGGGTAAAGTTCTACTCAAATGGAGGAATACTCAAGATGAAAGGGACGTATTGGTAAGTGTTGTGAAATGGATACTTTGAATAGGTATGTACTTAACCCTCGGGTTGAAAACTCGATATAACAACAATATGGTATGATGATAAATGAAAAGGTGATATGAATGTCTTGGTGATGATTATGCAAATGATGTTTTATGTTTGCTTATATGGTTATGTTACTTGCTATTTGCATGTGAGCTTACTAAGCATTTATGCTTACTCCTCCTTTTCATTCCTTGTAGTGTTGACAAGCCAGCTCGGAAATCGGAACGGTCGGAGGCACGCTCACACTATCCGTATACCATCTTGGCATAATGGCTTGTATATTTTGAGTATGGCATGTATAGCATTATAATCATTTTGTATATATGGTCTTATGATATGGTTATTGAGTGGTATGGAAATAGAAATGCTTGGTAATGATTAGCCATTGGAATGGCTAATCATGATCATATTTGGTATTATGTATGTCAAATTGCTAGCTAATCCATGGAAACCATGAAATAGGTAAAATTTACCATAAAATAGATTCAGACAACAGCAGTGACGTGAGTTTGAAAAATCACTAAAAATAGTAGAAATGGAATTAAATAATGAATAAGTTATGGAATCGAAGCTTGATGAGTCTATTTTCATATGGAATAAGCGAAACAGGTATATGAGCTATATTTTATGAGATGTTTAAATTTTTGTGAAACAGGGCTAGAGCGATTTCTGGATCCCCTGTTCTGACTTTGGAAATTCACCATAAATTTTACAAAGATAATTAGAAGTCATGCTTTATATGTACAGATTCCTTATTGAGTCTAGTTTTATTAGAGACAAACGGTATAGTCATTGAAGCTCTGTACAGGGAGATATCTGATTCGTAATACACAGAGGTCAGAGTAGTTGAACCCTGAAACAGGGGAGACTTTAACTAATAAACTGTACTAATTGGCCCAACCAAAAATTCTAGGAAAAAATTAGTAGATATATATATGAGTCTAGTTTCAGGAAAAATTTACGGAGTTGGATTTCGAGTTTCGTAACTCGAGATATGATTTTTAAAGCGACTGTGATGCAGTTAGCCAACTTGTCTGGAAATTTTAAAATGAATTGTATGAGCTGTTTAATTAATGAATTAAGTCCGTTAACACCTCGTGTTCGACTCCGGCAATAGTCTCGGGTACGGGGTGTTACACAAAACATGTCATGAAACATGTTTTGTTGGTGCATTAGGGTGAAATAATAAAATAAAGAGAATGGGCAAAGAAAGAAAAAAAAATGGTCTCATCCATGCTTCCCCCCCCCCCTTGGCCGTGAGTTGAGAGAAAGGAAAAGAAAAAAATTTGGTTCATCCATTCTCATTTTCTTTGGGCTGAAAATTCTAAGAAGGAAGGAAATTTTGCTCCATTTTTAGTTTAGAAGAGATCTAGAAGGAGATTTGGCTATACTTGCATCAAGATTAAGGTATGTTGAGGTTGTGTCATGAGATTCATGCTTGTTTTGGTTGTTAACTTGATGTGCATGTTAGCCATGGTTCAAATCCTTGCTATGCCATGAAAAATGGTATTTGGCCAAGGTTGATATTGTGTTAAAGCCATTGCATGCTAAATGTGAAGCTTGCTGATGATGCATGTAATGATGGATTGACTACTCTTGAAATTTCTTTTAGTATTCTTGAGTAGGACATTGAATTCTTTGTTTAACCATGACCGAAGTTGAAAGAGTATGGTTGTGATGTATTCGCCATGGTGCATTCATGAGCATGATTTATGCTTGTTACTTGATTGGTAAAATTTGTGTTTGGATGGGTATGAACCCCTTGAGATTGACCTTGCACCTATATGTGTATACATGTTTGCACATGATGTATTGGCATGACATATATACTATTTCAAGGTATATATTTGCTTGTGATGATGTTTCGGTTATGAAGTACATGAGAGATGTGTATTGAGCTACAATATGTAATGCGTTAGTTAGTAAAATGCATGCTGTTTTTGTGTGGTATTAAGTGCATAATTGGCCTCAACATGGACATGCATATTTGGCCACATGAGGGGAAATTGGTGTGCATGCATTCGGTTAGAGGCAAGCATATTGATGCCTATTCTTGGCTTAGAAAATTCGGCTAAGAGGAATATTAACTAATGTGTTGAGTTCGATTCGTGATTTCGTACATATGCGACTTTGATGCCTAATGAGCATATATATTGGCTAGGTATCTTGAATTCCTCTTTTGATGCTCAAATGATAAAACCAATTTATTTGTTAAATTAAGCTCAAGAGCAAAGGGGAGCTAAATCCGATAAGGGGAAGGAAAAAGTCGTCGAATAGCCGTCGAAATCGTTCGACCACGTCCGAGGTAAGTTTTGAGTATCGAAACTTAGATTTTGATTCGATTGAATGAAGTAATAAGCAATCGAAATTGTGCCTTTGTATGTGGCCATTGAGCGAAATGATATTTTTGCTAAGTGAATTGTGCATAAAAGTTGTGTTATGAAATTGAAACAAAGATGTGTATGAATGTTCGAGTGATATCCGGGCTAAGCCCAAGGCAATTGTGCGAGTTATGATATCGGGCTAAGCCCAAGGCAATTAGGCGAAGTTATGATATCCGGGCTAAGCCCAAGGCAATTGTGCAAATTGTGATATCCGAGTTAAGTCCCAAGGCCTTTGTGCGGGTTACCATAACGGGCTATGTCCCAAGGCATTTGAACGAGTAGCTATATCCGGATAAACTCCGAAGGTATGTGATTCGAGAACTTTGAACTTGCTGGAAAATTTTCAGTTAATGCACTTGTGAAATTCCCAACAACAAGGTATGTTTTGTGTGTGCTTCGCACACTATGAGTAAGTGCGTATGAATATTCGCTCTAATGATAAATGAGCTATCGGCATTAACTAGGCCGTTATTTGTGTATGAATATAAGAGTTGGGATTGTGAAGTAAGCATGTCTTTGAGAAATTGTGCATATGAATTATTGTTTAGCTACTTGAATGCTATGCTTTGGTTGTGTGTATATTATGGCTCAAACTTACTAAGCATAAATTGCTTACTCCGTTTCTTTGTTTCTCTGTTTATAGATTTTGCTCGTTAGCGATCGGATTCGGGATCATAGAAGTTGAAGTCAACCACACTATCAAAGCCCTTTTGGTACTCCTTTAGTTGAGTTTTGGATATGGCATGTATAGGACCACCCTCGGTTGTTTTAAGTACTTTGTGATGTATATGTGTGCGGCCATGCGAAAATGGTTCGTAAAAGTGGAGTATGGAATTTGACCATATGTGGTTTGTAATTATATTTGGTTTCATGATGTGATTATGGTTTGGAATGAGAGTGTTGGTCACATGATCAGCCATTGGAATGGCTAAATATGATCATATGTGGACCTAAGTATGACTAGACTATAGTTGGTCCATGGGAACTACAATATAGGTAAAGCCTACCTTAAAAACAGAGGCTGCCAGCTGCAGTGACGTGGATGTGAAAAATCACCAAAATTTGTATGAACGGTTTTAAATAGTGAATAAATTATGTGATCGAACCTTGACGAGTCTATTTTCATATGAAAGTAACGAAACGATCATATGAACAGTATACTGAGAGATATTAAAGTTCTCGTGAGACAGGGCCAGAACGGTTTCTGGGTCCCCTGTCGCGACTTTGAAAATTTACCATAAATTATCCAGAATGAATTAGAAGTCATGCCTTATATTTCCAGATTCCTTTTTCAGTATAGTTTCATTAGAAACAAACGGCATCAGTATTGAAACCCTGTACAGAGAGATATTCAAGTTGTAATGCGCGAAGGTCAGTGTAGTCGACCCCTGTAACATGGGTGACTTTAACTAATAAACTGTACCAATTGGCCCGACCAAAAATTCTAGAAAAAAATCCAGGGATGGATATATGAGTCTAAATTCAGGGAAAATTTACAGAATCAGTTTCCAAGTTCTGTAACTCGAGATATGCTTTTTAAGGCAACAGTGACGCAGTTTTCCAGCTTGCCTGGGAATGTCAAGTTGGTCGGTGCTATAAGTGGTTTTGGCTTGTTAACCTCGTGTCCGACACGGCAACGGTCTCGGGTTTGGGTGTTACAATTTTATTGGTATCAGAGCTACGGTTTAGTCGATCCTAGGACTACCGTGATATGTTTGGGGTCTAGCTATACATGCCATTAAGTGATAATTGATAGTGTGGTGATTTCTGACATTTTGAAATTTGTGTTTGTTTATAGCCATGGATCCCGATCCCAACCGAGCAATAGCTGATGATGTGGAGAGTGTGGCGCCTGCTCCCGTGCAAGGGACAACGCCGGTGGACTCTCAACCTATTGCTAGCAATCCGAACGATGAGGCTAAGCAAGCCTTCTGTAGCGTGATGAATGATTGGTTCAACCAATACATTCGAACTAACACTACTGTTCCACAACCTCCATTCCCGACTAATGCAACCCCGCACCTACAATACCTCCGTGAATCGACCAAATAAGGTCAAGTAAGCCCCAATCGATGTAATTCAAAACATGGGGCTACTGAATTTAAAGCTACGGATAGCGACGATGCCGAGCAAGCTGAATTTTGGTTGGACAACACTATCCGGTGCTCGATGAGCTATCATGTACACCGATGAATGCTTAAAGTGTACTATCTCCTTGCTACGCGATTCCGCCTACTATTAGTGGAGTACTCGACTTCACAGTGCCTAGGGAGCACGTAACTTGGGAGTTCTTTCTAACCGAGTTTGAAAGAAGTATATCACGAGAGATTTATGGATCAAAATGGAAGGAATTTCTTGAACTTAAACAAGGTTCCATGTCGGTTACCGACTACGAACGAAAATTTGTGAGGCTTAGCGGTACACAGCGAATGCATTTCTTCGAAGTCGTGATGTAAACGCTCAAGATGGACTGAATGATGATATAAAGTCTGTATGTTGGCATTTTGGAAATCCGAGTTTGTGGCTCTTGTCGAGCGAAGCAAAGCCGAGGAGCTCGATATGGAGAAAAGAAAAGCTGAAGTGGGAGCAAGGGAGTTTCAGAAGAGGTCTTGGGAAGCCCTTCCCACAATCATCAAAGAAATTTAGAGATGGCTTAGGCGGTCTAGAGACACTTGAGCTTTTCTAGACGAGACCGCGATCGACCCCCTATGGGCAAGCGAGTCACTTGATCGCCGGTGTTGGCAATGATCGTCGAGACGAACAGTGCCAATATTGTGGCAAATGGCATTACGGAGTTGTAGACTCGTGACCGCTCTGTTACAAGTGCGGATCACCGATCATTTCATTAAGGATTGCCCGAGTTTATCCGAACAAAGCGTAAATCAAAGTGGGAACCCGGGTGCTACCACAACTCGAGGTAGGCCACCTAGAAATATGGGCAATGCTAGTGGTTTGTGAATACCGGATGTTTTCCTCAAGAATTGTCGGGATTACCACCGTCGGGAAATAGAGTTTGGCATCGAATTGGTACCTGGTACCACCCCAATTTCGATAGCTCCGTATCGTATGGCACCAACGGAATTAAAGGAGTTGAAAGCTCAGTTGCAAGAATTGGTGGATAAAGGTTTTGCTCACCCGAATTTTTCACCTTGGGGTGCACCAGTGTTGTTTGTGAAAAAGAAGGATGGAACCATGAGGCTGTGCATTGACTATCGTCAGCTTAATAAAGCGACGATAAAGAACAAATATCCGTTACCGCGTATCGACGATTTGTTCGATCAACTGAAGGGAGCTTCAGTGTTCTCGAAAATAGATTTGAGATCGGGCTATTATTAGTTGCGAATTCGAGATTCAGACGTACCCAAGATTGCCTTCAGAACGAGATATGGTCACTACGAGTTCCTAGTGACACCGTTTGGGCTTACTAATGCCCCTGCGGTATTTATGGATTTAATGAATCGGATCTTCAGACCATATTTGGATCGTTTCGTAGTCGTGTTCATTGATGACATCTTGGTCTATTCAAGAAATGAGACCGAACATGCTGAACACCTGAGGTTAGTGCTGCAAATTTTACGGAATAAGCAATTATATGCTAAGTTCAGCAAGTGTGAGTTCTGGTTAAGAGAGGTTAGCTTCTTGGGGCATGTGATATCTACATCGGGTATTCGAGTCGACCGAACAAAATTTCAGCCATACTTAATCGAAGCCTCAGAAATATTACCGAGGTTCGGAGCTTTTGGGGCTTCTTGGTTATTACCGACGATTTGTAAGAGGTTTCTCGACGATAGCCATGCCAATGACGAAGCTACTCCAAAAGGATGTTAAGCTCGAATGGACGGAGAAATGTCAAAAAAAAAAGTTTCGATCAACTGAAAACTTATTTGACTGAAGCCCCAATTCTAGTGCAACCCGAATCGGGCAAAGAGTTTGTTATTTATAGTGACGCATCCCTACTCGGGTTAGGTTGCGATTGATGCAAGAAGGTCGAGTTGTGGCCTGCGTCGAGGCAATTAAAGCCACACGAGAAAATTATCCGACCCATGATCTCGAATTGGCTGCCATCGTATTCGCCTTAAAGATATGGCGACATTACTTATTTGGTGAGAAGTGCCATGTGTATCCAGATCACAAAAGTCTCAAATATTTGATGACTCAAAGAGACTTAAATCTGCGACAAAGACGTTGGCTCGAGCTGTTAAAGGATTATGAGCTGGTCATTGACTATCACCCGAGAAAGGCGAATGTGGTTGCGGATGCCTTAAGTCGTAAATCATTATTCTCTTTACGAGTGATGAATGTACACTTGTCTGTTCTACCCGACAATGTGTTAGTAGCTGAATTGAAAGCCAAACCATTATTGATACGTCAAATTCGTGAAGCTCAGAAAGTCGACGATGAGTTGGTTGCAAAACGGGCTGAGTGTGTTCCGAACAAGGACTCGGAATTTCAAATCGATGATGACGATTGTTTGAGGTTCAAAAGTCGTCTGTGTGTTCCAAAGAATTCGGAACTTATTTCGATAATTCTGAACGAAGCCCATTGTAGCCGAATGGCAATCCACCCGGGGAGTACGAAGATGTACAACGATTTGAAACGTCGGTTTTGGTGACATGGTATGAAACGAGACATCTCCGACTTTGTTTTGAGATGTTTAATATGTCAACAAGTGAAAGCGGAACATCAAGTGCCTTCAGGATTACTTCATCGACCACGATACCCGAGTGGAAATGGGATCGAGTCACAATAGACTTTGTATCCGGACCGCCATTGTCGACAAGTAAGAAGGATGCGATTTGGGTCGTGGTAGATAGATTGACTAAGTTGGCTCACTTTATCCCCAGACGCACGGATTTTTCAATGGAAAAACTAGCGAATTGTAAGTTTCTCGATTGTGAGATTACACGGGTGCCTATTTCCATCGTATCGGATATAGATCCGAGATTTACCTCGCGATTTTGGAAGAAGTTGCAAGAAGCTTTGGGTACCAAGCTACATTTCAACACCGCCTTTCACCCCAAACCGATGGTCAATCCGAAGCGGATAATTTAGATACTTGAGGATATGTTAAGATGTTGCATCCTCGAGTTCGATGGTTCATGGGAACGATATTTGCCTTTGATTGAATTCGCACAACAATAGTTTTCAATCAAGTATTAAGATGGCACCCTACGAGGCTTTGTACGATCGTAAATGCCGTACACCATTGTTTTGGACCGAGCTCGGTGAAAGTAAAATTTTCGGTGGATTTAATTAGAGATGTGAAGTAAAGTGAAAGTAATCCGTGAAAGTCTCAAGATAGCCTCCGATCGTCGAGTCGTCGACGCTGGTCTCAAACGAAAAGTCATCGAGTATCGTGGGAGATAAAGTGTTTCTCAAGGTTTCGCCTTGGAAAAAGATACTCGATTCTACCGTAAGGGCAAGTTGAGCCCGAGGTTCATTGGGCCATATGAGATATCCGGCGAGTCGGTCCAAAGGCATATCATTTGATTTTTCCCCGAACTCGAAAAGATTCACGATGTCTTTCATGTTTCGATGCTTCGACGCTATAGATCGATCCATTGCACGTGATTAGTCCATCGAGGTTGAAATTCAAACCAATATGAGTTATGAGGAAGAACCGATTCGTATCCTATCACGTGAAGTGAAAGAGTTACTGAAACAAGCGGGTTCCGCTAGTGAAAGTGTTATGGCTCAAACACGGGATAGAAGAAGCTACTTGGGAAACCGAGAACTCTATGAAAGAGCGATACCCAACCCTATTTACTCGTAAGATTTTCGGGGACGAAAATTTCTTAAGTGGGGAGAGTTGTGACAGCCAAAATTGACCCTAGTCGGGAGGTGGTTTGGGACCACAAAACCGAGGCATAAAAATAATTTATAATTTATTTTGATGCCTATAATATGTGTTAATTCATGTGTGACATTTTGATGTTTCGATTTAGAGTTATAAATGTGAATTTCATTAGAAAGGACCTAGTAGTAAACTTTGAAAGTATGATGGGGAAAGGTGTGATGACTAGTTGAACATGCATGCAAAAATAAGGGATTTGCATGTCAATTTCCCCCAACATGAAGTGGCCGCCATGGCAAGAGTGGATGGGCAAAACATGTCATGAAACATGTTTTGTTGGTGCATTAGGGTGAAATAATAAAATAAAGAGCATGGGCAAAGAAAGAAAAAAAATGGTCTCATCCATGCTTCCCCCCTTGGCCGTGAGTTGAGAGAAAGGAAAAGAAAAATTTGGTTCATCCATTCTCATTTTCTTTGGGCTGAAAATTCTAAGAAGGAAGGAAATTTTGCTCCATTTTAGTTTAGAAGAGATCTAGAAGGAGATTTGGCTATACTTGCATCAAGATTAAGGTATGTTGAGGTTGTGTCATGAGATTCATGCTTGTTTTGGTTGCTAACTTGATGTGCATGTTAGCCATGGTTCAAATCCTTGCTATGCCATGAAAAATGGTATTTGGCCAAGGTTGATATTGTGTTAAAGCCATTGCATGCTAAATGTGAAGCTTGCGATGATGCATGTAATGATGGATTGACTACTCTTGAAATTTCTTTTTAGTATTCTTGAGTAGGACATTGAATTCTTTGTTTAACCATGACCGAAGTTGAAAGAGTATGGTTGTGATGTATTCGCCATGGTGCATTCATGAGCATGATTTATGCTTGTTACTTGATTGGTAAAATTTGTGTTTGGATGGGTATGAACCCCTTGAGATTGACCTTGCACCTATATGTGTATACATGTTTGCACATGATGTATTGGCATGACATATATACTATTTCAAGGTATATATTTGCTTGTGATGATGTTTCGGTTATGAAGTACATGAGAGATGTGTATTGAGCTACAATATGTAATCGTTAGTTAGTAAAATGCATGCTGTTTTTGTGTGGTATTAAGTGCATAATTGGCCTCAACATGGACATGCATATTCGCCACATGAGGGAAATTGGTGTGCATGCATTCGGTTAGAGGCAAGCATATTGATGCCTATTCTTGGCTTAGAAAATTCGCTAAGAGGAATATTAACTAATGTGTTGAGTTCGATTCGTGATTTCGTACATATGCGACTTTGATGCCTAATGAGCATATATATTGGCTAGGTATCTTGAATTCCTCTTCGATGCTCAAATGATAAAACCAATTTATTTGTTAAATTAAGCTAAAGAGCAAAGGGAGCTAAATCCGATAAGGGAAGGAAAAAGTCGTCGAATAGCCGTCGAAATCGTTCGACCACGTCCCGAGGTAAGTTTTTGAGTATCGAAACTTAGATTTTGATTCGATTGAATGAAGTAATAAGCAATCGAAATTGTGCCTTTGTATATGGCCATTGAGCCGAAATGATATTTTGCTAAGTGAATTGTGCATAAAAGTTGTGTTATGAAATTGAAACAAAGATGTGTATGAATGTTCGAGTGATATCGGGCTAAGCCCAAGGCAATTGTGCGAGTTATGATATCCGGGCTAAGCCCAAGGCAATTGGGCGAAGATGATATCCGGCTAAGCCCAAGACAATTGTGCAAATTGTGATATCCGGGTTAAGTCCCAAGGCCTTTAAAGGGTTACCATAACGGGCTATGTCCCAAGGCGTTTGAACAGTAGCTATATCCGGATAAACTCGAAGGTATGTGATTCGAGAACTTTGAACTTGCTGGAAAATTTTCAGTTAATGCACTTGTGAAATTCCCAACAACAAGGTATGTTTTGTGTGTGCTCCGCACACTATGAGTAAGTGCGTATGAATATTCGCTCTAATGATAAATGAGCTATCGGCATTAACTAGGCCGTTATTTGTGTATGAATATAAGAGTTGGGATTGTGAAGTAAGCATGTCTTTGAGAAATTGTGCATATGAATTATTGTTTAGCTACTTGAATGCTATGCTTTGGTTTTGTGTATATTATGGCTCGAAAGTTACTAAGCATAAATTGCTTACTCCGTTTCTTTGTTTCTCTGTTTATAGATTTTGCTCGTTAGCAATCGGATTCGGGATCATAGAAGTTGAAGTCAACCACACTATCAAAGCCCTTTTTGGTACTCCTTTAGTTGAGTTTTGGATATGGCATGTATAGGACCACCCTCGGTTGTTTTTAAGTACTTTGTGATGTATATGTGTGCGGCCATGCGAAAATGGTTCGTAAAAGTGGAGTATGGAATTTGACCATATGTGGTTTGTAATTATATTTGGTTTCATGATGTGATTATGGTTTGGAATGAGAGTGTTGGTCACATGATCAGCCATTGGAATGGCTAAATATGATCATATGTGGACCTAAGTATGACTAGACTATAGTTGGTCCATGGGAACTACAATATAGGTAAAGCCTACCTTAAAAACAGAGGCTGCCAGCTGCAGTGACGTGGATATGAAAAATCACCAAAATTTGTAGAAATGGTGTTAAATAGTGAATAAATTATTTGATCGAACCTTGACGAGTCTATTTTCATATGAAAGTAACGAAACGATCATATGAATAGTATACTGAGAGATATTAAAGTTCTCGTGAGACAGGGCCAGAACGGTTTCTGGGTCCCCTGTCTCGACTTTGAAAATTTACCATAAATTATCCAGAATGAATTAGAAGTCATGCCTTATATTTCCAGATTCCTTTTTTAGTCTAGTTTCATTAGAAACAAACAGAATCAGTATTGAAACCCTGTACAGAGAGATATTCAAGTTGTAACGCGCGAAGGTCAGTGTAGTCGACCCCTGTAACATGGGTGACTTTAACTAATAAACTGTACCAATTGGCCCGACCAAAAATTCTAGAAAAAAATCCAGGGATGGAAATATTAGTCTAAATTCAGGGAAAATTTACAGAATCAGTTTCCAAGTTCTGTAACTCGAGATATGATTTTTAAGGCAACAGTGACACAGTTTTCCAGCTTGCCTGGGAATGTCAAGTTGGTCGGTGCTATAAGTGGTTTTGGCTTGTTAACCCCTCGTGTCCGACACCGGCAACGGTCTCGGGTTCGGGGTGTTACACATTACATATCGTAACTCATTGCACATCTCTCATTTACTTCATAATCGAGACATCATACCAATACATCGTGTGCAAACATATATACATATATATATGCTAGAGCCGAATTCTCAAGTGGCTTATATCCAAATATATACACATATCCAAAGCTTAAATCTTACTTACCATGCAACATGCATGAATCATACTTATGGATATAACATGGCGAATACCACAACACCATACCATTTCAATTTGGTCATGGTAAAACAAAGAACTTAGTATCTCATTCAAAAAATGCTAAAAGAAAATCTAAGAATCCTCAATCCTCCATCACATGTATCATTATCAAGCTTGATATTTAGCATGCAATGGCATTAACACCATATTCACTTTGGCGAATTTCATTCCCATGACATAACAAAGATTTGAACCATGGGCTAACAAGAACATCAAGCTAGCAACTAAAAACATGCATGAATCTCATGGCACAACCTCAAACATACCTTAATCTTGATGCAAGTATAGCCAACCTCTTCCTAATCCTCTTCCAAACCAAGTATGAAGCAAAACTCCTCCTTATCCTTAGTATTTTCGGCCAAAAGAGAGTGAAAATGGATGAACAAAATTTTTGTTTTCTTTCCTACCTACACGGTAATGGGGAGGAGAAGCCTTCACACACACATTTTTTTTTATTCCATACTCCTTATTTTATTTATTCCAACATAACCCACTTACCAAACATATTTCATGACATGATTTTTGCCCATAATTCCTTGTCATGGCCGGCCACTAGCTATTGGGGGGGGATTTGACATGCAAGTCCATTGTTTTGCATGCATGCTTTAATTAGTCATCACACATTTCCCCATCATACTTTCAAAGTTTACTACTAGGTCCTTTCTAGTGAAATTCACATTTATAACTCTAAATCAAAGCATAAAAAATGTCACACATGGGTTAAAACACATTATAGGCAATAAAATAAATATTAAATTATTTTTATGCCTCGGTTTTGTGGTCCCGAAACCACATTTTGACTAGGGTCGTTTTAAGGCTGTCACAACTCTCCCCCACTTTAGAAATTTTCGTCCCCGAAAATCTTACCGGTAAATAGGTTTGGATATCGCTCTTTCATAGAGTTCTCGGGTTCCCAAGTAGCTTCTTCTATCCCGTGTTTGAGCCATAACACTTTCACTAGCGGAACCCTTTTGTTTCGCAACTCTTTCACTTCACGAGCTAGGATACGAATCGGTTCTTCTTCATAACTCATATCGGCTTGAATTTCAACCTCTGATGGACTAATTACGTGCGACGGATCAGATCTATAGCGTCGAAGCATTGAAACATGGAAGACGTTGTGAATCTTTTCGACTTGAGGGGCAAAATCAAACGATACGCGAATCGGGCCAACTCGTTCGAGATTTCAGACGCCCAATGAATCTCGGCTCAACTTGCCCTTATGGCGAATCTGAGTATCTTTTTCCACGGCGAAACTTTAAGAAGCACTTTATCTCCCACCTACTCAATGTCCTTTCGTTTCAAATCACGTCACGATTTACGACGATCTGTGGCCGCCTTTTAGACTTTCATAGATTACCTTTACCTTCTTCAGCATCTTTAATCAAATCCACTCAAAAATTTTGTTTTCACCGAGCTCGGTCTAAAACAATGGTGTACGGCATTTACGCCCGTACAAAGCCTCGTAAGGCGCCATCTTAATACTTGATTGAAAACTATTGTTGTAAGCGAATTCAATCAAAGGTAGGTACCGTTCCCATGAACCACTAAACTCGAGGATGCAACATCTCAACATATCCTCAAGTATCTGAATTATCCGCTCGGATTGACCATCGGTTTGGGGGTGAAAGGCGGTGCTGAAATACAACTTGGTACCCAAAGCTTCGTGCAATTTCTTCCAAAATCGCGAGGTCAACCTCGGATCTCTATCCGACACAACAGAAATCGGTACCCCGTGTAATCTCACAATCTGAGAAACGTACAATTCAGCTAGTTTATCCAATGAAAAATCTGTACGCACAGGGATAAAGTGAGCCAACTTAGTCAATCTATCAACGACAACCCAAATCGCATCCTTCTTACTTGCTGACAATGGCAGTCTGGACACAAAGTCCATTGTGACTCGATCCCATTTCCACTCGGGTATCGTGATCGGCTGAAGTAACCCTGAAGGCACTTGATGTTCCGCTTTCACTTGTTGACATATTAAACATCTCGAAACAAAGTCGGAGGTGTCTCGTTTCATACCGTGCCACCAAAACCGACGTTTCAAATCGTTGTACATCTTCGTACTCCTCGGGTGGATTGCCATTCGGCTACAATGGGCTTCGTTCAGAATTATCGAAATAAGTTCCAAATTCTTTGGAGCACACAAACGACTTCTGAACCTCAAACAATCGTCATCATCAATTTGAAACTCCGATTCCTTGTTCAGAACACACTCAGCCCGTTTTGCAAGCAACTCCTCATCAACTTTCTGAGCTTCACAAATTTGATGAGTCAACAATGGTTTGGCCTTTAATTCGGCTACTAACACATTGTCTGGCAGAATGGACAAGTATACATTCATAGCTCATAAAGCAAACAGTGATTTTCGGCTTAAGGCGTCCGCAACCACATTAGCCTTTCCCGGGTGATAATCAATGACAAGCTCATAATCTTTTAACAACTCGAGCCAACGTCTTTGTCGCAGATTTAAGCCTCTTTGAGTCATCAAATATTTGAGACTTTTGTGATCCGAATACACATGGCACTTCTCACCAAATAAGTAATGTCGCCATATCTTTAAGGCGAATACGATGGCGACCAATTCGAGATCATGGGTCGGATAATTTTTCTCATGTGGCTTTAATTGTCTCGACGATAGGCCACAACTCGACCTTCTTGCATCAATACGCAACCTAACCCAAGTAGGGAGGCGTCACTATAGATGACAAACTCTTTGCCGATTCGGTCAGTACTAGTAATCGAGCTTCCGTCAAATGAGTTTTCAATTGGTCGAAACTTTTCGACACTTTTTGTCCATTCAAACTTGACATCTTTCTCAAGGGTTTACATGGGTGTGGCTATCATCGAGAATCCTTTTACAAACCGTCGGTAGTAACCAAGTCCCAAAAAGCTCGAACCTCAAGAATATTTCTTGGAGGTTTCCAGCTTAAGTATGGCTGAAATTTTGCTCGGGTCGACTCGAATACCCGATACTGTATACCACATGACCCAAGAAGCTAACCTCTCTAACCGTAACTCACACTTGTCAACTTAGCATATAACCGCTTATCCCGTAAAATTTGCAACACTAATCTCGGTGCTCCGCATGTTCGGTCTCATCTCTTGAATAGACCAAGATGTCGTCAATGAACACAACTACGAACCGATCCAAATATGATCTGAAGATCCGATTCATCAAATCCATAAATACCGCAGGGGCATTGGTGAGCCCAAATGGCATCACTAAGAACTCGTAGTGACCATATCTCGTTCTGAAGGTAGTTTGGGTATGTCCGAATCTGGGATTCGCAACTGATAATAGCCCGATCTCAAATCTATTTTTGAGATCACTGAGGCTCCCTTTAGTTGATCGAACAAATCATCGATACGCGGTAACAGATATTTGTTCTTTATTGTCACTTTATTAAGCTGACGATAGTCGATGCACAACCTCATGGTTCCGTCCTTCTTTTCACAAACAACACGGTGCAGCCCAAGGTGAAAAACTCAAGCGAGCAAAACCTTTATCCACCAACTCTTGCAATCGAAGCTTTCAACTTCTTTAATTCCGTTGTTGCCATACGATACGGAGCTATCGAAATCGGTGTGGTCCTAGGTACAAGCTCAATACCAAACTCTATCTCCGAACAGTGGCAAACCCGCAATTCTTCTGAAAACATCCGGTATTCACAAACCACCCAAGATGATTCGTGTTTTATTTCTAACTCCTTATCATCAAGTACATACGCAAGGTATGCTTCGCACCCTTTTCTTACATATTTCGGGCCAACATTGATGATATTACACGGTGGCAACCCCTCAAGTCCGTAGACTCAACCCGGATCATCTCGTTATTTATGATCTCAAATCAATAGTCTTGCTTTTGCAATTCACAACCGCATCATGCACGGTCAACCAATCCAACCCAAGAATAACATCAAATTCATCGAACGGCAAAAGCATCAAGTCCGCCGGAAAACAGAACCTCAATTACTAGGGGCATTTCTTACACACTTTGTCGACCAAAGACGTAACGACCCAAAGGATTTGACACCGAATTACGAACTCAAGAGACTCAATAGGTAAAGTCTTCTTGGATGCTAAGGTTTCGCATATATAAGAATGAGTGGAACCGGGTCAATCAAAGCAATCACATTAGTATCAAAGAGAGTGAAAGTACCGTAATAACATCCGGCGATGAAGCATCCTCGCGGCACGATAGCATAAGCTCTAGCAGAGCGCGAGCCTCGGATCTGGTCATAGCATCTCTAGATCCTCTCGACCACCACTAGCATTGCCCATATTTCTAGATGGTCTACCTCGAGCGAAGGTAGCGCCGGCTTCCCACTCGATCTACATTCTGCTCGCACAACCTCGGGCAATCTTTAATGAAGTGGTCAACCGATCCGCACTTGTAACAGAGCGGTCACAGAATCTACAACTTCCGAATGCCATTTGCCACAATGTCGACAATTCGCTCTATCTCGACGCTCATTCCCAACACCGCAACCGGTGTGCCTCGTGTACCCATTGTGGGTCGATCACGATCTCGCCTAAAAGGCCCGAAGTGCCTCTAGACCGCCCACATCATCTCGAAATTTCTTCGATGCTGTTGAAGAGACTTTCCGAGGATCTTTTACTTAAACTCTCCGCTTCCCACATCAACTTTTTGTTTTTCTTTTCTAAGCTCCTCGGCTTTACAAGCTCGCTCAACAAGTACTACGAACTCTCGATTTCAAGAATGCCAACGAACATTTTTATATCTTCATTCAGCCCGTCCTCGAAGCGTTTACACATGATAGCCTCTGACGAAACACATTCCCGAGCGTATCTACTAAGTCTAACAAATTTTCGCTCGAGTCAAGAATCGACATAGAACCTTGCTTAAGCTCAAGAAATTCCTTCCGCTTTTGATCAACAAATCTCGATCGATATACTTCTTTCAAACTCGCTTTGGAAAAACTCCCAAGTTACTTGCTCTCGGGACACAACAAGTCGAGTACTCCACCAATAGTAGGCGTAATCGCGTAGCAAGGAGTTAGTACACTTTAGGCGGTCATCGTGTACAAGATAGCTCATCGAGTACCGGAGAGTGTTGTCCAACCAAAATTCAGCTTGCTCGGCGTCGCCGCTATCCGTAGCCTTAAATTCAGTAGCCCGTGTTTCCGGATTCTATCAATCTGGGCTTACTTGACCTTATTTGGTCGATTCGGAGGCATTGTAGGTGCGGGGGTTGTATTTGTTGGGAAAGGAGGTTGTGGAACAGTAGTATTTGTTCGAATGTATTGGTTAAACCAATCATTCATCACGCTATAGAAAGCTTGTCTAGCTTCATCATTAGGATTACTAGCATTAGGTTGAGAGTCCGCCGGAGCTGTCCCTTGTGCGGGAGCAGGCGCTACACTCTCAAGATCATCAGCCACCGCTCGGTCGGGATTGGGATCCATTACTATAAATAAACACATTTCAATTGTCAGAAATCACCACACTATCAAATAATCACATAAAATGGCATGTATAGCTAGACCCAACACATTACGGTAGTTCTAGAATCGACTAAATCGTAGCTCTGATACCAATAAAATTGTAACACCCCGTACCCGAGCCCGTTACCGGAGTCGAACACAAGGTGCACACAAACTCAGCTAAATTGTTTTCACAGTCCATAAAAATTTTCCAGACTAGCTGGTTACTGCGTCACTGTCGCTTCAAAAATCATATCTTGAGTTTTAAAGCTCGAAAATCAGTTTCATAATTTTTCCCTGAAACTAGACTCATAAGTCCATCAACATATTTTTTTCTAGAATTTTTGGTCGTGCCAATTAGTACAGTTTATTAGTTAAAATCTCCCCTATTGCAGGGATCAACTACACTGACCTTCGTGCGTTACGAATTGGATATCTCCCTGTACAGGGCTTCAATGCTGATTCCGTTTATTTATATAGAAACTAGACTCAGAGAGTAATCTATACATATATGGCATGACTCCTAATTATCTCTGGTTAATTTACAATGAATTTCTAAAGTTGGAACAGGGGATCCAGAAACCGTTCTGGCCCTGTTTCACGAGAACTTTAATATTTCTTAACATATAATTCATATGACCGTTTCGTTTCTTCCATATGAAAGTAGATTCATCAAGGTTCATTTACATAATTTATTCACTATTTAATTCCATTCCTAAAAGTTTTAGTGATTTTTCAAATCCACACCACTGCTGCTGTCAGCATCTGTTTTTCAGGTAAACCTTACCTATTTCGTGGTTTCTATGGACCAACTAAAGTTTTGTCATACATAGGTCCACATATAATCATTTTTAGCCATTCTAATGGCTGATCATTTGCTCACACTTCCATTCAGTCCGTAGTAACATCATAAAACCATACATATATACATAAGCACAAATGGTCTAATGCCATACTCCACTTTTACGAGCCATTTTCGCATGGTCGCATACACATACATCACAAAAGTACTTAAAACGCAACAAAAGGGTAGTCCTATACATGCCATTTCAAAATCCAACCAAAATATATACTGAAAGGGACTTTGATAGTGTGGGAGACTTCACTTCTAGAAATCCCGAGTCCGATAAATGACGAGCCAAAATCTATAGACAGAGAAACGGAGTAAGCAATTTATGCTTAGTGAGTTAGAGCAAGGATTCCAGCACAACAAAAGCATAACATTCATATAGCTAACGGATAATTTCATATGCACAAATTCTCAATATCATACTTATTTCACATTCCAACCCCTATATTCATACATAAGGGTTCATCTTAGCCAAATGCCAAAGCTCATTTCTCGATTGAGCGAATATTATTCAAGGAATCAACTATTCCAAAGCACATACGAACATACCTCGTTGCTGGAATTTTCAAGCGTATTAGCTGAAATTTTACAGCAGTTCATTCATTCTTGAATCACGATTTTGGAGTTTAACCAGATATGGCTACACATTCAAATGCCTTCGGACATAGCCCGATTCTGATAACTTCATACGAATGCCTTTGGGACTCAACCCGGATTTAGTAGCTTGCTCGAAGCCTTCGGATCTTAGTCCGGATTTAGTAACTCGCACGTATGCCGTCGGATCTTAGTCCGGATTTAGTCACTTAGCACAAAGCCTTCGGACTTAGCCCGGATATCATTCAATAACCATGTACATTTATCAATAAACCATAACACATTCACATTTCATTTTCATTAGCAAAATTCAGACACAAGTCACTTATCACATTTGTAATTTCGCTCAATAGCCACACACAAAGAGCATGATTTTAATTTGCTTTAAACATGATCTAATCAATTCGAATTTAAGCTCTATTGCTCAAGAACTTACCTCGGACGTGGTCGAACGATTTCGACGGCTATTCCACGACTTTTTCCTTCCCTTATCGGATTTAGCTCCCTTTGCTCTTGAGCTTAATTTAACAAATAAATTGGTTTTATCATGTGAGCATCGAAGAGGAATTCAAGATACTTAGCCAATATATATACTCATTAGGCATCAAAGTCGATATGTACGTAAATCATGAATCTAACTCAACACATTAGTTAATATTCCTCTTAGCGAATTTTCTAAGCCAAGAATAGGCATCAATATGCTTGCCTCTAACCGAATGCATGCACACCAATTTCCCTCATGTGGCCGAATATACATGTCCAATTTGAGGCCAATTATACACTTAATACCACACAAAACAGCATACATTTTACTACTAACGCATTACATATCATAACTCATTGCACATCTCTCATTTACTTCATAATCGAGACATCATCACAAGCAAATATACACCTTGAAATAGCATATATGTCATACCAATACATCGTAAAGTAACATATATACATATATATATGCTAGAGCCGAATTCTCAAGTGGCTTATATCCAAATATATACACATATCCAAAGCTTAAATCTTACTTACCATGCAACATGCATGAATCATACTTATGGATATAACATGGCGAATACCACAACACCATACCATTTCAATTTGGTCATGGTAAAACAAAGAACTTAGTATCTCATTCAAAAAATGCTAAAAGAAAATCTAAGAATCCTCAATCCTCCATCACATGTATCATTATCAAGCTTGATATTTAGCATGCAATGGCATTAACACCATATTCACTTTGGCCGAATTTCATTCCCATGACATAACAAAGATTTGAACCATGGGCTAACAAGAACATCAAGCTAGCAACTAAAAACATGCATGAATCTCATGGCACAACCTCAAACATACCTTAATCTTGATGCAAGTATAGCCAACCTCTTCCTAATCCTCTTCCAAACCAAGTATGAAGCAAAACTCCCTCCTTATCCTTAGTATTTTCGGCCAAAAAGAGAGTGAAAATGGATGAACAAAATTTTTTGTTTTCTTTCCTACCTACACGGCAATGGGGAGGGAGAAGCCTTCACACACACACATTTTTTTTTCCATACTCCTTATTTTATTTATTCCAACATAACCCACTTACCAAACATGTTTCATGACATGATTTTTGCCCATAATTCCTTGTCATGGCCGGCCACTAGCTATTGGGGGGGGATTTGACATGCAAGTCCATTGTTTTGCATGCATGCTTTAATTAGTCATCACACATTTCCCCATCATACTTTCAAAGTTTACTACTAGGTCCTTTCTAGTGAAATTCACATTTATAACTCTAAATCAAAGCATAAAAATGTCACACATGGGTTAACACACATTATAGGCAATAAAATAAATATTAAATTATTTTTATGCCTCGATTTTGTGGTCCCGAAACCACATTTTGACTAGGGTCGTTTTAAGGTGTCACAACTCTCCCCACTTTAGAAATTTTCGTCCCGAAAATCTTACCGTAAATAGGTTTGGATATCGCTCTTTCATAGAGTTCTCGGGTTCCCAAGTAGCTTCTTCTATCCCGTGTTTGAGCCATAACACTTTCACTAGCGGAACCCTTTTGTTTCGCAACTCTTTCACTTCACGAGCTAGGATACGAATCGGTTCTTCTTCATAACTCATATCGGCTTGAATTTCAACCTCGATGGACTAATTACGTCGACGGATCGATCTATAGCGTCGAAGCATTGAAACATGGAAGACGCTGTGAATCTTTTCGACTTCGGGGCAAAATCAAATGATACATGAATCGGGCCAACTCGTTCGGAGATTTCAGACGGCCCAATGAATCTCGGCTCAACTTGCCCTTATGGCGAATCTGAGTATCTTTTTCCACGGCGAAACTTTAAGAAGCACTTTATCTCCAACCCGATACTCAATGTCCTTTCGCTTTCAAATCACAGTCGATTTACGACGATCTGTGGCGCTTTTAGACTTTCACAGATTACCTTTACCTTCATTCAGCATCTTTAATCAAATCCACTCAAAATTTTGTTTTCACCGAGCTCGGTCCAAAACAATGGTGTACGGCATTTACGCCCGCACAAAGCCTCGTAAGGCGCCATCTTAATACTTGATTGAAAACTATTGTTGTGGCGAATTCAATCAAAGGTAGGTACCGCTCCCATGAACCATCGAACTCGAGGATGCAACATCTCAACATATCCTCAAGTATCTCGAATTATCCGCCGGATTGACCATCGGTTTGGGGGTGAAAGGCGGTGCTAAAATGCAACTTGGTACCCAAAGCTTCGCAATTTCTTCCAAAATCGCGAGGTGAAACTCGGATCTCTATCCGACACAATGTAAATCGGTACCCGTGTAATCTCACAACTGAGAAACGTACAATTCAGCTAGTTTATCCAATGAAAAATCCGTGACGCATGTGGATAAAGTGAGCCAACTTAGTCAATCTATCAATGACAACCCAAATCGCATCCTTCTTACTTGTCGACAATGGCGGTCCGGACACAAAGTCCATTGTGACTCGATCCCATTTCCACTCGGTATCGTGATCGGTGAAGTAACCTCAAGGCACTTGATGTTCCGCTTTCACTTGTTGACATATTAAACATCTCGAAACAAAGTCTGAGGTGTCTCGTTTCATACCGTGCCACCAAAACCGACGCTTTCAAATCGTTGTACATCTTCGTACTCCTCGGGTGGATTGCCATTCGGCTACAATGGGCTTCGTTCAGAATTATCGAAATAAGTTCCAAATTCTTTGGAGCACACAAACGACTTCAACCTCAAACAATCGTCATCATCAATTTGAAACTCCGATTCCTTGTTCGAACACACTCAAATTCGCTTTGCAAGCAACTCCTCATCAACTTTCTAAGCTTCACAAATTTGATGAGTCAACAATGGTTTGGCCTTTAATTCAGCTACTAACACATTGTCCGCGTAATGGACAAGTATACATTCATAGCTCATAAAGCAAACAAGGATTTTCGACTTAAGGCGTCCGCAACCACATTAGCCTTTCCCGGTGATAATCAATGACAAGCTCATAATCTTTTAACAACTCGAGCCAACGCCTTTGTCGCAGATTTAAGTCTCTTTGAGTCATCAAATATTTGAGACTTTTGTGATCCGAATACACATGGCACTTCTCACCAAATAAGTAATGTCGCCATATCTTTAAGGCGAATACGATGGCGACCAATTCGAGATCATGGGTCGGATAATTTTTCTCATGTGGCTTTAATTGTCTCGACGATAGGCCACAACTCGACCTTCTTGCATCAATACGCAACCTAACCCAAGTAGGGAGGCGTCACTATAGATGACAAACTCTTTGCCGATTCGGTCAGTATTAGTAATCGGAGCTTCCACAAATGAGTTTTCAATTGGTCGAAACTTTTCGACACTTTTTGTCCATTCAAACTTGACATCTTTCTCGCTTTAAGCCATGGTGTGGCTATCATCGAGAATCCTTTTACAAACCGTCGGTAGTAACCGCAAGTCCCAAAAAGCTCCGAACCTCGGTAATATTTCTTGGAGGTTTCAGCTAAGTATGGCTGAAATTTTGCTCGGTCGACTCGAATACCCGATACTGATACCACATGACCCAAGAAGCTAACCTCTTAACCGAACTCACACTTGTGAACTTAGCATATAACCGCTTATGCCGTAAAATTTGCAACACTAATCTCGGTGCTCGCATGTTCGGTCTCATCTCTTGAATAGACCAAGATGTCGCAATGAACACAACTACGAACCGATCCAAATATGATCTCAAGATCCGATTCATCAAATCCATAAATACCGCAGGGCATTAGTGAGCCCAAATGGCATCACTAAGAACTCGTAGTGACCATATCTCGTTCTGAAGGTAGTTTTGGGTATGTCCGAATCTGGGATTCGCAACTGATAATAGCCCGATCTCAAATCTATTTTTGAGAACACTGAGGCTCCCTTTAGTTGATCGAACAAATCATCGATACGCTGTAACGGATATTTGTTCTTTATTGTCACTTTATTGTCGACGATAGTCGATGCACAACCTCATGGTTCCGTCCTTCTTTTCACAAACAACACCGTGCACCCAAGGTGAAAAACTCAGGCGAGCAAAACCTTTATCCACCAACTCTTGCAACCGAGCTTTCAACTCCTTTAATTCCGTTGGTGCCATACGATACGGAGCTATCGAAATCGGTGTGGTCCTGTACAAGCTCAATACCAAACTCTATCTCCGAACAGTGGCAAACCCGCAATTCTTCGAAAAACATCCGGTATTCACAAACCACCAAGCAGATTCGTGTTTTATTTCTAACTCCTTATCATCAAGTACATACGCAAGGTATGCTTCGCACCCTTTTCTTACATATTTACGGGCCAACATTGATGATATTACAACCGGCAACCCCTCAAGTCCGTAGACTCAACCCGGATCATCTCGTTATTTGCGTATCTCAAATCAATAGTCTTGCTTTTGCAATTCACAACCGCATCATGCACGGTCAACCAATCCAACCCAAGAATAACATTAAATTCATCGAACGGCAAAAGCATCAAGTCCACGGAAAACAGAACCTCAATTACTAGGGGCATTTCTTACACACTTTGTCGAACAAAGACGTAACGACCCAAAGGATTTGACACCTGAATTACGAACTCAGTAGACTCAATAGGTAAAGTCTTACTGGATGCTAAGGTTTCGCATATATAAGAATGAGTGGAACCAGGATCAATCAAAGCAATCACATTAGTATCAAAGAGAGTGAAAGTACCCGTAATAACATCTGGCGATGAAGCATCCTCGCGGGCACGTATAGCATAAGCTCTAGCAAGAGCGCGAGCCTCGAATCTGGTCATAGCATCTCTAGATCCTCTCTGACCACCACTAGCATTGCCCATATTTCTAGATGGTCTACCTCGAGCAGTGGTAGCGCCCGGTTTCCCACTCTGATCTACATTCTGTTCAGACAACCTCGGGCAATCTTTAATGAAGTGGTCAACTGATCCGCACTTGTAACAGAGCGGTCACGGAATCTACAACTTCCGAATGCCATTTGCCACAATGTCGACACTCGCTCTATCTCGACGTTCATTCCCAACACCGCAACCGGTGCCTCGTGTACCCATTGGGGTCGATCACGATCTCGCCTAAAAGGCCCGGTGCCTCTAGACCGCCCACATCATCTCGAAATTTCTTCGATGCTTGTTGAAGAGACTTTCCGAGGATCTTTTACTGAAACTCTCCAGCCCCACATCAACTTTTTGTTTTTCTTTTCTAAGCTCCTCGGCTTTACAAGCTCGCTCGACAAGTACTACGAACTTTCGATTTCAAGAATGCCAACGAACATTTTATATCTTCATTCAGCCCGTCCTCGAGCGTTTACACATGATAGCCTCTGACGAAACACATTCCCGAGCGTATCTACTAAGTCTAACAAATTTTCGCTCGTAGTCAGTAACTGACATAGAACCTTGCTTAAGCTCAAGAAATTCCTTCCGTTTTTGATCAACAAATCTTTGACTGATATACTTCTTTCGAAACTCAGTTTGGAAAAACTCCCAAGTTACTTGCTCTCGGGACACAACAGAAGTCAGAGTACTCCACCAATAGTAGGCAGAATCGCGTAGCAAGGAGTTAGTACACTTTAGGCATTCATCAGGTGTACAAGATAGCTCATCGAGTACCCGGAGAGTGTTGTCCAACCAAAATTCAGCTTGCTCGTCGTCGTCGCTATCCGTAGCCTTAAATTCAGTAGCCCCGTGTTTCCGGATTCTATCAATCTGGGGCTTACTTGACCTTATTTGGTCGATTCGGAGGCATTGTAGGTCTTGGGGTTGTATTTGTTGGGAAAGGAGGTTGTGGAATAGTAGATTTGTTCGAATGTATTGGTTAAACCAATCATTCATCACGCTATAGAAAGCTTGTCTAGCTTCATCATTAGGATTACTAGCATTAGGTTGAGAGTCCGCCGAGCTGTCCCTTGTCTTGGGAGCAGCGCTACACTCTCAAGATCATCACCACCGCTTCGGTCGGGATTGGGATCCATTACTATAAATAAACACATTTCAATTGTCGAAATCACCACACTATCAAATAATCACATAAAATGGCATGTATAGCTAGACCCAACACATTACGGTAGTCCTAGAATCGACTAATCCGTAGCTCGATACCAATAAAATTGTAACACCCGTGCACCGAGCCCGTTCGAGTCGAACAAAAGGTGCACACAAACTCATTAAATTGTTTTCACAAATCCATAAAAATTTTCCAGACTAGCTGGTTACTGCATCACTGTCGCTTCAAAAATCATATCTTGAGTTTTAAAGCTCGAAAATCAGTTTCGTAATTTTTCCCTGAAACTAGACTCATAAGTCCATCAACATATTTTTTTCTAGAATTTTTGGTCGGGCCAATTAGTACAGTTTATTAGTTAAAGTCTCCCCTATTGCAGGGATCAACTACACTGACCTTCGTGCGTTACGAATTGGATATCTCCCTGTACAGGGCTTCAATGCTGATTCCGTTTATTTCTATAGAAACTAGACTCAGAGAGGAATCTATACATATATGGAATGACTCATAATTATCTCTGGTTAATTTACAATGAATTTCTAAAGTTGGAACAGGGGATCCAGAAACTGTTCTGGCCCTGTTTCACGAGAACTTTAATATTTCTTAACATATAATTCATATGACCGTTTCGTTTCTTCCATATGAAAGTCGATTCACCAAGGTTCATTTACATAATTTATTCACTATTTAATTCCATTCCTAAAAGTTTTAGTGATTTTTCAAATCCACACCACTGCTGCTGTCAGCATCTGTTTTTCAGGTAAACCTTACCTATTTCGTGGTTTCTATGGACCAACTAAAGTTTTGTCATACATAGGTCCACATAGAATCATTTTTAGCCATTCCAATGGCTGATCATTTGCTCACACTTCCATTCAGTCCGTAGTAACATCATAAAACCATACATATATACATAAGCACAAATGGTCTAATGCCATACTCCACTTTTACGAGCCATTTTCGCATGGTCGTACACACATACATCACAAAAGTACTTAAAACGCAACAAAAGGGTAGTCCTATACATGCCATTTCAAAATCCAACCAAAATATATACCGAAAGGGACTTTGATAGTGTGGGAGACTTCGACTTCTAGAAATCCCGAGTCCGATAGCTGACGAGCCAAAATCTATAGACAGAGAAACGGAGTAAGCAATTTATGCTTAGTGAGTTAGAGCAAGGGATTCCAGCACAACAAAAGCATAACATTCATATAGCTAACGGATAATTTCATATGCACAAATTCTCAATATCATACTTATTTCACATTCCAACCCCTATATTCATACATAAGGGTTCATCTTAGCCAAATGCCGAAAGCTCATTTCTCGATTGAGCGAATATTATTCGAAGGGAATCAACTATTCCAAAGCACATACGAACATACCTCGTTGCTGGAATTTTCAAGCGTATTAGCTGAAATTTTACAGCAGGTTCATTCATTCTTGAATCACGTATTTTGGAGTTTAACCAGATATGGCTACACATTCAAATGCCTTCGGGACATAGCCCGTTACTGATAAATTCGCATCGAATGCCTTTGGGACTCAACCCGGATTTAGTAGCTTGCTCGAAAGCCTTCGGATCTTAGTCCGGATTTAGTAACTCGCACGTATGCCGTCGGATCTTAGTCCGGATTTAGTCACTTAGCACAAAGCCTTCGGACTTAGCCCGGATATCATTCAATAACCATGTACATTTATCAATAAACCATAACACATTCACATTTCATTTTCATTAGCAAAATTCGACACAAGTCACTTATCACATTTGTAATTTCGGCTCAATAGCCACACACAAAGAGCATGATTTTAATTTGCTTTAAACATGATCTAATCAATTCAAATTTAAGCTCTATTGCTCAAGAACTTACCTCGGACGTGGTCGAACGATTTCGACGGCTATTCCACGACTTTTTCCTTCCCTTATCGGATTTAGCTCCCTTTGCTCTTGAGCTTAATTTAACAAATAAATTGGTTTTATCATGTGAGCATCGAAGAGGAATTCAAGATACTTAGCCAATATATATACTCATTAGGCATCAAAGTCGCATATGTACGAAATCATGAATCGAACTCAACACATTAGTTAATATTCCTCTTAGCGAATTTTCTAAGCCAAGAATAGGCATCAATATGCTTGCCTCTAACCGAATGCATGCACACCAATTTCCCCTCATGTGGCCGAATATACATGTCCAATTTGAGGCCAATTATACACTTAATACCACACAAAACAGCATACATTTTACTACTAACGCATTACATATCATAACTCATTGCACATCTCTCATTTACTTCATAATCGAGACATCATCACAAGCAAATATACACCTTGAAATAGCATATATGTCATACCAATACATCGTAAAGTAACATATATACATATATATATGCTAGAGCCAAATTCTCAAGTGGCTTATATCCAAATATATACACATATCCAAAGCTTAAATCTTACTTACCATGCAACATGCATGAATCATACTTATGGATATAACATGGCGAATACCACAACACCATACCATTTCAATTTGGTCATGGTAAAACAAAGAACTTAATATCTCATTCAAAAAATGCTAAAAGAAAATCTAAGAATCCTCAATCCTCCATCACATGTATCATTATCAAGCTTGATATTTAGCATGCAATGGCATTAACACCATATTCACTTTGGCGAATTTCATTCCCATGACATAACAAAGATTTGAACCATGGGCTAACAAGAACATCAAGCTAGCAACTAAAAACATGCATGAATCTCATGGCACAACCTCAAACATACCTTAATCTTGATGCAAGTATAGCCAACCTCTTCCTAATCCTCTTCCAAACCAAGTATGAAGCAAAACTCCTCCTTATCCTTAGTATTTTCGGCCAAAAGAGAGTGAAAATGGATGAACAAAATTTTTGTTTTCTTTCCTACCTACACAAAGAATGGGGAGGAGAAGCCTTCACACACACACATTTTTTTTTATTCCATACTCCTTATTTTATTTATTCCAACATAACCCACTTACCAAACATGTTTCATGACATGATTTTTGCCCATAATTCCTTGTCATGGCTGGCCACTAGCTATTGGGGGATTTGACATGCAAGTCCATTGTTTTGCATGCATGCTTTAATTAGTCATCACACATTTCCCATCATACTTTCAAAGTTTACTACTAGGTCCTTTCTAGTGAAATTCACATTTATAACTCTAAATCAAAGCATAAAAATGTCACACATGGGTTAACACACATTATAGGCAATAAAATAAATATTAAATTATTTTTATGCCTCGGTTTTGTGGTCCCGAAACCACATTTCGACTAGGGTCGTTTTAAGGTCACAAAAGCCCTATTCGGTCTCGACATATATTTGGACCAAGCCTTTCGTTTAATCTTCTTCGGGTCAAGCCTTTTCATAAATCATATCATCGGGTCAAGCCTTTATCAGAAACGATAAGGCCCATAGGCCCATTTCACTATCACATGAAATACCAATGAATGTATGCAAGCCCATTTGGGAGACTACTCAACCCACCATCCGCTACTCTCCACCCGTACCAACCAAGCTCTCCATGTGGGAATAACTCAACCCACGCAACCAAACTCTCCACGGCAACATAGTCGCTTTATCATATAACCGAGGCCTAGCCTCTTTTAATAATCGGGCAAAGCCCTTTTGATAAACCGGGCAAAGCCCTTTTCGAAAATCGCGAAAGCCCTTTTCGATGGCCCAGGGCAAAGCCCTTTAGCACTTCCTCCATTTTTATAAAACCCAACCCATGCAACATGTCATGTATGCAGAATGTCATGCCCATATTTGAATCAAACAATCACAGTCAAGTCATTCATATCACCAACATATATTCACAATCAAATCCATCAACCACACAGTCCAAGTCAGTCACTTGCCCACAAGGGCAAAACAATCATTTAACACCTTAAGGGCAAAATGGTAATTTTACCCCACAAGGGTATCTCGATAATTCTACCCTACAGGGGTATTTTAGTAATTTTACCTTACAAGGGTATTTCGGTAATTCTACCCTACAGGGGTATTCAGTAATTTTACCTTACAAGGGTATTTCGGTAATTCTACCCTACAGGGGTATTTCAATAATTTTGTAAATCGAGGGTGAAACGGTAATTCTATAAATTGGGGGTACTTTGGTAATTTTTACAAGTCGAGGGTATTTCAGTAATTTTACAAATCGAGGGTATTTCAGTAATTTTGCAAACTAAGGGTATGTCGGTAGTTTCACAACTAAGGGGTATTTTGGTAATTTTACAAACTAGGGGTATTTTGGTAATTTTGTAAACCAAGGGTATTTTGGTAATTTTACAAGTCGAGGGTATTTCAGTAATTTCACAAATCAAGGGTATTTTGGTAATTTTACAAGTCGAGGGTATTTTAGTAATTTCACAAATTAGGGGTATTTTGGTAATTTCACAAACTAGGGGTATTTTCGTAATTTTACAAACCAGGGGTATTTTGGTAATTTTACAAACCAGGGGTATTTTAGTAATTTTACAAATTGAGGGCATTTTAGTAATTTGGTAAACAGAAGTATTCTAAATAGGGATAACAATACGAATGGGCCTAAAGCCTATTCTCAGCCCAAATGGGCCCACACGCTCGTGTGGCCCTTTTAGCCCAAATCTAGCCACAGATATGAAATTCACTTAGCCTAGTCCAATATTTACTACACAATCAAACAACTTATCTAATTGGGCCCACATGACCCTTTTCGGCCCATCGCAGCCCGAAGTAGCCATCCTGCAGCTAGAGTAGCGAGAAAATACACACCTGATAGGAGACTGGAGTTAATCCGTGCTCCGAGCACTCTTAGCCGACGCCCAACCCAAACGAGCACGCCATAAAGCGAAATGGATCAGCCAAGAAAGGTACCTTTACTCTCCTCATGGTTCTCTCTATTTAAAGCCGACCAGCATCCACTCTTATGTTAGTTTCACGATGTGGGATCCTCCATCATCGAGTTTAAATTCAACACCAACTCTTGCCACTGTTAGCAAAATAAATGCTCTTTGCTTGCCATGAGTTTCGAACCCTAGACCTCCTTTACCAACTCTCTGACACCACCCTCCTGCCTCTTATGTGACGCTACTTTGCCACTAGACCACAAGGCTTTTTGTGGCACAAATTCTCCAACAATATTCTTAAGGCCTACCTACTACACCCAGGGTTTGATTCACCTTAAACCAAAATTTTTGCTAGAGTCCAGGTTTGAACCCAGGACTTCTCCAACACTTCTCAGCACACTTAACCACTAAAACAAGCCTTCATTAACGAAATTTACAAGCACAACAAAATATTATAAGCTGCCTTCAACCGCTCCCATGCTCAAGGCCCAAATTCAGGGTGTTACACAAAACATATCATACTTAGGCAACCAAACACTCACAACTAAGACAATAATATGTCATTCTCATGCCATCATTTATCATGCTTAAAACATTATACTTAGCCTATTAAAACATATTAACATCACATTCACAAGAGGGCATTAACACATGAATAACTTTGCCCCTCATCGCCACTAAATCACCACCTCCCTAGGTCAAATCGGTGCTCATTGTTGCACCGTGAGCCGTTGCACCAAAAAGCTAAAGTATGGGTGTTTTGTATCCATTGAGCAAAGACGCGTTGTAATTATATAGCGGTATCTGAAAACATATCTTGTGGACGCCCTAAAGCACTCATGGTATCATTATGAATATACAAACCAAAACTGTGAAAGCCTAGAAATATACATACCCAGTTGAGATGTGATATGATTGCATCACGATGCCTAAGGACACGATCTAATAGATCGTTGTATCGAGTAGTTGGATCATAGTCTCTTACCATAAAAATGGTGCATGCTTGCTGCACCCACTATCGAATCCACCAATCCACATGTGATGTGTGAACAATGACAATTGTGTACCATAGTCAGTAGCTAGATATCTACAGGACCTAAATTATCAACAGGCTCCCCAAGCACGTTAAAAATTCGTCCTAGGGTCGCTCCGCCGACTGGAACACTTAGTGCAGCTCCCATGTCAATCACTTCCATTCCTCTCGTTAGACCATCTGTAGCGCTCATAGCTACAGCTCTAACTCGATTATTTCCTAATAATTGTTGTACCTCACAAGTTGCATTAATTTGTTGACCGGCGATATCTTGACCCTTAACTACTAGGGCGTTGTAAATATTAGGCATCTTGCCCAGGGTAAAGGCTACATCCAATACTGGACCAATGATTTGAGAAATACGCCCCAGATTTTCTTTTTCAAGCGTGGAAACTCTAGGAACAGAAGTAGTAGGATTTATTTTCATAATAAAGTGAAATATGTCAATTTTTTTTTCCAAAATTATCTAATACAAAATAAATCTTCGACAGGAGGTTGATCGGTTAATTCAATAAGAAATGGGGGTTAGCGCACGATTTCGTTGGTCCCATCCAACCCTTTTTGTTCATCCTATTGTCTCGGCTCATCCGAAATAAAATAAATAAAAAAGTCTCTTCAAAAATCGAGAATCTCAATGATGTATTGTCTTTTATTTCTTTTTATTTATTAGCCTATCCATAAGAATACGAATGAAACCTCAATTCCTCTGTTTGAGCTAGAAGAGAATGTACAAATATTCCTTGAATATTCGAAGTTGTAATTAGTTTCTTATCATTCAATGGGCGTCTTGTATTTCATAAAAATTGGGGGCAATGTAATCCTTACGTAAAGGCCATTTTTATGGTTTAGGGTTTAGGGTTTAGGGCATAAAGAACTATATGAAATCCTAACAACATCATGGCATGCTCAATTATCTCTTAACTTAGCTATGTTAGGCTCTTTAACCATTGTTGTAGCTCACCATATGTATTCCATGCCCCCTTATCCATATCTAGCTACTGACTATGGTACACAATAGTCATTGTTCACACATCACATGTGGATTGGTGGATTTCTGATAGTCGGTGCCGCTGCGCATGCAACCATTTTTATGGTAAGAGACTATAATCCAACTACTCGATACAACGACATCCGCCACAGGGTAAACCACCGCCTCTCGTGCCCCGATGATTCTACCATAGAGGCCAACGATAGACAATAACTCCCCGAACACGACTTACAACTTTCATCGTCTCAGGCTCTCCAAAGAGCAACTCTTCTCAAAATCTCAAAAGGTGCTGAGTTGGAATCCCATTCTAACTAAGGATTCTTGTGGTCCCAGAGGATCCTCCTACAGGAAAACCAGGAACGGCGGAGAGCTTTCCCCCCTTCGACTCTTTGGTCTTAAGAATGCTGGTTTTAAGAATGAGTGATTACCCTTCTCCGACCCTTACTGCCCAACTTGAAAGCAGACAGCTAATGCATTCCACTTATTGAACAGGGTTCTATGGTTAGTCCGCGACCCTTGGATACTGAAGGCGTCTTTGGGGTGATCTCGTAGTTCCTACGGGGTGGAGACGATGGGGTTGGTCCATGGATTTTCCTTCCTTTTGCCGCATTTCGCTCAAAGGGTTGAAGGGAGATAGTGCATCAAGCTGTTCGCAAGGTCCAACTTGATCCTCTTCCCCAAGGATCCCAGATGGGGGAACCTAGGGGAGCCGCCGACTTCAACTATCGTCCATGTACGATCCATACTAGATCTGACCAACCGCCCATCCTACCTCTTCTACGTTCTTGACAGCCCATCTTTGTCTTAGTAGATTCTTTCAGTGTCATGTTTCAGTCCTCTTCCCCATTACTTAGAAAAAGTGAGCCACCGGTTCAGGTACAAGTGTAATATTCTGATTTTGGGCCTAGTCGAAATAGTGGTTTCGTGACCACAAAATCTGAGATAGAAATAATTATTTTATTATTATTTTAAGGTCTATGATATGATTGCATGATTGTGTGAAAATTTCGTGAAGAAATTTTATGCATAAAGTGCTTAAATTGAAATTAGGGACTAAATCGAATAATTTGCAAAACTTGCATTCTAGAAGTTTCTAGTATGAAATTGTTTTAAAATATTAATTAGGAGGTCTTAAATAGAATTTTACCAATTTCTAAGTCTATGGACAAAAATTGGACATGGATGGAATTTTTGGAAAGTTTAGTAGTAAGGGCATTTTGGTCATTTAGGGGTAAAATGAATTAAAATACAAAATTAAAAGCCAATTTTGCTCATTTTCAACCCCATGGCCGAATATAGCAAGGAGAAACCATGGCTAGGGTTTTTCAAGTTTCCAAGCTCGATTGTAAGTCCGTTCTAGCCTCGTTTTTAATGATTTTTACGTTTTTAAAGTCCCGGTAGCTCGATTTAGCTTATGCTAGCAATAATTTAACCTAGGGTTTATATTTGGAAAAATACCCATAGGTGAAATTTTTGTATTTTTGTGTTTTATGATAGAATATAAGGTTTTAAATTATGTTAGACAACTTGTGCTACTCAGTTTTAAGTGAAAACGAGCAAAAAGGCTTAATCGGTAAAAATACCTAATAGTCATAAGTACATGTTAGAGTGAGAATTTGATGTTGCCATAGAAGGGAAAAATGATCAGCATGTCATAAAACATAAGAAAATAGGCTGAAGTTTAATTTACGAGCTTTGGGGCAAAAGTGTAAATATGCAAAAGTTTAGGGGCAAAATTGTAATTTTTCCAAAATATGATTTTGGGTCAATTTGAATAATGTGAGTCCTAATTAGACTATATTTTAAATGATAGAGCAAGGAAAACTGAAATTCGGGCTAAAATAGGGAAAATACCAAGTTGTGAACGAAATGGTAAAAGTAGCCATTTTCGCATATGAGGTAAGTTTATGTGTAAATGTAGTAACATAATTGTCATTTTAAGAAATTTAATGTTGTTTATATGATATGATGCTGATTATTATCATGAAATATTATGCTTTGTGGTTATTTTCGAATAAAATGCAAATTATGTGTATTAATTGTTAAATATAAAGTACTACCGAGTATTGGTTTCGGTATTTTACAGAAGATGGCAAGGAGATGTGTTCGAGGAAAATCCTGTTTGAACCTTAGGAATAGATTAGGATATGGTTGAGCATCCGAGCTCGTTGAGTTGAGTCCGAGTTCACTTATGGATGCGAATGTCCGAACTCGTTGAGTTGAGTCCGAGTTCGTGAAATGTAACTAGGCATCCGAACTCATTGAGTTGAGTCCGAGTTCACCTATGGATGCGAACGCCCGAGCTCATTGAGTTGAGTCCGAGTTCGCTTATGGGCGGGTTACATGGTAGCTTGGCTACATATGTGGCACTTATGTGCAAACTTTCCATGTATCCGAATTATATTCCGATGTGTTCAACGGGTAAAGTTCTACTGAAATGGAGGAATCCTCAAGATGAAAGGGACGTATTGTTAAGTGTTGTGAAATGGGTACTTTGAACAGGTATGTTCTTAACCCTCGGGTTGAAAAATCAATATAACAACAATATGGTAACATGATAAATGAAAATGTGATATGAATGTCTTGGTGATGATTATGCAAATGATGTTTTATGTTTGCTTATATGGCTATGTTACTTGCTATTTGCATGTGAACTTATTAAGCATTTATGCTTACTCCCTCCTTTTCATTCCTTGTAGTTTTGACAAGCCAGCTCGGAAATTGGGAACGGTCGGAGGCTCGCTCACACTATCCATATACCATCTTGGCATAATGGCTTGTATATTTTGAGTATGGCATTTATAGCATTATAATCATTTTGTATATATGGTCTTATAATATGGTTATTGAGTGGTATGGAAATGCTTCGTAATGAGTAGCCATTGGAATGGCTAATCATGATCATATTTGGTGTTATGTATGTCAAATTACTAGCTAATCCATGGAAACCATGAAATAGGTAAATTTTACCATAAAATAGATTCAGACAGCAGTAGTGACGTGAATTTGAAAAATCACTAAAAATAGTAGAAATGGAATTAAATAATGAATAAGTTACAAAATCGAACCTTGATGAGTATATGTTCATATGGAAGAAGCGAAATAGGTATATGAGCTATATTTTTTGAGATGTTTAAATTTTTGTGAAATAGGGCCAGAGTGATTTCTGGATCCCCTGTTCTGACTTTGGAAATTCACCATAAATTTTAAAAAGATAATTAGAAGTTATTCTTTATATGTACAGATTCATTATTGAGTCTAGTTTTATTAGAGACAAACGGCATAGTCATTGAAGCTCTGTACAGGGAGATATCTTATTCGTAATACACAGAGGTCAGAGTAGTCGAACCCTGAAATAGGGGATTCTTTAACTAATAAACTGTACTAATTGGCCTGACCAAAAATTCTAGAAAAAAATTAGTAGATACATATATGAGTCTAGTTTCAGGAAAAATTTTCAGAATTGAATTTTGAGTTTCGTAACTCGAGATATGAGTTTTAAAGCGACTATGATGCAGTTAGCCAGCTTGTCTGGAAATTTTAAAATGAATTGTATGAGCTGTTTAAGTAATGAATTAAGTCCGTTAACACCTCGTGTTTGACTCCGGCAACAGTCTCGGGTATGGGGCATTACAACAAGATACTATCATTACCGCCTGGACAATTAGACACCCAACCCGTAATCGCAACGACCCAATTGCAAGAGCGGAGCTCTACCAACTGAGCTATATCCCCCAAGCCAAGTGGAGCATGCATGAAGGAGTCAGATGCTTCTTCTATTCTTTTCCTTGGCGTAGCTGGGCCATCCTGGACTTGAACTAGAGACCTCGCCCGTGAAGTAAATCATCGCACCTACGGTCCAACCAATTGGGAGAGAATCAATACCAAGTCCCTATACATGCCATAAACTCAAAATACTTGAATTCATTACTACTCGTAGAGATAGCTTGATAGTGTGATAGAATCTCCAGCAATCTCCAACCTGACCTAGCTTATTAACCCTATAAGACATGGGAAACGAAGGGGATAAGCTATATAGGTTAGTAAGTTCACATGTAAATATTAAGCAACTTATGCAATAAATTTACCATTTCAATAATATGATTACAAGATAGTATAAATTTTCTTAAGTCTCGTAATCATAATTTATTAAATCACATTGATTACTCTTTTCAATTTATGACCATAATTCAACATGTCTTGGTATTAGCCTGGCAACCGTAATCTTTCCCATTATAATATGTTACACCAATTAACAAATCATTTCAAATTTCATGGCAAACATGCACATTAATTATATATATACAAATTTTCAAACATATAACTTATGATCTTTCAATTTTCTAAGCTCTTAAATTCTCATACTAACATAGCCATCTTTAGTGAATAATCATGCCAATCTTTTCTTTTTGCTCATATCCAATGAATCATCTTCAAGTGAAATACAACATACCACATTTCAATTCAATTTGGCCTAAAAGTCTGATTCATAAACATCAACAAGTCTTACCATACATATATACACATGTACCATTATTCATAAGGTTAACACAATAACATTGTCACAATGCTCATGAACTCACCATTCATGAATTCCATACTCAATCGAATTCTAGTACATACCTGTACAATTTCGTAACATAATCATATCCTTTCACATCTGAAATAATCTTTGTATTACCCATTGAACACTTGGAATACTAATAAGATACACCAAAAGTCTTTGCACACAAGTGCCACATAGCCAAAGCTATCTCATATTTCATATCACATAAATGCTCGCTCTTGAGCTAATCATGGGCCTACTGACATAAGCTGACGGTCATGACGTAAACACGGGCTACTCACACATGCTGTCAGGTATCCGCAACACATGCCAGACTACCTAGCCACCGGTAGGACGTACATGACCAGCACCCGGATCAGATAATCTTATATATCACATGGGGTCCTAGTGACATGTCACTCGTATCCTATTTTATTCCTAAGGTTCAACTGGGATTTTGTCGCTTATCACATCGTTGTCGAACTTGTCCATAATGTTATTCATATAATTCATAAAATATTAAAGTATACAAATAACAATGCAATAATAAAAATAACGCTTATATTTATGTAACACCCCTTACCCGTATCCGAGGCCAGGCTAAGGTATGAGGCGTTACTAGACAAACATACAAACATTAAACTAAAATACAAGCCATAAAATTTTATTCATATTTCAAAGCGTTCATTCTCTTACACATAGTCCCTTATTTGAGTCTACAGAGCCCAAAAGATACTTTAGAAAGGGTTTGGGACTAAACCGAGAACTTACGAAAATCTTGAAAATTTCATGCTTTAAGGCTCCACACGCCCGTGTCCCAAAGTCGTGTTCCATACACGGCTGAGACACATGGTCGTGTCTCTGCCTGTGTGGAATATACCTAGGCTATTTTCCAAGCTTTGGTCAACCTTGATCTCTTACACACTTATACAAAATCAAAAGCATATAACATGGTATTCATTTAATGATTATACATCCTCAATTAAACCACAAACATAGCATTTGTATGTCATCATACATGTGTCTCTCATACTCATTTTACCTTGTTTATTATAGTACCACTTATACATTTATACCAAGATTATCATCTTACCAAATATCTTCAGCTTCATCATCAAGCATTCATATTTAAAGCTAGATCATATCTTTATAAAATACCACGATTCAGATCATGAGAATAACATGTTTGCTCGAAACATTTCAATTCAATTCCATACCCAACAAGCATTACATTGAGACTAGTCATATATATATATATATATATATACATGTCATGATACATAACATTCTCTTTTTGTTTTCTTATAAACACATATCATTTATTTAATTATATCAATATTTCATATAC